>NC_136060.1:240934025-241543520 GCF_964261635.1 Lissotriton helveticus | reverse complement strand
AATCATTTTAAGGGCAAAAAACCCTCAGGGACTTATTACGATGTTGGGTGAACTTGCTCCCAACACCATTGCAGAAACGGGGTAGACTGACCTTCAGTCAGGGGTCCTGACCACCTAATTACAATGTGAAGTCACATGGTGGTCAATTTATCAATGAAAGCTTTTGTTACAGCACTAAACTGGCTGTAACACAAGCTCCTATTGAGAAATGGGAGTCTGTGTTCATCCCTGCACCCATAGCAGGCACCTCAAGGTGCCTTTCAAAAGGCGCAGGGATTAATGATGACCCCCTCGGCCTCCAACCAGTACCTGAATACAGACGGGCCCTGCTAGGGGCCCCCAGACATGCTTTCTGAGAGGGTTTCTATGTTGGAAAGGCCAGCAAGGAAACCCTGCCAGAAACTGTGCATCATAGTCCAGAAGGTGGAAACACTTTCCATTTGGATTACAGGCCTGTCTCCGTCTGGCAGCCCATCAGACGCCAGCCAAATGACCGGCCGGTGTCAATGCCGACTGGCTGTAGCTTAATAATCAGTCGGAATTAAAACTAAAGATGTCCACCCCACTCCAATCCTGTCCACTTCACCCTAATCCAATCCACCCTACTCCCACCCCATTCCACCCACAACAATACAATTCATCACCATCCACCCCACTCCAATCCAAACTGATCTGCCCCACTCCAATTCACGCCACACCAATTTGCCTCACTCAAATACAAAACAATCTGTCCCAATTAAATACCGTCTGTTCCATTTCAATCCAAAACAGTCCACCCAACTGCAATCTATCTCTCTCCAATCCAAGACAACATGCTCTCTCCAATCCAATATATTTCCCCAATCCAAAACAATGTACCCCACTCAAATCACTTCCACTCCAATCCAAAACAAGGTGCCCCACTCCAATCTGCCCAATGCAAAACAATGTGCTCCACCCCAATCAGCCACACTCCACTCAAAAACTGCCCCACTCCAATCTGCCCCAGTCTAGTTCAAAACAATGTGCCCCACTCCAATCTGCTCCACTCCAAACCAAAACAATGTGACTCATTCCAATCCAAAACAATCTGCCCCACTTCAATCAGCCTCTCCAAACTGCCCCACTCCAATCCAAAACATTCTGCGCCACTCCAATCTGCCCATACTCCAATCCAAAATAATCGACCCCACTACAATACACCCCACTCCAATCCACCTGACTCCAATACAGTTCACCTCCCCCCAAACCTATCTACCTCATACCAATCCAATTCACCCCACTCCAATCAAATCCACCCCACACCAATCCAATCCATCCCAATCCACCCGAATCTAATCCACTGCACTCCAATCAACCCCACCCCAATTCAATCCACCTCAATCCAATCCATCCAACTCCAGTTCACCACACCATACCGCAATCCAATCCACCTCAGTACATTCCAATCCACCCCACTGCAATCCAATCTACTCCACTCGAATCCACCCCTACCCATTACTGTCCAGTCCACCCAATCCAATTCAGCCCACTACATTCCACCGCATCCCACCTCACGCCACTCCAATTCACTCGACCCCAGTTCAATCCACCCCACTTCAATCTAATCCATCCCATACAGTTCACCCCACCCAGTCCACCACACTCTAATTCCCCCTACTCCACTTCACTGCAGTCCAATCTACCCCCTCTACTGCAATATACCTCAATCTAATCCTCCCCATCCCAGTTCAATCCACCCCACTCAATTCACCCAAGCCAGCCCACCACTTTCCAATCCACCCCACCTCACTCAATCTACTCCCCCCACCCCACTCTAGTCTAATCCACCCCAATCAACCATATCCAGTCCACCCAGTCCAATCCACTCCACTCCTCTCAATCCAACCTACTCTACTCGAATCCAATCCACTACAATCGACTCCAGTCAAATCCACCTCATTACCTCAATCCACTCCAACCCACTTCATCCTATTCCACTTCCCTCCACTCTATGTCACTCCACCCTACACCACTCCACTCTACGATACTGCACTCAATGACACTGCACTCTATTACACTCTCTGCCATTGAACCACTGAACTCTACTCAACTCTACTCCACTCTAATGCCCCTACTCCACTCTATTACAGCAAATCCAGTTTAGAAATCTCTACTTCCCTCAATCCACTCTAGGACACTCAACACCACTATCTTTTAGCCATGCTGAACAGCAACCACATTGGTGTACAACATGACAAAACCACATTGCCACAGCCAATAACTCTTGTCTAGGCAAGACCTATTGGCTTTGCAAATGCTTGTTTGTGATGTCATCAGTAACAGCTCATATTTACGCAGGGCATTCCGAGTCCATAATTCGCAATATGTATCAATATAGCCTTTGCTATAAAAGGCCCCTGTCCATGTTTAATTAAATTGTAATGGAAAAGGATTTCTTCTGATTTATTACATTAGTGGAAGAATTTGGAGGGACTACCGCATTTAGACCGAAAATGAAGATTCCGATGCTTTCAAGCTCCAGAATCTATTGATGATCAGGACTATTCCAATTGAATCCCAAGCATATTCATTCATATCCGTCATGTGCATGCTACCTGTGCTCCTTGACATCCATCACCCACGGTTTTGTGCTCCTCAATTGCAGGATTCCAGTGAAAGGCTGAAAAGCACTTCACCTATAAAAAGACTTTGTGATAATATACCATTACTTCACCACGCATACCATGCCGTTGTAATGTAAAGATTTAGCCATGTAAGTAAATTGTGTTAAGGAAAAGAGCATGCTGGTAGAGCCATATATATTCAAAATACAGTTCCATTATAATTACCACAGTAAATATTAGATCAATTTCATTACATAGTGCGGACATCAAGCATACAAAATGAAGTATACTAAACTGTCACCTGTTAGATCTAGCTATGACCAACCTAAGGGAATTGTTTGAATGAGGACACTTAGGGTATTGCTGCGGTTAATGTACATTATATTTGGGTGGCAAAATAGATAAAATAGAAGTGCCCTCATCATTCAAGTAGCAGCCACACTCAACTTTAAAGCCTCCAGCAGGACTTAATGGAAGCAGTGTTTGACACTTTTTGTCTGCACTAAGTCTGAAGGTTGTGCATCCTTTTTGGGGACAAAGATTTAATCAGCAAGGTTACAAGGTTTTGGCTGGTGAATGCTTTCAGAGTGCATAGCCAGGGGCGTGTCCAAGATGGTGGCCGGGTAGGATGCTTATTATGGAGATCCGCTGGAATTCCAGGCCCTGTAGCACCAAAGATGCAGAAGAGGCACCCGCGCAATAGCATTGGCCCCATCCATCCATGGGGCATATGCGGCAAAAAAACGGGGTAATTTTTGGAGCCGACGGCTGGCTCCTTGGTCTGCACCTCCAGGAGACACGGAGGCCCTGTACGTGGGGCTGATGGTGGCAATGCAAAGGACTGTCGACCCTGCTAGGCAGATTCCTGTTTGACGGCGATTGGATGTCCGTTCCAACCTGACTCCATTGCCGATGAATTAGTACACCTGGTGTCAGTGTGGTGGGAGACCCCCGGTGAATCACCACATGGTGGAAGCCCTGCAGGGAGGCCACAGTGCAGATTTGTGGCGGGCCCACCGGGTGCCATCAGGCAGGTGCCACAAGTCCCCGCAAGGGGGAAGATCCAGAGTCGGGGTCCTTGTCCAGGCGGCCCCTGAAGTTACTTCTGGCATGACGGCTGGGGGCAGAGGAGCAGGAGCCTTTTAGTGTGAATGACAAGCCCCAGCCCATTTGCCACCCAGTACGCACTCTCCAAGGTCTCTGGTGTGAGGGCTGATGCTGGCAGCCAAATATGGCATGAAAAAGGTGAGCAGGCCCATCTCAAGTGTGTGCCCCCCAAGGGTGATCGGCAGCTGGACCTCTGTACCATGCGATCCCTACTTGGGCAGTCCCATAAATTGTTTGGAGTAGAACATTGGCGGAATATTGGTAGACCATCTGGGGACCCCAAGAGATATAACTGCAATAGTGTGGGGGAAGTGCTGGATGACACCACAAGTGGCGAGACTGGAAAAACAGGCCTGAAGAACTTTAGCGTTCCTTGTAGTTTGAGGTGAGGGCTGCTGATCGCAGCCTTCTGTGTCCTGTAGGTAAGGGGCTCGCCCACCTTGGATGAATTTGCCCTCCCTGCCCCCCTTTTCCCTTTCCTCTTGCCTGCCTCTCTCCCGCAGGGTGATTTATGGACACTCAATACTTAGAGTGCGACTCAAGGATAAGGGCGACCCTACAAAGACCATTGACTCCACATGGTTGACCGAGACTACCCAGTGGCCCTGGGGACAGGGCACATAGCTGAGGTACGATAACCATCTACCATAGAGCCCTAAGTGTGATTGGGCCTACAGAGCCTCCCACTCACTGCACTGATGTCTTCTCATGTGCGTTGAAGAAAGATCCTATCGTAAAAGACATGTTCAATAAATCACCCGGAGGAGAGGGGGGGACAGGGAACATTAATTGAAAACCCCCGGGATGGAGAAACCGTCAGAGTTGAGTCCCCTATCACCACAACCTTCCTGGAACTGTTTAGCTCCATCCGAGATGATTTTGCAGGACTCAAGTGTGATATCACCTCAGGCATTCAAGGGATTCCACAGGATGTCAATGCCATAGGGTGACAACAATGGAACAAATCCAGGATGCTAGAGAAGAGAAGCTGGATGGACACCGCCAAGAACTACTGGAACTCTGAGACCAGAACCTAGTACTCGGATACCAGATAGAAGAATCAGAGAATAGATCCTGATGCTCCAAGGGTGCTCCACTACAGGCCATCTCAGGCAATCTAGAGGAATTTGTGGTTAGACTCTTTAAACATGGGGCACCCTCCCTACGAAAACATCCTCGACTGTACGCATTGGGCCCGGAGACCGGCCAACACACTAGGACAACCTCAAGACATACTTACCTGCCTGCACTACTATAGGCAGAAGGAGGTCATTATGGCAGCCTCGTGGGAGTTGAAAATTATCGAATTTGAAGGCATTTGACTATGGGTTTATCAAGATCTCTCCCCAATTATGCTACAGCATTGTAGGGCCCTCAAACCTCCAACGGACTTCCGAGCTCTCTGACCACTCTCACATCTATATGCAATTACATCCTAGTAGACAGCTGACTCCGCCCCTGCAGGCAACTTAACACAAAACTCCTAACATATGACAAAATCCAAGCTGATACTCTGATGGTCCTAACCTCTTAATTAGAGCTTAACGACACACCAGAGACCTTCATCTTTACTCTGTGGGAAACGGTAAACGTAGTTCTTAGAGGGCACTTTATAGGGAACTCCGGGCCCAAGCTGTGAATCATGGGATAGCTGATGTGCAGGGGGCAGATGGCAACGTATATCATACAGACGAGGGTATTGCAAACACATTCAGGACCTTCTAAAAGGCCCTCTACATTGCTGAACTACTGTAAGACTCCAATGTGGGGACATATCTGGCTCAAGTGTTCCCCTCTGACATGGGTGTGACCATGTTTACAGCTTTAGAAAGGGATATTACTTCTCAGGAAGTTCTTAATGCTATAAATAAAATGCAGCCAAATAAAGCACCTGACGGCTATGGTGCAGAGTTTTATAAAATCTTTCTTCCCCATTTGACCCTCATTTTGACACTGTTATTTAATTTGCCTGATAAGGGATGTTCCTTACCTGATTCGTTGTGACTTGCCACCATCACGGTGATCCCCAAACAGGGTAAAGACCCCAAATGTTGTGTATCCTATTGACCAGTTTCCCTTCTAAATGTAGACGTGAAACTCTTTACAAGTGTTCTAGCTCACAGACTAGCTCTATATGTGCAAGGATTAGCCAGATTCATCCTGGAACAAGAATGTAGCGGCAATACAATACAACATTGCCATCTCTTGGACAAAGTGCAGCATTCTCATGTACCAGGCCTCCTACTGACAATTGATGCTGAGAAAGCATTTGACCGTGTGCACTAGCCCTATTTGTAGTAGGTACTGGAGTATGTGGGCCTTGGCCCATAATTCCGCAAGTAGGTGCAGTCATGTTATGCAGTCCCCTAAGTTAACATTTGTGTAAACGGAGTGAGGTCTACCACCTTCCCTATAGAACAAGGGACCAGACAGGGTTGCCCCATGTTTCCTCTACTCTTTGCACTATATATGGAAGCATTTGCAGAACAAATAAAGGCTAATCCACAAGTGACTGGTATCTCTATAGGGGGAGGGAACATAAGAATATGTTATACCCTGTGATGTCGTCCTGACCCTCACTGACACAATCAATTCTCTAACAGCGGGTATGACAGACTTGGCTGAGTTTGGAGGGGTATCAGGCTTTAAAATCAATCGGCAAATGTCTTTTACCTGATGTTCCCTGACTCAGAGAACATCCGAGTTTGACCCAGTTTCAGTTTAAGTGGGCAGAGAGTGGGATCCCATATTTAGGTACAACCTTTCTACTGACATCAGAAAAACAAACGAACTGATGGCCTTTCGAAAAAAGGTTAAAACATGGCTCTTCCCAAAAATTTAATCGCTCAGAACTTTAGACCACTGCCCTCTCTGCTACACAGGTTTTCTCAGCTATATGTACTCAGCGCCAGGATGCCCGTAGGGTTGCAGAGCGCTCTATAAATGCGAAAATATATAAATATATAAATATAGGTATAAAGGTGCATGCCACGTTTTCATGCCCTGCAGAATATAACTACAGGAGCCTATTAACGATGACAAGGACAGTCCTCTTTAAATGGAAATCTCAAAATCTCTTGTGGCTGGGGCGTAAAGCAGCTGTCAAAATGACTCTATTTCCTAAATTATTCTATGGTATGAAAACTTTACCTCTTCAACCACCCCACAGTTACTGAATAGACTACAAATGTTACTCTGGGACTTCATTTGGGAGGGTAAATGAGCAAGAATAGCTAGAACATTTGCCTTCCTTCCAATGTCACTGGGAGGTCTAGGGATCCCGAACCTGTGCTGTTATTACCAAGCAGCCCAACTGAGTTATATGGTGGAATGCTCCGGTACACTTACAGAAAAACATTGGTATTTTATAGATCATGCTATCTCGACCACGCATATCTGGTAAATAGCTTGGGTGCCTAAATGACGTAAACCATCAGTTGTGTATGTCTCTCTGGTAGTCAGGTCTACAATCAGAGTTAGGGACAGGGCACAGCTGAGACACGGCCTCTACACACCAATCTCCCCAAAAGCGCCACTGATTGGTAACCCAAATTTCCCACCAGCAGCTATGGGACTGGGATTTAAGGTGTGGCAAGAAGCTAACTATAAAAGTGCGGGAGACATGTTCCACTCGGTGGGAGTCATTGACCTTCCTACACTGCAAACATGCTAGACCTCCCAGACACAGAAAGATAGCAGTATCTGGCGAAGGCACACTGGGTGACTCGCTCCTTGATTCACCTGCATGCTATTATGGTATTGATGGCCTTTGAGAAGTGGATTAAAACACACTCTAGAGACAGAAAACATCTCAGCAAGAATTGCCAGGTGGGACCCTACAGGTGGTAGGTGATGTTGGCGGCAATCCGGACAGCAGGGTACACTCACACATCTTCTATGACAATGTCTTAAGCTGGAATATTTTTGGGCCGATGTACTAGACGCAGTAAACACCATGTCTGAGAAAGAAATACCCAAATTCCCAAGCTATATACTCTTGGACCACTCCAATACCCTCACCTACCCACTGCAGTCCCCTGAAAGCAGCGCAATCTATTACTGGAGGCCGCAAAACAGCTCCTCCTTTCCATATGGGGAACGGAGATGGTACCCACACACTTGGATCAGCTGAACAAAATTTGGGAGGTGCTGGGGATGGAGAACTTGACTGCGACTGCCTTACTCCAACTCTCACGCTTTAATAAAATGTGGCAATCCTGCATGCAGTAGATATCTAACGAGATTCATTAGTTGACCTGCGATCAGTATCTTCAGGTTTTGTGCCTGAAATCCATACCTGACACAGCAAATCACTAAAACAGTACTGCCCTCACAACTAGTTTGCACGTCAGGGGCGCGCCACCACATATCCTCCCTCAAACCATACCCTCCCAATGCCTCTCTCTATACTTTTCTGCTCTTTTCCAACCCTACATGCAGCACCCATCCCATTTTCATTGTGACTACCACCGACCAATGGGTGGGCAATAATGTATCGATTTTGTTTCCTATAAAATCAATAAAACAGATTTAAAAACCAAAGCGCATAGCCATACTATCTCTATACCTCCTCTTGAATCTCTGAATGCTACTTGTGCTTGGCTATTTTTGTGACTTCAGATACATGCTGTTTGCACCTTGGTGGAGAGGACACAATAAAGCTCAAATACTGAAACTGACTCACTTTTCTAGAGGGTTCCTTCTATCAGCTTGTTTTACTTGGAGGTACCAAGACATGTTTTTGGACTTCCTCATTGAATGTTATGTTAAATTGTTGCAGTAATCATCCTTCTAAGTAAGAAGCTTTTGAAGGGAGACCATCATTGAAACATTGATCTATAGAGGTAAATGATCCCTGAATCAATTTCCATTCAGCCCTATGAGAAACTATAAAATGAGAATCCTAGTGAGGTCATGTAGTTCCAATACTATGAGGCGATTCTCAAGGTCTTAGCAGCACTCTTCCACCACAAAAGTGACAGTAGATTTATCACCCTATTCACAAGCCTGCGGCAACAGCCGACATCATCAGTTTACCTGTGATAGCTGCTGCTAAAAACATCGCCAAGGCTGACAGCGACAACTAACGCTAATCATAGGCAGAGTAGGCATTCTAGCTCACAGACTACCTCTATACGTGCAGGGATTAGTCGACCCTGACCAAGCCAGGGTCAGGGGCACCAGGCTTTAAAATCAAACCACAAAAGTATTTTACCTGACTTTCCCTGACTCAGAGAACATCCGAGTTCACACTCAGTTTCTTTTTAAGTGGGCAGAGAGTGGGATCCCATATTTAGGAATAAAGGTGCATGCCACATTTTCATGCTCCGCAGCATATAACTAAGGGAGCCTATTACCAATGACAAGGACAGTCCTCTCTAAATGGAAATCCCACGATCTCTCGTGGCGGGGGCCTAAAGCAGCTGTCTAAATGACTCTACTTCCTAAACTACTCGATGTCATGCAAACTTTGCCTCTTCAACCCACCCACAGTCACTGAATAGACTACAAATATTACTCTGGGTCTTCCTTTGGGAATGTAAAGGAGCAAGAATAGCTAGAACGTGTGCCTTCCTTCCAATGTCACTGGGCGGTCTAGGGATCCCAAACCTGTGCTGTTATTACCAAACAGCCCAACTGCGTTATATGGTGGAATGGTCCGGTACACTTACAGAAAATTATTGGTATTTTATAGATCAGGCTAGCTCAGCCACGCACATCTGGTAAATGCATTGTTGCAGTAATCATCCTTCTAAGTAAGAAGTTTTTGAAGGGAGACCATTATTGAAACATTGATCTATAGAGGTAAATGATCCCTGAATCAATTTTCATTCCAACAGCCGACATCATTGGTTTACCTGCAATAGCTGCCGGTAAAAACATCGCCAAGGCTAACAGCGACAACTTACGCTAATCATAAGCAGAGCAGGCGATCCCGTGCAAAAATGTACGATAACACCAGTTTGCGATATTCTCAACGACCAGATAGATCGGCGATGCGGCGATAAGGCACATTGGCAGCAGGGACTTTAGACCTGCTTTTTCTGGTCTTAAGTAGGACAAAAACCTGCAGTATAAAGGGAGCCCAGCACAGAGTCACATCTGAAGACCAACAGATGTCATGGAGCTACTAATCATGCAGCTTGGAGGCCCAAGAGGGCCACAACGCCCACCTTCAGCACCCCCAGGACCACACCCAACCCCAGGACCACCCCCCAGGACTTCCACCAAGGCAGTGCAGAACAAGACAGCGGACTTTCCAAAAACGCACCAGCCTCAGAGACTTAACACCAGAGGATACATTGCCCACTACAGGTTCAAAAGGACAACCATCCTCCACATCGTGTCCCACATTGCCCACAGGCTGACGGTACCAACACAGTGGACAACCAATATCCTCCAACGACAAAGCTGCTGGCTGTGCTGCACTTATTCACCTCTGGTACCTTTCAACCATCAACTGCCAGAGTCTGAGGAGTCTCACAGCCAGCCCTATCAAAGTTCCTCACACCTGTCTTGGATGCCATCATCAGCTTGATACCCCAGCACCTTCACTTCCTACACACTGTGCAGGAACAGCTGGAGACCAAGCTAGGCTTCTATGCCATAGCTGACTTCCCGCACGTGTTGGGAGCATTTGACTGCACACATATCCTACTTGTGCCCCCTGCCGACACTGCACACAATTACCGCAACAGAAGGTACACGCATTCCATCAATGTGCAGGCAATGGTGGACCACCGGGGACTGTTCACCAATGTTGTCGCCAACTTCCCAGGCAGTGTGCATGAATTCCTACATATTCAGACAGTCCATCATCAACCAGCACTTTCCATGTGGCACCCATGGAAATGCACTGCTCTTTGGCAAGTACCAACGGAACACACCACACACCTCAACTCCACAATCATAAAACTCACAACTGTGGGAATGCACACGTAACAAGATCACATACAACATACCAACCAACAGACCCACCTACCAGACACGACAACACAATTACCTGTAATAACAGGGACCAGACATGTAGACTAACCATCCAAAAAAGCATAGCCCCTCTGCCACACAATTGCAGAATGTGGGTAGAGGTAAGAACCAAGAATGTGCGAAGGAGGCAATGGACCCATGAATGAGAATGTACACAATGCCACGTGTGGCAGTGATGTGCTGGACAGTCTTCAGTATGCAGAGCACAGACATGTGCATGTGGACATATACTGCTGGTGTTTGTAGTGTTGTGGACAGTGGACGCAACCATATTACCTCAGGCAGTGGGGAAGACCTTGGACATGTAGCTATGTCACCTCCTCCTGTAAGCTTAGTGGGCTGGGCCGGCATACGCCAGTCCAGCATAGGAGTGTGAATAAATAGCCCGAAGCTCTGGGCGTGGTTCACTTCCGGGATGGCCACCAAAGTAACTACTGCAAGTGTCCGCCACATTCTGACCATAGGCCTACACACACGTGGCCGACCACCTTCAACGGCCAAATTTACACCGGCGATGAGGTGGCTATGTCAGACGCCACCCAGTGCACGCCTCGTCATTGCCTGCAGGGGCATGTCTGCCAGGGTGGCACCTCTCACCCTGCCACAAGGCCACCGCCGTGACTGGTGGTGCCTGAACGATCCTGTGCACATGCTGCACCCCAGCCCGGTGGTCCCCAAACCCGTCTGGTTCCCAGCGGTAAATTCCCTCCCCTGCACACCCAGGCCTCACTGCTCACTTGCCGCCATCGGCGTTTCTCCAAGAGGGCCCACCATGTGCCAGTGCAATCTTCAAGCCTGAGGCCCGTGAGCTTGGCTGATGTACTGGGTTTTTCAGAACCGGTACTAAACCGGTAACCCAGCGGTGCCAGGGTACACCCAAAGACCTCGGGTACTTTCCTGATTCAGACCACAGAAACTCAGAGTCTTCTAGGTGAAGTCAAGGATCGATTTTATTGGCTGCAACCAAGAAACAAGCGTCCTAGAAGTACAACACACGGTATGTATATTCTCAGGAGACTGCTCAAACTTACAAAGTCAGGCTTCTCTTTTTATACAAAATATTGTGCTTTAGGCAAACATTCTTCGAATTTACAGTATACTATTCACATTTTTCGTTACAAAGGAAAAGCAGAGTCATGATGACTTGTCCATATTTCAGTTCGTCCAGCCCACAACAAATCACTCGGCAAGGCCCAACATTTCATCAGATATCGGTGGACCCCCAATAAAAACGGGCACCTCCCCATCATAAAGCAAGTGAGAGAAAAAGGAGCAGGGACAGGTGTGAGCGATGCGTCAGGGTGTGTGCGATGAAATGGGTTTATGGCCTGTTGTGCCTTGATGCTATCTCATTCGGCCACTGGGAGAGGAACTGACCAAACAGGCTCGGACTGGGGCAATGGTTTCAACCTGCCCAGGTCAGAGAAAAGTCAATTAAGGTGTACGTGTCCTTTGGAATCGAATTTAGCTGTATTATAAGCCTATGTAAAGGGCAACTCACAAAATGGCTGCCGTATACAAAATGGAAGCCAAGGGTTCAGAACGAGAATGACGATTTCGAGGTGAAATCGTCACTGGAATATGACGAAAATGCTTGTACATAGTGTACTCGTCATTTTCGGTCTTTTGATACTAAATTCGTCATGTTACGACGAAGTTTTATTCTCAAGTCCAGAATTTTCAGAACCACAAACCCTCCTTTTGCCCTTACATAGGCAATTTAACCTAATCTCATGCTAATCTGAGTCCAGGTCTATATTCCTAAAGTCATTGAGATGTTGCTGTATCATCATTCTAGTACTTAGCTCGTCTCTTGATACAGGTTTCCTTACACATGATGCAGCACAGAGGCCACATATTGCAGGAGCACACTGCACGCACAGACAGAACAGGAAAAGAATGGCTAGGACCTTCCCAATGACCTTCAGAATTTTCCATCCCCAGGCGGATATCAGTTCCCAGAACCATCCCATTAAAGACCAATCTCCTTTATCCACATGAATAGATTCGGAAATCTTATGCAGTTTAGAGATGGCCTGGTACACTGTTGGAACGTTATCTGGAATGAAAACACAGCAACTCGATTGGATCAATCTACATACCCCACCTCGGTCTGCAAGTATGACATCTAATGCGACCCTGTTCTGAAGGGTCATAAGTCGATCCGACTGGAGCTCAGCAGTCAAGTTACTAAGGGCACCAGCAGTTTCAATCACGGTGGATTCAACCACCCTTGTCAATTGCCTTATGTTCCTGCTGTTAGCCATCGGTCCCCAGAATGGCGGAAAACCCTTTACGAAGTCCCCAAATTCTTGTCCTGCAGTGTCTTCTTGACTCAAGGCACCTCTAACTATCCTTGTCTTGTGGTAATCTGCCGCTGCTGTGTAGGTGGGAGGCAACAGGAATGAAACAAAACATGAGCCCGAAAAGTCAGGGGACAACCATGTATAGGCTCTATCATGGCAGATGAAATAGGTACCCTTAGCTGCTAAAAACGAAGGGGAAGTCTGGGCTGCAAAAACGTACGTTTTAGTGCAGATACTCTTCCCTAACTGAGCTCTGGGATTCGTGCCATTACCTTGCAGACACAGATGACCCTGATGGGGTACAATCCAAATCGGGGAAGATCTCTTAGCTTACTGTTTCTCACTCAGAGTAGCTCCATATCCGGTTACGTTCCATCCTATGTATACTAGTGTCTCATCTCTCGGGATAGTCTCATAAGAAATACCTTCCTTAATCATGTCTACTATACCCTTAACTAGAGCACTATTCTTTGGATTATCTGTTACAGAACGTAGGGGGTAGACTTCATGTGCGTATATGAACATTGTTCTGTATGCCCACACAGAACCATTGTGACTGAATGGCAGGACCAGATAAGGAATACCTTTATCCGTTGTGTGAGGCATAAGACCACACACCCAACAGTTAGTTGTGTTCATTACAAGTTGGTGTTGGTGCAAGAGCTGAACAAAGGAGTTATTAATAAACTCTAGTCTCCTAGCTGATTCATGTTCAGGAAGGGGTTGAAAAGAGTGTGGGGAAACAGTAGAAGGAGGAGGTATGGGCGATGTAGTGGGTGCAAATGTTACTCGAAAAGAGAACAAAACATAACTTATTAGAAATATCGTCACACTGAATAGCATAAAAATGCACAATATCAAAAAGCTTTTCTTTGTCGTTCGTTCCGTTCAAATAACTTTATTTCGATTTCTCAAAGGAAATCATAAAAGTATGCAAGTTAAAATATAACAACATAAAATCATAATACACTCCCAAAAAGAAGAAAAAACATCATAATATATTGTTACACAATTCTGATTTTACATAAGACAAATCAATAACGGTTTCTAATGGCAAGTGCCACTCTAATGAAGCTTAATACAGCATTACAGATTTTTTCCGTGGATAGTGATAACAAATATTCATAGCCTTCTTTATAATAAGGCGATCCAAGGGACAGTAATAGTGGTTTAATAAAAGAATTTCTTGGATCTTTGTACAAGGTACAAAATAAAATTAAATGCAGTGTATTCTGTGACACTTTGTTATTACAGGGACAACAGGGTAGAGTCGCCTTCCAACCCCCCGGCTCTGGGAAAGCAAAAAGAAAATGTAAGGTTCCAAGTCGAAACCTAGTTAAATAAAAGCGCCCTTGCATTTTCAGGATATATGTTAAATAGAAAGGGCGCACTAATTTTCCCTGGACACGTAGTACCTGTTCATTACCACCCAAAGATCCCAATTTTTGGCTATATGCTCTTTTAATGATAGTCTTAGAGTCCTTTTTCAAGATATCGTGGTTTTTAAACATGATATCTAGCCCGATTTTATCAAAGGTGTCTCTCACATATCGAAGCCAAGGGATTTCATCAAAATGCTCAAGTTTAAGACAATCTGTGAGAATATCTTTCGTCAATTTCAGATCTTCAGATTGCCAAACTTTAGACCATAATACTAAGGGTGCAATGTGGATAGTATCACAAACAAACTCAATTCCAGCCTCATTATGACAAAAGGAATTTGGTGTTCCCGAAGGAACGCATAATAGGCGTTTTAAAAATTTGTTCTCCACAATCTGTATTTTTTTACAATTCTGTGACCCCCAAACACCAGCACCATATGTTATAACAGAGACACATTTAGCCTGGTACAGGGATATCATATCGGCAATGCGTCGTTGTCCCAGTTTACTGGCAAAACGAAAAAGGGCCTCATTTAACTGTGAAACCTTCTGAGCCCGATTTAACAGCAACGGTTCCCAGTTCAGTTTTTTATTAAAGAGGTTACCCAGATAACTGAAATTATCAACTTTGTCTATGCCAAAATCCCTCACCTTGAAGTTGCGGGTTTTCATATTCTTCTTTTGCCCACACATCATGGTGAAGGATTTGCTAAAATTGACCCCAAGATCTAAATTTCCCATAAATGAATCAAAAGCATTCAGACAAGTCTGCATGCTATTGGGAGTAAGGGTCATTAGCACAGTATCATCAGCATATGACAACATTGGGACCTTTTTGCCATTGATCTTAGGAAAGTCAGCCCCAGTTTTAATCAAAAAACTTTCTAAACCGTTTGTGTAAACCAAAAATAAAAAGGGAGCTAAAATACAACCCTGGCGAACTCCTTCAGTAGAGAAGATATGCCTGGTTTTTTCACCTCCAGGACCATATCTAACCCTAACCGTTGTAGCAGCATGCAACCTACGGAGCAAGATTACCAACGACTCCTCAAACCCCATTTCCTCCATCATGGACCACAATTTCTCTCTACATACAGTGTCGAAAGCACTAGACAAGTCCATGAATGCCAAACAGATTGAACTTCTCTTGGCACCCATGTACTTGCCCATAATCAGTGCTAAATTCAGACACTGCTCAGTAGTGCCCTTCCCTCTTCTAAACCCATACTGTGACTCCACAATAATCCCTGATGATTCTGCCCAGGTTTCCAAGCGTGCCAATATCACTCTACCCATTAATTTACAGGAGGCATCTATCAGAGATATTGGCCTATAACATCCTGGGTTCGACTTGTCTCCTTTTTTAAAAATAGGCACCACAACCGCCTCAGTCCATGAAGACGGTACACACCCCAACACTACCGCCTTAAAGACATTCAGAAGCAGTGGACACCAGACATTAGGATTATGTTTGAACAAATCTAAAGGGATGGCATCCGGCCCAGGGGCTTTTAACGCCGCCCCCTTAGTAAGAGCTGACTCCACTTCTTTAATTGTTAATGAATCACTAAATATTTTTACTGATTCAATATTGGAGCCATCATATTCATCATCTCCTAAGGTAACAGTATGGACTATGTCTTTGGGATTAAATATTTTATTGTAGTGCTCCACCCAGGATTTTTCAGGGATGTGTGTCCTGATTGTGTTGTCTTCCCCTGATTTTAAAAAGGGTCTATTAATTATTTCCCAAAAGAGCCTATTGTCTTTTAGAGCCACGGCTTTATCTAGGTCATCCCAAGCCTTTATTCTTAAATCTTTCTTCCTTTTTTGAATGGCATCAGTATATTTCTTCCTTGCCAGTCTGACCAAATCCTTATCACGTGGATCTTGATGAAGAGCCTTTGTTAAATAAGTTTGAGCAGATGAGCACTCAGCGTCAAACCATTTAGGGCCTTGATGGCGGTTACTAACCCTCGTCTTAACAAGACGTAAGGCAACATTTCTCAATAGGGTCTCAAAGCTTTTTACTGTATTAATTGGGTCAACTATAGGTGTCAAACAAGCTTCTATAGAATCTAAATTATCCTTAAAAATGTCTATCTCTAACTGCTTTACATTTAGCTTATCCCACCTTACGGTAACACCCTTGTTTTGATTATATTCTATTGGCTGTTCTTGGCGCATTTCATCCACAGGCGCTAGATCAAAACTCAAAATTAGGGGGTTATGGTCACTAACAGGGTTCACCTCAATTTTAAAATCTTTAACAAAATGGGAGCATTCCCTGGAGACCATGACAAAATCAATAGTAGTCATTCTGCCGCCTGTACCTTGAAAGGTGGGAATATTAGCTGACCCCGAGAAATTAGACATTTCCAACACACACAGATCATTATTCAGGATAATACTGTTAAGGGCCTCTCCTTGTTTAGAGTGTTTAAAGTGGGCTATCGGTTGGTCTTCAACATCCAAGAGGCCACACACTCTAGACCCACTAAATTTACACAACTCACAGTTATAGTCACCTAACCATATGATTACCAAAGGAAATACACTATTTCTCAATTTTGCTATTTCCTTTTGTAGGGTGTCAATAACTGTAGTGTCATTAGGGTCAAAGATATTATAGTACCAGTTGATTAGGAGCACATCTAACGGAAAGTGGTCCTTAATCATAATTATCTGGTACCAAGGTGATTCCAACACTTTATTCACACACATTGATTTGTGCCTTACAGAAATTGCTGTCAATAACCCACCCTTGGCTCTCCCTGATTGTGATGGTATTGCAGGGACATTGAACGTTTCAAACCCATCGATACTCTGGTCCTTCGTACACCATGTCTCCTGTAGGCAGACGATGTCAAAAGAATCAACATAATTCAACCAAACAGGATCTTCCTGTCTGCGGCAGAAACCAGCTATGTTCCAAGATATTAAACGAAAGTCTCTAGACTCCACAGGCCTATCTATCCTATCCTGCTCTTTTACAGTTATAGTATGTGCCTGTTCACCCCCTGCAAGCTCATTTTGTTGTTCTTCCTCTCCTCCATCTATTCCTTGATCAATACACAGATCTTTCACTGCCCCAATAGATATACTTGTACCCTCCGCACTACCCCCCACCAGACACAAATTACATTTCACATAATCCTGGGGGATAGAAGTGGATGTAACATCACAAATAGGTATTAATAGTGGTGAAATAGGATACAGTCAATCATTGAGACTCATAGGGGTTAATGGGTGGAACATATTTAACAGGGGAACATTCCAAAATTCTTTTGGATTTGTAGGAGGATAGTCATTTGGCCTGGGGTATGCCTCTCGGTAACTTCTCTGTGGGAAATAGTTAATGTTTCTATTGGGGATCGGTTTTTCCCTTAAAAATTTTAGTTGGGAGGACATATCCCACCCAGGGCAAGATCGGATTTCTTTCAAAGGGGGTAACATATTTTGTGGATAAAAATACGTTAAATTCCGAGTTGACACTCCCCCATTGCCAGTATTCACAAACCAATCGCTAATGTAGGATACCACCCTGTGATCCCGAAAGTTAACTATAACCAGGTCACCCTCTATATCCTTGGGGCGTATACCCACCCAATGGCATCTTCTGACTGAGACTATGTCGCCATTCAAGTGTGACGGTAATGGTCTATTTAAACTTAACCAATGAATCACTTTATTTTTTAAACTAGTGTTTGTTTCAATTACTCCCTCAGAAACAGGGGTAACGCCCGTTAGGATAATAACAAAGTTAAAAGAATCTGGTGGTAGATCTACAATATTTTTATAGCTGGGCTTACTTCTATTAGGAAGTTGGGTTTGATTTGCAGGAATCCTACTTGGGCCCGTCTTTGTCAGTACCAAAGGCGGTTTAGTTTTATTTGTAGAGTTAGGGACTGTTCCAACAATAGAACCCACTGGAATACTGCGTTCTTTATTAGATTGGTCTGGGACACATTTTTTAGGGGAACATGTTTGACTTAATCGGCCATTTTCAGGTTTACCAACTTGGTTTGAGGTTGTATTTATATTCTGAGTTGTATTCAATGGAATGGTAACATCCGGTACTAGGCGATCCAATTTTTCATCTAACCTCTTAAGTCGTTCAACTAGGGGAAGAACAAACGCTTTTAGAAGGCTTTCGATAGCCTCCAGCATTTCTTCTCTAAATGCAATTTTGTTTTGAGTATCTACATCCCCTTGTTTTGAGAGTACCGCATCTATAGCTTTATCCCCAACCTGTTGTGATACAGTTTCTTTCGGTACTGTGGCGTCTTGGGGCAACCATGGGTTCAGAAACCCTTTATTGCTTTTCCCTCCCTTCCTCCTTCTTTTCCTGGCTGGTGAAGATATTATGGTTTTAGCATTTGGGTTATTACCTGCTCCACTATTTCTTGTATTTGACTGCGATACACGCAATGTCACAACCTCGGTTTGTATCTTTAATGGTGGAGGTAAAATATTACTAAAAGTATGAGGATCAGACTCCTGGGGAAGGGGTGTATTTAAATCAATAAGGTTATCTGATGTTACTGGGGACAAATCAATAATACCATCTACATCCTCATCCAAAACCCTTGATGATATCGGGGCCTCTTGAAAAATTAACGGTATGCTATCAGTATTAAATAGCTCCGCATCCAACTCCGTTTGTTCTCCGATACTAACAGGGGATTTCGGTTTACTCTGGGCTGGAGCTTGCTTCTTTAAAAATTCAATTGAAAGGCGGCGTTCCGCTCTTCTTTCAGCTAAAGCTAACTCTCGGTCAATTTCTTTAGTTGCCTTGACGAAAAATTTATCCAAGGGGCCAAGAATGGATGTATTTACACGATCAGGAAGGGGATTAAGACCGGAGCTCGACATTTCTTAAAAAGATTAAAAGGGGGGTAAATAAATAACAATTAAACTCACAGTAAAAATAATACCCAATTAAAACTTCACAATGTCCACTTAGGAACAATTGATGATGTACAACATTAACCAGAAAATATCCTGTGAAATAATTTTATCGTTTGACCAAGCAAAGCCAGATCCTAAGATGTCCTTTTCAGAGGGGGGGCCCAGCCCAGCCTCTGCCGGCCCCTGACGGCCACAGACGGCCCCGCCCTTGTCCCGGGCTTCTCCCGGCGCTCCCGCGCGCTTCCGCGTAGCGGTAATGACTGTTTGTATTTGGCTGTTAGGAGAAGAAGGGGAGGAGCAGACAGGGAGAGCGGCCCAGGTGTTCTGACTTGGGGCTGGCAGGCGCTCCTGGGAACTGTAGTCCCTGCCCAGCGCCTGCACTCGCTCGCAGCCCTGCCTGTCACTCACCCTTACACGGACACCGGCAAAGATCCTTGGTAATCCCTGGAGCACCCCACACGAAGCGGGACCCGCAGGGCGGGTACCGCGAGAGGTAGGCTTGCTGTGAAGGGTTGTAAAAGAGTTTAAAAATGCTCCGTCCTCAAAGTTGCAGCAAGTGGCTGTATTAGCGTCCCAGTCTTATCCACGAATACAGGAGTCTTTAAAGTGCAGGGGAAGGGGAGGAGCAGACAGGGAGAGCGGCCCAGGTGTTCTGACTTGGGGCTGGCAGACGCTCCTGGGAACTGTAGTCCCTGCCCAGCGCCTGCACTCGCTCGCAGCCCTGCCTGTCACTCACCCTTACACGGACACCGGCAAAGATCCTTGGTAATCCCTGGAGCACCCCACACGAAGCGGGACCCGCGGAGCGGGTACCGCGAGAGGTAGGCTTGCTGTGAAGGGCTTGCTGTGAAGGGTTGTAAAAGAGTTTAAAAATGCTCCGTCCTCAAAGTTGCAGCAAGTGGCTGTATTAGCGTCCCCTAAATCTTTGTCATTATTTTACAGATCCTGGTTTTAAAGTTCACTCTTTTGGCAGGTCTCTCCATCTCGGAAAACTCCATCCTCTCTAAAGTGCTGCCCGCGATGGGAGGTTGATTCTGCTAAGGAATGCTTCTGTTAGTCCAGGGCAACTCCCTTAGACCAACCAGAACTGCCGACCTAACGTCGTCAGCTGCACTCCAAAGACTTTGGGCAATCGCGGCCCTAGCAGCGGAACCCGGATGGGGGTTCGAAAAACAAAAATAAGCAAGTTTCTTAGATGGGAGAGCTGCACTTTCAAAAATAGCAGGATAAAAAAAAAAGTTTTATTTGTCCATAGGTCTCGGTCTCAAATTATAGCGCTTTTTCCCAGGTATTGTTTGGTCTTTGAAAAGGAGTTCAGGTTTTGTAGTGTCCAATTGAATTGACGGTGATACAACTGGTTGCAAAATGTTATCGCTCTCTTGTTCAGTAAGTGTTCCTTTTACTCGTGCATCACTGAAAGGCAGAAAGCGTGGTACAGTTTCAGTTTCTGAGTTGGCGACACCCTTCTGGACCCACTGATCATACGGCAGAGGTAGGGGTACCCTTTTACAATGGACCCCGTGGATCCAGTGCTTCTTCCCTTCCACTCGAACAGCTGATCTCGTGGAAAGAAGGACGAGGTGCGGTCCGGTCCACCTGGGCTGGTCGTTCTTGGTTCGCTGGAAATTCTTGACAAGGACCCAGGATCCAGGGTCGATTGCGTGACCTGGAGTTTCAGAGACCGGAGGCAGGGTGTCGTGAACCTGTTGATGCAAAACACGCAATTTAGCCGTCAATTCGTACAGATAGTCAAGCAAAACAGGGTGTTCAATTTTGCTGAACTTAGTGGGCCTTGGCACTCCCCATATGTTGGCGGGGCGGCCAAAAACAATCTCATAGGGACTAAGTTTCACTCGTGAATGCACAGTCATTCTGGTGGATAGGAGTGCTAAGAGTAGAGCATCAGGCCATTTAAGACCTGTGCTCGCTTGAATTTTGGCCAGTTTTAACTTAAGCGTGCCATTATAACATTCTACTAATCCAGCTGATTGGGGGTGATTTGCAGCATGGAACCTTTGCTGAATGCCTAACCCTTCACATACTCTCTTCATCACTCGACCCACAAATTCACTCCCATTATCACTCCAGACCATTCTAGGCATTCCGAACCTGGGGAAGAACTCTTTCACAAGGGCTTTAGCTGTGGATAAGGCAGTATTGTCTTTTAGGGGGTATGCTTCTACCCATCTTGAGAAGGAACAAACAACAACGAGTACGTATTTTAAGTTATTGCACCTCTCCATGTGGATGAAATCTAGCTGCAAAACCTCGAACGGATACGTAGGAGGTGCAAAATGATCAGCTGCAGTTGGAGTTCCCCTACCAGGATTGTGTTTCAGACACACCATGCAATTCTTGACAACATTCTCTGCACACTTGGGAATTCCTGAATTTTGCCATACTGGAGCCAACAACTTGCAAATCCCTTTCACGCTGATATGAGCCATTTCCATGAGCCATTGTAACCACTGCAAGCACATATGCATCGGGTAACAACCATCACTGATGCTCTGACAATTCAACCCAACAACCATTTGTATCCATTCTACCCGTACTTTCTCTCCACATGTTCAACTCTTTCTCTGTAGCCTCAGCTTGAATAGACTTCACACTCTCTATCGTGTCTTCACACATTCCAACATCACCAACCCATCTTGCAGGGCCTGCAACATACATTCGGCTCATCACATTCCTTGCAGTTTCTTTCGCGATTTCGTCAGCAAATGCATTTCCACGACCAACATTATCAGTCACCTTCTTGTGAGCACTACATTTCACAATCGCCACTTGCAGAGGCAAGGTCAGTGATTCAAGGAGCTCATTCACCAACTGACCATGCTGAATCTTAGCTCCATGCGAAGTCAGGAACCCACGTTCTTTCCACAATCGTCCAAAACTGTGAGCCACACCAAATGCATACTGACTGTCGGTATAGACAGTCACTTTCATTCCTTTTGACAACACACATGCTCTTGTAAGTGCAATCAATTCTGCTGCTTGAGCTGAATTGTGTGGAATACGTGCAGCTTCAACGATTGTATGCAAAGTCGTGACAGCATATGCTGCAGTCGTGTCACCATTCGGAAGCTTGAAGCATGAGCCATCCACCCATAATGTACCATCACATTCAGCAAGAGGAGTGTCTAGCAGATCTATTCTCCCTTTCGTTTCTTCTTCTGTTCTAAGATAACAATCATGCTGTTCAGAAGCATCTAATTCCTCTACAATTGGCAACAACGTAGCTGGGTTTAGAGTGTTGCATCTTTTTATATGCACATGACTCGCTAACAATGTCAATTCATAACCTGACAATCGAGCACTAGTTAAGTGCTGTGTCTTGGTTCTGTTCAACAACGTGTCCACTGAATGTGGAACCATCACGACTAACATAATATTCATCACTAGACCAGCAGACTGTCGAATAGAAACAGCTGCTGCTGCTGTTGCTCTTAAACAATTCGGCAATGCTTTAGCTACCGGATCCAAAGTCGACGAAAAATATGCACATGGACGCTGCTTGTCTCCAAACAACTGAGTCAAAACTGACAATGCACAACCTTGTTTCTCATGGACATACAATGTAAAGGGCTTACTGTAGTTGGGGGTACCCAACACAGGAGCCGAACATAATGCTGTGCGCAATTCAGAAAAACTTTTCTGACACTCTTCAGACCAAGGAATGGGATTGGGTGTATCTTTACACGTTAATGCCACCAAAGGTTTGGCTAATAACGAAAAATTTGGTATCCACTGTCTGCAATATGATGTAATACCCAAGAAAGCACGCACTTCTCTCTGGGTTCTTGGCACACTCAATTTCGCTATTGCCTGAATTCTTTCTGGGGTAAGTTTCCTTCCCTCCTTCGATAAGAGATGACCTAAGTAGGTCACTTCTTGTCGACAATATTGCAATTTTGAGAGAGACACTTTGTGGTGCAAATCACACAAATGACGCAACACATACAATGTGGCTTCTTTACAGATTTCCTCAGTATCTGCAGCAACAAGCAAATCATCCACATACTGAATAAGGGTAGCACCTTCAGGTAAAACAATTGTATCAAGCTGTGTTTTTAAAGCTTGACTATATATTGGTGGACTTTCACAGTAGCCCTGTGGAGCTCGTTTAAAGCGGAAGCTGCCACCTCCTAAACTGAAGCCAAAAATATCCCTACTCTCCTCATCAATCGGGATGCTGAAGAAAGCATTCTTCAAGTCAATCACCGAAAACCAGGTGGCAGAAGCTGGAATCATAGTCAATAGGGCAGTAATGTCAGGAACAACTGGAAATTGTGGCACAACTATTTTATTTACCTCTCTGAGATCAATCACAAATCTGTAAACAGGTGGCTGGGAAGGATCAGTTCATTTTAAAACAGGCAGAACAGGGCTATTGCAAACGTTGCCTCTTGTCTCTTCAATGACATCTTTTTCAATTAGATCGTAAACGATCGCTAGCAAGGCTTTTTCACCTTCACTAGAAATTCTATATTGGGGAATTCGTGGTATTTCAACATTGGCTTTCAATGTTACAACATATGGCGGTATTTCTAAAAGATCTACATCATTAGGACCAGTAGCCCAAAGAATATTAGGGAGAGATGACAATTCTGTTGGAAGTTTGTCTCTCGACAAATACATTGGAGAAACCACGTTCTTACCCAGTGTAAGTTGTACTCCAGAAGGAGAACAGTACAAAGTCGCATACAATCTTTTAAGCAAATCTAATCCCAACAAGTTTTCACCACAACCTGTTGTCAGAATAAGGGGTGCTTCGAATTCACAAGGTCCAACAGAAAGGGACAAAGGGTCAGAAATCGGATTTCTAACTGGGGCGCCAGAAAAACCTACTGATACATTCGTTTCGCCAGACAAAGGTGCGCCAGGGAGTTTGGAGTGTATAATAGAACTCTTTGTAGCACCAGTATCCAACAGAAAAGGCTCTGACACACCTGATGTAATCACCTCAATGTAAGGTCCACTCTGATCTACTGGAACTGAAACAACTCCCTCTCTTTGTCTATGGCTGTCCTAGCAATCATTACCTTCCCAATGCTCATCTTCTGTATAGTAATCATCAGCATAGTACTGAGCTGTCCTACCAGATGCGTTATTCTGCTGATCGAACCTATTCATAGAATTTTGAGGTGGAAGAGACTGTGTGTTCTGGGGGAAATTTCCACGTCCTCTACCTCTAGACGCTTGCTGAACACCTCGACCTCTTACACCAGAAGCACCATTTGCACGCTGTAATAAAATAGGACAACTATACTTGAAATGACCCTCTTCCTTACAATATGAACACTGATTGGGGCCTACAGGGACACGTGGTTGAGTATACTCGACTCTTTGCGAGTTCCTCTGATACTGTTGAGGCTGCTGATAATTATTCTGATAGTTACTCTGAGCACCACTATTTTGACCACCACTATTCTGGCCACCACCACCACGTGGCGGATATGCTTGCTGTAACAAAACCTTTGTTTTCAGCTCCTTAGTTTTCTTTTCTGCTCTATCTTTCTCGTCTTTGTCTTGATTTTCGTAATATTGTGCAGTAGCCAATATCTGTGCTGAAGAGGAAACTGCCCAAGAACTCTCTGAATCTTTCAACTTTTTACACAACTCTGGAAGCAGATTGTGCATGAATTTATCGACGAACAAATGCTGACCACCTTCTGTGCTCATATCTTGACCACTGTGGTCGACAAAAGTCTCTTCAAACCTGGTGAAGAAATCTGAGACCGTTTCATCTTTCTTCTGCTTACATGCAGACAATTCATCCCAATTTATTCGCATGGCAGGCATTAAAGTCTTCATGTAATTAATAATCCTACCAGGGAGGTCTGCTACTAAAGGCTCGGGTTTAGCACCACCAACCTGTCGGCCATCTGCTGCAGTAATATTAGCCCATGAGTCACCTAACTCCTGATCATGATCTGCATGACGAATCTTTCCCCATAGAGGCTGTGGAACAACGTTCCCAAACAACATGTCTATGTCTGCTAAATTCATGATACATGAACCTGCAGTCAGTGACAACTCTTTGTAATACCCTGCGGGATTTTTACGGGGATCAGGCAATGTCTGTTTAAGGGCCAAAACTTCAGCTCGCTTCCAAGGAACATGTACCCACACACGCTGAAAATGTGCTGGCACAAGTGGTGGAACATTACCAGGACCAGCTGCTACTTATTCCTTCCATACTGGAGGGACTTCCCTCATGGGGTACTGTCGCGCCTTTTTCCTACCGGGTGCGTCATGCTCAAATAGTGATTGAGAAGTGCCCCCCTTACTCCGAAATGACAACGATGTCTCAACCGCTCTCTCGACATCGGGACCTACGATCATGCCCTCTGCGAACTCGAACCGCACACGACACAACTTCAGATCATTGTCTTCCAAATCCTCACAGAGAAAAACACACATTTGTTCAAAAACATATCTCTGCTTCGGTGCTTCCCATTGACGGAAGACTTCCATGACAGACTCTACATCATACCTTACAGCGTCGATAACCCATTTATGCGCTAAACGATTCAGTAAATCTCTCTCTCGATAGTCAGGCAGTTGACTTCGCAACTGTCTTCGTTCAATGTTAGGGGTCGTATTAGGCGACCCGAAAAAAGGTGAGAAAAGATTAGTAACAGTGTTGGCCATCCTCTGTCGAACGGAAGGAGAAACTGACGGAAGAACGGGTGGAAAAACAGGGTGAGATAAGGCAGGAGCAGAGGCAATAGCAGAGGGATCATTAGGAGAAATAGAAGGTGCACTAGGCAAAGTCGTAGAAAGCACAGGCGGAGCAGATGTGATCGGTGGGCCTTGAGGAGGCTGCACCGAAGGAGCAGGAGCCAGCTGAACAACAGCTGGTGGGTGCTGTGGAGGAACAGGAGGCACAAGTTGCACAACTAAAGGTTGCGGAGGTGCCGTGGCATTTTGCACATAGGGGGGTGGCAAACTTAATAAATGCGACATTAAGGGATCTTTTTCACGCTCTTTTGCTGCATCTTGCTGAAGAGGCGGCAAAACTGGATAGCATTTATCTATCACCATTTTACTTTGCCTGTGCAACTGCTCACTCATCTGTTCTTCTTCATTGTCTTTAAACAGCATAGCAGCTTGCATTATCGAAATTCCCCCTTCTCTCTTATTTTTCTTCGCTAATTTAATTTCCTTCTGTTTGGCTTCCTTACGCCATAGGCGGAAAGAGTCAAACATTGCCGGCCGGGCTTTCTTCTTGAAAAGTTGAACTTCGCGGTTATTTAAGATTTCTGTATCAAAGCTACCATATTGGGGCCATTTTAAAACACCATCTTTTTCTGGTGTATTTGATCCATACTTCTTTATATGTGATGGGGCCAACTTCATGTTTCACATAAAGTTGATAAGTTGGAGTTCCAATCGGAGGAACCGGACACGAGTCCTCCAATCGGGAGTCCCTATTATTACAACCAAGACAAAACAAATTTCCAAGTCTGCTAAGACCAGGCATCTTCGCTCTCTAGTCTAGCTTCAAACTTCAAAGGATTATCGATTATGATATTTCTCGTGAATACACGAGTCCTTTGGATTTGGCACTTGCAAGTTCCAAAAATGATCCCAAAGGGAATACTCAAAACTAAGAACCAACTAAGGACTGGGAGACGCTCCACTTATACTTAACTGAGATATCGATGACGTCACCAGAAGACTCGTCTTAGCATTTCGCTCTACCAAACTTCAAGGGTCCAAATCAGGGCGATAGCCAGGGCAGCAGTCCTTTGTAGCCGTCGGGAAGCGGGGAACCTCGCAGCAAAGACTTTCGGACCACGTCGACATGCAGGGGTCGATGAAGTGGATGGCCTTCCTCCAGAATTTTCACACGAAGCTCCTCACGAACCTCTGGCTGGACTGGAACCGCTGGTATCGCCCCAGACGTTGGGTGCCAACTGAGGTACTGGGTTTTTCAGAACCGGTACTAAACCGGTAACCCAGCGGTGACAGGGTACACCCAAAGACCTCGGGTACTTTCCTGATTCAGACCACAGAAACTCAGAGTCTTCTAGGTGAAGTCAAGGATCGATTTTATTGGCTGCAACCAAGAAACAAGCTTCCTGGGCAATGGTTTCAACCTGCCCAGGTCAGAGAAAAGTCAATTAAGGTGTACGTGTCCTTTGGAATCGAATTTAGCTGTATTATAAGCCTATGTAAAGGGCAACTCACAAAATGGCTGCCGTATACAAATGGTCTTTTAATTGCGGGTTTATATAGCGCTAGGAATCGACCCCCGGAGGAGTATCTCCACGCTTCGACCACTGGGGAACCCGTCCTGGCTCACCCTGAGAGATGGTCCCTGATGGGTATCTCTAAGGTGCGACCAAGCATCCCCGGCGGTCTGGGGGGGCCGTTGTGAAGATGAGGCAAGCTGATGCCCAGAGTTGCCGAGTGTGGTTTCTGACTAGAGTAGGCACCGAGGCGAGAATTATCGAGTCCGCTGACCCTGGTCCACGACCCTGCTGCGTCGGGAATCGAACCCTGGTCCCGGGCCGTTCTCTGCTTACGGGTCTGCCGCCTCTAACCAGTGAGCCACACTTTGATACTAAATTCGTCATGATACGACGAAGTTTTATTCTCAAGTCCAGAATTTTCAGAACCACATGGCAGCCTCCTCAGCTGATCGCTGGCTTCCGCTCAACAGTCCCCCAGTGCACCTGCGGCACCATGGAGTTCTGTGTGTGCTGACTGCTTCCTCCGGCCTACACTGCAGTCCAGCAGGTCTCAGACAAATCCATTCCAGTCCGGACCTACAGGCCTACTACATCATCTCAGGCTGTACACCCGCTCAGCTCTTCAGGTGGGCCTACCTCAGTGCACTGCAAGTCATAGCCATGTTGCGGTAGGCCCGTGCCGGACGCAGTGCCTCAGGTGCCACTTTTTCTGTGCACCACAAGTCATTGTTCCATGGGGCTACCCCACAGGTCCATCTCCAGCAGCCAACAGCATGTCCTTGGTAACACCACTGGAGCCCTTCACAGTCACGGGACACTGCCGTCTCAGGCAGGCAGCTGGAAAGCCTGGGTGGAACGTCTGGAGACATACTCCGAAGCGCACAACATCCCATCACCACGGCGGTAGCGTAGGCATGTGAGGAGTGTGAAGAAATAGCCCGGGGCTCTGGACGTGGTTCAGTTCTTCTCTGGGCGTGATTCAGTTGTGGGCTCTGGGCGTGGTGCAGTTCCGGGCTGGCCACAAAAGTAACTATGGCATGTGTCTCTGTTGTAGTTTTTGCGCCACCCGGCCCTTAATCGATAATGTTGCAATGTAGGATGCACCCGGAGGGCGGGCTCGCCCAAATGGATACATAAAGGAGTGCAATACCACTCTAGGTCTTGCCAACTGTTGTGTGTGTATCTTTATTGATGCAGCATGAGCCAATGGCCTAGCCTTAATCGCAGCACAAGTTCAGCCAGGCATGAACTCTACACCTGTGTCTGCCCTATCCTTACCATAGGCCTACACACATGTGGCTGCCCACCTTAACGGCCAACATTACATTGTTGTTGTCAGGCTTGCGGACATGCGCAGACAGGCATGACAATGGTGTGCCATAGGTGTGTAGGTGATGCAACCGTGCAGCGCACACAAGTAAATACGCTCGGGGGGAGGGAGGAGCAGCTGTGAGGCTAAGTAACACACATTGATCCCGCACATATGCCAGAAGAAAAACATGGCAAACATGAATCCCAAAGTCGCACTAATCACAAACTACAAAACTTGTAAATCTGCCAACACTGCATGCAGAGCCACCAATTTACACTAATCTCATGAACCTCTCACAGGTGATGAAGGATATGCACTCTGCCCATGGAAGATGACACCACTCTGACCCCCGAACACCCAGGCCCAGAGCAGTACAATGTGGCCCACAAATGCACCAGGGGCCTTGTTGAGCTCACATTTGGCGTGTTAAAGTCATGTTTCAGGTGCCTGGACATCACAGGTGGAAGACTCCTGTACAGCTCAGAAATTGTGTTCAAGATGATCATTGCATGTTGTGTATTGCACACCATATGTGTACGCACCAATGCCCCATGGACCCAAGTGCCAGATGCACCGTCCGATCACGAGGAAGATGAGGCAGATGGACCACACCCCACGGCAGCTGCAGCAGGAATAGCTAGCAGGAACAGAATCATTAACAATTTCGTTGCATGAGTACATCACATTGTGACTGTCCTTAGCAATCATGGAACAGTACAAAATAACCAGAACAGCATGTGCAAATAAATGCATTGCAACACACATTCCCTGTGTGCATGTCAGTCCTCTGCAGTAGCACATCACTCTGTCAAGTGTAAGAGCAACATTAAATGCTAACAATCTCACGAATAGCAAATAGATGGTGGGTATGTCACCTATGTACAGAGAGGCTATTTAGGGTGTCACGTATTCGAAATGCCATTTCAGGGTGTTAAAATTAGGATGCAGTCCCACTCATCAGCGTATCACATGTGTACAAAAACTTGACATGAAGGCTGTCATTTGTGTTCACAAAAAGACAACAGGGTGTCATTTGGGGTCAAATATAACATTTTGGGTGTCATTTGGGGTCAAATATGTACCACCCTGATGCAGAGATGCACCCTGTGACTGAAGTCCCACAACATGAGCAACATGGATGTAAGAGGGATGACATCAGGGGTTGTTTGTGCACGTGGATGTGTCAGAGTGTGACCTGTTCC
This sequence comes from Lissotriton helveticus, assembly GCF_964261635.1. NCBI lineage: Eukaryota > Metazoa > Chordata > Amphibia > Caudata > Salamandridae > Lissotriton > Lissotriton helveticus. The sequence goes on along the minus strand of NC_136060.1, from coordinate 241,513,524 downwards.
TTTACGGATGTGGTCCACACTCAGCCACCTCAGTGTCGTGGCGTACACCATGTCATGATAATTGGACTGCAGCCATGCTAATCGTCATGCAGTGTCACTTGTATTGTCAGTATGGCTAATGGACCCGCAACTTTGCTGGGTTCAGCACATGTGCACTTTTTTTTTGTGAGATTAGTGAAGTGTGGGAAGGGCCCCCCTGGACACATTGTCGACGTGATCAGGGACTTGATCCAGAGTCATAGTGGGTGTGCACTGTGCTATACTTAATTGTGCATATGTGCCATTGTGCCCATCTCTCCCGACCCCCCAGTCCCTGGTCGTTACTCACCGTGTTGCTGTTGGGTCAGGTCATGTTGAGGAGTGTCCAGTCCCCCAACTCCTGCCACCGTCTCCCCACTGATAACTGTGGACACAATTTCCTCCATTTCATCCAGCTCCTGCTGTGGTGCTGAACTCCCACCTCCAGTCTGCACTGGTGCTTTCCGCTTGTTAGCGTGTTGCAGCTTGGTTTTGTGCTTCACTTCATTCCAGCGCTTCTTGGAACTTCACTCCGACTGCATTCACCTTGTCCAAGATGGATTGCCATATTGAATTTTTAGTTGCCAATGACACTGTTGAGTGATGAACAGTTGTTGGTGGCGTTCTATCACCTCTGTAATCAGGATCTTGTTTTCCTGCGGACTGAATCACGGGTTTCTCTTCTTCTTCTCCTTGCCCTTCTCCTTCCCCGAGGTCCCTGGCTGAACCTCCAGGAGGGTTGCAAGGTTCTGGTTGGCTTCTGTAGTTGCTCCAGCTTTTCATTTTTTTTCTTTGCAGCTTTTATGGTGATTTTTCCCGCCTAATGTGGGAGTAGCAAGCCTGGTGCTGCTTATCGCTGATATTTTTATCACTGTTGGGTCCATCGCCACTTTTTACACGTCCGGGTTTCCTTTTTTATCGGTGTCCCTGTAATTTTAACATGAAATGAAATGAAATGAGGACTCAATCGCACAAAGAATCTCACCAGGACGCTTTACTGGACACCGCCATCAGCGACAGGAGTGGAGCGGGTAACCGCCATTTAGCCCTGCAGCCTCCCCGTGTCCCAGGAGGGACTGACCACCAGCTCGCCACTTCACAACTTGCAGCACCCGCTTCGCGGGTGCCGCTGCGCGGCAACTGGTGTGGGGTCGAGGCAGCAGGAGCGGCAGAGAATAACACCCGGGAGGAAGAGAGAACAGCGGGAGGCGACTGTGGGCGCGTGGTGCAGGGACTCCATAGACCAGGAGTCCCGCGTTGCACAGGTGTGCACGGCCGCACCCACAGCAAGACACGCCCCCAGCCGGCCAATCCGGGTTAAAAGTAAACACGCCCAGAGGGCAGCGGGACTCAATCGCACAAAGAATCTCACCAGGACGCTTTACTGGACACCGCCATCAGCGACAGGAGTGGAGCGGGTAACCGCCATTTAGCCCTGCAGCCTCCCCGTGTCCCAGGAGGGACTGACCACCAGCTCGCCACTTCACAACTTGCAGCACCCGCTTCGCGGGTGCCGCTGCGCGGCGACTGGTGTGGGGTCGAGGCAGCAGGAGCAGCAGAGAATAACACCCGGGAGGAAGAGAGAACAGCGGGAGGCGACTGTGGGCGCGTGGTGCAGGGACTCCATAGACCAGGAGTCTCCGCGTTGCACAGGTGTGCACGGCCGCGCCCACAGCAAGACACGCCCCCAGCCGGCCAATCCGGGTTAAAAGTAAACACGCCCAGAGGGCAGCGGGACTCAATCGCACAAAGAATCTCACCAGGACGCTTTACTGGACACCGCCATCAGCGACAGGAGTGGAGCGGGTAACCGCCATTTAGCCCTGCAGTCTCCCCGTGTCCCAGGAGGGACTGACCACCAGCTCGCCACTTCACAACTTGCAGCACCCGCTTCGCGGGTGCCGCTGCGCGGCGACTGGTGTGGGGTCGAGGCAGCAGGAGCGGCAGAGAATAACACCCGGGAGGAAGAGAGAACAGCGGGAGGCGACTGTGGGCGCGTGGTGCAGGGACTCCATAGACCAGGAGTCCCCGCGTTGCACAGGTGTGCACGGCCGCGCCCACAGCAAGACACGCCCCCAGCCGGCCAATCCGGGTTAAAAGTAAACACGCCCAGAGGGCAGCGGGACTCAATCGCACAAAGAATCTCACCAGGACGCTTTACTGGACACCGCCATCAGCGACAGGAGTGGAGCGGGTAACCGCCATTTAGCCCTGCAGCCTCCCCGTGTCCCAGGAGGGACTGACCACCAGCTCGCCACTTCACAACTTGCAGCACCCGCTTCGCGGGTGCCGCTGCGCGGCGACTGGTGTGGGGTCGAGGCAGCAGGAGCGGCAGAGAATAACACCCGGGAGGAAGAGAGAACAGCGGGAGGCGACTGTGGGCGCGTGGTGCAGGGACTCCATAGACCAGGAGTCCCCGCGTTGCACAGGTGTGCACGGCCGCGCCCACAGCAAGACACGCCCCCAACCGCAACGCCCTACTTAAGAACAGCACTATACCGCTCAGCGGGACGCCCGGAGCGAAGCCCGGGCAAAGGGCAGGCCCTCTGTGGCCCTCAGAGGCCGGAATAGGCCGGGTCGGGCCACCCCACCAAGGTTTAGTATTGTCTATTATTATTAAACACTATTCTGTATTACTTGAATATACCGCTAACTTTGGCTGTAGACTATGAGGAAAAATACTCATAAGTCCAAGATGCCCACCCTAAGATCCAGCACAAGAGCAAGTGCAAAAGCTAAAAAAGACCCCCCCCCGCCTCTACCAACTCTAACCGCCATCGATATAATGCTGAAGCAAACCATTGGGGCGGTATCCAACGCCATCGCCAACACAGAAAGAAGAATGTCCCTACCTCCTGTAACAATCATTCAGGAAACACAGGATTCACACATCAATCTAACTGAGGCCTCACAAGACTTGGTGGAGGAATTCGATACTAGTTTGCCAATTTCACCTTCGTCGTTCGTTGACCTCCCCAGTGCTCAGGCGCCAGTTGATATTAGTAGTGACAGATCCGGTGCACGAATAAACAACCAAAAAAATAACTCTCAAAGCACAAAGAAATCTCTTAATAAGGAAGGCCCTAAATGTGGGGGAAAAAAAGGCTCATTAAAAACAAAAAACCACAACCTAGTAACCCCCATAAACCCATTAACACCGGGAATCCCCTGTTGGATCACCAACATGGTGTCTGACCTTAAAACGGACCTCGAGCATTCTATCAATGTGTTGTTAAAACCCCTTATAGCCAAAATAGATAGATTGACATCAATAGTAAATAATAGGGGGAATGGCTTAAAATCCGCCCAAGTGCAAGAAAGTGGTTCAACAAAACAGAATGTCGTTGTATCCAAAAGTTTAACCAAAGATAAGGCCCCCACAATATTGTATGTAGCACTAAACAATCCTAATAGAGCTACACAAAAAGGTACCAAAGATACTCTAAAGGTTGCCACTACGTCGAATTTAGGTAAAAGTAACAATCAAACAACCATTGGGAATAACACATTACCTCTGGGATCACCACAAATACTGGAAGGAACTCAGTCGCTAGACCCCAAAGCGAACGTTAAGATTAACCCTACTTCTTCTACAACAAATAATAAAGAAAATAAAACAGCTACCCGCTTCAGGACCATTAACCTTCCACCTGAGGCATCGCCCTTTGTAGTCGTTTTAACTGGAGTCCCGCCGTTAAGAGAGGATCAACGAGAATCACAAGAAGATTTGAAAAATAAATGTGCACAATGGTTACAAACTCATAGACCTCTCCCTCTGAATATCTGGGGAGAAATCCTATCTGTAAGGAGGGGGGAGTGGATCGGCAAAGGCACCAAGACCATAGCAGGGGACATTATCACGGTAAATTTCAGGGATATGGCAGCTGTAAATTTTATTTGTAACGTCCTACCGAGCTATACCCGCTCACAAATACATCCAGTACATTTATCATATTTTTATCCTTTTTCGTCTCAAAGACCCAGACAGAGCAATAGACCACCACCAAACAGTATACCTCACATGGGCTATCAATATAGACCATCCCAATGGCAGAGACCAAGCATCGTCACGTCAAATTATGACCCTTCCTTGATGCAGTATGCACATTGGAATAGGTTTAGTACACTTGAAGGGGTGGATTGACAAGGAGGGGACAATCAATCCCCCACGAGTGTAAGGGAGAATGAGGTTAGCACACTGTCAACAGGAAATAACAAGGGGGCAGGCAATGGTCTAGACCTTGTGCTCGGTAAAAGGGGTAGTAGTAAACTACCGAATACAAGGCGGGGAAGAGAAGGGAGGATGGACCCCCTGGTACAGGAGACAACCAATAAACAGAGTAGATCAGTTGCCCTTAGCAAAGTAGCTGTTCAAAGCAGCATACAATTTAACCTTGGCACCTCAACGAAAGCGGGAAAACACACTATGCCTCACTTGGGAGCTCCCGAAAGAACCTCAAAGGAATCTACTGAAGCAAAATTATCATCTGTATCCTGGAATATCGCAGGATTAGCGGCCAAATTTGAATCGCAGGAATGGCTTAACTACATCAGCCAGTTCCATATTATATGCCTGCAAGAAACTTGGGCCACTGAACTAAATGATTATAGCTTGGAAGGTTATAAAAGCTTTTCAGTACCAGCTAAAAAAGTAACCGTAGGGAGAGCTAGTGGGGGTCTCGCCATATATGTCAATTTAAATATCAAGGGCACCTGGTCAAACATTAAATGGCCATCACATAACCTTCAAATTCTAAGGTTTGCCTCATCAAGACTAACCTTTTTCCTACTCAATTGGTATAATGCCCCTGCATTGACGGAGAAGGGTATTGCGGTATCCGAACTAGAAGAATGCCTGGGAAAACTGAACTCCTTAAATAAGACACCAAATAAACCCAATTTAATATTAACGGGAGATTTTAATTGCCACTTATGTGATAAACTGAAACCTTTTAATAAAGACTGGTCAAGATGTACCGTCATGAAAGGGCCACACTTTGAACACTCAAAAGAGGGCTGGGATCTAGAGAGATTAACGAAAAGGTACAATCTAACCCACACCCTAGACCTTGTGGCACTGGGAGAAAAAGGAGAACTGACCCCAACATTTAAAGGAAGAGGTTGTCACTCTTATATTGACTTTACTTTAGTCTCCCCTATTTTAAAAAGAAATATTAGTAAAACCATCATCGAAGCCAGTAGTTTTAGTGATCATAACCCGGTCATTATTACAATAGAAGGCCTCGATTTTAACACTCCATCCAAGAGATCTGACATTGTGGAAAACGCAGTGGATCAGGGGAGAAGAATTAAATGGGCCAAAATCGATGGGGATAGATTCTATAAAAAATTATTAATAGAGGCCTCAGTTGCAATAAACAAATGCTTGGACCCAAGTGTAGGTGGTGCCCAGGTGGTCAGGGCATTTGAAGAAATAGCGTATTATGTAAATAATTCCTTAAAATGTACTGGGCCCAACAACAACAATATGTCTTCTAATCCCCGTTGGTTTGACTCAAGCTGCACTAAGGCGCTTAAAAAACTGAAGGACAGTCTCCACTCTAAACCAAGGGATAAGATCATGGTGGCCAAAGACAGAGCCGAATATAAAAAAGCCCTGCAGAAACGCAAACAAAGTCTACAAAACCAGGCCTGGGAGAACCTGAGGGACGCCGCGGAAAGGAAAGACTCTGTAAGCTTCTGGAAAGTGATTAACTCCCCATGCTTCCAGGATCAAGGGGTACCAAAAATTATGAATATCATCCTGCCGGAACAATGGCAGACTCACTTCCAGAGCCTATATAATCACTCAAGTCATCAAATAACTGAGGATGTACCTAGGGACCATCAACCGGCCAAGATGGACTTTTCCCTGAAAGAAGTCGAAAAGGGAATAACTGGGCTTACTAAAAACAAGGCTCCGGGGCCGGATGGAATCCCACCAGACCTATTCTTGAGCAAACCTGACCTGTGGTCGCCGGTACTTACCAGGGTGTTAAACGAGGCAGTGGTGGCAGGACTGCCTCGGTCCTGGTCAACGGCGACCATAGTCCCAATCTATAAGAAAGGGAACCGTGATGACCCCCAATGTTACCGACCCATCTCGCTTATAGATGTTACAGCAAAGGTACTTGGGCGAGTCATCTTACAGCGATTGCAAGACTGGGCCGAGGAGCATCAAATCCTCTCGGACATACAATACGGCTTCAGGCAAGGTAGATCAACTACTGACCAATGTTTAAATCTGTACCTCCTGATAGCCAAATATACCATCGCCGGGAAGGGAAACATTTATATGGGGTTTATGGACCTTTCTGCGGCCTTCGATCGTGTAAACAGGAGAAAGCTTTGGGCTATGCTATTAGAATTAGGAGTGGACCAACCGCTAGTCAACACCCTGCAAAACCTCCACTGGAATACCACCGCAAGTGTGAGATATAATCAGGAGGGTAAAAAGACCGACCCCTTCACTTGTCCAAGTGGAGTAAGGCAGGGATGCATTCTTGCACCCTTCCTCTTCTCCATTTATATTAATTCTTTGGAAAAAGACCTATTGAAACTTAAGGTGGACTCACCCCAAATCGGTCATCGTGCTGTACCCGTGCTACTCTACGCCGATGACGCGGTCCTACTTGCAAGAACTCCCTTAGGACTGCAAAAACTGATTGATGGGTTCGTTGTTTTCATGGAGAAATTGGACTTGGCAACTAACCTGGAAAAATCTTATATCATGTCAGTGGGGCAAACATCAAAAGGGTCCTTTTCCTATCATATTGGGCCCCATAACATAGATCAGGTTAAGACCTTCTCATACCTGGGGGTATTATTTGATTACCATCTCACCTTCAAACCACTGGTAGAAAAACACTCCTTGAAACTGGCAGCCTCAATAGGTGCCATAATGGGGTATGGGCAAAGACTAGGTAAATGGTCGCCGGAACAAATACTAAATCTGTACAGGGCAATTTGCTGTGCGAAAGTCTCCTACGGTGCAGAAGTGTGGGGCTTCCTGGACAATAAAGTACAGCAGATCCAGACAGAAGAGAACAAATTCCTAAGGAGAATTTTGAAAGTCCCACAGAGTGTATCGGCCCACATCATCCACGCAGAAGTAGGAGAACCCTTCATAGAAGATAGGATTAAAATTAAACCTCTTCTGGCATGGGTCAAAATATGGTCCAACCCTGAAGCGTCGCTAACAAGACAAATTATAGAGGACTGCCTGAAAAGAGATAAAGGCCAAACCATACCCTGGCTGAAATATGTCAAGAAAGCTTTAGAAGAAATTGAATGCACTAACCTTTTCATAGACCCAGACTCTGTAACATCCGAGAGTAAGTCTTTGGTAAAAAAACTTTTCACAGCCCACCTGAAGACAATAAGGGCAGGAAAAGAAAATCATAAACCAACCAACCATTCTTATAATGAATTGACAGTTAAGAATGGTATGGAACCTTATCTGAGGGTCATGTTTAATGCTCAGGATCGCTTTTTTATGACACGTTTTAGATTGAACATGCTCCACCATTTACTTGCGGTCCCGGCTGGGTTCACCCACACAGTGGAAGAGAAGGGTACCTGCGGCTGCGACCATAGGTCTCCGCAGGATACCCTTCACTTTATTTTACTATGCCGATTTTATACCATGCCTAGACAAAAGTTCCTGGTGGGGATCCTGAAAGACCTAAAGTTTAAACATGCCAGATTGGCCCTGAGGTTTTTCAAGGAAGCGGAGGATGCCCACACTCTTTTTTGCATTATAACCTTTATTAGAATGGCTATGAGACTGAGGAACACCAGAGAAATTGGTCCTTAATATTTATTCGGCCCCTGATCAATTTAAACTTAGGAACCCCGTGTCTATTTGGAATGTCAGAAATCCTCCTTTTTTAACATTTATATCTTTTATGGGAAAAGTATGATGATTTTTAATTGTTATGTGTGTATTTTGCATTTTGTGCTTTTATGGTGTCTTTTTAAGAACCGAATAAAGATTACAAATTGAGAAATTGAAATGAAATGATGATGATGATGATGAAATGATTACGCACTTGTATAGCGCACGACTACCCGTAGGCATCTCGGCGCTTGGACGAATACCGCCAAGGAACCCTTCCTGGCCTTTCCCTGTGAGGAGCCCACTCCTGGGCAGCCCCAAGGTGAAGTCAGGCATCCTCAGCATTGTTGGGGCCGTTGTAGAGATTAAGCAAGCTATTGCCCAGAGGTGCAGAGTGGGACTCATGATTAGAATAGGCACCGAGGCGAGAATTATCAGGTCCGAGGAAATTGAGCCTGAGACCCGCCGAGGCGGGAATTGAACCCTGGTCCCGGCCAGACTACTGCATCAGGGTCTGCCGCTCTAACCATTGAGCCACACTTTTCTACTTCTAACATGGACATTTGATGTGTTATTGGGAAACTATGGGCTGTTGCCGGCGCGTTGAGAATACGCCTTAAACACAGCGTTAGTTTGCCGCTATAGACAGTGTTATGTAAAATTGCGTTAACCTAGGTTGGCGACAATTATTGCCCGTTCTTGAGAATATCCCCCTATATCTTTTATTGACAAAGTAACTTTATGCTATGCATTTTAAATGTTTGGCATTATTAGGCACAGCGTTTTGATTGCCACATTGTTCCATGTGTCATTCTAATTGGATAGTTAAATCACAGCTTGACTGACTAACTTACTGCGTAGTTTAGCACTATGCATGCCCAGGTAAAGATATCTGTCTATCTTAAAAGTTTAAAAGTATTTTAATACTAATACAAGACAATAAAATAGTGTTATAAAACGACATAGAAAATGACATTAACATAAATATTCGCAAAACACGAGACAAGCGTACATGTGGGCACGTTTCCCAATAAATGTGTTATTGATTAAAGAAGAAATATCTAGCCCATGTTTTATCCACTTAACATATATTTATTGGCTAACTTTCTCTGGTGTGCTTTTATAGCACATAAGGCAGGACTATAGGTCTTGATTTTACACGGGTGCCATTGGTTTTTTTTATAAACAAAAAAAAAAAATGTTGCCACTCCATAAAACGGTATTCAAGGTTACCGCTAATATTGTAAACCGGAGTACATTTCGTTTCTTTTATAAGGAAAAACTTCCCTTCTGTTATACATCGGATAAAAAAAAAATTATGAAGCGTGAGATGAAAAAAGCACCTTCTGAATGTCATATCAGGCTTCCTTTGAAAAATGTGTTATCCAGAGAAAAATTGTTACTTCATACAATCTGCCCTTCATGTACATAACATTAATCATATCTTGGAAAATATTATTAAAAAAACATACCAGCAACTCTCGGGCTTGCGAGTCCTTGTACCAATCTTTCGTAACAGAGTTTTCAAAGCCAAACAAAATTACTCTTTGTGTGTATGCGGAACCGCATTTCCCATAGTGGTTATAAAGAAGCAAGCAATGCAGTGTTCTCCATAGGATGACAAACCTTTGTAATGCCTCGGCTTTCATACTCAGCGGCGTCAATCATAAGACAGCTGTCTCACAAACTGCAATTTTGAAGAAATTTTTTTTTTTTCATATTCTGAGAATGAGAACTGAACTTAAAATATTCAATGGATGAAACATGATATTTCCGAAAGTTGGGGGCTGGTTCACTTTGTCATTGAAAAAGTGAAATATTAGGTTGAATATTTTCCTCACTGCAGGCAGGGAGCTGTTTTTCGTTTTGCAGCCAGGTAGGACGGAACAGGAAGTCTGCGGAATTACGGTAGGCATTATTTCTTTACCAACCCGTTAAGATTAGATGTAACCAAGTAAACAATTCTAAATGATAAAAAACATGTATGAATAATGTCATAATATGGACTTTATAAATACAGGAACGCCTTCAATACCAGTTTTAAAACCTCTCTCTAATTTCTGTGTAGTTGTGATATCTCTACTCACCACAACTCACACAATAGGTGATGGGAGTAATGCTTGTAAATAGTCTAATTCACTCTCTTTTGCTCTGGATAGCATTCAAACCCATCATTTTTTGCCCCTTTTGCCTCTCTAGACTAAAGCTCGCTTTCAAATCAGTGCTAGCTCAGCTCCTCATGGGAATAGTCCACCCCAAACTGCTGGGCCAGGCCCTTCCAAAGGTAACCACAAGCAACCTCTGACTTTTTGTTTTGCTTTATTAGTTCACATCAGTGAGGTATAACTTGGATCCTGCGGCGCAAGGATCCAAGGACTAACAGCCACCTCAGGTCTTATATAAAATACACAAAAGGTGATGGGAGGAATGCTTGCAAATAGTCTTAACCACTGCCCGTGGCTCTTGATAGCATTCCATGCCATTGTTTTTTTTCCCACTGTGCCAGTTACTTATAATATTAAAACGACATAGCTGCTCATCTGTATTAACTTATATATAACACACAAGATGTGACATCATAATGCCTGCTGGCAGCAGCCAAAGTAAAAAGCAGGCCATGGAGCAGCATTGTAGATACAGTGTAAACAATGACAACAAGAAGTGGTTTTCTGTTTTTGAAAAGTGTTTTCTAAATTGAACAGTGATCAGCAGAAAAGACAGATTTATGGTAATGTTTATTTTTTCCACATGGCTAGTCACAGGAAAGAATCTCTCTGTAGATTATTATTCATTGTGAGCTACATCCGTTTTTATATTCTGATTTACACGAAACTAATTAAAAAATATTTTTGAAACATATTACAAACTTGTTTTTGGTGTGTTTAATGCCACACTACAGTCTACTTTTATTCCTCCAGTCTTCAGCCATATTATCACGTCCATATGAAGAAACAAGACCTCAGGATTCAAGATGTCTGTGGTAAGAGCGATGGTGTGATCATGCTTTATAAGAAATAAAATACCTTTTGCCATGCATCAAAAGGATATTGAAAGTCATTTCAGAGATTCATGTCTTCATAAATGAACTCAAATCAAATCAAATTCATCTTTATTCGATCATGAGTAATCATAAAAGACACATAACACAATACAGGGCAAATAAAAAGAAAAAAATACATAATAACTTTTCCTAAAAAGATATTAAACAGCTCATTATCAAATTATTTTAAAGTTCTAAGCACATGTCAGCAATAAAATAAATATAAAATAGTTATAAATCCTTTCCTCTATTAAAACCAGATAAAAAACATAAAAGAAACATTATATCCATATTACAAAGTTTTAGCAGCAAATTTCATTCTTATGAGCAAGTAGATTGAAGATGCTAAGAACACAGTGCACTCAACAATATCATGTTACGTAGACCCCTGCAAACTAGTCCTTCTAAGGGCCCACGTCCAACTCCAGAACTTAGCCATAGCAATGACTATGACTTCACTAGTATCGGTTTTTAGGATAAGCAAAGCCATTTGTGAAGATCTTGTGCCTAGTAAAGTGCAAACCGGCTTGAGCCATTTGTGACGAGGGCCCTTGTAAGCAGGGCACACAAACAAAACATGCAATAAGGTCTCTTCCTCACATGGGCAGAAATAACATTTGGTGTCTTGATTGGTCCCCGATTTTTTGGTAAAAGATTTTAGGGGAGAGAGCCCATTCTAAATTGGTGGTAGAGTTTCCTGCCACCTGGTCTTGTAATGGTGTCCCAGTAGGCCTCCAGCCTGAATTCTATTTTGTGATTCAAAAAGATACCGGTTAGGGAAGCACCTTTTGGATAACCATATCCCTAGATAGAGCTTTAAAATCTGTTTTTGAGGGGAAATCATTCCCTTCACGGTCGTCCCAGAGGTGGGCGAGGACCATTTCCGATAGGGTGGCCTTGATCTTTTGCAGCCATGTGATTTTGTTAGATTTGTCGGCATCTCTTGTGTGCTTAACTGCTTGTGCATAAGGAGCTAACTCCGAGGTAGTCCAAAGTGTTCGCCAATAGGCGAGTGGTCTAAAGCCCGCAGCTTCCTCAAACGAGATACAACCCAGATCTGCCAGTAGTGGTCTGAGTGGTGTCGATTGTGGGAGGCCAGTCAGTGCCCTTAGAAACCTGTTTTGTGCTTGGACTAATGGAACTAGATTTTCAAAGCCCCAAAGTTCAGCACCATAAATAATTGAGGCTCTGACCTTCCCTTGATAGATCGTTATAGCCGGAGCTACTGGTGTAGTTTGGGATAATTGGTGTTCTTTTAAAAGAGCCCCTGCTAGTTGGTTGTGCCTTAAGACTAGCAGATCCCTCTGTGGCTTCCAGTTCATTCTTTTGCCCATAGTTACACCCAAATATTTAAAGGAATCGGTTTGTTCCAATGAGGAATTATTAATTTCCAGTCTAGCTCTGACATATTTATGTTTGTATAAGACCATGAACTTAGTCTTGTCAACATTGACTACTAGGTCATGGTCAGTACAAAAAAGACTGAAGGGTTTGAGGGCTCTTTGCAGACCAGCTTGAGTTTTAGACAGAATCAGAGTATCATCTGCAAACATTAAAAGAGGAACCCTCGATCCAGCAAGAGTAGGGGCGCCTGTGGGATAATTGATGTAGTATGAGATAACATTATTTATGAACAACGAGAAGAGGTAGGGGCGAGGACACACCCCTGCTGAACTCCCTTGTTCACAGGAAAACGTACTGTTAACTCACCCTGATGGCCCCATCGGACTTGGGCATAGGTAGTTTCATGTAATTTTGTAATAAAAGATAAGATCTTCGCGGGCATCCCTTGTTTCTTAAGACTGTCCCACAGCTTGTTGCATGGCACTAGATCAAATGCAGATTTAAGATCAATAAATGCTGCGTACAAGGTCCCCCCAGCTAAAATCACAGTGTTCCAATATATCAACATGAATCTGAAAACGTAAACGATAGTGCTAACATGGGAACGAAATCCTGCTTGATAGGTGGATAAAATTTCGTTATCATCGATCCATCTATTAATCTGCACAGCACTCATCGGGCCACCAACTTTTTCATCGTGTCTATAAGGCTTATGGGCCAATGATTGGACGGGCTGGCATGATCCCTCTTTTTGTAAATGGGGATAATTTCAGCCCCACACCAGGATTCTGGAATGGGGGCACCTCTGGCCAAGCCATTCGCAAAGATAAGAATATATTTGAGACAATTCTCCCTGTCAGATTTAAATATATCTGCTGGGATACAATCCGGGCCCGGGGCCTTACCTGCGGCTACCATATCAAGAGCATGCTCAATGTCGCCTATGGTAAATGTTAAGGCTGCTGACTCCAGGGCCACACTTTGATACTGCCCAGAACTATTTGCAGGGGATGAGAATTGGGTTTGGTAGTGTGCTACCCAAACCTCTGGAGGGACATTGTTGACTGGTGCCGGGCCGGGATTGTCACTACCCCACTTGATTAAATGCCAAAATCGACACCAATTTTTCCCATTACGAGCGTCTAACAAGTCCCTCCATTTATTTTCATCAAATACCTTGGCCCGTATTTGGGTTGCCTTGTAAACGGACCTCAAATTCCTTACTTCTTGCATTGTACCTGCCCTTATGGCTTTAGACAGATCCCCGTAAGCTACCCTGCATGCCCCGTCGTACCACTTAGCCGACTTGTGGATAGGGAACATATTGGTTCTTTTTTGCGATTTTATAAAAAAGGATCTCAAATTAGCAAACAGGGCTTCGTGAGCTATTTTGAGGGAAGGAAGAGTGTCCTCATTAAGGTCGAGTTGTGAGAGGGCAGTAAGAGAACCTACAAGTGTTGATTTATTCCGATTCAAAGTGCCCTTGTCCTCAGAAATCTTTGCCCATTTTAACCTGCAGCAGTCATTGGACAGAATTACTTCTGCTGTTACAATATCCATAGTGCCCCTCGATGGAGGACAGGACTTTACCTCTAAAGACAATATTAGGGGATCATGATCGCTCTCCAATCTTTTCAAAACCTCCATGTCCCTCACCCACTGCCACAATTCCAAGTTAATAAGAAAATAATCTATCCTACAACTTCTCAGCCCTTTGCAATGAGTGGGGTTGCCTTTACTGTCTGTTCTTGATCTACCATTGACAGCCCGAAGCCCCCTCACCAGTGTTAAAGTTTTCAACTGCAGGGCGGCTTCTGTCCATTTCTTGATAGGAGCTAGCGTCAAGGACGGAACACCCCAAATGGCATCCTCATCACAGGTAAGGCTACCGTCTTCTAAGCCAAGTAGTTCGAACGTACAGTTGAAATCCCCTGCGATAACCCAGTTATATGACCCTTTTAATGTTTTGATAAATGTATCTAGGCTGGAGATGGTCGGTGAAGCCTTACCACCTACAAGCCCTCTAGCGTAGACATCTATCACTATATACTCGGGGTCATACTCAGGGGTGATTTTAATAGCCAGAAAGTCCTGATTATCAGTCCCTAGATCTTCTACCTGGTAACCCGCCTGTTGTCTAACCAACACAGTTAAACTACCTGAGGGTCGCCCGTTGATGCTCGCAATTGCTGGCTTACTAAATGCCAGATATCCTGGCCGCAAAATTGTACTCAATGACCAGGTCTAATGAAAGGCAACATTTTTATCATAGGACTCCATGAAAGTAGACCAATCAGAGGAGCTAGTCTTCGATAGCAACCCAGCAATGTTCGAAGATAAAATCCTCAATTTTTCGGGGCTTAATCCCTCACACTGTGCTGTCTGTACCTGGTCCTCTGCCCGGTGCAACCCGCTAGTTGGCACTGACAGAGGGCCTGAATCTATCACATGGGGAGTGACAATTTGATTTGGGATATTCTCTACTCTTAGTGGTTCTACAAGTAACAGTCAATCACAGGTGTCTAGGCCAGACAAGGGTGCAAATCTGTTAGCTAGGTTAGGATAAAGGGGTCGACCTATGGCGCTGTGATGGACACTACGAGTCCCCCCACCTGACGGGAAATAATAGCATGGTCTATAGAAAAACCCTAAGGGCAGAAGAGAAATGTTACCATGACAATGCCCTTCATCCCTGGACCCTAGACATTCCAATAAGAATCTGACTAAGCGTTCATTGTTAAAATTGGCAACCACTCAGTCTCCCCCCATCCTTGGTAGAATGTCCAACCCAAGACGAGCGTCTAGCCATTATCAATTGGTTACAAATATCCCACCCCCCACCCCTACCTCCTTCATATGTACATTGAGCCAGTGCATTGTTTTTGCCATTAATTGCTCAGTGGATTCATTTTGCCTGGGGTGTAGGGAAGGGACATTCCTCAAAACCACCACCAGTGGCAAGGCGGCAGGAGGGAGATGTAAAACCTTGTGATCCATTCTGGGTAGGCCAGGAACCATACCACGATGCGCTACTGAGGAGTCATGACCAGGTCGCCCAGGGACAGAAATAGGTTGGTCATCTAAACCACAAATAAAATTATTTGGTTGTATGTTACTTGCTAGCCTTGCTGTCCTTGAACAGGGTTTATCATCCTCCACCCTTGGAGTGGTCGGAATGAGCTGGGCAAATTCGCTAGATGTATTCACCAACTCGTGTTCATAACCTCCATGTGCCACCACACCAACATCAGAGGCAATACCAGCCCCATCATTCCTACTAGATGATGTAAACATTAGATTAGGTGTTATTGAGGTGGCTGATGGGGGGATTAGGATTTACAGAATTTCGGAGCACATTTGTTAACGTTACAAAGGACCGAAGATTTCCCCCTTTTGAGGCTTTAGTAGAACCAGAGTTAGACACAGCCATAATTTCAAAATTAGATAATCTTCCCTCAATTTATGACAACCTCTCAACAATTGGTGACAATAGATGCAGTGATTGGAGCCCCCAATTTAACTCAAAAGCCCTCGTCACCAGGGGGCAGAAAAACACCAACTGGGCCCAGGGTTGGGGCGCCCAATGCGGTAGTAATTGACTGAGTCTCTGTTATGGTTGGCAATGCTGTGGTCACAGACCCACCATTCTTGTTCGTTTTAGGAGATGCATGTATGATGATGACTTGATGGTTAATGATAAGTAGTACTAATTAGACTAGTAGACTAGTGCAGGGCAGCAGTATGTTAATAATTACTATTATTATGCAATTGCCTTGCCTGTCTGCCCTCAGAGAAACCCAAATTACATACATTTTATTTATGTTCTGTTGTACCAGGCTTCCTTTTAAAGCTAGCAAAGAAAATTTAAAAATAGCTGTAGGGATCAATTATAAGCAACGACTAAGAGCAAACATAATAAACAACAACACACTGAAGGGAAAAAAAGAATCAAATTAAATTAAAGATGATAACTGATACTAAGTTACTGTATATATGTTATGATTAAATTGGGGAGTTGCATCTCAGCATTCCTCTTGGTCATCACTTCCATGGACGCTCCATCCGTGTCAATCTTGGGTGCCACTGCCTGACTAGCGGATGTAGATTGGTAAGCTAAGTGTGAGATGTTTTTCCCAGTGTAGTACACTGTAAAGGCCGGTCTGTAAGTCCATATGGAAAGGTCTGGACTGTTAATCTTTCTACGTCTCCCATTTTAGTCATACCTTGTACCTGGTCCGACCATTACATCATCAAATTTAGTGTTCATATTAATTTTGTGAACAGCCATCCTAGCTTGGTTGGTTGCACTCGCAGGAATTGGAATAAGATTGAGAAACCTTACATACTCAGGGAGAGTGGAGCCAGCATTATCTAAGAAATAATTATCTATAGATGTTCTAACGGATGCTACTATGTCCTGATTGCGCAATGCAGACCTTTTTAAAGTCCATCTTGGTAATGCCATACTTATATATCTATTGAGCATCACTGAAAATATAATAGGTGCATGGTCAGATATAATAGTAGGTAGTGTTCTTATATCCTCCAAGATAGACATTGCCTATCTACTAAGATGTAGTCCAATCTTGATGCATGACCATGCTTCTTACTGAAGTAGGTAAATCCTGGGGCTGGCCCTCCCTTGACCTTCCAAGCATCACTGAGCCCAAGCTCATTCATCATATTAACTACGGTACGCCTAGATCGTGGTGAAGTCGCATATTGGCGTTGATTGGAGAGATCCTGCCTAGGATCAAGCAGGACGTTAAAGTCCCCCCCCCATAATAATGGGGGATCTAACATCCGCCAGATTGGACTGTATCTTAAGGAGGTGGGAAGGGTCGTCTATATTGGGCCCATAATAAGAGATGATAGTCTGCGTTTTTCCGCTGAAATCTAACTGGGCAATGACCCATCTTCCTGTATGGTCCGTTAATGTTGATCTGATGGAACCTCCTATCCCAGTCTTTATCAGGATTGCTACACCTTTGCTTACAGCTGACTGCCCAGAACAACAAAAAGCTTCCACCCATCTTAATTTACCAAAAAGCTCTTTACCCTCACTGAGGCTTAGATGTGTTTCTTGGAGTAGAACAATTTTAGCCTGGGATTGTTCTATATACTTTAAGATTAGCCTTCTTCTTCTTGGACACCGAAGCCCGTTGACATTCCAAGAGATATAGGAAACCTTATTGCTAGTCATTGAATCCTCCCCTTACTCTACGGCCAAAACCCCTAATAATTATTAGGAATCTATGCCATGGTGTGATGTGGAGAATGTGGCGTGCGTGATGAGAACTTAGTTTTTGTTTTTTCACTGATAGGATCTTTTCTTTAGTGGCATAGGTTAAAATGTTCACTAAAATCTTCCGTGGGCGTTCTTTGCCTGGTTTCCTCCTGTATGGACCCCGATGGACCCTCTGAATGTCAGCTGATAGATCCAAGTCCGTTTCAGGGGATACCTTCAGTACTGTTGGTTTTAGAAGCACCACTATAAATGCCTTAATGTCCTTACCCTCAATATCCTCCGGGATATTCAAGATTTTTAGATTGTTTTTTCTCGAGTGGTTCTCTAACCTCTCGATATTATCCCTCATCTCCCGGTTCTGCTGGGCAAGTTTATCAAAGGCCATTGTGGTGGCACCTATGACTTCCATAATTTTTGGCAGTTCCATTTCTAAAGCATCCGTTCTTGATGTAACTTCCTCCACCTTCCGGGCAAGTGTCTCACAGGAGGCCTGAATTGCACTCTGGTTGGCTTCTGAAATAGAGAAGCGCTTTCCAATGTCCTCTTTTAGACCTAGTAATATGTCCGCCAGCTATCCAGGATCTGGGATTCCACCTTTGGTTAGAGGAATATTGTCTGCACCAGTCATTACAGGTAAGTCGTCATCAAGCATTACTGTATCAGCAGGTGCAGGATCTATCTCGAGGTCTTTCTCAGCCAGCTGTCCCGCTTCCCTACTGTTATAGTCCACCTGCTCATCCTCACCATCTTCTGCCACTTCACGAATGGCCAAGGCAGAGAAACTGTTCGACAGTTCTATTGTTGGATGTACTACCTCCTTTAATGGAGATAGGTTGATAGGGTCTATAAGGCTAGATTGAAAAGGTATAATAGGTACAGGAGTGCCTACATTTTCTGTGACACTGGTAGCGGTATTGGTACTTATGGCGTTTATAGACCTGTTGCTTGTAGTTCCACCTGTAGAGCTCATAGTGCTAGTGGAGGTCAGAATGGGGGGTAAAGTACTTTCGGCATCTGTGGCGCTAATTGCCGCCATCTTTTTAACCGTGCTGCTGGTGGATAGGACCTTATAGTATGATTTTAGTGATGGCGTAACTTTAGGCAGACAAGATGCGCCTCCTGATGTGCCAACCCTTACTTTCTTGATTTTCCCCTTACCGGGGGAGGTATCCACTCCTCCAATGCTTATCTTTCCTTTCCTCACTTTGGCCTTCACTTGGATCACCGGTGGGGAGACTGATGGTTTAGGGGGAAATGTCGCAGCGCTCGTGTTAATGTTTGTAACACGGTTTCGTAGTGTATAACGAGTTGCCCCCACCCGGGTAGTCGGTATATCTGTCTTGTAGCCACTTTTATCTAGGCGAATTTTTGGCTGCAAGCTAACACCAACAGCACCCTCCTCCATGCAGGGAGCCCAATCCTGACAACAGTTTTTGCTATAGGGATCCTTTCTTATGAGGATATATGTAAGCTTGTAAATGTCAGATCCCAGAGCACCCCCATAGTTGCTTATGCCAGGAATATACAGTTTATCCTCGGGCCGGGTATTATCACTTGCATGTATATCAAAATTAAACAGCTTACTGGAGGTGAGCACAAACCTACGGGTGCTGATGACCTGGTATAGTTCGCGCCGGACGGACGTAGTTCCCCCAGTCGTAGGGATCAGCCTTCCGGGAGCCTGTCGCCAGAACCTAGCAGCTCCCAGCTCCGTACACCAAGCCGGGACAACCAACTCGTCACTGCTCCTGCCGAGGACCATCCGCTCTACTGCCCCCGCCGCGCTCTACAGGAGCGCCTCTGCAAGAACGCCTGTGACCGGCAGGGAAAAGGGAGAAAAAACGGTCTCG
Organism: Lissotriton helveticus; assembly: GCF_964261635.1. NCBI lineage: Eukaryota > Metazoa > Chordata > Amphibia > Caudata > Salamandridae > Lissotriton > Lissotriton helveticus. Next base: position 241,494,187 of record NC_136060.1, on the reverse strand, counting down.
GGCTTAAAAAAAAAAACGGGAGCCCGAGCACGAGCCCTTTAGTCTTGCGTTTTGCAGCAAACTACAGTTTTAAGGTCGCCGAACCCCTTCAGAGATTACGCTCGACTGGCTCTAACAAACGGCAGCACAAAAGCGAGATCGCACAGCCTCCGGGGAGCAAGCTTGCTAACACCGACTCTCCGCATACGTCATACACGCCATGCACGCCATACACAGGTGAAGGAGAAGGAGGAGCCCTGTCACGGCCGTTAGCTTCCGGCTGTCATGTCCTCCCTCGATCCGTCCCTGAGTATGTATGGGATGCCTGGAAAGCGCATATAAGAGGCCATCTACACAGCCTAATTTGCTCAGAAAATAGGGAGGAGAAAAGTAAATTTAAAACTTTAGAGAACAAAATATCCTCGCTAGAGAGTGCTAGATTAGACACCCAGCAACCAAATTTAACAAGGCTACTAGACGAGCTGGAACTCCTTAGATTAGAATACAGAGGATTATTAGATCAAAAAGTGAAGGCCCAATGGGATACCCATGCTATGGAAAACTATGAGTATGGCGAGAGAGCTGGAGCAGTTTTGGCTAGTAAGACCAGAGCGGATCGGGTACGGAACAACATAGACAGGTTAATGCTTGATGAACAGGGGAATATATCCTGTAAACAGAAAGACATGGAGGATCACTTGCATGTTAAGTTCTCTAAACTCTACGAGGAAGAAATATCCTCTACGCATGAGAACTCCCTACATTGGCTGGAGAGTAAGGCCCTGCCTAGCCTGACAGATGAAGGTAGAACTACTCTTAATAGCCCCATCACAGAGGAGGAGGTCAGGAACCATATTAAGAAATTGAAAAATAATAAAGCAGCCGGGCCTGATGCCCTCCCAGGTGTTATGTTTATAACACAAACGGCAGGATACCAGCATCCTGGAGAAAGTCCATTATCGTACTTATTTTAAAGCCAGGGAAGGACCCTCTCAATGCAGACTCATATAGACCCATCTCCCTGCTAAATGCTGATTATAAAATCTTTACCAGTATTTTGGCAGGGAGATTGGCTAAACTGGTTCCACAACTTATCAGCTCGGACCAGAAAGGTTTCGTGCCCGGAAGATATATCCATGAGCTGAATCTGCAGTTGATTGGAAGTATAGATCTAGCGGTGACACGGTCGGAGCCCTTGGCGGTAGCCGCATATGATGCGACGAAGGCCTTTGAACGTGTCAACTGGGGCTTCCTATGGAATGCATTAACGGTAATGGGCTTCGGTGAAACCTTTATACAAACTATGAGAGGGTGCTATGAGGGTGCCTCGGCGGAAATCTTATTGAATGGCTTTTTAACATCACGCTTTAAAGTAGGGCGGGGCACCAGGCAGGGGTGACCCATTTCGCCACTTCTTTTTGACATCTATATTGAGCAGCTGGCACAGGCATTGAGAATTGACGAGTCAATCACACCTTTTAAACATAAGAATTACAGCTGTAAACTAGCACTATATGCCGATGACCTCTTGATTTATACCAGCAACCCCGTGGAAGTATTCCCTGGCGGTGGAGACGATAATGGCTGATTTTGGGCTCCATTCGGGTTATCAAATAAACAACTCAAAAACAGAAATCATGTGTTGGGGGATCGATAATTGGGAAGGACCTTGCAGTAGCCATTTCAGATATCTGGGAATTACTATCACACCAGATATCAATAACATAGCTCAAATCAACATAAAGAAATTAAGGAAGGACATCGATCAGCTCTTTTCTAGATGGCAGAACCTCCCCCTTACAATATATGGCCGAGTCAATTTGGTCAAAATGATAATTCTGCCTAAACTGACCAATTTGTTTAATTCAATACCCCTCACTTTCCCAGACAAAATCTTGACGAATATTCAGGGAAAGATTGGCAGTTTTATTTGGGCAAAAAAATAGGGAGGAGAAAAGTAAATTTAAAACTTTAGAGAACAAAATATCCTCGCTAGAGAGTGCTAGATTAGACACCCAGCAACCAAATTTAACAAGGCTACTAGACGAGCTGGAACTCCTTAGATTAGAATACAGGGGATTATTAGATCAAAAAGTGAAGGCCCAATGGGATACCCATGCTATGGAAAACTATGAGTATGGCGAGAGAGCTGGAGCAGTTTTGGCTAGTAAGACCAGAGCAGATCGGGTATGGAACAACATAGACAGGTTAATGCTTGATGAACAGGGGAATATATCCTGTAAACAGAAAGACATGGAGGATCACTTGCATGTCAAGTTCTCTAAACTCTACGAGGAAGAAATATCCTCTACGCATGAGAACTCCCTACGTTGGTTGGAGAGTAAGGCCCTGCCTAGCCTGACAGATGAAGGTAGAACTACTCTTAATAGCCCCATCACAGAGGAGGAGGTCAGGAACCATATTACGAAATTGAAAAATAATAAAGCAGCAGGGCCTGATGCCCTCCCAGGTGAAATATATAAAATCTTCCAGGAGAGTTTGATCCCAAGGTTATGCGAGCTATTCAATTATGTTTATAACACAAACGGCAGGATACCAGCATCCTGGAGAAAGTCCATTATCATACTTATTTTAAAGCCAGGGAAGGACCCACTCAATGCAGACTCATATAGACCCATCTCCCTGCTAAATGCTGATTATAAAATCTTTACCAGTATTTTGGCAGGGAGATTGGCTAAACTGGTTCCACAACTTATCAGCTCGGACCAGAAAGGTTTCGTGCCCGGAAGATATATCCATGAGCTGAATCTGCAGTTGATTGGAAGTATAGATCTAGCGGTGACACGGTCGGAGCCCTTGGCGGTAACCGCATATGATGCGGCGAAGGCCTTTGACTGTGTCAACTGGGGCTTCCTATGGAATGTATTAACGGTAATAGGCTTCGGTGACACCTTTATAAAAACTATGAGAGGGTGCTATGAGGGTGCCTAGGCGGAAATCTTATTGAATGGCTTTTTAACATCAAGCTTTAAAGTAGGGCGGGGCACCAGGCAGGGGTGCCCCATTTCGCCACTTGACATCTATATTGAGCCGCTGGCACAGGCATTGAGAATTGACGAGTCAATCACACCTTTTAAACATAAGAATTACAGCTGTAAACTAGCACTATATGCCGATGACCTCTTGATTTATACCAGCAACCCCGTGGAAGTATTCCCTAGGGTGGAGACGATAATGGCTGATTTTGGGCTCCATTCGGGTTATCAAATAAACAACTCAAAAACAGAAATCATGTGTTGGGGGATCGATAATTGGGAAGGACCTTGCAGTAGCCATTTCAGATATCTGGGAATTACTATCACACCAGATATCAATAACATAGCTCAAATCAACATAAAGAAATTAAGTAAGGACATCGATCAGCTCTTTTCTAGATGGCAGAACCTCCCCCTTACAATATATGGCCAAGTCAATTTGGTCAAAATGATAATTCTGCCTAAACTGACCTATTTGTTTAATTCAATACCCCTCACTTTCCCAGACAAAATCTTGACGAATATTCAGGGAAAGATTGGCAGTTTTATCTGGGCAAAAAAAACTCCAGGCTATCCTGGAAAAAGCTAAAAAGAAGACTATCAAAAGGTGGGCTGGCACTTCCAGATTAGAAATTGGTATGCCTTCTCTTTTCAACTGAAAAACATTAGATGCCTCCTGTCACGCCCCGATGATTCAAACTGGGGGAGGATTTTGAACATAATGGTAGGCCTAGAGGGAGGTGAGTCCGGGTTCCTATATAATTTGGAACAGTAAAATTCTTCAAAAAAGTGCGTTAAAAGGTCTTAAAATCGGCTCTTAAAGTCTGGAAAAAAGTTAAAGGAAGATGGGGAATTAAGTACTACTCTGAGTGTGCCCCAATTTGGGATTCACCTGGTTTACCATCATGCCTTAGGGATAGCTTGTCCCTTCCCATCAGGAGAGCAGGAATAAACATCTGGTCAGACTTAATAACATCAGAGGGGATCCTTCCGTGGGAGGTACTGAAAGCCAGGATAGGGGACTCCCTTTCCAGATTTAAATACATCCAACTAAGTTCGTGGTTTATGGCCGAGAAAGAGAATATTGGAGGCAATTGGGAAATTGAACGTGATCTTCTATTTCCAGGGCCTAGGAAGAAGGAAGTTGGGCTCTGGTATAGGAAAATGCTGGAAGCAGAGGAAGCACAGTCCCCCCCATTACATTGGGTGTGGTATTCTACCAGGCTGGAGGCAGACTCAGTTACCCTGTATGACATCTCTCTTAAAGTACTTTATAAATATGTGAGGACTGTATCTCTTAAAAAAAATCATTTTTACACAATAAACAGGTTGTATTATACACCGAAAAAACTAGCGAAGTTTGTAAACCCACCTCCTCTTTGCCCAAGATGTGGGCTCATAGAAGCAGATGACATCCACATATTCTATGACTGTCCGGTAGTTGGGTCATTCTGGGGTAAAGTGGAGGGGGCCATTGAAAGCATCTTTAAAACAAAGTTATGTTTGAACTTAGCTAGAATTATATTTGGCCTGGATGCAGATCTTATAGCTGAATTAAGGGGGACACAAGTTGCTTTATTCTTTTGTTTGATTCTGATTGCTCGAATAGAGATTTGTAAGGTTTGGAAGGATGCCAACCCCCCACTATACGAAAATTGGCTCCAAGCAGCAATTAGAATGGCGCGTTTAGAATCACTTTTAACCCACAATGTAAATAGCACAGTGTGGAAACCTTTTATGGATTGGGGAATAGCAATGAGATGAAACACTCAAGGTCCAATGATTACACCATGCCTTGGTATAAAAAGGCAGGCCAGGTTGGCCCCAGACGAAAGCAAGAACTCTGGCCTGGGGCGCCTAGGAAAAGATTGGGCCTTAGGAGATAATTTGCACTCGTTAGTGGTGAGATGAGGACTAAAACAAAAAAAAACAAAAAAAAAGATTGGGAAACCTTCATTCCTTGCTCGCCTTGCCAGTTCGATTCCCTCATGCAACTCCTCAATTAACCTGGCTGATACTCAGTTGGAAGCAGAGTGGATCACAACTTCTTTTTCCCTCCCCATTGATATCTTGAACATTTACCATTTGATACTCAGTTGACCAGTGGTTACTGACCGCCAGTGACAGGTTTGCTCCTCTTAGGAAGGTTCACACTCCTCGCCGCCATGATGCCCAAAAATGGTTTTCTAACGAGCTGAAACATCAAAAACTCGCCTTAAGTCAACTGGAAAGAAAGTTGTGCAGTAACTATACACCTGAAGATAAACAAGCCTACTTAGATTTTTTGAAAGCTTATAAAAAGTCTATCCGAAAGGCTAAAGCGGCGCACTTCTCATCCAAAATTTTGTCAGCAGCTAATTGCTCAAAGGAGACCTTTCACATTGTGAATGAGCGTTCTAACCCCAACAGAGTTCTGTGTAAACCTCCCCCTCACAAACCTCCTGCAATGCACTGAATCTCTTTTTTATTGATAAAATTCACAAAATCAAATCTAGTATTCCTATTCTCAACCATAGCACTTTCTTGCACTTTCCTGCTACATTTGAGCACACTTTCAGAAATCTTCTTTCTAAAGTTAAATCTGGGTCTCCCACCGATTTTTGCCCCCCCCTGTATTCTGAAGGAAATCTTCACTAACCTTCCTAGTCCTTCTCTCAATCTTCTATATGAGTCTCTGTCTCAGGGTACTGTTCCGGCAACCTTCAAAGAGGCAATTGTTATCCCCCTATTAAAGAAGGTGGGATCTGATCCACTCACTTTGACTAATTATCGTCCCATTTCCCTTCGCCCCTATCTAGCAAAACTTTTGGAAGCCTATGTCACAGCCTTGCTCACAGACTTCTTGGAGGAATCTGAATTCCTTGATCCCCATCAGGCTGGTTTCCGCCCGGCACATTCCACTGAGGCAGTAATCCTCACAGTCCTCAATACCGTGCGCAGTGAGGTTGATAGGGGCTTTCCACTGGCCCTTATTTTGCTCGACCTTTCCACCGCCTTCCACACGGTCGACCATTCCCTATTGGTCGGCCGTGTGAGGGAGGCTGGAATTGAAGAACATTGAAACCTGAAACAGGGGTCCCACTGAGACTTGGTCCTTTTAAACCAACAAAGAAGAAATTGGCACAGAAGCTGACATATAAAAGAGCATCTTTAATAAACTCAAATGAGTGAGACTACGTCACACAGAAGCCTTAGCAACTGAATGAGGCAGTCTGAGGAGTACAGAAAACAGAGGCTTTTTATATACTTAGGGTTACATACTCAGCATAAGACCAAGGGGGAGTCCTGGCTCATGTAAGCATGCAGAATGACTAAGATACGCATACAAGATCTGCTTGCTCAACAAAGTGGGAGGAGAGTTACTTCTCCATACAGCAGTAAAAATAGCCTGACAGTTATACTAGAGAAGCAGGTGCATTCTACTAGCCAGGCCCTTCTGGGCATGGGCAAAGGTGGAAGATGCTAAACATAGTTTGTCTCTAGGCAGACTAAAAAAGCAGTTAACAGAAAGGTAGGACAGAGCACATGGCAAACAAAATGGCTGCCAGAAATACAAAATAGCTTTCACAACATTAGTTGAAGACATTCCTATGATACAGTAGGAACATAGAAAATAGTTGCACATTAATTTTTCATAAATTTATCAATATCCTAATTCATTGCTAGGTGGGCATTTTCCATTCTAAACATTTCATTTAAGCAGGTATATGTAAGCTATAAGCAGGAATACAAACAGAACGGGGCATTGGGTCAGTCATAATTAACATTCAGATAGCAGGAGAAAGTAATGACCACTATCACAAACAGAATTATCATTTTTCTAGTCCTAAGTTAAAGCAATCCTAAAATCATTATTAAACATTTTTAGCGCTCCTATGCATTTCAGTGACTATTCATTTTAAATTTCAGAATAGCTAACAGCACATATCTAATAAAAACATTTTCCAATTGACTGTTACATTTTCCTTTTATGAGGGCTAGAATATCAATCATATCTGGGACCAGGAGGACCACACAGGGCCATTGGAATTAGGACAAAGAGCTGCAAAGAGCTGCTCCTCCTTAAAAATGGGACAACTAAAGGGATACATTATTGACAAAGAGAAGAAGTCCTTGGGGAAATTGAAGCCACTGTACAACCAACCAGAGGGGAGTCTTCTCCCTGTGTTCATTTGAGCCTCACAGGCAGGCTCTTGTTGTTTCCACGGTCGAGCTGCACAGCTCGTAAATCAAAAATCAAATCCCAGTTTAAAGGGAAAAGTCTCTTCTTTCAGGATAGGGCAGTCACCCACCAGGCAAATGCTCTTAGCGATCCTGTCCTGTGTCTCAGGCAGTGCACCAGTTTTCTTCACTTCAATCTGACAGGCATCGGAGAAACAGCACTTGTACCCTAATCTCAAGTCCTTCCCTACCTCCTATATTGCTCTGCTGGGACACTGCTCATTTGTTGGGGCCACACATTTGCATCCAGTGTACCCAGGTATCTCTTGACCAACAAAGGAGCAAACTTGTATTGACTTTGGGACCAGATTCCAAAGGCCTGATGCTAGGATCTCTGAAGCAACCCTTGTTTCAAAAGGGGTCACCTCAAGCAAAGCTTCCTCGCCATTCTGGTTGGTCTGTGACTCTCAGCTGGGCATCAACCACAATTTCTGCTTTTTGATTTGTGACCCCGTCTTTCGCTCAGAACAGTGGCAGGGGTACATATTTGATCACAGGGCTTCCGCCTTCACTGAGATCCTAGTTGCCAGCAATGCCTGTGCTGGTTACCTTCACTTTGGCTTCAAGCTGGACTGGTGCTGACGCTGACTCCCCAGGCTGAATCTGATGTCCGGGCCCCTCTGGTAGTGGTTTGTACTTCAGCAAATATCTATTGGTGGACAGAACAGTCTATCAACAGAGAGGATAGTGTTAGAATACTTCCTGGTCTTAGGACGCCCCATATATTAGCACGGCACCCAAAAACAACTTTCATCTTATCTTTGAGAGAGTAAAAAAAAACCAGCCTGGACCTATTGGCAAGTATAAAAGGAACTCTTTGATGAACTAACAAGATTAATACATCACCTAATCCTAAGCAGCCAAGGAAGTGTATGTTAATTTACTGAACTCAGAGGAAAAGAGAAAAACAACACAGACATACTCTAAAATCTTAAATTGGTGTATTCCTGTGTACTAATCTGAAAACCCTCAAAAAAGGAAATGTTCTACACCTTTGCTTATAAACTTTACATTACTTGTACAGGACTGCAGACACTTCTATAATGATTCTTCTTATTTATTTATTTATTTATTTTAGTGTCTTAAAGAGCGCGAACTTGACCCGTGAGGGGATCCGAGTGCTTTACAGGGTATATAAGGTCTACAAACCAACATAAAATGCAGAGAAATACTAACACATCTTACCCGTACTCCTACATGTAAATGATTACAATCATAGTCAGCTTCAGTGTTCAGAACTGAGATAGGTGTGACAGGTTTGTGGGCTATACCTACATTGTATGCTTAGGACCATGCTCTCATGTTGTAGGAGCAACAGGAAAATCTAAAACTGCTAATTTCACAGGGGCTCTTATCTATAAAACAACTTTTTCTTCAAAACATTTTTGCTAAGGATCACATGGGCATCGTCCCTGCGTTGTACTTTTCATGATCCAAACTATGCAACATCAGTTCTAATAAGGACTGTCAGTTTATTTACACAGACTAGCTAATAAAAAAAACTACCAATGCCCTTCCAAAACAACCATAATGGTGTTATCACCTAAGACTTGTAGAACAAAACTACCCACATCTAATTCACCTTAAATATCAAAATAAGGAAACAACAATCTAGACTACTCATCCTGTCATATTTTTATCAAACAGGATGGGCAGTAATAAAACCTATATATTTATCCATTTTATTAATGATAACAATCTTTAAAATAGTATTACTGAATAGCCAATTAAATGTCTCATTGCTATTTCACAGACAGTTTAGACAAGCTAAAAAAAATTGAGAAAAGGAGAGAGCAACATACATATTACCTAGCCTTAATTTGCGGAGGAGCTAGCCTCCTTCCCCATTTTGACAGAATGAAACCTGAAACAGGTTTCACTTCTGTCAACACTATCAACTCCTATTTGTAGCAACTGGGCATAAACAAAGTTATAGGAGGTACAGAGCACTTTTGAGGAGGTACAAAAATATGAATATCCAAACCAAAATGTCAAAGGAAACTTGGCTCTGAGAACCATGCTATGCTTCTAAATATAGAGCTGACATTTAACTCTTCCCAGCTATCTTATTTTGTATTCAAGGTCATCCATGCGGTTGTCCCAATTCGCCTAGAGACAGAAAGCTGGAAAGCACTTATCCCCCTGTTTGTAGTTAAAAGAATAACTTCTGCTGGTTTTATACATATTTTTAATTATAAGCAGGGTGCAGTATAGTTTTGCAGCTATATAAATGTCAGCTATTTGTTTTATGCCTAAATGTATGCATTTACTGAAGCCTAAGGCACTTTAAAAGTGCACAATTTGTTTTTAAATCAGTGAATTTCACCCAATTTCGACTTTGATATTTGGGGCACTTAAAATTAAATATCCTATAACTTTTTTTGTTTGCATAATATTCATTATCAGAATGTTCTTTAGATAACCCAGAAATGAAAAATTAGAAATATAGTATAATTACCCTTTAAAAACATGAGTTTATTACACCTGCACAGAGTGATGTTTCATATGCAAATGTCCTCATTATGCGGTACAACACAACTTACATTTAATTTTAATGCTAGGAGGTCACAGTATGAGTATTACGCTTTATAAATATTAAAAAACGAATTTAAAAGCACTTATTTTTTTTATAAATTTTCATAATTATTATATATATATATATATTAATAAAACCAATCATTTTGCTAATTCCACATAGGAAAAGCAAGTTGCATAAATTGCCTATCATATTTAGACGCATTCATTCACAAGCCTAAGCACAGAAGCCTAACTTGAAACTTGACACATTTTTGAGCCACTTTTTAAAAGAACAATTATTTTTTTAGCATCAGAACCAAGAATATGCTTATAAAAAGCATTAGGAAAAGGAAATCCTCAATTGAAAATGTTTTCCGGGTATCTCAAATAATTAACCTAATTTTTGTAACTTTTTTAAAACAGCAGTCTGAAATGCAAAACGTTGCCCCGTGTTTAACTGAGAAAGTGCTGGCTGAGGCAACATTTCTGTCTCTCCGTGGCCTACAACCAAAACAACAGCTGCTTGCTTAGCGGCAGTAAACACAGAGCAGTCGTAAAGCTTTTCTTAGTGTTGAAATGTAAGTTTGGGGACAGTGTATTTAAAACTGAGACATTTCTAGTTCTAGAACGTGTGTGCAGTTCAACAACAGCCAATTTATTTAGATGATGTGTTTGCCTGTTAATATCTAATACAATGTATCTAAGGAAAATGCTATAAGTTTATTTTTTGCAAAACACACAATTTCATTTTTGAGGCCTTTTTTATTCCTATTGAATGTGAATTCTAATTTTATCTTTTAAGCATTGGCAGTTTGTACATGTGTATAGTAGCTCACTCTATAAGTTAAATAGTAACATATAATTTATTTAGCATAGCATATGGTTCATTTCTGGATTTTTATTTGATTTTTATTCAATATTAATTAAAAGACATTTTGCATAACAGACTGAAGACAACAAGAAAAACCACAAACACACGCATTGAGCTCATTTTAAACATATACAGAAGGGGTCAAACACCCAGGACACATAATACAGCGTGCTTATTAGCCATTATTTCATTAATAGCGCAATCGCTATTTACTTACAGAGGTTGCAATGTAAAACCACAAACCACATAGACATTCAAACCCACATTCAACCCACAGATCAACACTTAAGACAGAAACAAAGGACAGCCAACAGACTGTACTTAAACCAAACCATTTGTAAATACTAGTTGTAAGTCATATTTACAAGAAGCGCTTCTCAATAGTATTCCAAAAGACTGCAAAAAAAAACAGCTCAACAGACTGTTTTATTTCCAAGAAGCCAAAATACTCTCAATTCACTAGCTTTGGCTTGCAGAACACCAAAAAATCACTCTGCAGATCTCTATTCATAAAGTTGCGCAGAAAAAGGATCCATATTTTAATTCCCTGGGGATACAGAATCACCAAGGAAGAAATATGTTTTTATACCTAAACCTATCTAGCTATTCCTTTAAGGGAGACGGCTAATTTAATTCACATCTCACTATGGTACATCCAAAAAGCAACACATTCTTCGATGTGTGCTTGAAACAGGCATGCCAAAAATATTGCAGAATATGCAAATATTATACCCAAAGTAGTGCTTAAAGTACTCTTCGTACCTTGCACCGTTCACGCAAAATCAGACAGAGATAAATCTCCTCATCACCTGCCTACACAAATTGCAATTCGCATATCTATCCCATACAAATGCAAAGATGGCCAACACAAATTCCAAAATTCCAAAGCCACAGTAAGCGTTACTAAACTACCTTACCATTCCAAGGCATCAAAACCAACAGTAAGAGCCGCAGAACGACTCTTACCAAACAAATGGTTGTCCAAATTCTAACTGCCAAGTTCTGAATGACCTAAAGGTCTTCTTTTTTTAATACTCACGCCAAAAAGGTTCTCAGTCAGGGGTGACATCATGTGGAGGATCAAAATCAGGAAGACCAGAAATATACCGGGCTGCAGAGACAGAGAATCCCCAGAATCTCTGTGCATAGAGTACCTCCTTAGTAGAGTCCTGTCCTGTCCTCCTCAGTAGATTTCTGTCTCCTGACAAGATCACTCCCTCAGATAGCCACTTCTGATGAGGTCGACATTGGAGTGCCATCTGAAGAACATTGAAATCTGAAACAGGGGTCCCACTGATACTTGGTCCTTTTAAACCAACAAAGAAGAAATTGGCACAGAAGCTGAAATATAAAAGAGCATCTTTAATAAACTCAAATGATTGAGACAACGTCACACAGAAGCCTTAGCAACTGAATGAGGCAGTCTGAGGAGTACAGAAAACAGAGGCTTTATATATGCTTAGGGTTACATACTCAGCATAAGACCAAGGGGCAGTCCTGGCTCATGTAAGCATGCAAAATGACTAAGATGGGCATACAAGATCTGCTTGCTCAACAAAGTGGGAGGAGAATTACTTCTCCATACAGCAGCAAAAATAGCCTGACAGTTATACTAGAGAAGCAGGTGCATTCTACTAGCTAGACCCTTCTGGGCATGTGCGAAGGTGGAAGATGCTAAACATAGTTTGTCTCTAGGCAGACTACAAAAGCAGTTAACAGAAAGGTAGGACAGAGCACATGGCAAACAAAATGACTGCCAGTAATACAAAATGGCTTTAACAAAGCAGATAAGATAACTTCTAAATACAAGATGGCTTCAGCTAAATGCAAACCCATTGCTGTCAATTTACGACAGAATCTCTGGCCTCGCCTTAAGTTGGATTAGCTCCTTTCTGGAAAACCACTCTCAAGCAGTTTACACTGCCCAGTTTACTGCTCCTAGAGTTGAAATCTCATGTGGAGTCCCTCAAAGCTCCTCTATCTCTCCCCTGTTGTTCAATCTTTACCTCCTCCCTCCTGTCCGAGCTTTAAAGGAACGCAAAGTCTGCACTTTCAATTATGCAGACGATTTCCAACTAATTTTTTCCATCAGTGACTTCCCGGAATTGGTTCATGCTTTTTAATCCACCATGCTCTTCATCAGTGAATGGATTAACAAGAATCATCTAAAACTTAATCCGTACGGAGCTGTTTTTAACTGGTGGCATTCATAGGAGCCCATGGGGACACCACTTTTGGCCTAGGGAGTTAGGCCGGCCCCGTGTCCCTTCTAGCTCGGTCAAAAGCCTTGGAGTGGTTATCAACCAAGACCTCACTCTGAAGTCTAAGATCAACTCGGTGATCTCCACCTGCTTTTTTCAACTCCATAAAATACAAAAGGTTTGTAGATTCCTCACTCATGATACCGGTTTTCAGGTGATCATCGCCATGGTTATGTCCCATGTTGACTAAGCCAACTCCCTACACTTTGGCATCCCTCTCTATCTTTTCAAACGACTACAAATAATACAAAATCTGGCTGCTCGCCTGATTGTCAGCATATCACCTCTCTTTTGAAGAACCTACACTGGCTTCCGGTTGCCCAGTGCTGTGCTTTCAAGATTAGATGCCTTATTTTTAAGGGACTCTACGGCAGGAGCACAAAGTTTGTTAACAACATGCTAATTAAAAATGGGAAACCTTTGTTGCCGCTAGCTGATGCCTGCTGTCACTTTCCTTTGAAAGCCTCGTGGAAACGCTTGCAGTCTCCTGTCAACGCCCGTGGACCCGCCCGCTTGTCTCCCGCCGCCTCACGCTCTCTGACCACCTGGAGCGAGGCAGCCGAGCGGAGACGAGCGAGAGGCAGACCACATAGCCCAGAATCCATAGCGGACTGCCGCGTAACCTGTCAGCGCCAGGAGGCGCATAAAAGCGACACTACTCCCATCGAGCAGGGGGAAACCTTTGTTGCCGCTAGCTGACGCCTGCTGTCACTTTTGCTTTGAAAGCCTCGTGGAAACGCTTGCAGTCTCCTGTCAACGCCCGTGGACCCGCCCGCTTGTCTCCCACCGCCTCACGCTCTCTGACCACCTGGAGCGAGGCAGCCGAGCGGAGACGAGCGAGAGGTGGACCACATAGCCCAGAATCCATAGCGGACTGCCGCGTAACCTGTCAGCGCCAGGAGGCGCTTAAAAGCAACACTACTCCCATCGAGCAGGGGGAAACCTTTGTTGCCGCTAGCTGACGCCTGCTGTCACTTTCCTTTGAAAGCCTTGTGGAAACGCTTGCAGTCTCCTGTCAACGCCCGTGGACCCGCCTGCTTGTCTCCCGCTGCCTCACGCTCTCTGACCACCTGGAGCGAGGCAGCCGAGCGGAGACGAGCGAGAGGCGGACCACATAGCCCAGAATCCATAGCGGACTGCCGCGTAACCTGTCAGCGCCAGGAGGCGCTTAAAAGCAACACTACCAAGGGCGGGCCCGTTTTAGCCCGTTCTAGACCGGACTAGACTGGGCTGGGCCACTCCCCGTGGTTTCTTCTTCAAGCAACATACACCTCGACGGACCAGGTACCCCATTTCATCAACTGTCACTGTGGCCGGTAGAACCTGTGTACTCCTCTAAGCAGAGCCCTAGATACAATCACCATGACCCGAGAGACTAGAAGCAAGACAGCCAAGGCCAATGTCCTACCTACTGGCCCTATTGATCGTTTCATTACACGGACTAATGAGGTTATCAATCAAAGTATATCCCTTCTAGAGCGAAGGGTTTCATACGACCTCGCTATTGCTAGGAGGTCGTCATTGGGACCCATAGCTCTAGCCCAATCTCCCCTCAATCAGCTACCAGATATACCTGTGTTAACACACTCACCAGTATTAATACAGTCACTGCAACTACAGCCATCTGTCTCAGCAGAGATCCACTCAATCCCAAAATCAATAGATCTTTCTGTCCCGAATCTCTCACTAGACACAGATACCTTAGGGAATCTAGAAATCACACCCGACCTTCAGCTACTACAGTCCCAGGAACCAAGTACAGGTTCTCAGCACACGGGGCTAAAGGAGGATGCCGTCCCTAAGCAGAAAAAAGACAAACCAAAAAAAACAAAGGCTCCGCCCATTAACTCAAAAAGACCCAACTCTTCAAATATGCAGGGTTCATCAAATGCTCCAGATCAACACATAAATTTACCCCATATGACTGGAGATAACGCCGGGGAACCCTGTCGTCTCTGCAGTACAAATACGCAACTCCTGGCAAGCTTTAGGGAAATCCTAAAACACCATCTTCAACCCCTAGAACGTAGTATTATGGCTATCGAAAAACAACTGGCGAAGTTGACTCAAAAACCATCCAGCCATCCTAGCATGAACCAACCTAATATAGGGGCTAGCAAGGGAATCTCTATAAGCTCCAGTACTCAAGGTGGTTCGAAAAATTTATGCGAATCTAAAACTTTAAACGCCCTAACACCTCAAACTTCACAATCAAACGCCAAGAAGCCTAACACCTCCGCCCCCCTCAATCCTAATTCTGGTAGTGCGCTAACTGATATAACCACAACTAACTCTCTACCCCAACCAGTTCCCCCCCAAACTGTAACAATCCAGCCAATTCCTGATAAAGGTCCTGTACAGCCACAATCTCAGAGACCAATTCCATCTTTAATTCCCCGGCCAGCCACGTTAAATGTATTAGGTGACGGGAAAAGGGGGTATAAGTTCAGACGCCCGCTTCACCTTCCCCGAGAAGCGTCCCCCTTTACCGTCATTCTCACAGGGGTCCCGGAACTCCCGGATACCACGAAGGAACCATCCTGGTCCCTTCAAAACAAGGTTCTACAGTGGCTTAATATCAACAGGCCTACACAATCTGCCTATACTAGCAGAATATCCACAGTGCGTAGAGTATCGTGGATAGGTACAGAACCGAAGAACATACAGGGAGATTGCATAATAGTTAACTGCGAAGACCCGATTACTGTTGACCATATCTGCTCATGGCCAGCTCTAGCCAAGAGCTGGGGGATCGACGCTTATCGTCTTTCCTGTTTTTTACCCCCCGAAACATATCAACCAATATAACAATCAAAATCCAATGGCTACTAACTGGGAGCATTCACTGGAGAGGCCCTGGGACTACGAGGGTCCCTGGCTTACCCAGAGAAATATTAGCAGAGAATGGCAATCCCGGCCATGGCTTTCCAACAGAGAACAGGTTCCTCTGGCAGGTTGGCAAGGTCTCCCTACAAGAAATAGGTACGACTGTCTAGAAATGGTCGATTGACCGTCAACCAGCCCAAAGTGCAAGATTCAGCTTCGGAGGTCATCTACCCCTTCACTGCCTATAACGAAAGTGTAGGCAAATTTACCGCCATTCCCAAATACTATCAGTGCCCAACTCCCACTACCTGTATTTTGTCCCGCTGCCCGTACAGGTCCCACTATGATGGACTCTGAAACCCCTTTTGGTCAAATTCCTCTCTTGATCGAGGGCTCCAAGTCTCTTCCACTTATAGAGACCCGGACATGCCCTACCCGACTAACCACGACCGATAATGTAACCATAGTCCCCCTAGAAAATCAAGTAGGTGACTCCCCTCCATCCAACAATTTGTCCCTATCCGTCCTTTATTGGAATACTGCTGGCCTTCGTTCTAAGACCAGGTTACAATCTTGGGCGGATATGACTAATCAGAACCACATCCTCTGTCTCCAGGAGACCTGGCTAACGGTCCCCGTCCATCTAGTGGGCTTTAAAACTTTCTTCGTTGCAGCAACACAGGGTTTGCTCGGAAGACCCAAGGGTGGTTTAATTGTTTATGTAACTAACACCTTACCCCCTACACAAATTACTATCTTAAAAGAAGAAACGTGTTACCAAATTCCAAGTATTCACATTGAACACAGATTTATTTTCCTTTTGGTAAACCTATATAACAATCTCGCACCCACTGACTGTGAGCAGACAATGAACGAAATTACCATCTGCCTAAAGTCACAGCTGAATAAACTATCGTCTCTCCCTTTTTACATCATATGGGGAGGCAATTTCAATATTCCACTCTGCCCTAACCATAGAAATGGAAACTGTGGCCTGAACGACGAGCTCGATTTCCCCCTGGCCCATTTTGTCCATAGCTCCGATGGGAACTCTCTGAACGAGAGTCTTGCCACGCTGGAATTAGAATACGCGAATCAGCTGGTTCACCCCCAAGTCGACTTCTCCACAACATTTCACGGTAGGGGTCTGTCTAGCATAATCGACTTCATCCTTTGCTCACAGAACCTAAAGGGCCAATTGGCTAAATTTTCTACAGGTACAGATAGCTCCAGCGATCACTACCCAAATAGAATTACATTGCAACTACAAACAGTGTCACTTCACACAAATGCCAGAAGCCTGCTAACGCAGGAATTATTAAGTATGGACAAACTGAACGGGTTTACAGTGAAATGGGCCAAAATAGATCCCGATTCAGTAACTCAGAAAGTTCTTAAAAAAGCTATCGGCTCTGTCAACGACTGCCTAGATCCCTGCTCATCCCCTCAAACGGTGTTGGCCAGCTTCGGCAGGATTCTGGGAACGATTAAAGAGGAACTAACGCGTACCACCGCCCGGAAACCATCGGCAGAGGGTTGGTTTAACTCCGGGTGTCGGAAAGCTCTTTCAAACCTTAAGGTAGCTCTCCAGACTATCCCGAGGGACCGTCTAGAGATAGCAAGACTAAGAAAACTCTATAAGGCCAAAAGGGTCAAGCGAACGAAAGACATCAAAGCCAATCTGTGGTCACAACTTCACCTTAGCTGCCGATCAAGGGACAGTGGTCACTTCTGCCGTGTGGTAAAGTCTCCCTTTTTGTCTAATTCATCGTCTACTCAACATCTCGATGTTGCAATAACAGCAGAAGAATGGGTTTCCCACTTTTCTAGATTTTTTGGAGAACCCACAACTAATCCTATCGAGGAAAGCCCTATCACCGTTTCTACAATGAACTCAACTATCTTTCCATTAAACATCCGCTTTGAACATGGAGAGGTGATCAGGGCCCTAAAAATGTCGAAACCAGGTAAGGCCCCCGGTCCAGATGGGGTGCCGGTGGACATTTTCACTCACAACATCGAGCTATGGTCCCCGCTACTCACTCAGGTTCTGACCGCGACAACAACCTTGGGCCTTATTGACTCCTGGTCTACATCCATCCTCCTTCCCATCTTCAAAAAAGGTGACAGGAACGATCCGGTCTGCTACAGACCCATTTCCCTCCTGGACTCTTTGGGTAAGGTAGCGGAACGTTTGCTGCTGGAGCGTCTTCAAGAGTGGGCACATACCAACAACACCTTGACCGACCTCCAATTTGGGTTCCAGGAGGGCCTCGGGACTGTAGAACAGGCCCTGAACCTTGCTCTCTTGATAGGGAAATATGTGAATGCAAAAAAAGGCCATTTATTTCTAGTATATGTCGACCTGAGTGCGGCATTTGACTGTGTACAGCATTCGAAACTCTGGGCCCTCCTCCAGGTAATGGGCGTTTATCCTCCTCTGGTAGCCTTCTTGCGCGAACTTTACTCTGACGCAACTGCAAAAGTCAGATATGGAACCAGCGGAGAACTTACCCCCTCGTTCAAAATTACGAAAGGAGTCAGACAGGGCTGTGTACTGGCTCCCTTCTTGTTCAATCTGTACACAAATGGCTTGGAGGCAGCCATGCTAGAAGGGAGCCAGGATCTTCCACAAATCAAACATCGCCATATACCTACGTTGCTATATGCCGGCGATTCAGTCATTTTTGCCAGGACGCTGATTCAATTACAAGCACAGCTTAATAAATATTGTTCTTATATGGATTCCCTTGGCCTCAAGGTCAATATAAAAAAGACATTCGTCATGCACCTTGGCCCGAAAGTAAGAAACCCTAAACCCATCTTCGTTGATAAAGTCAAACTTGAAAGAACTCGTGTCTATCCCTATCTGGGCATCCCGGTGGACGATTCCCTGAGTTGGCGGCAGGCCGTGACAAGCAAAAAACTGCTTTTCATGAGAGCGAAGGCAGCCCTAGGTTCCTTTTCAAGGAAACTGGGGAAACCTGCACCCCCTGAACTTCTCGCAATATATTATGCCAAATGTCACAGTGTGGCAACGTATGGTGCAGGGGTATGGGGCTACGGTCCGATAAATTCACTCCAAACGATCGAGGACGAGTTTGTTAAATATCTGTTGGCCCTACCCAAAAGTGCCCCAACTTATGCCTCGTTAACCGAATTAGGCATGGATTTTATCACAGACACCATCCGCTGCCAACCTATGCTTTTGTGGCACCGTATCTGGACGAAAGAGGAGTGCCACTTAACGCGTTCTATAATCTCAGACTGTACAGCCCTTGTCAACTGGGAAAAAATACCTTGGCTAGAATATATCAGGAACCTTTGCCGGGATATGGATCGCACTAACTTCTTCAACGATCCAACGAGCATGAGTGATATCTCAAGAAAAGATCTTAAAAAGCTGTGTTTGTCCCATTTCAGAGCCCTTCGAAGTGCAGCAGAACTGGTAAAACCTACAAACTCACAAGTTATTGCCGTACAGACTCATTTGGGCATACAACCATATCTGACTTTCCCTCTGAATAATTATGAAAAGTACCTTCTTACAAGATTTCGTTTTAATTCTTTTTTCCGGCTTGTGACTTTTCCAAATGTCCAAAACTGGTCCCCTGTTATTATTCCTTGTCCCTGTGATGATGTTTCCCCCCAATCAACAATACATATTTTATTTTTCTGCAAATTTTATGTTTTCCCAAGGAAGGTCTGGATTATGCCCTTACTAAGATCAAGCAGCTTAAGAACCTGTCGTCTTGCTTTTTCAAACTTGCAATGTCTGAATCCTCCTACTACAGCAAAGTATGTAGCTAATTTTTTTAAATCCTGCATCAAATATCAACGTAACTATAAGTAACCTACATTTTAGCTTATGTTTTTATTCTCCTTTTAATACGATTGATTAACTCCTTATACGTCTTTTAAACATGTGTAATTGTAATGCTTTTTTCTCTGTACTTTTTATGGTTGCAATAATATGTGGCAATCGAATAAAAGATTATGAAACTGAAACTGAAAATATGTTCCAACACGGAATCTTCGCTCTGCCCACAAACATCTACTACTTACCCCTCACTTCCAATTAAAGAGCACTGGTGGTGCCAGGTTTTTAATCCTGGCCCCCACTTTTTGGAATTCTCTTCCTTCTGAAATCCTTTCCTGCACTAATCTTTTTGGCTTTAGAAGTCTTTGAAAGACTTGGCTCTTTCGACAGGCTTTCTGAATCTTTCTCTAGAGCTTGGATTTCTACCATATTAGCACCATGAAGCCTCTCCAGTGTACGTGCGCTCTATTTATTCCATTTTAATTTAACATAACATAACATATTGAAAAATCAAGGAGAAAAAAATGCATAAATTACGGAGGAGTCCAACAAGAACACTTTCAGAGGCAGCATGGCTAAATCATGTCTACTACTCTGTTTGAAGCATTAACCTACAACAGGACAGAGTAGGCCCACGGCACCCACCCAACGCCCACTTAGCTTAGATTTTGAGACAAACAGAGCACACATATACATCAACACAGCATTTTCCAAATTAAGTAACTTAATCAATGCACCACTGTCAGTCATACCACTACATTCGCCTCCACCACTACACAGACATGTAGGTCTGATGTGGTTTTTGACTTGTTTACCTTTTAGGCCACTTTATGAAACGCCCCAAGTTATTCCATCAATCATCCCTGATCCTACTGACTGACTGTGATGAGTACAGGATGATCATCATCATCATGGTGTTAAACTCTGTGGAGTACTGAGTGAGCCCAGAATAGATTCCATATTATAAAATGCAATGGATCGGCCTACAGTAGAAGTACTATTTTCTTAATAAACAATAAGAAGGGAAACTTTGACTTGAGTCACTTTTTGTGTAGATTAAATAATACTAGTACACTTTATGCACAACAACAACACAAACACCAATCACTCAGAGTCAGTGCCCAATGCTTGCCATCCATCATTACCTGTTGTTCTTAAGGGGAATTTCCTCTCGGCTCGAAAAGGAGGATAGCTATTTTCATGTTGTTTGCAGGGACTCGATGAGGCAGACACAAATTTCTTGTACTATTGTCCAGACAATGTCTAGCTTGAGGAAAATGGGTTTAGGGCGAGTCAGGATGGAGCAGGACTTGGAGGAGTGAACTTCCTTCTTTAATAACTGCACACAGTTGCAACAACAATACAGCAATAAAAAAAGTAAGATGGCGGTGATGGATTTGTTGTGATTAGAACCAGAATGACAGAGACAAACACAACAAATAAAAGTAAATAAGGAACAAAGTAACATGTTGAAATGAAACGCTAGTTGTCACTGCCAGGGAAGTAGATCTCATCCTCAAAAGCTGGTGGTTCACCCAGAAGTAGGTCATTTTACAGACTACTGCCATGATCTAAGTCACCATCATTATCTTTCCATTGTGCTACTTCAGGTATGGTGTAATCTGGTGGTATAAAGTGCTGATTCATTTTGATCATGGTTAACCTGCCCACGTTTTGGGGTGAGAGACTGGTCCTTTTCACTGTTACAACGGCACCAGCATCACTGAAAACACTCACAGAAGACACACTTGCGACAGAGCGGGCCTGATAGTTTATCGCCAGCATGCTGAGAACTGGCCAATGGCGCCTTTTCCCATACCAATACAGCAATGGGTTTTGATCAACATAGACCGCTGTTGGGTCATTCAGATAGGCCTGGACTGTCCGCTCAATGCTCAGGGGTGCTCTGCTTTGCTTAGCCTCTTTTGCCTTAGCTTCAACACTGGACCTAACAAGCCCTTGCTATAAAACACATTCCTGTGACGATTTTGGTGGGGCCGATGCTCCTGTTCTTGGTGATATTGTTCTTGGTTTTGTTGGTGGTTTTGGCTGCTGTGAGCCAACCACACTGCCCTCTGGCTCTGAAGTTGAACTTGACGCCGGCTGCCCTGCAGTACTTGTTGTGGGCTGTAGTAGCGGGCCTCTAATTCCCAGCTCTTCTTTTTCAAAGTGACTGGCTTCTGCAGCTATCCAAGGTTTGTACTTGGCAACATCCACTTCTGAAAAAGGAATCAATGTGTTAGTGTTCAGTCATGCTTTGGTCCATCTCAACGGTCATGCTTTTCACAGTAGTATCCCCTCTTTCCATGGCGTATTTATTGATTGATCTGTACTGCTCAAACAGACGTTCAATCATATAATAAATTGAGTTCCAAATTGTTGGCACCTCCTGGATGAGTGCTTAAACTGGCACTCTATGCTCATGTCGATTGATCCTCAGCTGCTTCCGGGCTTTAACCCCTTGCATGCTGCACGAATTTTCGCGCTGTGCGGCCGTTTTGAAGAGTGGGCGGGATTATGATGGGCCCCAGCCGTCATCAGCACACACTCACCGTGATGCATGACAGCCGGGGGCCGTCATCAGCATGCAAGGGGTTAAAAGAATGGCTGAAATATGCACAGATTTTTCTGCAGGTGGTCAGCAAGCTGCTGACTCAGTCTGTTTTTTTCAGAAAGTCTTGAACAATAATGTTAATGCAGTGCCCCAAACACAGGACACTGAAATAGCCACCACTGGACACGGCCCTAACTATGTTACTGCCATTGTTAGTGGCAACAAAACAAATGGTAAGCCCTCTTGGGTGCAGCCATTCAAAGACATTGCCATTAAACTCTTCCAAAATGTTTGCAGCAGTATGAGATTTCTCCATGGCGAACATGGCTAAAGTTGCATGTTTCCGAGTGGCATTAAGTATCTCAGCAGTGTCAATACCTGTAGATATCTTTTCTCTAACCTCCACAAAAGAGATCCAGTGTGCAATGATGAACATGTAATCAGTGGTTTGGCACCTGGTCTACATGTCTGTTGTCAGGTGGATTGTGTGAACAGCACTCAGCTGCAAAGGTTGTCTAAGCAATTCGAGCATGTCCTGATGCAGTGCTGGAACCGCAACTGTGGCAAAATAGGACTGACTGGGAACCTTCCATTTTGGTCAGATGGCTGTCACAAATTCAAGAAAAGTCACCCCATCCATAAAAGAAAAAGGGAGGAGGTCTAGCGTTAACATTTTAGCCAGCTTTGCATAGTACAAACATGCCGATGGGGGGTTGCATTTGTACTGCCACTCCGACCTAACCATGCTGAGAATGGTAGGCTGGATTTTTTTCTTTTATGGTGCCACTGATGCAGGTGACTTCTTGATGCCAGATGTTGTTAGGCTCAACGCCGCATGTTTTTTCATTGTGGTACTCTCTTGCCTTAGTGTCTCAGACTGACTCTTACTCTTGTGGCACTGAGATGTTGCTGAGGCTGATGAGGATGTGGGAGGTACCACTGTACTGCTGGGGACAGAACAACTTTGTGTTCCAGAAACAATGTCTCCCTCTTGTTCACCTTCCACTGCAATCATATTTTCTACTACTTCATCACCACCAGAAGCAATGGGTGCAATGTTTTGCCTTTAAGGTGCACCTCCCACTGGATCAAGTGGGGTTTTTTCAGATGGGTTTTTTGGTAACATAGTTTGTACCAAGCTTCCCCGACTAACACCTTGTCCACAAATGGAGCATATGGCAATGTTCTCCTACTTACTTCTAATCGAAAAGAAGTCTCAAACTGGGGAGGTGTACTTTCTGGTGCTGCTGGAGGTGCCACTTGCAATGCCAGATGAACTGGAAGGTGGGTGTGGTGGAGTTTGACTCGCTGCAGACACAGTATCTACTTCTATGAGGTGGTTGTGCTGGATGTAGGTCACTGCTGGGACTTTACTAATGCAAATATGGAAGCTGCAGGTTGTGTTGGTGTTATCTGTGTCGGTGGTATCATTGTCAAATCCCTCACAGCAATTTGGAATGGGGTAATAATGTTGGTATTCACTGGGGCAGGACTAATGTCCATGATGAATGGCTCGTCATCATACTCCTCTTCTACATCTACCTCCATCACTCTAAGGGTTTCTGGAACCTTCCTTTTCCCTAGCCTTCTCTTGTGGTGTGTCTCACTCTCAGGCTGAGGTGGTGGAATCCAATTGGCATCTACATCATCAGAAGGGGGACATGTAGAGGAAATTGATGGACTAACCCTCCTTTTCCTTGCTGGGGATCTGGAAAACAATGGATCTTCTGAAAGAGTGACTTGCTCTTCTTCCACCGAAAGAAACTTGATCTTCTGAACTGCCCCTACTTCGGGGGGAACAACTACTTTTGTGGGTAGTGGTTGAGGCTGTTGTTGTCACTTATCTGAGTGTCCTGCTTTGATTGGGTACTAGGTTGCAATAAAGATAAGTCAATTTCAACATCACTGCTCATCCGCGTTGTCCTGATTAAGACTGACTGCCTCTGCGACAGACATGGGCTTGGGCCTGGGTTTAAGGGATGGATCTACTGATGCGGGGTGCGGCTCTCAGCTTGCTCCCAGGACACAGCTGCTGCAGGCACAGTTTTGTATTTCCCCAAAAACATTTGGACGGCACACCAGTCTTGGTAAGTGGCAGTTCCTTCTTCTCACTGGCAACTTTCTTGGTACTGGAGGACCTGGTACCTTTCTTTAGGGCCATCTTCTTCAGATGTCAGCAGCACACAGTGGTACAAGTTGAAGAGTTGTCTGTCTGTGGTCACACGTCACTTGATGTAGTGCACAGCAGAACTTCTGTCTGGTGATGATGACACTGGTGGTGATGACACCTCCTCCCCAGTCTTTTGTACACCTAAAAGCAAAGAAGCCAGAAGAACATAAGTGAAAGGTGGCATTTGTTGTTGTGGTTCAATTCCTACTAGTACAAACAAACAAATATAATAATATATAATTTAGTGTGGAGTCACATTTGTTAGTCTTATTCTTAATATTATTACATTTTATTAACTCTGTTTAGTTATTATCAAAACATAACAACAGTGCAGCAATTTGTGAGATTTTGTCAACAATGGCTTTCATGACAGTAAGTCAAGAAGAACAAAGGAAAGACATGCAGGCCAATGGCAAAAGCAGCACACTAACTAGTACTACCACCACAAAATGGCCACCAGCTACATGGTCACTCACAGTCACAACAAGCAGGAGGCCTGGAAAACAATGAACTCAAACAGGCCCCATATGGCCAGACAAAGGAGGCATGCTAAACAACACAGCTTTAATACAACAATGCAAAAACGAAAAACCACTGGTCTACAAAAGGTTTGCAAGTTATACAACAACCACACCACGCATACCCAACAAATGCATTTATTGAACACACACGAAAAAAGTGAAATATCCCCGAAAAACACATTTTGCAATTCAATCCAATGCCATCCATGCCCTAAATGATGTTTAAATCCAACAGACACCACAGAATTATTTGCTTCATGCACCCATGAGTAGCTCAGGGCCTATTGGTTGGAAAACCCATTGGCAGACTAGATCACATAGTGAATTAATTCAAATCAATATTATTGCAAATGTATTAGAAAATGTAGTGAACTGTGATACATTTGTTGCTGGGCAAAAGAAGAAATAAACTGCATGCAATCAACAACAAGGCATGGGCACCACAAAGAAGGCTAGCAGGCCTCATGCAGAAGCACACTGGCTGCCTTCACAAAATGGCAGGCAGCCACATGGCCAGGCCTCTACAACAAGAAAGGGAAGCCAGGCAATGCAGGCCTATGGCAAAAGAACACTGGCTGCCTGCACAAAATGGCCACCAGCCACATGGCCAGGCTACAACAATAAGAAGAAGTAAGCCAAAAGGAACAAAGGCAAGACATGCAGGCCTATGGAAAAAGCAGCACACTAAGTACAACCACAAAATGGCCACCATACACACGGTCATTCGCAATTACAACAAGCAGAAGGCCTGGAAAAGAATGAACTCAAGCAGGCCCCATATGGCTAGACAATGGAGGCACACTAAACAACACAGCTTTAATGCAACAATACAAAAAAAACAACAACACAGAGCTACAAAAGGTTTGCAAGTTACACAACAACCACACCACACACATACAAGAAATGCATTTATTGACTACAACATGAAAAATTGAAATACCCTCAAAAACAGATTTTGCTATTCAATCCAATGCCATCCAGGCCCTACATGATGTTTAAATTCAACAGACACCATGAGTAGCTCCGGGCCTACTGCTGAAAGGCCTATAGTATTGGCAGACTCCTGGACTAGTGAATAAAAAAAATATTGCAAATTAATTAATTTCAAAATTTTGAGAAAATGCAGAGAACTGTGCACCATGTTTTCTTTAAAAAAGATGAAAAATGACTTACAAAGAAACAACTAGGCTACTACTGAACTACAAGCCACCCACCACAATACCTTTTTAAAAAACGATGAAAAGTACCAAAAAATGTAAGTTCAATGCCCCAATTAAGAAAAAGGACTCCTTGCTCAAAAAAGTCAATCAGAGGAGTTTTTTTAATCAGAATCAAAGTTTCGAGAAGGTATTGTTGCTGCCCTAGAGAGATTCATATCCAGATTGCAAATTCTGCGTGTTATGGATTGCGATCTTTGCAAAACTTCCGCCGGAAGTCCGATGGCACGTCCGAATGATGTGTTTGCAATTGCACATTCTCACGGGAATGTGTGGCCGGCTACCAATTCTTGTGGTGCTCGCGAACAAATGGGAAATCTTTTCCCGATATCAGGCATTCCGGTTAGTCGCTCCTGCGTGCGCGAAAACACATTTTGAGATCGCAAACACAAAAAAACTCTGCTCCGCAGCTGTGCGCAGAGTTTTCAGTAACTCAGCGTTCTACGCGGAATACGGAGTTGCCAAAAATCTGCAAACTCCACGAGCAGAGCGGATTTTATGCCCAGGCTTACTCTTGCCTCTGTCTGTACCTTAATGACTTCTTTCTGCACCTCTCTTGCCTTTTTCTGTACCTCACTTGTTTCTTTCTGCACCATTCTTGCCTCTTTCTGCACCCTTCTTTCACTTTCTGTACCTCTCTTGCCTCTTCTGCACCTCTGTTGCTTCTTTCTGTACCCCACTTGCTTCTTTCTGTACCCCTCTTGCCTCTTTCTGTACCTCTCTTGCCTCTTCTGTACCTTTGTTGCCTCTTTCTGCACCTCACTTGCTTCTTTCTGTATCCCTCTTGCTGCTTTCTGCACCTCTCTTGCCTCGTTTAGTACTTCTCTTGTCTCTTGCTCCAACTCTGTTGCTTTTTTATGCACTTTTCTTACCTCTTTCTGTACCCCTCGTCCCCCTTTCTTGACCCCTCATCCCTCTTTCTGCACTATATGTGAGAGTGAGTGATTGTGAGAGTGGCTCTATGGATGACTGTGTGCTTGTATCAGTGATTGTATAAGAGAGAAAGTATATGTTAGTATATGTAGGAATAAGTGAGGTGGTCTGTATATAACTGTATTGGCTGAGTCAAAGGGAGTGTGAATGATTCTTTGCATGACTGACTAGGTGTGTGAGTAACTCTATCGGTGAATAGCAGTGTGTGAGTGTGTGAATAGGTGTATGAGTGCATATGATAGTGCTGTATCGATGAGTGACTACATGTATGAGTATCTACATGGATGAATGAGGGGATGTGTATGTAGACCTAGGAATCAGTGTGTGGGTATATAGTAACTGGTATTTTTGTGTCTATGGTTTTGAAAATGGTTGTGTGTATTTTAGAGTGGGTGTATCAAAGGTTATTTTAGGGTGATGTCATCAGTGATGTCATTTGAGATGTCAGCAATGATGTCACTGACTATTTCATCAATGATGTAATATGTGATGTCATCAGCATTGCTCAACTAACTATAACGGTCAAATTTCTCTGTTTTTGTACGAGTGAAGTGTCCAACTAACTATCACGTCCTCGAAAGCTATGTTTTTTTAAGTGAATTTCTAAGGATTTTAAATGCTAATTTCTAACTATAACGTCCCTGAAACCTATGTTTTTTTCAGTGAATTTCAAAGGTTTTATAAATGCTAATTTTTACTATAACGTCCCTGAAAACTATGTTTTTTTCTGTGAATTTCAAAGGTTTTATAAATGCTAATTTTTTTTATAACGTCCCTGAAACCTATGGTTTGTTCAGTGAATATCTAAGGATTTTTAAATGCTAATTTCTAACTATGCCTACAGAGGTAGGACATATGCAGAAAGAGGAAAAAAGGTGCAGAAAGAAGACACGAAATACAGGAAAAGGCAACAGAAGTCCAGAAAGAGGAAGAAGGGAGCAAAAAGAAGCAAGAGAAATGCAGAAAGAACCAACAGAGGAACATAAAAAGTCCTTGATACAAAGCAATCCTGTGCCCTGGGCACACCCCCTTTTTTTGCTGACTGGTACTGATGGTAATTGATTCTGACTGACCCTGGGCTCTGCCTAACCAGGCGCAGAGCCAGTGCTATGCTGAAACACACTTAGAATACAGTGAAAACACCTACATACACTAGGGGACACTATGGGTTGGGATGCCCTGTGATTGGCATGACATTCCCTGTAAGTCCCTAGTACATAATAGGGCAGGGGGACTAAAACTACCTCTCGGTCCCTAGCATTTAGTAGGGCATGGCAGTTTATAGGCCAGCAGCCCTTTTCTAGAAGTAGCCCTGTATGTGCAGAAAGAGGAAAGAGAGATGCAGAAAGAAGCAAGAGAGATGCAGAATGAGGCACGAAAAGTACAGAAAGAGGCAAGAGAGTTCCGGAAACAAGCAAAAGAGGTGCAAAAAGAATGAACAGGTGTGCACACAGAGGCAAAAGAGGTACAGAAAGAACCAACAGAGGTACAGAAAGAGGCAGGAGGGTGCATAAATATGCAAGAGTGTAGCAGATAGAAGCAAGAGCAATATAAAAGGAACCTACATATGTGCAGAAAGAGGCAAGAGGGGTGCAGAAAGAGGCAAGATAAGTGCAGAAAGAAACAAAGGAGGTGCAGAAAGAGGCAAGAGGGGTGCAAGAAGAAGCAAGAGA
This sequence comes from Lissotriton helveticus, assembly GCF_964261635.1. Lineage (NCBI taxonomy): Eukaryota > Metazoa > Chordata > Amphibia > Caudata > Salamandridae > Lissotriton > Lissotriton helveticus. The sequence continues at coordinate 241,465,628 of NC_136060.1, read as the reverse complement.
AGTGCAGAATGAAGAAACAGAGGTGTAGAAAGAGGCAAGAGGAGCGCAGACAGAGACATGAGAGGTGCAGAAAAAAGGAAGAAAGTGCAGAAAGAGGCAAGAAGGGTGCAGAAAGAGGCTAGAGAAGTGAAGAAGTAAGCAACGGAGGTGGAGAAAGTGACAGGAGATCTGTAGAAAGAGGCAAGAGAGTTGCAGAAACAGGCAAGAGATGTGCACAAAGAAGGAACAGGGGTACAGAAAGAGGCAAGAGAGTTCCGGAAACAAGCAAAAGAGGTGCACAAAGAAGGAACAGGTGTGCACACAGAGGCAAAAGAGGTACAGAAAGAACCAACAGAGGTACAGAAAGAGGCAGGAGGGGTGCATAAATATGCAAGAGTGTAGCAGATAGAAGCAAGAGCAGTATAGAAGGAACCTACAGATGTGCAGAAAGAGGCAAGAGGGGTACAGAAAGAGGCAAGATAAGTGCAGAAAGAAACAAAGGAGGTGCAGAAAGAGGCAAGAGGGGTGCAAGAAGAAGCAAGAGAAGTGCAGAATGAAGAAACAGAGGTGTAGAAAGAGGCAAGAGGGGCGCAGACAGAGACATGAGAGGTACAGAAAAAAGGAAGAGGGTGCAAAAAGAGGCAAGAGAGGTGTAGAAATAGGCTAGAGAAGTAAAGAAGTAAGCAACAGAGGTGGAGAAAGTGACAGGAGAACTGTAGAAAGAGGCAAGAGAGTTGCAGAAACAGGCAAGAGATGTGCAGAAAGAAGGAACAGGGGTACAGAAAGAGGCAAGAGAGGTGCAGAAAAGGGAATAGAGGTATAGAAAGAGGGAAAAGGGTAAGAAAAGAGGGCAAGAGGGGTGAATAAAGAAGCATCAGAGGTACAGAAAGAGGGAAGAGGGGTGCTGACATGGAAGGGATGTACAAAAAGGAGCAACAGAGGTGCAGAAGGAGGCAAGCGAAGTACAAAAAGAGGCAAGCTTGTTGCAAAACCAGGCGAAAGAGGTACAGAAAGAAACAAGAGCAGTGCAGAAAGAACCAACAGAGGTGCAGAAGGAGGCAAGAAGGGTGCAGAAATTTGCAAGAGAGGTACAGAAAGAAGCAAGAGCAGTGCAGTAAGAAACAAAAGAGGTACAGAAAGAGACAAGAGGGGTGCAGAAAGAGGCAAGAGCTGTGCAGAACGAACGAAGAGATGTGCAGTAAAAGGGAAGAAGGGTGCAGAAAGAGTCATGTGGGGTACAGAAAGAAGGAACAGAGGTACTGAAATAGGCATGAAGGGTGCAGAAAAAGAGAAGAGAGGTGTAGAATGAGGCAGGAGAGTTGCACAAAAAGTGATGACGGGTGCAGAAAGAGGCAAGAGGGGAGCAGAAAGAAGCAAGTGAGGTGCAGAAACAGGCAAGAGAGGTGCTGAAAGAGGCAAGAGAGGTGCAGAAACAGGCAAGAGAAGTGCAGAAAGAGGCAAGAGAATTGCTGAAAGAAGCAACAGAGGTGTAGAAATAAGCAAGAGAAGTGCAGTACGAGGCAAATAAGATGCAGAAAGAGGCAAGAGAGCTACAGAAAGAGGGAAGACGAGTGCAGTCAGAGCCAAGAGAGGAGTAGGTAGAGGTAAGAGGGATGCAGAAAGAGACAAGAGGGATGCAGAAGTTTTCAAAAGAGGTGCAGAAAGAAGCAAACGCAGTAAAAAAGAATCAACAGAGGTGCAAAAAGAGGAAGTGCGGTGCAGAAAGAGGCAAGAAAAGTACAGAAAGAGGCAAGAAAGTTGCAGAAAGAACCAACAGAGGTGCAGAAAGAGGCAAAAGGGGTACAGAAATATCCAATAGAGTAACAGAGAGAAGCAAGATCAGTGTAGAAAGAACCAACAGAGGTGCAGAAACAGGCAAGAGGGGTGTAGAAAGAAGCAAGAGAGGAGCAGTAAAAGGCAAGAGAGGAGCACACAGTAAGTAAGTAAATTTACATAGTTAATTAAAACCATTGCAATATAACCATTTAAAATGTACATCTACACACAACACATTTCTCACTGCAACCATAAAATTGCATCTGCATCAATAAAATATTATATATTCTGTTTCGGATTTCCCATTTAAAATCATAAAATTGATACTTTTCAGACGATCATTATTAAATGAGATTCAACTTGAATTTAATGTCCTCTGAGAGTTAAATGAAGGGTCAAGTTTCAACATCTTCTTTTTCACCACCTTCATAAACTTCACCAAACTACAGTTCAACTGCGGGTCGTTGGGTGCAAAGCAGGAAAGAACTGCATGTCTTCGTGAGCATATTCCTCGCTGGTTAAATTGAAATTTTAACAAACGTTTCCGTTCCTCCAGCAATTTGTCGCAGGAACACAACAGATGCGGCATATCCTCATGCACCATGCCACATAAGCGACAGAGGGGTCCCGCTTTATCCTTAAGCCAGTGTGGAAAATTGCAGATACAAGGTAACAGGCCCAATCTATACTTTAAAAACGTCAGCGTTGTAGTTTTTGAGTATACCAAGTCAAGATAGCTCTGTTGTCCTTGTTTGGAGTAGGAGTTTAGGGTTAGTAAAAGAAACAACTCTCTTGGATGAAATGTTAATTGTATACAAATACCGATTTCGTTACCTCATACTTTCACACTCATCCACATATCTTTCAGGACCCCCAGACCCTACTAGTCAATCAACACATGTATGATGAAAATGGCAAAGAAATACATAAAAAGGTTGTTTTATTTGAAATTCAATATCTAATTTTTCAGATAAAAACACTTCAAGAACATGAATAATGATATTAAAAACAGTACATCATAAAAAACAATATAAAAAAACTAGGAGAGACAGCAAAGTTTCAGTGTGAACCAATGATCACATCAATCATAAAGTTGTTTCCTATGGAATTCATCTGCTCAAGTGTGTAAGAGTCTGCAGCCCTCTATATTTTATTAGACCCCCACACATTCCTTGGCTACAACCCAAATACTGTAAACAAATGCGTTGATGCGTTTCGGTGGTATTATTCTTATTGCAACCACCTTCTTCAATACAAAATGTGATATACAGTCTCCCTTGAGAAAAATCCCTGAATATTTCCCCGGGTGGATCTGATATCCTCCGTTTGTTGTGGGCGGGGATCACTGTAGCTCCAAGTACCAGCTATGTAATTTCTATTCCTGGGTGATGGTTCTGTATATATTTCTTATGGTTATTTCCACCTTTTTGATCCTATATGGTAATCTGTTGTATTTTTGGAGATCTGCCAATTATTATAATGGCTTGCGCTGATTCCACAATTATGTTATTTTCATATCGGTGTGATTCCTAGATACCTTCATGGGAGGTCAGGCCGCGTGTTTGCGTGCACGTTAGGTTATCTAGGTCCTACCTCACCAACAAACGAAGGCGTTTAGGTTTATCCATCCATGTGACCTTTTAGCAAGAGACGCCTTATCTTCAATCCATGAAAGATGATTAATTGTTTTCTTTAACTAATTTTTTAACCGTTGTATGGTTAGTAGGGGTATTCCACAGCTGCTGCAAGCCTAGGTTTGCCAGGCTGTTTTTCAGATACTTAGAGGATAGTGAGGCTGGGTTTCGCTCTAATTCTGACCATAAGTGGTTGTTTAAGGTTCCCTTTTTGGCTTTCCGAGCTTTGTCCCAGGCGGTTATGTACGCCCCATGTCTTGCCAGAAACTGTTTCTGGCCACCAAACTCTAGCCTAATTTGAGCCAGGGAGGTATGTTTTGGCAGGCTAAAGATGATCCTATATGCATCGGTCACAGTTTTTCCAAAATTGTTGCATCTCTTCCTCTCTTTACTTCACTCCCATAAGTAATTGTGAGCAGCAGCTTGGCTCGTATAACTTGTGACAGGGGCAGAAGAGATGAACTGGTAAGTTTGCCTCCATTTGCATTTGAGGTGGCCAAACTTGCACGTCGGAGCTCTGCTGTACTGGGAGACAAGCGGCCGCAGCTGTGAGGAGAGAGAAGCGAAGCGAGAGGCGAGTTGCAGCCCCCCAAGCAGCTGTTGTTGTGCCGGTCCTGTGACTCCCCATACCCCGTACCCCGCACCTCCCTGACTCCCGTGACTCCGCGGGGGGGGGGGCGGCCCGCCAGAGCACCCCGCCAGAGCACCCCGCCAGAGCACCCCGCCAGAGCACCCCGCCAGAGCACCCCGCCAGAGCGGGAGACCCGTGACAGGAGAGTCGCGGTGAGGCGAGGTGTCTCTGTCCCGAGTGCGGCTGCACCGGCAATAGCGGGACCGCCGACCGGTGGAGGTAGGAGCAGCGGGAGCAGCGAGGCAGCAGAGAGGCTTGCCACGCCACATCATGGTTCATCACGGTACGGCCACACCACGGTACGGGTCCCGTGAGGCTGGCTGGCTTGCCGGGGATCGCGGAGCAGAGAAGAGCAGGCGGCGCCAGGTGTGAGCGCTGAGCTCAGTCGAGCCGAGCGCTGTGAGAACAACACCTGCGCTGGGGGAACAACACCTGGCAAAAACTCAAAATTCACCATCAGGTAGCCACCGCCGGGGGAAAGGAGCAAGAGAAGGCCAGGCCAGGCCGCGTCCAGGTGTGAGCACCGAGCCCAGCTGAGCCAAGCGCTGGGAGAACAACACCTAGGCGCCAGGGTAACGCCGGGAACCATCGGCAGACGTGAGTTGCTATTGAAGGGCCTTCATCACAGGTACCTTGCTAGCACCGTAATCATTCTGGGCTAGGAGGCGGTGGAGCGACTGGGCAGCGGACAAGTAGTCCAGAAGGAGTAGAACCGCCGCAGGTTGACCTGCACGCCCCACACGCAGCTAGTTTTCACATTCCCTGCCTGCCCAGGCAGCCCATAAACAACACAAGTTACCCACCCCCGAGACTGCCACAAATACCAACTTCATCACAACAGCGGTTGTTACAGCAGCCAGGTGCGGGGGCTCAGGACAAACTGCTCCTATAACCGGCGACTCCGCGAGGGCATAACAAAGGAAAAATAAGGGACTACAAACAGGCAGAGTAATGAGACCAGGAACAGTCAGGCTGAAACCTAAGCCTAAATCACCTGCCAAATCCAAAACGAGGAAAAGGAAACAGGGCAACCTAGAGCCGAGAACCTCACCGAATCCAGGACACGTCCAAGCCATTAATCTTCAAGCGCGCAATAATATTGGAGGGGACCCTATGCCAGCAGCCATGGAAATGCTGTCATCCAATCAACCCTCAACCCAAACTGTCTCAACACACAAAACCTACCAGGCATCCACCGCACCCTTGCCACTCTGTCCAACTATTGTCCCCCAACATTCACAAAGGCCCGTACAAAAGCTATCACAAGCAGCACCGAAGATTCCACCAACAGCTCTGGAAAATCTGGTAATAATTGACGGAATGCCACCTAAGAAAAGGATATGCTCCTATCAGCCTAAGATCTACACAAAGTTCTCCTTTCTCAAAGACCCAGGGACAGCCATCTTCTCTAAGACAGGGGACATCAGTGGCCTCCAAACTCCGCTTCTAAAAGGTGCTTCTGCCGGTACCTATATGACAAAGAGTCAAGCAGGTTCACTCAATTGCTCTAACGCCCTTCCTCCATCTAGTAGTGGGGTGGCTACACCAACGCCAATTGCAACACAACTAACATCAACGGACCTAGGGGACACCGCTGCACTTAATCTTACAGTCAGTCATGTTCACACCACCCTTAACTCCTTGGGAAATGGGGCTGATAGGAAAAACCACTTGTTTGAGCAGAGTTTTCTAAACGAAGCGTAAACAATTGAGCCAGTAGGCGTGCAGACCTCAGCCATTTTTAATTCGACTCGACCGAGTCAATTGTGTAAGCACGGTCGACCTCCCTCGATAAGCCAAGACAGGTCCAAGGAAACTAAGGCCATGGTTCATAGGGAGGGGGTAAGAGAAGGCTCGCCTGGCTTTCAGCCAGTCAGCAGTTCCCCAATTCCTGCGATCCCGGTAATGGAAACTCAAGGCGCATGTACGGAGCCACTAATGGCTCTAACAAGGGAAGAAAGCGGGCATCTCTCACCTCAATTGCCAGGATTCCCCTCGACTCCCGAAAAAAAAACCAAGGGAACCTGAGCAGATCCATTGAACATCTAACCCCAAACACTGGACCAACGGTGCTAACGGCATCTCAACGCAGTATTCTACAGCAGTTTAATGACTCCCAATCAATAAATAATTCCATAGTCAACAATATGTCTTCCATGGCAGCACAAGAGTGGGAGGAACTAATTGCCGCCTACAATGCCAAACCTCTTGAAGGGAAGCTGACGACCAACGCCTCCCTAAGATTAGAAGGGGGCACTAACCTAGGTAAACCAGTCTCAGACACTCTATGGACTACAATCCTAAGTACCCTACAACAGTCGGCCATTGCCCTGGATTTCAGTCACAAAAAATGGACTTACAGCTCACTGTTTTACAGTCAATGGCCGACTCAATTTCAGGGATTGATTGGAAAATTTCAGAATTAAATGGACTCATAATGGGGGACCAAGTTCCAGTTCTTATAGATCAACTATCCATCACCCAACCCCCACCTTATGACCCCCTCTTAGATAAATTATCATCTTTACCATCAATGTTAGGGGACCTAATAAGCGACTTAAAATCATCAGCTCTACAATCTTTGAAGCAACAAACCCTCAACCTCCCCGTATTTTCCCCGGCGACCGCTTCAAGGCCAGTGTCCAAGCCGCCAGGTGACCAGAATCAAGCCATTACTTTGTCACCCCACGCTTCATCCTTTGGGCTACTGGAAATAGAGCAAGTGACTACCTCCATGAGCACAGTCAAACCTTCCACACAACTCAATGCAAAGTCCCGCAGAAAGAACAAAAGGAAAGGTAGGAACCGCACGCTAACAGGGGCAAGACTTACCTTAGAAGAACCACCACCCTCTATTGCGGTTTCAGACACTGATGCTCGGAGTCCGTCACCCAGTGCCCACCGGTCCCCCCTGCCCGAAGCCCGAGGCAGCATTCCAACAGAGTCCCCACCTCAGCGTCCAAAATCAACGCTCAACCCCATAAAAAATCTGACACCAAAAAAGCATAATAAACAGAAACTTTTACAATTCAAAAGAATCGAGCCAGGCTAGACTTCGGACAACAGTAAATTCACATGGGGGGAAGAGGCCGCAACAATCAGGCTGGATGTCACCCCCACGGTCTCGTCCTCGGAGACACGTCATGAGTCCAAACCAAAAACAAACAGTACCCTCCGGATCACGAAGTTAGATAATGAGCAAGGTGGGGGCTCATACACCTTAGGTGCAGCATCTTCAAGTCACTTCCCAGAACCACCTCCTCAGGCCAACAAGAGCCCACTGACGGTCCCAACAAGAGTGCAGTGCCAGAGTATTCGAACCTCAATTTTGTTCATCCCAGAATATATATCCAGAGGGAATGTAGACACATTAAATAGGGGGAACATATTAAGACTACTGCATTCGTTACTAAACCTTGCAAATATCAGTTCGACTGATCTTTTGCTAGTAGAGTTTCAATCCAACACCACGCTCCTCCAGCCTGATATCACCAAAACAACTTGGATCTCGCTGGAGATAGCTAATAAAATTCTGGAAGAAGAGGCAACGTTCCAGCAATGGGGAATTGCCTTAAAGTTGGAAAGGCAACCCCGCTATCCGACTCCCCTTTTACCTTCCACTGAACTTCAGCCTCAAAAAAACCCTAATTCAATACTAAAGTGAGCCAGGAGCTGCTCACCGGGGCAACGTTCCCGAAACACTAAAAGCTCTCAATTGGGTCAAAACCATAATCAAAACACGAACCTTTCGCTATCTACTGACCCTAATTGGAGATGCATCCAGCGCACTATCGTCACAGCGATTGCTGACGTCTGACAGAATGGGCAAGCGCCCTTCAATCCTTCTGTGAGACGCGGGGCTATAAGAATCTGCTCATGGAACATCAATGGCTTAGCGAGCAAAAGGAACGACCCAGAATTTATACAATATTTAACTTCATTTGACCTCTTTCTAATACAAGAAACCTGGGAAGACAAAGCATTTGACCTCCAGGGGTTCACATTACTCTGTATGCCGGCAAACAAAAACTCAATCTTTGGCCGCGGTTCAGGAGGACTGATGGTCCTCGCCTCTATAACGACAATAGGCGAAATTAGGGCTCTGGACTTTCACATAACCCTCCCAAGTGTCATACAGGTGGCAAAGCTATCACTCCCCTTAACAACGCAGCATCAGGAAGTTATTATTATAAATACATATATCCACCCCAAACGGAAACAAAAATCGGTGGAAGAGCTGGCGCACGTTCTACAAAAAATAAGGGATTCTAGGGTGTCGGACACCTTCATTCTGGCTGGTGACTTTAACATGCTTCTCATCAGCAAAGACCAAGGCACTGATCTCATTTACGAACTGGACATAGCATGGGGCATGCCGCCACAAGGCCGAACAAAAAACAATATTTTAACAAAATATTCAAAAAACCTTCTGCTGCTACTGGATAACCATAATCTAAGGGCCCTAAATGGACGTTATGCGGAAGAGGATCTACCCGCAGCCACCTTCCACTCTAGTACACAATCCTCGCATTTGGATTATATGTTCATGTCTCTAGACATGTTCAGCTGGATAACATCATTTAAAATAGATGCGACCGACTTCAGCGACCATTTGCCCCTTGTGGCTGAGATAAGATCCAACTCGGCAGAGGAAAAAGAACGCTACACTGGCCCAGAGACAGAAGTCAGCGCTAACCTAAAGCGGATACGGTGCAATCCCGACAACATCGACCTTAGTAGCACCACTGCGAAAATCCTCTTCCACCAAGTCCATCGCTCATCCAAACTAGCGAACGTCTGGCAAGAATTCATTAACACCATCGGGGAGCAAATGGGAAGTACCAGGTCTATTAACCCTCAACTTAGGAGAGGAACCTCGAGCACGAGACAGATGAGGCTGGATTTGAAAATACAAAAACGTTTGATTAACCAAACTCTGCGGCAGATGCGAAAGGACCAGGGAAACCCTAGCCTGCAAGTAGTGCTGAGGGAAGCAAAAAAGCAACTCAAACTGCTGAAATGGGAAAGTCAAAAGCAAAGAAACGATGATCTTTGGGGGAAACTTCTCTATGAAGGGAAGCAGAAAAACAGCTCTAGGTTCTGGCATATGGTGAAAAGAATACAGAACCCTGACCATCTGGGGCAAAATTCGCACATAGCTGAGGAAGTATGGTCCAAATACTTACTGTCACATTTTAATAATGACAATAATACAGGAGACATGACAACAAAGTCACCCTGCATGAAAATTACAAAGCTTGGTCATGATGGTAACTTTAACAATCATAGGGGGGAAAATGCGTGCGGAATGTGGGAAGGTGAGGGTACCAACCCACCGCAACCTGACTATCTAAAATGGGAAGGAAGACCTGTAAAGGACGCGGAGATAGTGCTCCCGGGATTTACCGCAGCAGACATCGGACGGCGAATCACCAAGGGGCGACCCGAATGGAGCTCCGGGGCCGAATGGTATCCCTCCCATGTTGTATAAATCTGACGTAGCTTTCTGGAGTGCATCCCTGGGGCTAGTTTTTAACGAGGCTAGACTCACTTTATCCCTCCCGGACTCCTGGCATGGGTCCGTTATAAGCCCGATTTATAAACATGGGAGCAAGAGTAATCCGAATAGCTATCGTCTCATTACTTTGCTTGACATAGAAGCAAAATACTTTGCTGGACTCATCCTGGAGGAACTATCAGCATGGGCTTCCGAAAAAGCCATTATCCCTCCCAATCAAACGGGCTTCCGTAAAGGCCAAGGGACAACAACCAACATCATGGCCTTGTCCCTATTGATGGGTGAAGTAAAAACTACTAAGCTACCGCTATTCCTCTCATTCATCGATTATACTGCTGCCTCAGACCACGTGGACCGAAACAAACTCTGGGAAAAACTATCTAATTGGGGCATTCCGAAACACCTCCTGGATATCCTAATACTGCTTCACTCTAACACCTGGGTTAAAATCAAACTTGGAACTGGCCAACACCTCTCGAAGCCGATTAGGACAACTAAAGGACTAAAGCAGGGGTGTTTATTAGCGCCCATCTTATTCAATCTGTTTATTTCGCATTTGCCTGGAGAACTCGACAAATGCCGCAATCATGCACCCAAGCTAGGAAAAGCCACTCTCTCAAGTCTGCTATACGCAGATGACTTAGTGCTGATAAGCCGGTCGCCAATAGGCCTTCAGCATCTCCTGAACTGTACCCATGCCTTCTCGGTAAAGAATGCCCTACAAATAAACCTTAATATATCTAAGGTCATGACAGTGAACTATAGGAAGAAAAGGATCCCTTGTTGGTACCTGAACGGAGAAAAGCTTGAACGGGTAGCCACATATAAGTACCTTGGTGTCGTGCTGGATTCTAAGAACACGTCTAAGCCTCAGCTCCAGTCCATCCGAGGGAAGGCAACAATGACCTACCTTGCATTAAAATCACTAAAGCCCAAACTCCCTGACCTCACCCTTAAACCCTTCCTTGAAATCATCCGAGCGAAACTTCAACCAACGCTCACTTATGGGAGTGAATCCCTGCATGGGAAGGACGCCGCACTGTTGGACACAGTTATACCCAACTCTTACAGGGCCATCTTCAACCTCCCCAAATATGCTTCCCCGGCCCAAATTCATTTAGAATTTGGGCTTGTCAAACAAGCACTAGAAAGACGGAGTGCATATGTAGCTATCTGGCGTAAGATCTGCGACTCTGACTCTGACTTCCTAAATGCCAGCGTTTGGGAAGAGCTACTCAGACACAGCACTTCATTGCCTAGGGACTACTTATTTGGATCTCCTGAAGTGCTAGGTTTATCTGACATTTGGGAAACAGCCATAGACCTCCAGTCCTTTAATAAATTGGCCAAAAAGTCTGCACGGATAATCTCAATAATAGAAGACAAGAAAGATCTAGCCAACAGAGCGCACGGATGGATAACGGTGGGAGATTACGGTAAAATACGGCCACAAGCCTACCTTAACATCGGGATGAAAATAAAAGTTAAAGAAAAGTTTCTAAAACTGCGCCTTGGGGCTATCCCGATATTACCGCACCTGCCTCCATGGGAGAGATCTCATGTCTCGGACTTGTGTCGCCTGTGTTAATCGGGCAAGGAGGACATTGTCCACGTGATACGCATTTGCCCGAGATTAAGGGATCTGAGGCACAACCTACTGCTACCATTTTTTAGATCATATGCTGTTCGGACCTGCAGTTAAACTGTGTTTCATCACCAGCAACATCAAACTGAACTGCCAGGTTGTGAAGTTCTTTGACCTAACAAAGGAAAGACTCAATCACACTTGAAAAACTCATTGGGATTTAGTAACAACCTTGAATTGACCACAGTAACTGTTGTATTTAAAAAAAAAAAGTTAAATTACTTTTATTGTCATATGGCTTTTATACTTTTGTAAAGATTTTAATTAATCATACACAAATAAAATTATTACTGGTAAGTTTGCTGTTTAGTTTTTTTACAGAAATTGCTATAGCAATGCCTTTACCTCTGATGCTGGCTTTCTGACTATTAAACTGGCCGCCATTGCCAATTTTAACTCCTAGATATTTATACACTGTCGTATCTTCTATACGAATATTGTTCCAGAACCAGCTGTAAGGATGTTTCCCTTTCTTGTTAATTGACATTGTCTGACTTTTCTCCAGATTTATCGTCAATTAGTTTGCATCCAAATATCTCTGTGTAGCATCCACAAGGTGTTGCAGCCCTATTTTTGTATGGCTGATTAGGACTATGTCATCAGCATAGAGTAGACTTAGCAGTATTAGTCCTCCTAATTTTGGTGCGTGAGAAATGAAGCTATTAAAGATTGGAATAAGGTTTCCTAAAAACAGAACACATCCCTGTTTGAGACCCTTATTGGTTGGAATACGTCTTGACAAGTGGGAACCATCGCCCAGCTTCACCTGAATCCATGTCTCAGTATGCAAGTTAATCAGCAGGTCTAGCAGTGGCCCTGGTATACCCCACCTCTTCAGTTTGGACCATAAAAGATTCTGATTATTATGGTCGAAAGCAGCCTTATAATCTATAAAGCACAAGTGGATTGGCATTTTAGTTGTTTTGGCTTTGTCAGTTAACAGACCAAAGGTTAAAATATTGGTTGTTGTCCCAACTGATTTAGCAAACGCGTCTGGTTAATCGGAATTAGGGATTTTTCTGTGGCCCAGTCCTGCAATTCCTCCAAGAGTGCCCCAGCAAAATACTTTGCCTCATTATCCATAAGGGTGACCAATCTGTAGTTTTGTGGTAGCGACTTGTCCCCTGATTTGAAAATTGGAGAAATAATAGAGCCCTTCCAGGAACCAGGTAGTGTATTGAACTGTTTAATTTCCAAAAATAGTGGCTCGAGTGCTACAGCCCATTCGCTTTCATTCTGTTTGTAAAGAATGGGCGGAATTCCGTTCGGGCCTGGAACCCCCTCTCTTCTTCCTTTTTTTGATTTGGCGCGTAATTATTTTTTGTAGGTTTGTCACTCCTTCGTTCATGGTTTCAGTACGGCCTTCTTGTTTGTAGCGGCTCCCGTGCAGTGACTTTAAGTTGTTAATATCAGTTTCTGTCTCCAAATAGAGGTCTCTATCAGCCTTATTCATCAACGGGCCGTTTTGCGAGCCCCTAATAGCGATTCATAGCGAATCGCTTTTAAGGACTCGCAAAACGGTATTCATGTAGGAATTGCTAAATAAATAGCGATTCCTACACATTCCTTATTTGCGAGTAGCAAATTGCTAATCGCAAATAAGGAATAACTCCCCATTCATTCCTATGGGCCAAAAGGCCCATGGGAATGAATGGGGAGTATTCCTTATTTGCGATTAGCAATTTGCTACTCGCAAATAAGATAGCGATTTAAAGGGTGCCAGGGGTGTCCAAAGGACACCCTGTAGCACCCCTTAAATGCAAATTGAAACTGGTGTTGCGCACACACATGTCCAAAGGACATGTGTGTGTACAACATGCAACTTAGAAAAATGCTTTTAAAAGCATTTTTCTAAGTTTTTGCTATTTACCGAGAGGTCTGACCTCTCGGTAAATAGCGGCCCGAAATTGCGAATTAGCAATTTAAAAATGGTTGATGAATTGCATTTAAGGAATCTCAAATAGAGATTCCTTAAATGTAATTCCTCGCAATTTAGCGAATTAGCAATTACCGAATTTTGCATTTGGGATGATGAATCCCAAATGCAAAAATTGCGCTCGCAATGGGCCAGATTCTCAGAATCTGGCCCTCTGCGAGCGCAATTCGGCTTGATGAATCAGGCTGTATGTTGTTTAAAATGATCTTTAAGATGGTTTGCACATACTTCTTCGATGATATTAGAGGCCTTGGTTTTTATAAAGGAATAGATTGTTTTCCAAAATCTTGCCCCGTCATTCTGCTTAGTATCTGCATGTAGTTTTACCCACATGCTGTCCTCCATTGCTCTGTTCGCTTCACATTTTATTTTTTCAAAGATGCCTTTAATTCCCATAAAAGGTAATGTTTCACCAGATCCATTGGGGAATACCTAAGTTGACGCAATATATGATAGATACGTTTTTTTGTATACTTTATCTTCTCTTTATATTCTTTTGTGAAAAGAATCATGTTGTTGCCGTTCCGTCCCTCTTGGAGTTTTGGTCTTGTAGAGTAAACTGCCATGGTTGTTAGAAAACTCTCCCATTTCTCAACTTCGCTCGCTCCAATTCTTTCATCTAAGTGCTGCTTTGCCTTTTCTAGCAAACCTCCGTCGTTCACTGCTGAGTACTTGATCCTTTTGTAGTCGATGGTATAAACTGAATCTTTAGGTACCAAATAGCGGCCCGAAATTGCGAATTAGCAATTTAAAAATGGTTGATGAATTGCATTTAAGGAATCTCAAATAGAGATTCCTTAAATGTAATTCCTCGCAATTTAGCGAATTAGCAATTACCGAATTTTGCATTTGGGATGATGAATCCCAAATGCAAAAATTGCGCTCGCAATGGGCCAGATTCTCAGAATCTGGCCCTCTGCGAGCGCAATTCGGCTTGATGAATCAGGCTGTATGTTGTTTAAAATGATCTTAAGATGGTTTGCACATACTTCTTCGATGATATTAGAGGCCTTGGTTTTTATAAAGGAATAGATTGTTTTCCAAAATCTTGCCCCGTCATTCTGCTTAGTATCTGCATGTAGTTTTACCCACATGCTGTCCTCCATTGCTCTGTTCGCTTCACATTTTATTTTTTCAAAGATGCCTTTAATTCCCATAAAAGGTAATGTTTCACCAGATCCATTGGGGAATACCTAAGTTGACGCATTATATGATAGACACGTTTTTTTGTATACTTTATCTTCTCTTTATATTCTTTTGTGAAAAGAATCATGTTGTTGCCGTTCCGTCCCTCTTGGAGTTTTGGTCTTGTAGAGTAAACTGCCATGGTTGTTAGAAAACTCTCCCATTTCTCAACTTCGCTCGCTCCAATTCTTTCATCTAAGTGCTGCTTTGCCTTTTCTAGCAAACCTCCGTCGTTCACTGCTGAGTACTTGATCCTTTTGTAGTCGATGGTATAAACTGAATCTTTAGGTACCAAGGATAGCTCACATTTAGGTTTGCTAATATTGAGTATGATTTCCTGGGGGCAGTGATCGCTATCAGCTTTTTCCCCTATTCGAAATGAGGCAATTTGATGAAATGAGGATAATGAAATAAAGGTGTAATCCAATATTTTACTAAATCTTGTTGTATGAAATGTACTCGCTGGCGGATTATCTCCAATAAATCTCCCGTTTAGTGCTCTGATGTTGAAGATCTCGAGATTCTCTAACATCTGCCTATCTAACTTGGAGTGTTTGAATATTTCTGAACTCTCTTGGAGCTGTATATCCCAGGTTATATTTTTGTAATGATTCTCATTGTCTGTCGAGGCTCACATCAGATTAAGATTGAAGTCCCCGGTGATCATAAGATCTGTTGACGGTGTATCGCTTATGCATTCCTCCAGGTACTTACATAATTCTTTTGCCGCCTTTAATTTCCTCTTTGGATGGATATAGAAATTGATCAATGTAAGATTTTTGCCCTCCATACCTGATTTTGAAGTGGAAAGGTTGACTGTCATTAAATAAGGAGAGGTTGGTCCAAGTTCTTTGATCACATAGGCACTTGTGGCTGAAACATAAGTCACTAGACCACCTTGAAGTTGTTCATATTTTGCTATCCTCACAGCACTAGTGAAAAAACTCAGAAAGCCATGCAGGTGTGGGGGCTCTGCTTTTCATGTTTCTTGAAGGGCCACAATATCAAAAGATCCTATATAACTGACAAAATCTGAATTGGACATTTTAGAGGCCAGGCCAATGATGTTCCACGAGCATATTCTAAAATGGTTATGCCCACTCTATTTAGAGTGTTTGTTTGCCAATTTGCCTGATTGTTTATTGTTCTGGTGATCCATCTTAGATCGATTTGTCCTGTTGAGTGTAATGCACCATCTAAAATACGTCCCCTGATTTTGAGATCTTTCACACTTCTTGCACCGTCTATCCATATTGCTCCACTAAGTACTGATATTCTGGATCTGTTGAAGGAGTTCTGTTCTCCATCTATTACTGCTGGAATTAGTAAATCAGGATATCTTGGTTTTACATAAAGAACTATTGTTATCCCCCAATTTTTAAAAGTTTGAGTCTCTGCCAGTATTTTATGTGCAACTAAAGATGTTGTCCAAGTTGCTTTTGTTTTTTTCGCACTTGTTCCGTCTTCTGCTATGAATTCGATTGAGACCAGGTCCAGGGTTGTCACACCAGCCAGGGAGGGAATGTGAGATAGCAGCCATAAAATATTGCCTCTATTCAGTATATCGTGCCTACCTTTCGAGATATAGTCCGGGTTAAGCCATATAGTGTTTGTTATATTTCTTATATCTTCAGGGCTCCTGATATTTTTGTTGTCATTACTTCCTTGTCTAAGTTCATGTCCTTGCTTGCTCTCAGTGATGCTTGGTGTGTAGAGGATTCTGCTTCATCACTCTCTTTCTGACAGAATGTTTGTTGTCCTCTTGTGTTTAACTTTTGGTCCTCCTCTCCGTGACCGAGGACAACTAGCTCCGTTCCCGTACCCCTTACGTGTACCTGGATTTCATCTCTCAGGTTTGCCCTCGAATGTATAGATGTAGACGGTTGTCTCATAGAAGCCAGTTCGCTGTCATTTGTCTCTTTGTAATCACCTCTCGTTATATTTCCTGGTAGTTTAGGTAGTGTATGCTGGTCGCTTTCTCTCCCAAGCTTTTTTCCATTTGTTTGAGTATTATTTGTTGTTTTGTTGATGATAGAACAATTCATGATGTTCTGCTTTCCTCGTTGGTTCTAGACTAGCTCTTTGAATTTATTTTCTTTTATTATTGGTGGAGAATGCCAGCCAGTCTCTTCCTGATGTGGAACTTCTCCTTCTTCATTCTTGTTGGTGTCCTTTTTGGGCTCTCCTTCTTCATTCTTATTGATGTCGTTTTTGGATTTGGATTCGCCTTGATGAAATTGTGACTTTGACCCGAAAAGACGCTTGAATCCTTCTTGATCTAAAATTGTTTTTTGATTTCTGCCTTTACGTTTTTTCGCTCACCTTTGTTTTGCATTCATTTGTTTATCAACCTTGTCTTCCTTTGAGACTAATGGCAATTGATCATCTACTGTTTTGGTTTCTTTGACCTCTTCTTTTCGGGTCTTGTGAGTCTGTGAGTCCTTTGCCCCAGGGCATACGTTTTTAATAGTTTTTGGTGTTCCTGTGTTTTTCATTTTGTCTGTTTTATTCACAATGCAGCCTTCAAAGGAATGCTTATCTATTTCAGCCTCAGTTTGTCCGTCGGACGAATGCTTGTTTTGGCCTTGCAGGGGCTTTTTAAGTTGTGTACATAAGTCGTTCAACATTAATGGTAGTGAGGCTAGTTTGTCAATGATTGGGCCACATCCGCAACCCGAAATCCTACTTTGAGATTGGTCATACTTGTTTTGTAAGAATGTATTTAATGTGCCCAGCTTCCCATTGATGGCAACCAAAAAACAGCCAGGGTATCTAAAAGCGTCAACTGGGTGTCCATCTTATCTGACTGGTAATGGAGGGCCTCTACCTAGAATTGCATTGTTTTTAACAAGCTAGGCCAAGCCGTTCCCTGGATTTAATTTTTTGGTAATCCCTCCTCGAGAGCTGGATTTATTGTCTCGTTTTGATCTTCTTTTAGTTCTCCCCCCTCATGTGGTTCCTGATTGTGTTCACTTATCTTTTCCAGCGTTTTTGCAGTAAGCCCACTCCTGCTTTTGTCTTGGGTGGAGGCGGCCATAAGGTCTTCCCATTCTTCTTTTCCCAGGTATGAGGAGATCTCTGTCTCTTCTGTTGCTTCTGCTAAGCTTTTCGCTGACATCAACTCTTTGTCTCTCTCCCCCCCAGCATTTAACTCTAATTGATAATCTGGTGTTTGTTTGTTTAATACTAATATTGGGGTAGGTGGTACCAAAGTAAATTCTATACCTTCCCGTACCTCCCTTTTCCTCGTTTGGTTGGGGTCAGTGCTCCTGGACAGCGTTTTTTCACGCGGACTTATTTGACTGTGAATCGTTGGTACATCGATTATAGCGCAGTTACCAATTCTGTTTTTACTGTACGTTGGTCCACTATCGCCAGTCAAATCAAAGCTGTTTACTTGATTTTCTCCTTGAACATCATTGGACATTTCATTTGCTTCGTTCACCCTGTGTACTTGGACTAACTCGACATCCACTGTCTTTATTTTACCTGTAGTTTCACAGCTCATCCGAGTTTTGTTGTGTTGAGGAGCTGATGTTGCTTGTAAGGGGCTGATGGCTGTTATGCTAGCATTACTTTCTGTGCTAGGACTTCTCCTTTTATAAGTTGTTTTCTGTGCATCTGTAAATTGTAGTGGTTGTACTGGCTGAAGAGGTGATTGAAGGCCTGGTATTTCTCTTGTGGTTGAAAGTAGAGTGTCCCCCGCCTTTTTTAGAAAGCAAAATTGTGTGAAGATTTTTGGTTGATACGAAAATTGCCTGTTTTTAGGTTTGTTGCATATCTCCAAATTTAGGGATTGCCCACTCTTTTTTAACCCTGAAGTGTTTTCATCTGCAGGTATTTCTATAAGGGAACAGTTCTTGTGTGTTGCCGGACTGATTTTTGGTGGCATTTCATCCCTGGCCTCCTCGAGCATCTTGGTTGTTTGCTACCGCTTTTTTGTCACCCCCTTTGACCATTGTGCTACCCCGGACGCGACCTGACCTCATGCTATCCTCTACTTGCTCCAGCTAATTTGTACCCGGCGTTGGTATCCAACGTAAAGCAGTTAGGCTATGTTTGACTTGTTTAGATAATCGATATCCGCGTCAGGCACGCCAGTCACGCCAGCCTCGCCAGCCACTGTTACCACCCTTCCTGTAGTTGTTTTATTGGTTGACACTTGTGTCCCTTAATAGGTTAATTACAGGTTTCGCGGTGATTAAAAATGGGAAACGCTGTTACTTTTGTTATTCTCATAGGAGCAGCACAGCAAGAGCACAGAACCCTTGGTCCGTTTGAGTCCCAGTTCAAGCACACCCGCTCTCACCGCTCACCTCTGCTCTGTTCTCTGGCCACACCTTTGCTTCCGTTTCCTTAGTTCATCGCCCGTGCCGCTCACAAAGAGCTCCCCTCCGTAGTTCTCTATTAGTTTGCTGTCCTGCTGTGCGCCGTCTGTAAGCGGTAGAGCTTACTTTTCCACTTTCCCCCTTCTCACGCTCTCTGCTCCACAATGCACCGGACCTTCAGTTACTAGCTGGCCGCCATCCACCATTCATCACCACTTCCCCCTTTCCCTTCCCCGCTGTACGCTCCTGAAAGAGGGAGGGAGTACGGGGTTGTGGTAGTAAGACAGTAGATGGTAGACACTAGGCGCAGCCAGCACCGGCAGAGCTGGGGGCTGGTGCTCCTCAGGCACCTCACAGGCACCCAACAGTCAACCCGCTGTAATATGGGTATCCGGGGGCCACGGAGGGTCCTTGGTTAGCCGCCTTGCTCTGCGTTGCTCTGCCTCTTGAACTACGCGCCCCCCTGTTGGATGCAGCAGCGGTGGAATGGGAGCCGCAATGGGAGTAGACAGCCCTGCTCTGTTCTGCTCAGTGGCCCAACATGAATGCCGGCCGCTCCACACACCTCACCCGCAAGCCGCAAGCAGCTCCAGCTGCAGTCCACACCTTCTGGACTGCGTCATGACCGGCGCTGCAGCAAGCAAGCAGGAACGGCTGAGAGCAGTTGTCGGTGGCAAAGGGTGGTAGGCAGGAGACAGGGTAGACTGCAGGACATGCAGGGTCAAGGCCAGCAGGTATGCTCTAGCCGTTTTCCTGTCCGCTTCCCCCCGCAATTTCACATACGATTTCCTCCGCGGTACCTGGCAAAACCTGGCGGGTCTCGAGTCTCTTACGCCGTTCCCCCGCACACAGCGTGCCTGGAACACAGCGCAACATCACTGCTCGCTGCTCGCTCTCCAGGCTATACTAGACTCTACCAATTGATCAATAAGAGGTGCACACAGAGGCACGAGGGGTGAAGAAATTTGCAAGAGAGGTTCAGAAAGAAGCAATGGAGCTGCGGAAAGAGGCAAGAGGGGTGCAAAAAGAAGCAAAAGAAGTATAGAAAGAAGAAACAGAGGTGCAGAAAGTGGTAAGAGGGGTGCAGACAGAGGCAAGGGAGATATAGAAAGAAGGAATTGGGATGAAGAAAGAGGCAAGAGGGGTGCCGAAATTTGCAAGACAGGAGCAGAAAGAAACAAGAGCAGTACAGAAACAACCAAGAGAGGTGGAGAAAGAGGCAAGGGTAGTGCAGAAAAAAAGAGACTTGCAGGAAAAGGGAAGAACGGTGCAAAAAGAGGCACAAGGGTAAAGGGAGTGTGGGGTGGATTATAGAGGGCAGGAAAAAAATCAACATTGGGTTTATAGGAAATTAAGAAGCAAGTTTGTAATTAGAGCGTATGAATATGGAATATGTACAAGAATAAAGATGCAAATTGGGAAGAGTATTAACAAGATGGAAGAGAATAATCTTTGTTATGGATTGGAACGTTGCAGGTCTTAACAGCCGAATTAAGCGGCAGCTCGTCTGAGAAGAGTTAAAAATGTATGGTCCCCAGATATTACTGTTAACAGAGGCGCATCTCTCATATAAATGTAAATGTCGGAATTTGTAAAGCGCACAGCTACCTCCACCGGAGGTGTCCCGGCGCTGTCCGTATACCGCTTAGGAACTCTTCCTGCCTTTCCTGGGAAATGTCCACTCCTTGGCACCCCCCAGGTGCAGCCAGGCATCCCAGCGCTTTTGGGGCCGTTGTGGAGACTAAGCAAGCTATTGCCCAGAGTTGCAGCATGGGACCCATGATGAAAACAGGCACTGAGGCGAGAATATCCAGTCAGGGGAATTAATGAGCCGGAGACCCGCCGAGGCGGGAATCGAACCCTGGTCCCTGGCTAGAGCTCTTCATCAAGGTCTGCCTGCTCTAACCATCGAGCCACACTTCTACACAATATAAAGATGGCAGTCTTTAAAACACTTGGGGTATGAAACAGTAGTGTGTACGACACAAGGTACTTCAACAAGGGGTACTGCTATATTAAAGCACAAACTTATTACATGTACAATACATAAGACACTGGCTGATCAGAGGGATAGATGGGCAATTGCATAGTTATAGAAATTAGAGGTAAGAAATATGTTATTTGTTCACTATATGGTCCTAATATTGACGATCCTACTGTTATTGATGTATTAAATATAGAAATGTTAAACTGGGAGGGGTAGCGGTTGATAAAGGGGGATTTTAATTGTATCACGGATTATAGTCCAGATTTAACTAGACCCAGAGCGACTCATAGAATGCGTAAGACTCAGGCTGCAATCTTAGAATCGGGATGGCTTCAGTCTATTACAGATGTATGGGGAAACCTAAATCCAACTATTCCAGGTTACACGTACTACTCTGCCCCACATAGGCTCTATTTCAGAATGGATATGGCATGGGTGTCGGATCAAATAATGTTGTTGTTAAGCATGGAAGTATGCCCACAAGTTACTTCCGATCATAATTCTAAACTATTATCGTTTAGGTCCCGAATGTAAGATACTTTGACCCTTCCCTTTTTCCCAGATATCTACTCTCAGATAGTGTGTCTTTGGCTAGTATTAAGAAACAGCTTGAACTATTTTTAAAAGAGAATATGGGGTCAGCCTCTCTGCTTACGGTCTGGGATACTATGAAGACAGTTATAAGAGGTGTAACCCAACAATCTGTATGGCAACAGAACAAAGCGCACAAAGTCGCAAGCATGGAGGTCATACAAGCAATACGTAAAGTTGAAGAACAACAAATGGAGGGAGTCTTGCAGGGTACTAACGATCAGGGACAGCAGCTTTTCTATCTAATAGATTCCAGATTAGCTATAAAGAAGACATTTAGGGGGAGAATTGCAGTGAGATACAATAGTTATCGTTTAACGCAATATGAATATGGAGAACAAATACGAAGGGTTCTGGCATATAGGGTTGCAGAGGATAGACTTAAAACTCAAATAAGAACTATAAAAGAGGCAAATGGTACTTTGCATTCACACCCACAGGAGATTTTAGAACAATTTTCCATCTACCATCAAGTGCTATATACACCAACTATTGGACCAGCAGAGGATGACATATAACGGTACCTTCAGGGTAGTCATCTCCAAGCCATGAGTGATGACACAATTGTTTTATTGGAGGATTAGTGCAGCACTAAGCAGCCGGGTCTTTAAGGACTGCACTGCCAGGGCTAGTCACAAAATTAGATTAGTATATTGCCTACCTCAAGTGGCCTACTGCTTATAGACCACGAAAAAGAATTACAAATACTTTGGATGAGAGGCAACATATTGCAACAGAAAAATGTGTAAGCACTCAATGGGACGACATATTCAGATGCTGTTATTCATCTTTTATTTTCAGCTGTGCAAAGTGTGCAGATGATGAAACCAGCCAACGCGTTTTACCCAAGCATGGGCTTCTTCGGGGCAAAATTTGTTAACGGTGGATACGATCCTTCACTGGCCATCTATTTAACGGTGACAATCATAAGTTCTGATAGAGAAAGTTTGTTATTTATGGGAAAGTTCTCCAGTTAGACAAGGATTCTCACAGAGTATAGCCGTGAATCCCGTGTCTGTTGCAACGTGTCTATTGAGCCATGTCAGGAGTGCGTCTTGCAAGCAGTGTAGCTGGCACAAAGCCATATTGGAGAATGATATCTTGAGGTAAGAAATAGGCTTGGCAATATCTACTCTGCCATCTGGGAAGGCGGCTGGGGAATAATCCATACTAATCAAATTTTATAAGCTCTTTAAAGATATTTTGATTCCACCATTTAGTTTGGGTACACAATGTATAGGCTCAAGCGGAAAGATAACAGAGTCTTGGAATATGATGCAGATAGTCTTTTCTTTTAAAAAATGTTAAACCTCCTGACAAGTGTGGCTCTTACCGGCCAATCTCACTTATAAACGCTGACTCCAAACTTTTTGCAAAAATGTTGGCGAATCGTCTTGCTCCAATTATGCCTGGGATAGTATCTCCTCATCAACACAGCTTTATCAAGAGGCAAATGAGATGCCGAAAGAGGCAAGAGAGGTGTGGAAAGAGGGAAGTTGAGTGCAGGAAGAGACAACAGGGGTACAGAAAGAAGCAAGACAAGTGCAGAAAGAAGCATGGGAAGTACAGAATGAAGCAACGGGGTGTAGAAGGAGGCAAGACAACTACAGAAAGAGGCAAGCTAATTGTAGAAACAGGAAAAAGAGGTACAGAAAGAAGGAACAGGGGTGCAGACAGAGGCAAGAGAGGTAATGAAACAGGTAAGAGGAGTGCAGAAAGAGGCAAGAGGGGCACAGAGAAATTTGCAAGAGAGGTGCAGAATGAAGCAAAAGCAGTGCAAAAGAACCAACAGAGGTGCAAAAAGAGGCAAGTGAAGTGCAAAAAGAGGCAAGAAAAATACAGAAAGAGGCAAAAGAGTTGCAGAAACAGGCAAAAGAGGTACACAAAGAAGGAACAGGTGTGCACACAGAGACAAGAGAGGTACAGAAAAAACCAACAGAGGTACAGAAAGAGTAAAGAGGGGTGCAGACATATGCAATAGAGTAGCAGATAGAAGCAAGAGCAGTGTAGAAAGAACCAACCGAGGTGCCGACAGAGGCAAGAGGGTTACAGACAGAGGCAAGAGAAGTGCAGAAAAAAACAAAAAGAGGTGCAGAAAGATGGGGCAGTCACCCACCAGGCAAATGCTCTTAGCGATCCTGTCCAGTGTCTCAGGCAGTGCACCAGTTTTCTTCACTTCAATCTAACAGGCACCAGAGACACAGCACCTATACCCTAATCTCAAGTCCTTCCCTAACTCCTGTATTGCTCTGCTGGCGCACTGCTCATTCGTTGGGGCCTCACATTACATCCAGTGTACCCAGGTATCTCTTGACCAACAAACAAAGGAGCAAACTTGCATTCACTTTAGGACCAGGATTCAGAGGCCTGATGCTAGGATCCCTGAAGCAACTCTTGTTTCAAAAGGGGTCACCTCAAGTAAGGTCTCTTCGCCATTCTGGTCAGTCTGTTACTCTCAGCTGGGCATGACCCACGATTTCTCCTTTCTGATTTGTGACCCTGTCTTTCGCTCAAGACAATGGCAGGGGTACACACTTAACATCCCAGGGCTTCCGCCTTCACTGAGGTCCTAGTTACCAGAAATGCCTGTGCTGGTTACCTTCACTTTGGCTTCAAGCTGGACTGGTGCTGACGCTGACTCTCCAGTCTGAATCTGATGTCCAGGCCCCTCTGGCAATGACTGTAAAGCAGCAAATATCTATTGGTGGACAGAACAAAAGGTCTTTAGACAAGGCACAGAAACAGTCTATCAACAGAGAGGATAGTGTTAGAATACTTCCTAGTCTTGGGTCGCCCCAAATATTAGCAAGGCACCCAAGAATCACTTTCATCTATCTATGAGAGAGAAAAAAACAACAGCCTGGACCTATTGGCCTAAGTATAAAAGGAACTCTTTGGTGAACTGACTATAACAATAAACATCACCCAATCCCAAGCAGCCAAGGAAGTCTGTATTAATTTACTAAACTCAGAGGAAAAGAGAAAAACAACACAGCCATACCCTAAATCCTTACATTGGTGTATTCCTGTGTACTAATCAGAAAACCCTCAAAACAGGAAATGTTCTACACTTGTGCTCATAAACTTTACATTACTTGTACAGGACTGCAGACACTTTTAAAATGATTCTTCTTAATAAAAAGCACCTACATTGGACGCTTAGAACCATGCTCTCATGTTATAAGAGCAGCAGGAAAATCAAAAACTGCTAATTTAACAGGAGTTCTTATCTATAAAACAACATTTTCTTCAAAACATTTTTTGGTAAGGATCACATGGGCATCTTCCCTGCGTTCTACTTTTCATGATCCAAACTTTGCAACATCAGCTCTAATAAGGACTGTCCGTTTATTTACTCAGACTAGCTAATAAAAAACTAGCATTGCCCTTGCAAAACTATGTAGCATGGAAAAACATATAATAATGGTGTTATCACCTAAGAATTTTAGAACAAAAACTACCCACATATAGCTCCTCTTAAAGGTCAAATAAGGGAACAACAATCTAGACTACTGAACCTGTCATAATTTCATCAAACAGGATGAGCAGTAATATAACATTTTATTCATTTTATTAATGCTAACAATGTTTAAAACAGTATTACTGAATAGCCAATTTAATGTCTCATTGCTATTTCACAGACAATTTAGACAGGCTAACATTCACACAACACCCTTCGTGAATGTATGACGTAGCACACTGAATAGAAGGAGCTTGGTCCTTTTATACCCACACAGGGGCTCAAATGAAGGAGGTACACGTACAGAATGCTGGTTCCAGGTACATATAAGGTCATACAGAAAGTGTACTGGCAACAAGTGAGAGGGGTTAACAGTTAGTTAATTCTGGTGGACACATCCTGACAGTTACAGACTATAACAGCTGCAAGCTCAACTGAGCGTGTGCGAAGGTGGAAGATGCTAAATATATCTCGTCTCTAGGCAGATTTCAAGAGCAGTTAACAGAAAGGCAGGACAGAGCATATGGCAAGCACATGGTAAACAAAATGGCTGCCAGAAATACGAAATGGATTTCACAAAACGGACAAGATAGTCTCTAAATATGTAAGATGTCTTCTGCTAATGCTTAACCTAATCACTGCTAAATTACAACTGAGGGACCTAGCCAGGTAGTCCAGCCCCCATCCTTAGTATAAGTATAGGAGCTGTGTCCCTAGGACTTTAGATTACCCTGGACGAATCTTTAAAAGATATATATATACATATATACATATATATATATATCTATATACATATCCTGGACCTTCGACGTTCCATTCTGACTGGAAGATGGAAGATATCTCCCTTATGGTCAAGGAGTGACCACCCTGTTCAAACAGGCACCAACACCAACTTTGCCAGTATGCATTTTCAAGGCTCCTGCCAGATCCCAAAGAATCTGTGACACAAGACCTGGACTTCCAGTCATCTCTGACCCCGACCCACATCCACAGCAAAGCTGGAACATGTGGCGGACACGAGAGATGAGGGAACAGAACTCCTGGACATTCTGCATTTTGTAAGCTGCACTCCTTCAATGAGGTATCTCGAAGTTGTGGTTTGGGGTGCTTGAAGCCAAAGACTTGAGCACCGTTTGTACTGAAGCCCAGGCCCCCACACTCTGCGAGTGTTCTGTGGGCCACGCTTTTGCATTTGAGCTTGACATGTTTTCCCGGTTCCTAGTCTGTTGGCTAGTGAGCCACCTGAAGACTCCATTTTGAAACTAACTCGCTTTCCTGGTTGCTCCAGGCATGTTCCAGCTTCCCTGCAAAGGAGAAGCGCCCCAAACCTTGCTCGTCTGCAACAGAGACAATCTCATCATCCTGCATGCGTTGCAGTTGCCAAGGCTTGTTGGGTCCAATCCGGATACCCGCACTACAGTCTACTAGATCCATTGTGGGGCAGTTTGAATCCAGCGCCTGGTCATCGTCGATGCCTCCTGGACCTCGTGGCTGAAGAGACAAGTTTGACTACTTCACCTGAAATCACCAGACATCGTCTGGTTCCTTCTTGGATCCTTCCTGGTCACTGGCTAGTGACCCAGACTCTGTCCCTTCTGCTTTCAGGTTCTTCAGATGTTCGATCCACCCTTGGATCCACCCGGACACTTTTCCTCTGGTCGCCTGCAGCACTTCTTTGCAGCTCTCCATAGAAAATGACGACGAAACCCTACACAAAAAGACACCTATGCACCCGGCTTCCCTGGGTGAGGTAACAAGAGTACATCGGTGCTCCCGTGGGTCTTGACGCTCGAAGTGTCCTAGTTTAAAAGGGTTCCATCCTAGTCCATCTGGAAGTGTCCTTAAATTGTGTATTTGTAACTTTTACGATCTCCATAGAAAGTCAATGATAACCCCCGCCTGTGTTTAGACACTGCACGCGTCTCCCGTGGGGTTCCTACTTCCTAACCTTTGGTCGATTAGAGTAGCCTCAGCAATTCCACAGGCCAAAGGTCTGCTTTCTAATTCTCTCGTGGTTCTTATACCACTTCCTTAGTATATGGTTTGTGAGGCCCCTAGGGCATAACTTATACTGTGCAACTTATAGTATTTTAATTGTGTGACTTGTATTGTATTTTTACCTCTGACCTCATAAAGAGTACAGAGGGGTTATGTTTAGATTAAATACATATATATTTGATATATACCTTGTGTGGTGTCCTTCCATTTGGTATTCAAGGGATTATAATTGGTAAAACAACTTGCTTAACTTGCCTACTGAAGTCTTAGCCTGATGACTGCTGGTTCATGCTACCATTAGGATAGCTTTCTATAAGGTTGACTTTTCAACCACCATCAATAAGGATCAATTAGACTGGTGCAAGGTGCCCACTAGAACTAGTGGACATCATATGCCAGGCTAACTTCTCACAGCATATATAGGAACGCTGTTAATGAACGACCCTTCCCGGTCTTGTGCTGAGAACTGATTGGGTGCCAATATTTGAAACCAGCAAGCGTTGGCAGCTATCTTGTGACTTGGCTTTATCGAGTCACAGAAAAAAGATTTTAAAAAAGAAAATGGGGCAGGATAGAAACACCCTGACTCCTTAGGGCTCTTGGGCCAAAAATGCATTTAAAAAATATTTTTTTAGGCGGGAATCACACTGGAATCCTGCTGTTTTTTAAAAACAAATGAAGCAATTATGGGCCCCCAAGTGGGCCAGGTCCGGGGAATTTTGCACATTTAGGAGGGGCTTTGGACTTGGCCCTTTTTTCATCCCTGAACTTTTTGCCTTTCTTCTCTATGTTTTCTGACCTGTTGTTGGCTGTTTTATGACTCTGGGCACTTTACCACTGCTGATCAGTGCTAAAGTGCATATGCTCTCCCTATTTTAAATTGATGTCCGGATTAATGACTCCATGATTGGCTCATTTGGTTTACTTGTCAGACCCTAGTACAGTGCACTGAGTGTGCCCAGGGCTTGTGAATCCAAATGCTGCTGGTGGGCTCACAGCACTGGTTGTGCAGCCCACAGAAGCAGCCTTGTAAAATGTGTCTAAGGCCTGCCATTGCAGAGCCTGTGTGCAATCTGATATTGCCATGCCGACTGGGCAAGTGCACCCTCTTGCCAGTCCCTAAACCTTACCTTTTCTTCACATCAGACACCCCTATGGTAGGCCCAAGGGAACGGGTGCATTGTAAGTACAAGGTAGGACAAGCCCTGATGTGTGTGGCATGTCGTAATAGTGAATTACAGCCATTTTCGTTTTTCACTATTGCAAGGCTACCTGTTCTCCATAGGCCAGAATGGGTAGTTAGATTATTACATCTTATAAACCTAACTGACTCAGGGAACACAGTAGAAATTCGAGTTTAGTATGCCTTAACTCAGAATGATAAAATACATCTTTTAGTGAAGTTGGTTTTAACATTTTGTGTTTGAAAATATAACTTTTGGAAAGTAGGTATTTTCTTGTCTAACTATCCAGGCCTGCCTCTGCTAGGATGTGCATTCCTTGTCTGGAGTTTGAGTGACAGGGCTGGGGGATTCCAAGAGTCAGGATGAGTCAGCCCAGTGGTGAATAGAGAGATCTGCATCTAGATGGGAGGGAGGAGTTGCACCTGGGATGTGAATAGGGCTGTGCCTTCCCTCCACAGTGCTGGCTCCACGTCCTGTGGTGCGTATGCTGTCTCTGCCCTGCACTGTGAAAGGAGAGAAGGAATCATGTCAGCAAAGTGCTCCATGGCTGTCCCTTTCCTCCACAATGCTGGCTCCACCTCCTGTGGGGCGTCTGATGTTTCTGCCCTGCACTGTGAAAGGAAAGAAGGAGTCATGTAAACAGAGTGCTCCAGAACTGGTATGGACTAGGCAAAGGCCCCACTGCCCTCAGAGGACAAAGGATTTTAGGGTATAAATATTGATCCCAAGAAATTTGATCACTTTTGGACTACAAGAAGAAACCTTTGCTGAGGAGAGGAACCTGAAGAAGCTGAAGAGAGACTATCCTGGAAGGATCTTTGTGTGCTTAATTTCAACTTTTGAAGGATCTCCAAGGGCTTGGAAAAGAGCTTGCCCCCTGACCGAAGTCTCAGGACCAGTAGACTTCACCAGCCAGGATTGCTGCTGGGATCAGAGGGTACAGAGGCAGGGAGCTGTGACTGACTCTCACGACCGGGCCGGTGTCCTGTAAGCACCGCATCGAACAATGCAAGCTCTGAGCTCTCTGACTCCGTCCTGACTCCGTCACCGAGCAGTTACCTGCACCGTGACTTGTGGACACCGTGTCGTGCAATGCCTCACTACACAAAATCAAACTCGTCTGACCAACACGATCACTACTTCTGACTTCGAGGCCTGTGAACGCATCGGAGTTGGGCACCGCTCGCACACTTCGCGACGCACCGCCGGACTCGTACCGCTGTCCCGGCTGATCGACTCCAGCTCCCGCAATCCGGGTCGGTCGCCGCACCACAAGCTGCAAGGACTGCATCAAAGCACCGTCTTGCCCTGCAACGTTCGCCTCGGACCCACCGACTCCGTCAACGGGCCGTAGCCTGCACCGCATCGAGGGACAATGCGTCCTGCAACGCTTTCTTTTCTGCACCATGATGAACGCCTCTGATTTAGGCATTTTTAACAAGAACTCTTGGTTTGTAATAGTATTGTGGATTATTTTTGTCGTTTATGGTCTTGTGGTAAATCTATATAAAAATACTTATTTTTATAAATATACCACCTGTGTGGCGCCCATTTGTAGTGTTGTCACTGGATCACTGTATGTGTTCACAAATGCTTTTACACACTGCCTCTGAGATAAGCCTGTCTGCTTGTGTCAAGCTACCAAGGGGGTGAGCAGGGGTTATTTTCGGAGTGTACCCCCGTACCCTGACTAGAGGAGAGGGTCCCTATTGTCTCATGTACCTATCTGTGCCAATTAGAGACCCCCAAATCTAACAAGGGGGGGATGCATGGGCCCCCCTCCTGGGGCTTCATAATGCCCTCGGGACCACTATCTCTGAAGAGCTTCTTTATAAAAATGCAGACAAGGCCAGTACGGTCTCCCCCACTGCCCACCACCTCCATGGGGTTTCAAATTCTATAATCAGGGTGCCTCTTGGACCCCAGCCCTGGGGACCACAACCTCAAGAAGGCTGCATGGCCCCCACGCAGCACAAGGGATCACCATTCCCCCTGGGATTTAACCAGAAATGAGTAAGTATTTGTAAGGTTCCTTAGAAGTAAGGTGGTAGTGTGTGTATAGCTGTATATGCAAATAAATGGATGTTCAATAGTTTATTTGCATGTGTGAGTATGTGTGAGAGTATCTTTTGGATGACTGTCGGTGTGTAACAGGTTGTATAGGTGTATCACTACATATGATGAATGAGTATACGTATGAGTGATTATATAGAACTGTTGGTGAATGAGTGGATGTGTATATAGATGGTGGAATTATTGAATTGGTTGTTGTAACTGGTATGGGTATCTCCATTTTTTTGAAAATTATAGTTTCTATTTTTGAATATGTGTTTCAAGGGTTACATTACAGTGAAAGGAGGTCTGTCACTGAGTCACAAGGATGGTGTCATCAGTGATGTCATGAGTGATGTCACTGACCATGTCATGAGTGATGTAATATGTGATGTCATCAGCAGTGCATTGCACGCGCAAGTTATAGTGAGTCCAACTAACTATAACGTGGGAATTTCAATGGTTTTATGAGAGTAAAACTTCTAGCTAACTATAACAGGTGTGAAACGTATGGTTTTTTCAGTGAATTTAAAGGGCTTTTTAAATGCTAATTCCTAACTATAACTGGTGTGAAACCTATGTTTTTTTCAGTGAATTTCAATGGTTTTTTAATAGCAAATCTCTATAGGTATAAAAAGTAAAAAATGTTATAACGAATTTTATATTGTATAATTATGTAATAGTTTTTTTATTTAATTTTTTTTGCCCCGGAGCGCTCCCGGGGCGCATACCGGTGAACGCACGGGTAAGCGCAATGTTGCGGCGCGCCCCGGGGCGCGTACCGGTGAGCGTTCCGTTAGCGCTATTCTCGCGAACGAAAACAACATCGTGACGTTTTGCGTAACCGCGTGATGCGTCAAATGACGCACTGCGTAAGCGCACCCGGAAGCACGCGAGCGCATACGATCGCGCAACGTCCTGACGCGCTTACGATACGCGCCCCCGGGCGCGCCCCGGGGCGCGTAGCGTAAGCGCGTCGGGTCATGTGATCTGAAAATAACACTTTTCATTGGTGCAGATCAGTTTTGGTTTCCAAATGATGAAAACTCGGATCATGTGACTTGAAAATAACACTTTTAATTGGTCCAGAACAGTTTTGTTTTCCAAATGATGAAAGCCCCCACCTTTTTTCCTTATTCTGACTTTGTCCTTTGACTGAGGAAGACCTGTTTGGAGATCTGTCTCTAATCTTTTCTACTTTAAAATGGCTACAGTAGCAGCAGCAGCTGGAGCATCTGCACCACCACCACCAAGAGGACCACCACAACATCACTTTGGTGGTCAGGAAGAAGAAGAGGAGGAGGAGGATGAGGAGGGAAGAAGGACATTCCTCCAAGAAGACAATACCCAATATAGGCCAAAGGAGCACATAGTATGGGAGTTTTTTTCTATTCCAGAGGGCAAAAAGAAAGTCAATGCACCAAAGGTGACTTGCCTAATCTGTGGCATGGAACTTTCAAGGGGGAACCCTAATAGGAAATATTCATTTGGTAATTACACCATGATTAGGCATATGCAGCGCAAGCATCCCAGGAACTATGCTGCTGCAGAGATGAGAGAAATGGCCAGTAACCTTCCCCAATCTTCATTCAGCACCTCCAAAAGAAAGCAAACCACTCCATCGGGACCAGACACAAGGGAGACGATGCCAATCATCCAACCACGGTTTGGTGAATTCAGGGTCACTTGTTTTTTTTGTGGTAAGACCATCAGCTATGGTGAGCAGAGCATAAAGCTCATCGTTCTTGCTGGTGACAACCACAATTGCCCCAAAAACCCCTAATTTTTCTCCTGATTTTTTTTTGCTCCAGTTGAGCCGTTTACAATTCCCTGTTTTTTGTTTCTCCCCATAAAAAATAATTTTTTTTTTTAAAGTGTTCAGAAAAGCCCAAAAAAGTAAAAAAGTAAAAAAAAAATATATATATAAAACAACAAAAAGAATAAAAAACAGTTCTTTTTAGAACTACCTTTAATTTATAAAAATAAACCTATATTTTTACATGTACAAGCCTTCCATTTCAGTACTGAAAACTCACTATTTTACAAAATACATTTCCTCTCTATTGCAAACATTCCTACCAAGCATTACCCAAAAAATGACACAACCCAACAGCAAACAAGCTCAGTCTGCTTCCTAATCTGAGGTAACACAGGTGACATGATTGTAAAAGGTTCAAATATTTTTATGTAATTATGCACACACTATTTATTCCTTCTCAAAAATGTAAAAGCCATTGATTTGCCCCAAAATCGTTTTTTGAATAACATTTTAGAAACACAGCGCAGGTCCTATGTACAAGAATTCTATTTCAGTTCTGAAAACTCACTATTTTACAAAATAAATTTCCTTTATCTTGCAAATATTGATACCATGCATTTTCAAAAAACATCACACAAACCAACAGCAAAGAAAACTCAATGTGCTTCCTAATCTGAACTCTCTATCTATTTTGAATGAATCATAACTCACCTTTACAAATGCTTTGGGAGATTGAGAACAGTGTCAGATACACACACCAATATTTCTTTAGCAGAGCAAAAGGTATGTACTCCAGGCACTGCAACCATGAATGGCACAGCAAACCTCTAATTCTACACACATATCCCTCATGTTAACCAATTAAAACTCTTCCCTCTCTATTTTTAAACCAACACCCTTCCCCCCCTCAGCCCTTTCTGCCTGTTACCATAGCAACTCCCTCCTCACTCACCTCTCAGGGTTAAAAGTTTATTCTACAATGTTGCAATTGAACTTAGCAAGGATGTTTGACCTCTCAATACACCAGCCTATGAGGTGCAATCTTTCTTTTAATGACTTTTTCTTAAACATTCAAATTACTTCTTTCACAGAACAAAACCATGCACCCTAACTTTCAGTTTTCAACTATCTGAATCCACAAATCATTGCTTGTGATTCAAGAGCACTGAAACTCCACATTTTTTTTCCAAACTCCTACTGTTCCAACTGCCATTTCATTCCCACACTTCATCTGACTGCACCAGAAACTCCTCTCACCATGTACTCTGTATGGATTATTGGACATAGCTACATTCACTGGGCTCAAAGGTATGCAGCTATCAGAAATTTTCACAACCTTGATTTACCAAATGTGCACATAAAATGGATTGGCCAAAGAGGATTGAGATGTCATCAATTGATACCATTGGTGAAAACCTTTTACCATCTGCCACACCCTGACCTTATAATTTTGCACTGTGGTGGAAATGACCTAGGCACTTTGACTGGGGTAGGTCTGGAGATGGTTTTAAAGGACACCTTTGGGCAATTGATGACACTTTTTCCACAAACTGCCTTGGTATATTCCAATATATGCCAAAGACAGAAAACCTAGGGGGTCAGGGGGTGTCTACCGTATCCCCTTTTACCCATTCCCAATGTTGTTTGTCCTCTATCTTGTGTCTCAATTCTTCCGAAACACAAGATGGAGGACTCCCGTTGCGCTGCCGGTACGCGTACCGGGGTGCGCACCGGTAAGCGCTCCCCAAAAAATTGAAAAGTTAATTTACATAAAAACCTCTGTAGAGATGTTCACCAAATATAGAATAGGCCATACTACATACCAGTCCCTGCCATTTTCCCAAATTTAATGGAATTCCATTGAGCCATTTGGCCTGTAGCCCTCTCTAAATATCCTGAGGTAAATTACATGACAAAAACACATCTGAAGTGTTAGAATTTACAACCAATTAAAATGTTACTTTCAATTTCTAGTATTATTTCCTGACATTTGATTGGTTATGTACATGACTATAAATGAAAAAAGAGGGAAACACAGCCATTTTGACTTCAACTACCTGAGGTACATCTTGAAAGGATTTTCAAATTTTTTCTTCTTCACCTCTCTCAAAAGTAAGTTGTTAATTTGTAAGGAGCACTTTAAATTAATTAGTAAAAACGTTTTCTGATAGTTATTTATTGTCCCTCTGTTATAGTTATAGCTTGAGATACGCTTCTCTATTATATTTATGGATTAAGTTAGGCTTCTCTAGCATAATTATGATTTTAATTAGTCTTCATCACATGCATTTTTTAATAGTTCTACTTCCTGCCTGATACCATACACTGCCCAAAGATAACTTCACTGTTAAAAACTCAGAAGTACCTGTCTGAACTTAAACCTAACAGTGCCCTATCTCTACTGATATATTTATTTTTTATGCAATTTACAGCAACAAAATGGAAGGAGAACAAAAGAAATTTAATATTTCATTCGAAATTGATCTCGAAAACAACCCAGAGGAAGAGATTAATGATTTAGACTTTTTGGATCAGTCTCTTGATGAAGAGTTTCTTAAATATGTGGAAGAAATGGAATCATGTAATCCAAATGAGGACATTCCTGATGAAATAATGTTGGAAATGTTATTAAATTTTGAAAAATCAGAGCAATACATTTTTATTTAATAATTAAAAATTGTTCGACATTATTCTTTTTTATATGTAATTCATGAAATAGTACCAAAATGAATATAATATAATGTGAGACTTATAGTATACTGTGCAACTTTTTTATGTTACATAGTAATTTTCCTCATAGTTACTTCCTTTCTCCCACTATATTATCTCCAATGTGTATTTGACATCTCTTTTTCATCTCCTGCCTCAATGTTGTTTCACCTTTCCTGACAAACTATGGTATGGATTCCATATACCACAATAACTTCTGTAACAACATGCAAATTATCTACAGAGGAGACAATCTACATTGAATTTAAAACTCTGCATTGGTACCTACATGCTGGTACTTATATCACCCACACAACACAACAACTCTATGCAGAGCTACCCTACCTCTAAGCACTTTAAATTATTATTTTACTGTTTCACTGGGTTTTCCTCATGGTACGCTCCCCGGTACGTGTGTGTGGGGGGGTGAGGTGTGTGTGGGGGATGTGTGGGGTGTGTCTGTGAGGTGTGTGTGTGTGTGTGTGGGGGGGTGAGGTGTGTGTGTGGGTGTAGGTGTGTGGGGTGTGTGGGTGTGGGTGGGGGTGTGTGTGTGAGAGGTGTGTGTGGGGGGTATGTGTGTGGGATGTGTGTGTGTGTGTGTGGGATGTGTGGGTGTGTCTGTGAGGTGTGTGTGTTTGGGGGGGAGGTGTGGGAGGGATGTGTGGGGTGTGTCTGTGAGGTGTGTGTGTGTGGGGGGGTGAGGTGTGTGTGTGAGTGTGGGTGTGTGGGGTGTGTGGGTGTGGGTATAGATGTGTAAGGTGTCAGTGTGGGTGTGTGGGGTGTTTGGGTGTGGGTGGAGGTGTGGGTGTGTGAGGTGTGTGTGGGGAGTGTGTGGGTGTGGGGTGTGGGGTTATGTGTGTGGGGTGTGTGTGTGTGTGTGTGTGTGAGATGTGTGGGTGTGTGTGTGCGAAGTGTGTGTGTCGGTGTGTGTGGGTGTGTGTGTGGGGTGTGTGCGTGTGGGTGTGTGTGGGATGTACTTGTAGGTACCTAAATCAGCCACAGAACCCAAAAGCTCTTTTCAGAGCTACCCTACCTCTGATCACTCAAAATGATTATTTGACACTAATTTTTTTCACTATTTTTCACCAAAGTACGCTCCCCGGTGCGCGTACCGGGCGCTCCCCCCGCGAAAATCAAAAAAAAATTCAAAAAACATTTTTGTCCCGCGGGACCGTTTTATGGCCCCCACATCAAACCCAGGGGGTCAGGGGGGTCTACCCTGCCCCCTTTTGGTTATTTCCCCCTTTGTTTTTGCCACCTCTTGTGTCTCGATCCTACCGAGACACAAGATGGCGGCCGCTCCGGACTGTTTCAAATGTTGACAGACACCCGAGAACCAATCAGCTTTCCCACCCCGAACTCGCGGTGCGCGCCGGGAGCGCTCCCCGGTGCGCGTACCGGGGCGCGCCTATAGATATATATATTTTTTTGAACCTAAATTACTCAAAATCCACTGGATCACATATCTTGAGACATAGCAAAGGCACATCGGGCTACCAGTCCCTACAATTTTGCCAAGTTTCGTGGGAATCCATTCAGCCGTTCGGGCTAAAAGTGAGTCCAACCGCCCTATGGAAATTAACATGGGAAAAACACGTTTTGGGACCCCCCTTTTATCTCGGCCCCAGCTTGACGAATCCCCCCCAAACTTTCAGGGAAGGAGCGTACCACCGCGAGGCAAATTTGAGGAAAATTACAGGCAGATCCCTCAATCTGCGCCAAAGTTATTCCCAATAGAATGTTGTGGATTCCCTATGGAAAACAATCCTAACTATAACTACCTACTGGCGACCTATTATGAACTTTGAAGTCTGATTGGCGCCCTGGTACACCACAGGTGAAGAAGTTGTTTAAGAAATCAACTATTATGAACCTAAAAGCTTTATTATCTAACCAGAAACTGTTGTGTAACCAGACTTAACTTTGTAAATAGTGTTTATATTTATACTTTTCTCTCTTTTTCCTTAGTTTCAAAGCATATATACATTTTTTATTATTTGAGACTTTGCACACATTTTAATTAGGTTAATCACCATTGCACAGGGTGTAATTTTTCTCTGTTTCCATGAACATTTACTTCTCCTCCCATAATTAGTTGTAGGTAGATCTTTTCATTTCATATTTTAGATGTATTACTTTAACTTAAACAGTCATGGGAGGGCTTGTAGGGTCACATGGGCACTGACAATTCATTATGAAGTGATGTAATAAGGTTGTTTATATCTCATACACGGTTTAGAATCGTATACAGGATGATTCAATAACTGCCAGATGCACTTTCGATACACATAAGGCTAAATATCAATTTTTTGGTAATTTGTATATAAAAGAAGTGTATGTAATTAGTGTAAATACGCTTATATTTATTTGTATATACATTGTTTAATGGGTCTTATATTTAGATGGGTTATCGTTAAGAAATTGTGTTTTCTGGCCACTCTATTTGATCGTGTATAGTGTATAATGAGATCATGCATTTATGCTGCAATATTGTTTTTGTGCCTCTGTTGACCCCACTCTGCATTCATGCGTTGTATTACACAGTACCTTGTTTATGTTCATGGTATGAGCACGTGACTCACTAGAGAGGTGGAGCATCACTAAAAAGAAATGTATATAATTAGTCAGATGACCAGGTGTATGGTGTGTGAACAAGAGCACTCGTTGCTCGAAACGCGTCGCCTGAGAGGTCAATAAATCTACCTTGCCGACAGCCTTGGGTCCGTGTCTTCATTTCGCCGTGGTTCGGAAGTGGTGAAGGTTCGTGGTCTATATATATATATATATACACACACACATACACATCTTTGTGTATATAAAGGAAATATTTCCAATGTTTCACACTTGTAAACCAATCTACAAGATATTTTGCTTTTTTAAACAATTACAAATCATTTCCTTTTTTCATTGCTAGAAAGAAAGCTTTCAATATGACAGTGATGCTTGTAGAATCAGCACACCTGGCAATCCCACCCTTTCAGACCTATTCTTGATGCAAGCGCCTGCCAATGAATCCTCCACAGTGTGTGGAAATAGCATTGTAAATGCAGAAGCTAAATGAGATATCATCAGCAATATGAACACTGCCATCTCAAAGACTGATTTATGTGATGATTGTACTTGAGATCATTTGGCCTTGAAAATTCTACCTTCACTATGAAAACCCTACAAATGTAAAGCATCAAAAAGACACATTCCAAACACAGCATCAGGAGAGCAGTACCAACGTTTTTCATAATGAATCATTATTATAATGTTGATGATATAGGTGAATGAAAAAATTGCATGTTCAGATTCTGCTGAAAACATTGAGAGAATTTTAGTTTATGTAGCTGAACATGAAAAGTTTTAAAACTGCTGTATTCAACAGATTGGTACCTGGAGAGATGATATTTCAGCAATGTATGTACTATTTAAAACTATAATTTAATGTATTTGATGTATTAGTTAATTAAACATATAAAATGTTTTAACCTAATTTCAGCCACCTCCTACATTAATCATAATTGCTGTTATCTTGCTTCGAGTCTCATGTATCCACAAAGTGATTGTTTACTGGAAATAAAGGAATCTCTCTGCCCGTCTTGCTTTTTGCCAAGAAATATTGAGGATGACAGGAGGCACTTTTTCAGTTAATGACTGTTGTTATTTATTTTCTACTGTTCCAATGAACTGTCTCTTTTATGGATATTCAGATATACAGGATTTAAAGTTGACTGAGCCTGAAAAATCAAGAGTATATACCTCGATCTCCTAAACATTCATACACAAAAATTCATGTGCATACACACATTCACACCTTTACCCTTTATTATGCAAGCGAGAGGAACAGAAGAACGGACAGTCACTTTATTATTGTTTGAAGTGTTGCACAAACACTTTGCACATTGCCTCTGAGTTAAGCTTGACTACCCAAGGGTTGAGAACAGGTTAATTTAGGGTTGCTTGAGAATAAACCCTGACATGTATTAAGGTCACTACTCAAGTACAATTCCACCCCCTCAACCAGTAACCCAATTCCCTATACCAAGACTATTGGCAGCAGGGGCAAGAGGCTTCATGAGCGAAAGATACAAAGAAAGGTGAAGAGAGGGATGGGGAGACAGTGGAAAGATCAGAGCAGGACACAAGAAGGAGATACGAGGTATTGATGGATGGAAAGAGAGAGATAGAGAAATGCGAGGAAGGGAATGTGACGGTTTTGAGAATTTTAGCTAGGGCAAGTATTGATTCCCCACCCTGGCCCTGATGGCATTTGTAATTAGAAGCAAAGAGGCTAAATAATTGATGCAATAATTATTTTGATTTGTATACTATCTTTGTGGTCTGTTCTTGCAAATATTCTTTTACCTTCTTGATGTTATGATCTATCACTACTTAGTTACCTCTGTTGCCTAAATTTAACCTATTCCTTGGATGACATAGAGGAACGAACAAATAGAACAGAATCTCCTTATCACACTATTAACTTAACATGCCATTCTGTACCCGTGGCAAGAGTGGGACTGTCGCCCTTTAGTCAAACTTTCCTCAAGGTGCAGCATCTCCGTTCGAGCCTCTCTGTACCCTCCGACGCTTAGCTCTGGTCCCGGGTTTGGAATGGCAATAATGAAGCTTGAGTACCCTGCAAGGGTGTGTCTACTATAGGCAAGTACTGCCATATATCTATCTGCTACTCAGTATAAAACTAGGAGGGAGTAGATGTTTTTCTCAAGGGATCTGTATCCTGAAAGGCCGACACACCATTAGGGCAGAAGAAACAGGCCGAAACATGTTGATATTAGCGGGAAGGGTGATGGAGATTTAGTATCTCTGATACACATACTTGATAATACTTGATAATGCTTTTTAAGCCTTCAAAGGAAGGCCCAGAATAAATAAGTAGAAGGGCACCCACTTAGACAGTTTTAACATTCTTTCTGCATTTGGGATCCTTTTCATGATTAATTCTTTCAAAAAAACATATATGCGTTCCACCTCGAGCGTTTGTGCGACTTGGTGTAGAAGCGGCCCTTTGATGAAGCATGCCACTATTTAGTGGTTGGGGGCAGTTTTAACAACCCTCTGGGTTTTCCAGTTGGTTCTCCTCCTAAACCTTCTTAATGTCATAGATTCCCAGATCCCAACTAGGGTAACTGGCAGTTGGAAAAAAATTCTCTCTTTCTGTCCTTCCCATTTAGTGAGTTTGGTAGGTGGTGTAGGTAATGGAGAGTCTTCATATGATCAGGGTCCCATCAAATTGTGGAAGTAAGTCGGCTCTCAGGACATATTTTGAAACAACCAGAGGGGTCACTGGCACATACAAGTGCATGGATTGAATTAAAGAGATGTCTGACACCCTGCAGATGACTATAACTCAAGATGAAATGGCATGAACATGAGTGAATATGTTCTGAATACTAGGCAGGCCACATCCATCAGAGTAGGTGCATAGCGGTACTGATGACAATGCTGAGATCCTGTCATCTGAAATTAAAATAGAATGCTATCTGCCATTCACAGCCTAGCACAACAGGTGTCCTAGGCATCAATGAAGATTAGAAAGTGTGATGCAATGTACTTTGCTTGTCAACTGCTTTAAACCTTGTCAACATGGTGCAGACATTACCAATAGCATTTCCCAATCTCATTGCAAACCCTTACCTCCTGGCCAACATCCTGTCCCTGATATCAGTGATGATGGAGATGATGCCAACCTTCCAACCATTGACCTTGACATCCGCCAAGAGCTCTTGGACTCCATTGGGACACCATGTCCAGACCCGAGGAGAATCAGCAATGTCATGGCGTCTCCACATATCCCGCCTAACAACCAACAGGCACCACTTACCACCACACCCACACCCCTGGACTCCTAGGATCCAACAATAACCTTCCAGTGGACTGCAGTAGAAGTCCAGCTGGAATTGGCAGATCAGGTGCAGGCGGGGTGGAGACTCTGGAAGCCACCATAGAGGTGTTCTGTGGGTGCCTTGGTCCCAATAGAAACAATACTGCCACCATCAGAGGCATCTACTCTCCGCTCCATGGCCTTCAGCAGTCCCTAGCTGACATTGCTGTGGTAATGAAGTAGAGGCATCAATAACTGCCCTGCCAAAGTGGCACCAGCGATGTGGCCCGAGAGCTGAGGGTAATCTGAACCATCTTGGGGACCATGGACTGCGACATTGCTGCTGTGTTGCAAAACCAGCAGATCCATGTCGCTACTGTGCTGCCTCATGTATTGGCACAGATGAATGCTGCTGCAGGCACAGGATACACATCTTCTGCCCCTGATGTGTGTGGCTCCCTTACCTGTCACACCTCATGGGAGGCACCGCACACACCAGAGGGGGATATGTGGATGGTACCTCTTTCCTAAGAAGAAATGCCAGGTAGCATTCATGTTCGTCATATACCCAGTTTCTACTTAGCCCTGTGCTGAACAACATGCAAGGGAACATCTGCTGTAACTGTCCTCAGTTTGACTTCTCACTGTTCACCTTGAACATTTATGGACAAACAATGTGTCCTATCCTCTCTAATGACACTGCAGTCATCCCACTGACTAAAGCATTCCTCACATCAAATTGTCCCATGATTTCTTCCCCACATGGATTCTGTCTGGACACCCATTGACTCTGAACATCCTTTGGGGTTGTTGTACAATCAACTTTAGCTGTGATCTCCTACAACATTAGCACTTCTAAATGAATGCACCTAGAAGTATAATAATAATGTGTGTTGTGTGTCTCTAGCAGTCAGGGAATTGTTCAACATTGGCTAATCAGTAATGCTGCTACACCAAATACTACCCAAAGGGACATCATTGTGTTTGCACAATCTGGGATGACTAGTAAGTGCTAGAATTTAGTTCAACTGGTGCAGTCAATGTGAATGGTGAGATCAGTCGCCCCACATGTGTTGAGTCCATCCATGGTTACTTGCAAGCATACAACATTGGGTTGACAAGTACACACTGCAAGTGCGAGAGTTTAGAGGGCAGCCATCATTGTATGAATCCAAATATCAACAATCTGTGCAAAATTCATAGGTCCAACATCCCACCAAGGCATGTTGCATTCGCAACACACACATTGATCTTGTATGTGAGTACAAAATGAACACAGTGTCATCATTCATCCACTTATGTCACGTCCACTGCTCAGCAAAGTCTGATTGTAAGATCACGTCACATGTGTTGCCAGACACTGCAAGCTAAGACTAATGCAAGTAGAAAACTACAGTTTAGCGCACAAAATCACTTCCACATAGTAAACCATGACGTACACCTGTATGTAGCAAAATAGTAGATTTATTGAAAACATAAACGTTTAAATAGCTATAACTAGCTACCAACTTCTAAATTCCTATCCTAACCTTTCCTACACTAACGTAGCCTATCAAATACTTAAAACTACCTTAACTTTGCTTAGCTTAACCTCCACATTTAACACCACATTGCAAACAATAAGCCCCCAAGCCCTCAAGTCACATTTATACACAGGCCAACAGAAATTACACCTAAACATCACCTACCTACACCTAAATATTACCTAAATATTAATTATATATATATATATATATATATATATATATATATATATATTTTTTTTTTTTTTTTTTTTTTTTTACTTTTTATATTTTTTCCTAAATATAAAACACATCAACTCCCTACCTCCTAACCAACCCAAAGTAGCCCTATCCAACAAAATACCAACCCACCCCTAAAAATAAACTAAAATCACTCTCTACACTATACTAAAAGTACTCTAACCTAAACTAGCTTTTAAATGAAAATCAAAAATATCTGCTGTCAAGCAGGCTGAACAGCAGAAGAATCCCCTTTGGTCTCATCTCTTGCCCTGCCCAACTGGCTGCTTAATGCCCTGTAGCAGGGACAAGGCATGGTCCACCTTAATATTTAGGACTGCCATACGAAGTTTCATGTCCTACATGTCCTTCCTCATGTCACACTAAAATTTTGAGGGCCCTCCAGTGGACTGAGGTGTGGGTGCCGGTGCGTGACAAGGTCCACTGTTTGAGGTACTGGGAATGGCTGCCTTAGAGACCTCTGCAGTAGCTTTTACATGGATGGTAGAGCTTCCAGTGGTGGTGGTTGGTGGGCACCTGGGAAAGACAAACTACTGCTCCAGGGCCTTTTCCGCCTGGTAGCACCGCTTTATGGCCCTGTATGATTTTGCAACCTTTTTAATGTGGTTTTAGCAAACCTTACCCTTGTAGAAGTTGCACAGCTCATCAGAGGTCATGTTGTCTGCTGAAACAATGGCGATATATGTCACTTACAGGCTGACTAGGAAGAGGTATTACCATCAAGAAATCCCATAGTTAACATTAAACCAAAGGTGGGCTCCCCTACACCCTACATTCATCTTGCTTCTTCAAGTGACTATCCACATACCTCTAGCTAGCATATGTGATAGTGTTAGGCCTAATTGCAAAGGAAAACCAATGGTTTGACTGTGCAAGCGCAACACCATTGGCAGATCTAATTATTAGCATTTCAGTAGAGTATGTTTGTAAACATAAATTTTAGGTGTCCAATGAATGGAACACAATTCCACCTTTACTCTGTAGTGGTAAACATTGGGCATCCTGCAATGGCCTTGATGCCATGGGCATTGAACAAATTCAGACGTGTCATGTCATGACAGCAGGTCTTGCCTCACAACATTCAGTAATTGATAAGGCAGGGAGCCATATCAGGACACATTACTACTGATACAGATCAATTGGTAGTTATGACATGTACACTGGATGCTGGAAAAGTACACTAGTCATATAGATGAAAATGTGCCTTCCCATATTTGACCGGTAGCAACTCAACGGTGGACCATGCCATCACAGAATACATGCTCCCAATATCATGAAATATACAAATGATAGGCATACTGTAGAATTCACAGCCACATCATTATCTATTGTCCATTCATTACCCCATACATTAGCATTGTCTGATACTGGGATCATGGATTCCCTCTCAAAT
This sequence comes from Lissotriton helveticus, assembly GCF_964261635.1. Lineage (NCBI taxonomy): Eukaryota > Metazoa > Chordata > Amphibia > Caudata > Salamandridae > Lissotriton > Lissotriton helveticus. Next base: position 241,422,270 of record NC_136060.1, on the reverse strand, counting down.
AACATTCCTGTTGTCCTTCCCAGATAGGCAAAGTGTTCTCCTTGACAGTAGCCAGACACTGATAGACATGCAACACATCAGCACAACTTTCTATGGCCTATTTCTCACTTTCCAAAAGTTCAATTGTGAGAAGGATGCGCAATGACTCGGACAACTTCTACATCATCTGACATCACACTGTACCTGTCAGTGCTGCTATGTGCATATTATTGTACTCTTACGCTCCATGCAGCCTGAAGCAGATTACAACATATTACATTCAGAGGTGATCTAAGCAGTGTAAGCCATGTCAGACAACTCAGGGGAGGTATGTTAAGAAGAATCACTGACAAGTCACTATGAGGCTTCTTTATAAGGCTCTTTCACAGTTGCTGCATATATTATGATGTTGTTAGAAGTGAAATGCCAGTAGTGCAAGTGCCTTTTACATAAACTCTTCTAATGTGTGACGTATGGTCTGTGATGCACCATCAGGACTGGACATGACAAATGCTCATAAATTAGCAGCTTTGGAGCACATCTGCACTACCTGCCATTCATTCACATGAGTTGTGTGGACGGGTTATGACAATGTACATCGATATAATGCTTCCATGGGACTCATCTCTGTCACCTAGGGTAATAGTGACAATAGTGTGGGCAACACTATGTCACAAATGACACTGGTGCACATATTGTACCAGCACTATAGGCATGGAATGTGCCCATTTTGTATGGGAGCATGATAAATTAGCACAAAACATTTTTGGGAGCCATACTTACTTGTTCCAAAAAGCACCAATGGGTACATGACAAACATAAGGTAGCAGATACATTATGTGTACTTACATGATGATTCACCAACTGCGATGCCTTCATACTGCAAGAGGTCAGACTCCCTGCCGACCACATCTTCCCAATGATGCTTTAATTGTGTGTTGTCACGGTCCACGCCATGGATGCGCTGACTATGTTGCCAGATGCTCTCACACCTTTGCTTCCTGACTTTGACAGGGTAGCCCTGGATTAAACAGCCCAGAAGCTATTATATTTGGGACATAATGGCAGAGCAGCAACAGGAATGTCCCCAACTCCAGCAAATGCATAAGCCTACTACGTCTCTGCCTCAGCATGATCTCACCCACAAACAACAATCCTACAACTCAAAGAAAACCTCTAAAAACACCCTGATACCCCTATACCAAATGTGCCTCAAACGACAAACACCAAACAGTTTACAGGACGATAAACGACAATATACAACAAAAACACACAAAAAAATACATAATGCACACAACAGGTACAGCAGTCATGGCAGACAAACGCCTCAATCTCAAAAACCACGAACATGATATGACAATGTGCAGCATACAGGCAAGATTGATTTGGCAATGGCTGACACATTGCAACACATAAAAAAAGTGTGCTGTTCTCTGTGATACTTGGAATTTGTTATTCAGCTGAGTGGCAATGCCATCCAGGTGATAATTTGTCACCAATGAGGTTAGTCTCTTTGTCATTGAGTAAGCAAATTTGTCACAATCATCTATTGTGTCAATGTGTGGCTACTATCTCAAATCCTGAACTGATACCTTTCTGATTTTTTAACAAGTAACAGTAGCTGGTGATGTGTTTTCCTTCAGGCACACATATTTTGTATTGATAATTTAAGTCAACATTTTTTTTCTATGCATTAGCTATGAGAAGAATAGTGGGTGTATGTGAATATGTGCTAGAATAATTTTTAAGGCCAGTTTTTTCCTAGCGGTAAAAAACTGGGACCTGCGGGCAGTTTTGTAAAAATGTGTTTAAGTAAATCCTTGTACATATGGCAGTGTCAGTTTTGCAGGGGTTTTTCTGAGGGAGCGCCTACCTTGCATATCATGTTAAGTAAATGCCGCTAGCAGAAAAGGCATAGAAAAAAATAGGCACTAGCAATGGAAAAGTGACCCTAAAGGGATCTGGCGTCACTTTGTAAATATGGTACTAAAAGAACCCGCCGCAGCGTCAAACAAATGATGATGCAGCAGAGTTAAATCCTTGTATATGCCCCCAAGTTCACTAGTGTGTGTGGGGTAAAACTTTCAATCATATTTGAAGTCGGCATAAAATGATCCCAATTGCAACTTCTACCATAGCTCTCCTAACACATTCACAAAGCCTGGCATTATTCCTAACCTATTCCAGCCTGCAGTGTCACGGAGAGGTAATTACCTTCTCTCTCATTCCCTGGCAGGACACACTATCAAAAAGACGCGTGAAATTCAGAGGATGATAAATGGTGCATTTTCTGCTGCAATAGAATTTTTGGGGGCGTAAGTGAAAATTTTCCATTTTCAGATGTGATCATTTTACGCCTTTCATAGGTCTTTAGATGTGCAGGTGGCCGATCAAAACATGCGCGCGACTGCATAGCAAGTTTGGGAGTGCATGGTAAAAAGCCCTGGACACTTTCAGTGCTGCATCTTGGATTTTGCTAGATCCTCACTGTAAAGGTGAACAGTGCTGACAGCAATATATGCCTGTCCACGAAGCAGTAATCTCCCTAGACGCCGCTGACTCGAAGAGTTACGCATACTTAAAAGAAAACATCAAGAAGATGTGCGAAATCTTCTCAAATAAAGAGCCCACTGCTGTGAACGTTCGAAAAGCAGAACATGATGTTTTTATCCTAGGCAAGGAATGAAAATCTCAAACCCGTAACTCTGCATTGAACCGTAACATTACATGACCTGCCATAAGTTCAAACAATTGTTTCGATCAAGAGATATTAAACGAGTTCAGATGACTCTGCAGCGACTAGCTGAAAAAATACTCATTTACGATGCTGTGTTATTTCCCAGGCTTTCTCTGAATGTCAAATAAAAGTTAGTTGGCAGGCACTTTCACGAAAAACATTCCCAGTACACCTACTCAGCAATTTATTTTTCAATAATGTCACTACAGTACGAAGAAACACTGTGTTCTTTCTGTGGCTCACTAATTCAGCCCTACTGATTGGAACGCTTTCGACACTCGCTTTCTTCAAATCTCATGAAATGTTCCTCAGTTGCGAAAATGCGTGATCAAATCAAAGGTTAGCGATACATGTTTTGCCCTTGAATAAGGATGATGTGAAAATAATGAATGGCATTAATGTTATTTATTGTGAAGCATCTAAACTGCATCGTCATGACGACATAGGAGGGGAACATTGGTTGCCTATAGTACTCCTAAGAGTGCCCAGTTCTACAACAACCTTTGTTTTAGTTTTCAAGAGAAACCTCCTGATTTATCTGATTTCTTGTAATGCTCCTCTGATGGTAAACAACACAGCCATAAATTAGAATACTTTCTTTCTCTTGCTGAAGGTTAGTACATATAGCCGTAGCTGGCCCTGTAAGAAACATGGCTTTTTTTCTAAACTCTAGCAAGCTGTTCCTTCTATGGATTACATTTGGGATGTTTAGAGCTAGGCCTTTGACTCCTCCATCTTCCAGATGGATAGTCTCTCTTAGACTTCTGCCTGTTCCACCGTCTCCCTAGTTGAAAGCGGAGATCCTTCAGTAGCAGACCCTTGCTGTGCCCATGTTTCATGCTCTATCTCCACTTACCAATGCTTGGATACCTAGTCTAGTTGTTAAATTGAGAGTCAACAGCCGTCCCATCTCAGGTATGCGGTAGCGCTGGCTCCCATTAAAGCAGTCAGTGATGTTCTGCTCCAATATTCTCATTAGTAGCTGTTGAGCATCCGCATCATATTCCAAGGGATAGCACGAAGAACCACATCTGCAATGGGAACCAAGTGAGCCTGCCTAGGTACACTAACCGCAAGTGAGGAGAAAAACTAAGGCCCGATCCCAAGGCCTACAGAGGGGTATTTCTATAGGAGATTCCAGCACTTATTACTGTTTTAACATGGGGTAAAACCAAATGCTTCTCCTCCCACATTTTCCTCCTTCCGAAATCAGCCAGAATATGTGTGAGGAAATATACCCAGAATCTTCTGCAGAAATGAGCCCCGTAATTCCTGCATTTTATTCTCATACCAACAGGTATGGAACCTCGTGATAGCCAGTAGCTGGATTAAAGATACTGTTAATATGGATATCGATGCTTTTAATGTTAATATAGATATTAATGCGTTTGTTGACAAAAATAAACTATTGCCCATTTTAATAAAATCACTCTGTCTGAACTACACATCCAGGGCCGGACTGGGAATAGCATCCAGCCCTGGCAGATTGCTGCTCGACCAGCCCTAGGAGTCCGGGGTCGGGTGGGGGTGGAGGGGACGGTGCTAGTAAAAAGCACAGCTCCTGTTTTTTTTGTCACTGGCTCCCAGTGAAAAACCGGCCCCCATGGACAAAAAACTGACCCCACCCCTTTGGCCCACCGGTGAAACACCTGGTGCTCGCTATGGCCTGTTCCCTGTCCATAACCTCTGTAGTCAGGGACCAGCCTAGTACTTTACACATATTAGATTAGTATAACAGTGGAGCCAAAATAAAAGTCAGTATACCAGATAAACACGAATTGGGCACGCAGGAGCCAAACATGAGAGAATACAATTTGGATCTCATGTTCAGTGAGTCCTTGGTCTGTACAGTGACAAAAATATGCAATACAGAGGCATTGAACCTGTGTGTGCTATTAAAATGATGACTCCCATGGCAAAAATTGATAAGAAAAAGAACAAAAAGGGTATAGGGCATTGATGACTGCACCTATCTTCAATTCGGTCTAGTGAGTTCTGCATTAATAGGTGCCAAGAACCTGAAACCACGCACCCTTAGGCTTCCAAGGGCATCAGCCCCAAATATCACAAATAAACACAATGGTTCAGCACTCCCCACAATAAATAGTGATGTACTGGTATAAATTTGACGAATCCGCTCAGTAGGTCTTAAAATTTGTCTTTTAGTCTTTATCTCCATATACAACTTAGCCAACGCGTTTCGTCCAAAGGACTTCTTCAGGGCAGGTAATGAGACTAAATCGATGATTGATTTTGATTTTGATGTGTGTTCAGTGTGTTCCCACCATACACAGTGCAGACATCCAAATATGTTCAAGGGAGGCCACCTCATCAGTTCAACGATCACTCCAATATTCCTTTGCGTAAATTCTTTATGTAATTCCAAGGTTCCCCATCCGATCGTTCTGGCCTATATCGTCCCCTTGCTGAATAGCTTTGTCTCCCTTCGCCACGCCACAGGTTTCAAATAGTGGATGTCTGTAGTGAGCTAGCTTGCCTCGTGCTCACTGTGTACATTGCGCGAGGCACCTTGTTCGTGCTGACCGCTTACGTAATGGGCTTTGACATTTGGTCGCGGTTAGCCTCGGCCATTTTACATCTTGCCACCGCTGTGTGTCGTGCTAGCGGAAGCCTACAATAAACTTTATCTTGAATTTACTTCTAATGCCTCTGAGTTATTACAACTCTATATTGGCGACGACGGAGTTTGGCTTCCGCAACGAACCCACGAAGATTCTTAGAGCTGTATACGGCTTACCTTGGAAGAAGGCAGGGAAAAAAGGCGAAGCTGACAGAAGTTGGCCGCGAACGCTGCGCTTTCAGCGTGTTGAGAGAGTGCCCTGCTCATCAGATCGGCTCTGCTGACGATCGACGCGGGATCAGTTTCCCCTGCTTCCTGCCTGAGGTGATTTTTGCATTCTCATGTAAGTCAAGCGTGAGGAAGTAACCGCCCACCACGTTAGCTTCCTGGCACAAGCAGCTGCCCCTCATTCCATCTTAAAGGAGTAGTAACTCATTTCGTGGTGAGCTCATGTTCTGAGGAAAAACGTTTTGAAATATGAGTTTTACAGCATAATACAATTGTTGAACTCAAAGGAAAATATCTCTGGGGCTAACTCGACCCCACAGAGGATATCAAAGTTATAGCACGACATATTGAACTAATTTTTATTATAAAAGAAAACAGAAAGGGAATTGACACTTAAGTTTGAAGCCTATTACACATGATAAAGAACACTGACACTGTCAGGCCCTGAAAAATAGATCTTTTCATGTACAATTGAAGGTGTTCTTCCTGTTTATGTTGTACCACTGTTGTTTTCTTTGACAATAGTTTATCAGCACGGTGTCAACAAAAGAAGCTGCAGTGGCATATGTACTACTGCTTGGTCTTTTATTAAAATAAGTAATGATGCAGTCAATTCACCCTGCGCCTCCCTTCTTAGATACGCCAGGACAACCACCCGTGGCATGGAGAAAATGGTTTGATGCATTTGAGAACTATTTGGGTGCCATTGGAGCGCACAGGTTTAGAGCAGAAAGGAAAAGATTTTTACTTCTTCACTCACTGGGGTTTGAAGGAAGAGAAACACTCAAACATTTACCTGATGTAGTTGATGAAGGTGGTGAAGAAACTGATGAGTATCAAAACACTGTTAGAAAACTGAAGATAAGGTATGACAAGCAACCCAGTGTAGTTGTGTTAAGACATAAATTCTTCAAGAGAGCGCAAAAAACAGAGGAAGATGTTGACACGTATATCACTGCTTTGAGGAAAATGGTAGCAGAATGCGAATTTGAAAATTTCAGTGAACAACTTGTGCGTGATCAATTCATTGGTAAATGCCTGGATAAATCCATCAGACAAAAGTTGTTGTCCTTGGAAAATCCATCTTAAGATGAATCCATCCGCATAGCTAAAAGCATTGAGACATCACAATCCTCCATCAGAGAACTTGAAAGTAAAAATGTTGAAATGGTGACTCCTGTTCGCTTTAAAAATGTGGTGAAGAAAAAAGAATTTCAACAGAATAATTTTTTCAAAAGAACTGATATCTGCTTCAGGTGCGGTTATCCTTCACATGCTAGAAGTGGAAGGCCTTGTCCCGCGAGGAGTGCCACATGTCGAAAATGTGGGAAGTTGGGGCATTTTGACAAAGTATGCCAGACAAACAAGAAAAGTCCAAACCAAGTCGCATGTGTTAAGGAGTCGAGTGACAGTGACAGTGATGACACCCTCTGTGAACTTAAAGACATGGTTCTGGTGGTAAAAGAAGGAGACATAATAACGGGTGATCCTAATGACTGTGTCGATTCTTATGCGATCATTGGTGTCGGAGATAAAAATCTGAGACTTTTAGTAGATTCAGGTGCCAGGATCACAATGATCAGTGAATCTTTATTCAAAAGGAAATGGGGAAATAGACCTTTGCAACCACCAGATCAAGAACCAGTATCCTATGAAGGGAAGAGCATTGATCTTCTAGGGTATTTTGAAGATGTCTTGGTGTTCAAGAACAGGCACATATACGGGAAAATATATGTGGCTGTCAATGGTTTGGACATTCTTGGATGGTTCCATCAAGGTTTGTTCAGCATGCTGCTACGTCCTGGAGCAAAAGAACAAATTTTAGTAATTCGTGACCAAACACATGTGGAAGATCTTCTCAATAAATTCCCAAAAGTGTTTTCTGGTGAGCTTGGAAAGATCAAGGGGTTCAAGCACAAGATAAAGATTAAGAATGATGCTGTGCCTGTCAAGTACAAAATAAGGAGTATACCTTTCAGCATCCGCAACGATTTGGAAAAAGAACTCTTATCTATGCAAAAAAGAGGGGTAATCGAACCGATTGAATCGTCGGATTGGTCTTCGGCTTTAGTTGTAGCAAGAAAAAGGAACAATGAACTCAGAATCTGCATTGATCTGCGCAGTCTAAACAAAGTGATTTGGATGGACTCGCACCCATTACCCAATATCACGGAAATGCTAGGTGTAGATGCAGGGGCTAAGGTTTTCACCAAACTTGACTTGGCCTCTGCATACCACCAAATCGAACTTGACAAGGATTCACGCCACTTCACTGCGTTTAACACACCATCTGGATTGTATCAATTCTGCCGTATGCCTTTTGGCCTGGCGTCGGCAGCCTCTGTCTTTCAGAGGGTCATGGTCAATCTTCTCAAAGGAATCAAAAATGTTGCCATATTTCAAGATGACGTCCTTATATATGCTAAGGATCAACAGGAACATGACATTGTGTTGTCCGAAATTTTGTCAATCTTCCTAGAGCATGGAGTTGTACTAAAGAGAGATAAGTGTGTATTCTCTAAAGACAGTGTGGAATATCTGGACCACACCATTTCAAGCGAAGGCGTCACACCAAAACCGAGTTTGGTTCAAGCAGTAGTAGACGCATTAGCTCCAAAAGACAAAGCAGGTGTAAAATCACTTTTAGGCCTGACAGAGTTTTATTCACGTTTTATCCAAGACTATGCCACCAACATTCGCCCTATTTCAAAGTTGTTACAAGACAAAAGTGAATTTGTGTGGGATGAAGAGTGTAAATTAGCGTTTGAATGGATCAAAGAAAAATTGTGCACTGTTAGTGCCTTGAAACCTTTTGTACAGGATGTCCCTTGCACTTTGACTGTTGATGCTAGTAACTATGGGTTGGGCGCAGTTTTGACACAAGACGTTGGTCCGAATGAACATACTGTAGGATTTGCGTCCAGAGTACTTAGAGAGGCAGAAACCCATTACTCTGTGATTGAGAAGGAGCTCCTGGCATGTTGGTGGGGCATTGAAAAGTTTAAAAATTATCTGTGGGGGTGCAAATTCACACTTCAAACAGACCATAAGCCATTAGTGTCCATTCTGGGTAACACAAAAGGTCGAAGTGCTACTCCCCGCATTGCACGCCTTGCATCTAAGTTACTACAATACAATTTTGATGTTGTCCACATTGCTGGGGGAAAAAATGTGAGAGCAGACGCTTTGTCACGCTTACCTCCCTCCACAAACAAGACCATGCTAGGTAATGATGATTGTTGTTATGATGATAATGAAGACTGTATTATTGCCAGTGTTGAATTGCTACATGTATGTTCTGTAGGACAAGAAGGTTGGAGGGAAGCTCTAGAAAATTATCAAGTTCTGAAAGAGGTGAAAAAGTATATTGTCCAAGGGTGGCCGAGAGAAAGGAATGTGGGTGTGGACTTACAACCCTATGTGAAGGTGAGTGATGAACTCTCTATTGAAGATGGTCTAGTTTTCAGGATTGAGAAACTGGTAGCCCCCGAAAATATTAGAACCACACTTTTAGCCAAGGCCCATGAAGGGCATTTTGGAGCCACACTCACTAAACGTAGAGTAAGAGAGTACTTCTGGTGGCCACAGATGGATAAAGATATTGATGCGATGGTGCAAGAATGCACAGTTTGTTCTTCTAGTGACAAAAGTTTTCGCACAGCCAGTCCACCGCTCACGCCCATACCTCTTCCTGGTGCTCCGTGGGAGAAACTTGGTATTGATGTGCTCGGGCCCTTCCATAGTTTGCCCCATCAATGCAAATTTGCCATTGTGATGATGGATTATTACACTAAGTGGCCAGAAGCTAAATTTGTGTCCAAAGTTGACTCCAAAGAGATCATTGACTTCATGAAAGAAATTTTCATGAGAGAAGGGTTTCCCCTTTCCATCATATCCGACAATGGGGTACAGTTTGTGTCCACTGAGGTGGAAGAGTTCCTTAAAGAGTCTGCCATCACTCACTACATAAGTTCCCTTTACCACCCACAAACTAATGGCCTTGTAGAAAGACTCAACAGAGTTATTGGTGATTGTGTTAAATGGGCTATTGAACACAACAAAGCTGTTCCCCAGAGTGTGAGGGCTATGCTATGGTTCTACAGGACCACCCCACATTCGTCTACAGGAGTGTCTCCTTTTGAATTACTTAGGGGCAGGAAACCATGCACTGAATTTAGACCTGCATGGATGTCTAAATGGTTCAAATCCCATTCTTCTCCCCAAGAAATTGATGAACAAGTCAGAAAAAGGAATGAAAAAGTACAGTCAAAACAGAAAGAATACTTTGATGAAAGGAAACGGGTGAAGAACAGAGCATTTGCTGTGGGGGACTGTATAAGGATAAAGAAACAAGGGTTTGTAAAAAAAGGTGAAGCTAAGTTTGGTGACATTGTTGTGGTTGACAAAGTCTGTGGTAGTGCTGTTCGTGTTAATGGACAGCACTGGTGAAATGTTAACAAAGTGGTAAAAGTTAAAAATGTTGAAAACGATCTGTTGAACTCTAATGATGCTAAAAGTGTTTCAAGCGACAATTCCCCATGTGATTTCAGAGTACAGCCTTCTGCTCCTCAATACTCCATGGTGAGAAGGAGCACTAGAGCCATCAGAGTTCCCATTAGATTCCGTCGTTGATTTTCTCACTCTCTTCTCATCCTTTCTTTTGTTTTCCCCTCTGCATCTACTTCTTCTTTTCTCTCTGTTTAGGGAAAGGAGATATGTAGTGAGCTAGCTTGCCTCGCGCTCACTGTGTACATTGCGCGAGGCACCTGTCTCGTGCTGCCCGCTTACGTAATGGGCTTTGACAGTTGGTCGCGGTTAGCCTCGGCCATTTTACATCTTGCCACCGCTGTGTGTCGTGCTAGCGGAAGCCTACAATAAACTTTATCTTGAATTTACTTCTAATGCCTCTGAGTTATTACAATGTCCCATGGCAAAAATTGATGTTGAGGAGTTCACTGGTTAGTTAAATAGGTGTAACCATGAATGGGCTTGATTCCATTGGTCAAAGCTTCTCTTTTGAGTTGTACTTGAATCCGGAATCTGAATTTAAACTTTCTACTGCACCCTAGTATCAGATCTTGAACAAACCTCTGCCTGAATCGTTCAGTGTGTTTTCAGATCAATATTTATAGCTGAGCTCATACTTAACTGTGTTGGTGTTGCAACTGTGTCTGCATGACAAGCATGACACGCTCAGTTATTTTTCCAGGGATGGGAATATGCCCTACATGGTGTACAGATATGTTCTCCTGTGCTGAGGGCCCAACTGCGAGTATCAGTCAACCTGCTTTTTGGAGTATTACGTTTTGAGTTGAACAGTCAGTTACTGCTCTGCTGGGTGGTTGTTGAGTTACAGAGCCCCCGCACTAGCTCCCTGTGAGGCCTGTTACTGCTCACTACCACTAACACTGGGAGCCACGTTCTGAAAGGGTTGGGCTCGTCATAACGGCGCAGCCACCTTTGTTTATGCCTAGTAGCCCCAGCTTGCCCCGTGAACCCCCAAATGTAGTCTGACTTTATGTTTCTTACATCTTGAAACTACGGATTTTTTACAGAGTGCTGTAAGTCAGGAAATGAAAAGTATTGGTCTATTAAGAAAGTAAATTCTACAACTAGTAGCTGCTTCTGAAAGGCCAGGACAAAAGGCAGGTACTGTGACCTATCAGACAGAGCTAATAATAGCAATAATAATAATAATAACAACAATATAATAATTATGGAACTTGTCATTTACTTTGGAAAAAAAGGGATAACTTGCTCGCTTTCCATGAGGAGCACAACATGGAGTGAACGACCAGCACAACATGGAGTGAACGACCCTGCTTAGTGTTAATGAGGGATATGGCACCACTAATAACTCGTCCCCTAGTTGTAGTTATCACAAATGGCATTCAGGGAATTTGGGAGTTAAAAGAACCGCTTGTTCATAGTAGAGTAGAGGACAGTTTGCCATTCAGTAGGCTCATCTAGCAACCTCCACCTTTGTGGTGAAAGCTTTTAATCAGGAAATGCATCGATTGATAAGAACAAACCATGTGTAAACTATAACATTATCAGATATCAGAAGTTATGGAATGGAAAATTTAGCTTAAACAACACGAGTATGGGCCAATGAGAAAGTCTACTGATACTTTGCAAGAATATTGTTTGATGGGGGTGAATGGGTATGCAGATCAAAATAAGAAGTGTTATCCCCTTCCTTAGCCGTTTTGCCGTCTGCCATTCATTTGCTAGAAGATTATCACACAGCCAACACTTCCAATGTTTCTTATGTGTAACAAGTCAAATTGTACCTTGCTTTTTGAAAATTTATTTCCAATTTATATTACTCTTAATTTTGCTTCCCATCTTTTTACAGCTTAGCTATTTTAAACTTCCAAAGTTTGTCACAATTGTCCTATTTTCCTTCATCTGTTCTTTCAATCTTTTTCTTTTTCCTTCAGGCGCATCACCCCAACTTTGTATTATTATTTAATCTTTCATTCTTCCTTTTTATTTTTTTTGCTCTCTTCTTTGTCACTTTTTTGTTTTTCAATGGAATTGTCCATTGCATACCAAAAAGGGATAACTTACTCGCTTTCCATGAGGAGCACAACATGGAGTGAACGACCCTGCTTAGTGTTAATGAGGGATGAAGCCTGCTAAGTAAAATAAGAAGTATTAGCCCCTTCCTTAGTCGTTTTGCCGTCTGCCATTCATTTGCTAGAAGATTATCACACAGCCAACACTTCCAATGTTTCTTATGTGTAACAAGTCGGATTGTACCTTGCTTTTTGAAAATTTATTTCCAATTTATATTACTCTTAATTTTGCTTCCCATCTTTTTACAGCTTAGCTATTTTAAACTTCCAAAGTTTGTCACAATTGTCCTATTTTCCTTCATCTGTTCTTTCAATCTTTTTCTTTTTCCTTCAGGCGCATCACCCCAACTTTGTATTATTATTTAATCTTTCATTCTTCCTTTTTAATTTTTTTGCTCTCTTCTTTGTCACTTTTTTGTTTTTCAATGGAATTGTACATTGCATACCAAAAAGGGATAACTTACTCGAAGACAGTTATGTTATGTTATGTTAGATCACCCACCAAGAATAGTGCTGTAAACACTGCGAAAGTGCAGCCGTTCCCTTCAAAATCGCAGCGAACGACTAGCTGCTAATGAAGCAGGGTGGACACGGCCAGCATCAATTTAAGCAAATGAGTGGCACGAACAACTAGACCGCCGACCAAGATGGCGGGTCAGTGTGCGCTCCCGGAAGTTGCTCTTTCCGGTCCTTGGACCTCAAACGGCCCTCCACAACAAACAGCCACAAGACTGGGGTGGAACGGGGTCTCAGGGCAAAGCAATGTAACACAATGTAATCGGGTAAGTGTTCAGGGCGCGATTTTAAAAACAGAGCAAATGTTATTAAAAACACATACAGCCCTCTACCCACCAAGAATAGTGCTGTAAACACTGCTAAAGTGCAGCCGTTCCCTTCAAAATTGCAGCAAACGACTAGCTGCTAATCAAGCAGGGTGGACACGGCCAGCATCAATTTAAGCAAATGAGTGGCGCGAACAACTTGACCGCCGACCAAGATGGCGGGTCAGTGTGAGCTCCCAGAAGTTGCTCTTTCCGGTCCTTGCTCCTCAAACGGCCCTCCACAATAAACAGCCACAAGACTGGGGTGGAACGGGGCCTCAGGGCAAAGCAATGTAACACAATGTAATCGGGTAAGTGTTCAGGGCGCGAATTTAAAAACAGAGCAAACGTTATTAAAAACACATACAGCCCCCCACCACCAAGAATAGTGCTCTAAACACTGCTAAAGTGCAGCTGTTCCCTTCAAAATCGCAGCGAACGACTAGCTGCTAATCAAGCAGGGTGGACACGGCCAGCATCAATTTAAGCAAATGAGTGGCGCGAACAACTAGACCGCCGACCAAGATGGCGGGTCAGTGTACGCTCCCGGAAGTTGCTCTTTCCGGTCCTTGCACCTCAAACGGCCCTCCACAACAAACAGCCACAAGACTGGGGTGGAAGCAATCTAACACAATGTTATCAGGTAAGTATTTAGGGCGCGATTTTAAAAACAGAGCAAACATTATTAAAACACATACAGCCCTCCACCCACCAAGAATAGTGCTGTAAACACTGCTAAAGTGACAGAGAAGTATATAGAAAAGGGACGAATGATAAAAGGGAAAAGACAGAAACTGCAAGATTGAGTGAAAACAAGAAGTTCAATGTGACAGACTAGCCAAGAACAATATCTCTTCAATAAGTCCCATTCGATGTATATTCAAACACCACTACCAAACACTTTACAAGAGCCCTAGCATGCTACCTAACTCACTATACCACATTGCCTGGAACTCCCTGTTGTCCTTGCAGGCAAACACCCCAGAAGCCCTGTTCCTCCCACTATTGTTTGCTCAGTGCAGTAGAGAGCCACCCAGTTCAACCCTCGGGCAAGGCTTGGCCCGAGGGTAGAAATACAAGGGCATAAGGTCACTCGTGGCCTTAGCCGAGAAATAATTAGCAATGTGCATCACCAGTTGTTCAGTGGCGCAGAGAGGCCCAGCTGGCCCGTCAACAAGGCCACTTTACACTAGTGATGAGGGGAAATGACCTGTCACCTCAAGCCTGCTGCAGTCATCGCTCCTTTATCACTACTCGGCTGGTGCCGACGACCATGCTGCTGCTGCAGCTCTTACCTCGGGTTACACTTTCCGGCCTGCCTGCTCTTCACAGCCACAGCACGCTGCCAGCTGGAGGTCTCCCAGTGCCCTGCCTGCCTGCTTGCCTTCACCTTGCTCCGGGTGCATCGGACCAGTGTTCATTGGTTTGCGGTGGCTCTTCACATGGTTGTGGCTGGCTCCGCATCCAGACCACACGGTGTTGTGCTGCACCGATTGGCATGGCCTTCACGCTGATCAGTCTTGCGGCCTTGCCTTGCTGTGCTGGGTGTATCCTGTTGCCCTCACACACCTTTACCTCGCAGTCAGTTCTACCTGCTAAGGCCGCGTGGGCCTCCTATTCCTCCTATGCCAACCCAGCAACCAATTCACGTGGGTGGGAGCATGCCAGGAGGTCTGCTCGTGTTGTGACCCAGCAGCACGTCGTGAGTGCTTGAAGATACCTTCCCACAAAATGTATTGTGGCCTTGGAGTGTGGTTTGCTCTGACCTCCCTCAGTTGGCACCAATATAATTTTTGTGGCAATGCGTGGTGGGCAGCGAAAACCAAACAAACATAACTGCTGCTCACTCAGCGAGAGTAATGGATACACTGTTAGTTGCATTCACGTGACCCCACCACATCACGTGAATGCCGTGCCGGCTGGCCCGTAGCCGCAGGTCTAATAATGAATGGTCATTGCTGCAGCCAGCATCACTGTTGATGGAGAAGAAGATGCTGTAATGATCAGTCCAGTCACATGGGGAGATGGATTCTAGAGATATTGTGTTTCTTTCTGCTATGATGAGGTCTAATGTCTCTCCCTTGTTGTGGGTTAGGCTGTCACAGAATTGGGACAGTTCCTGGTTTGCCAGAAAGGATTTGAGACCGCTTACATCATGAACGCCGGTATTGTTCCAGTGGAGATTGAAGTCTCCCAGAAAGATCTGCGGCACTTGTGAGCTGGCGTTGGCTGTAATGACTTCCATTAGCTCATCAATGAACTTCAGATTGTCACCCGGAGGGTGGTATATTATGTGAAGTTGGCAGATGATGTCGTCCGAGATGTTGGTGCAGAGATATTCACAGGAGGATAAGGAGATGGAGTCTGCTTGTTTAACTGTGATTGTGTTTCAATAGATGAAGGCTATCCCTCCTCCGGGTTTCTCAGATCTATCCATGTGAAGTAAGCATGAGTGAATATTGCAAATTCGCAATTCGCGAATTTGCGTATTTACAAATTCGCAATCCGCAAAATTCGTGAACTTTCGCGAATTTGCAGATTTTGGTTTTTTTTGTGTTCGCAAGGGTTTCTGCCAGTTCACGAGGGTTTTTTACGAGTTCGCAAACGCAAACGTACTTGTCGGGTCGCAACAGTCGTGACCATGTTGTTTCTACGTCTGGTTCATCACAGCACCTTCTGTTTCACCACTGCCACCCTCTGGTTCACCCATGCCACCCTCTGGTTCATCACTGCCACCCTCTGGTTCACCCATGCCACCCTCTGGTTCATCACTGCCACCCTCTAGTTCATCACGGTAGATTATGGGGGGAAAAGCACACCTGCCCTGCCTCAACTGACATGAAATAATTTGGGGCTGATTAATGTGTCACTGAATTTGAACTTCCAGTCTGGCACCTGCTTCCTTATCTGTAATTGCTTTCTGTTGCAGTGTAATTTTTTTTACCCGGACCTTTGTGGCATACTTGTAGCTATTCTCTGAGCCTTCAGTGAGGGTCAGAGCAGGGTCATAGAATAGTTGCACGTAGGCAACTGAACTCTGGAGGGGCCCCTTAGGAAGCACTACAGGGAATGGTTACTAATGATGAGCTTGAACTTTTGCACCTGCTGAGTGCTTTCAGTTTTGCAAAAATCTTTTTCTGCAATTTCGCGCGATTCGCGAGGCGCGAATTTGCGCAAGATCGAATTCGGAAGCCGCGTACGTTTTTTGCGACGTGTTAGTTCACGTGGTTTTTTGCATTTTCGCGAGCCGCTTGTAGTGCAACGAAGCGAAGTTACCCTAGCGGTTGTACATGGGCGCGGCCATCTTGTTTGCGTGATGTATTTCCGTTTCCGGGCGCTATGTGTAATCTCTCGAACTGTGCGGCTCACTAGTACAAGTTCGTGTGTGATCGTGGGGAAAATCTCACGTGAACTTACCCACGCGGTCGTGAACGAGCGCGGCCATCTTGTTTTTCATTCATTGCTATGGTTCTGGGCATCCTTTCTGTATCCTTTGTATTGCTTGTTTGAAGTTTTTTTAATCTATTTTACTTATTATCTATCCCTCTATTTTTCTAGCTCTATATTTTTGTGTTTTTTGCTACTTTTGGTTAATTTTAAGCTACTTTTTTAAACTCTTTTCTTTTCTTCTTCCCTATTCTATTTCTTATTTCTTATTTACCTTCCTTTCTGCCCAGACCATGGTAAAGGGAGCCGGGTAGCAGCCCGAGAAGGGGAAGGGTCCCGCACCCCGTGCCCGGCTCCCGTGCAGGCGTTTGAGGGGGGAGCTAGTGATGCCACGTGAGATCTTTAGCGCGGAGGAGGTGGCCGCACTAGTGTACTATGTACAGCGCTGCCTCCCCTGGACCATCACGGCAGGCGGCATGATCGCAAGTGGCTACGGGATCCGGGAGCGCCGGAAGCGGTGGGAGAAGGTGTGCCGTGCCATGTATGAACACTCTCGGGTCCGGCGCACCTACAACCAGGCCACCCACCGTTGGACGGATCTCCTGGACCGGGAGCGCGACCTGCTCGACCTGCTCGGCTTCAAGATCCCCGGGTTGGTGAGTAGTAGTAGCTATTTCATCACTACTCTGTTTTCTCCTGCTCTGTGTGTTATTATATTGTAAATTTTTGATTTTTACCAAGAGCAATAATGCTGCCGATTACATTGTAGGTAAATTATATTTCAAAATCTTCTGTGCATTTCAGGTGCACTGCTCTCCTTCTCAGTAGCGTTGCTACTATGCTTATTTGTTTTCGATTTTGTGTTCATTTCATTGGCCTGAGAAATTATGTATGAGTGTAGTTTACAGAACTATGTAATGCTAGACACTAAGGGGCAGATTTGCAATTACAGGTGCATCCCTGCAAAGTAGCAGGGATGCGCCAGTAATTGTGCGCCACGCCACCACCACCCATGGTGCACCGTATTTACAATGCGGCGCACCATGGGCCCAAAACGTCACCGAAGCGTTACGCATCTGTGCCATAAAGGCGGCGCATTGCTCCAGCAGTGCTCTGGGGTGCCCTATCTCCCCAATGCTGCGTCAAGCCGTACGTCTGCTTCAAGCAGGCGCAGGGTTTGAGTGACGCATCATTGTCCTAAAAGTGACTGATTGAAATCTTGTAGATTTCCCTCTGCCACTTTTAGGATGCGTTACTGCGCAGGAACGCCCTCCCTTGCGCCGGAATGCCCCCTGATGGCGCAGGGCTTTACAACGTGATGCATCTCCCATATGCGTCACATTGTTAATATACGCCGCACCATGGCGCCCTTTTGTTCTGCTGCTGCGTCACAAAAGTCATGCAACAACGGAGCAAAAGAGCCGCAAGGGGCTTGTAAATCTGCCCCTACAGACTCAAGTCCAGTCCTTCCTTTGTACACCTAGCAATAAGAAAAAATAGTGGTGGTGGTGGATTGATAGTTTGAGTATTTTAATGACTGGTTAATGTAGTAGGAAACTTTTTAGTGCTGTCACTGATCTGCGATCACGATGGAGTTTGTCTGTCACTTCGCGTGCTGCGGACTACTGCCTGCCAGTCCTAGGCAAACCTTTTTAGTAGTTTGTTTCGTGAGTTACATAACTTTCCAAGTCGACGGTCCTCAAATCAAACATTACTAATGTCGTAGTAGACCACATGAGATAGGTCAATATATCCCGGGGAATAGTTGTCTATTTGCTATTTCGCCAAAATATTTTGTTATTGTTCTTTTGAAATGTTTGATTTGGTTGACAACAATCATCCAGGTTTTCGGGTTTTTCTTTCTTTCATGTTGTACATCAGCTCCCCCCAGAGGCAAGAGGACAGAGAATGTAAATGTAAATGTAAATGTAGGTGTACTTATATAGCGCAAACCTGTCACCCAAAGGGCATTCTGGCGCTTGCTTAGGGAACCCGTCCTGGTATTCCCCTGTGAGAAACACCGGCAGGGTGTCCACAAGGTGAAAGCCAGGCATCCCGCCGCGAGGGGCCGTAGTGGAGATTAAGCAAGCTATTGCCCAGAGTTGCAGAGTGTGACCCTGTTATTCGAGTAGGCACCGGAGCGAGAATTGTCGAGTCCGTGGAATTTTTGAGCCCGAGACCCGCCGAGGCGGGGAATCGAACCCTGGTCCACGGTCGATCTCAGCTTCCGGGTCTGCCGCCTCTAACCACTGAGCCACGGTATCGGCTGCTGCTGCTGTAGAAGGCCAGGATCGGTCAGGCGAGGGCTCCTTTGCTGACCCCGGTAAGTTTTCATTTTAATATAGAGTACCTATTTTTTCCTAGCGTTCCTCATTCAATTTTTTCTAAATCGTCTTTGATCTTCTTGTAGACTGTATCTAAATTCTTATCCTGCCTTTACTATGACTCACTGTGGTATTACTAGATTATTCTTATTAGTCTGTCTGTGTAGCTAACTAAGATTGCATAGTTGGCAAAAGGTGTTAAACGAAACTCCCATTCTAGTCAGCAATAGCTCTATGCACTGAGTGCAGTCCTGTGGGATTGTCCATAATGTCTTTTCAAGTCTTCTAAATGTTTATGCTTTGACAATTCCCAACAATAAAATGTGAATGACCACCAAGAAAGAATAAGATACTACTTTACTTTTGGTTTGGATAGGAGGACAATCCATACTACTACTGTTGCAGGGACAAATCTGCACAAACAGAACTATGGACACTAAATAGTGCATTGTTTATCAATTATAATAGGCGCAGGTAGACTTTCCACATACCTCAGTGATAACAGACTTTGAAGAACCCCCGATCTCCTTACTGACTAGATAGTGTGGCAGAGTCATTTAGCTCCCGAATTCATCGATGATTGATCCCCAATGATGATTATCCAACGCAGGGCAAGAGTACGGAGTCAGAGTCCAGAAGTGTCAGAGGCACGGACTCATGCTTGGAAATTGCAAAACCTTTTGCTCAGTCACTCTTGACCAAAAACCACAGAGTCTATTTAAGTTTTAAAGCTTTATTAAAAGTAAAAACATTTATTAAAATCAAGTTTGTCATAAAACATAAACGGTTGATTAAAAATAGAAAAGTGCTTAGTGATTTATTTCACACATTTATTGTGGGCGAGCCGAGCCCTCACCTGGTTTGAAGTTGAACTTTAATTTTTCTTTTTGGTGCTGAATCGTTGGTCACTCCGTCCTAGTGATGATGATCTGATCTTGCTCTTGTTCTTAGAAGTGAAGCTTCTGTCTGTTATGAGAAAAATGGTGCGTGTTAAAAAGCAAGCATTCATCAGTTGTGCCAAAAAGTGCAGCAAGACAACACCCTTCCCTGGAAAAAGGGACATTTTTACTTTAGAGTAGACAGTCACAAATTATTAGATTGGTTTCTGTATTCACATTTCTTCATTCCTAGACAATATACTAGTGAGTGGTGTATGTCTATGACATCTAACATTCTTAAATGTACTTTGTAGGTGGAACATCTGGTGCCGGGGCCAGCGCGGAGGTGGAGGAGGACACTTCTGGGAGGAGGCGGTGCAAGTGCCGGAGGAAACTGCTGTGATGGTTGCCACGGTAGTGGCGGGCAGTGGTAAGCTCCTATATTCCTTACCTATCGAGATTGCAGACTACAGAGTGTGCTCTCTGCACGGGTGTAGTATATATGTTGTACAGTTAAGTTACTATACTGTTAAGAAGACTTTCAAATTTAGAACAAAGTTTTTATCAACCAGGTAGTAGCCTCCTCTAAATTTACTTCAACTGAAGATGAACTTGATGGATGGGATGAACGAAAAGCGAAAGAAGGGTGTAAGTAAGTGTGGAAGGACGAGCAAGTTAAAAGTAATGATGACTGACAAAGAAGAATGATACGTGTTTGATTGGTGCCCGAGGTGGCTGGGAAGGAATATGATGCATGGCTGGGTGAAGGATGAAGCAAGGATGGGTGGAAGGAGAACAGCCTGGGTGGGTGAAACAGAAACTGTATGTGTGCGCAATATATCCTTTTGTTGAAATTCAAATGCAAGTCAAGCACGGATGTATGGCTTGCGGTTTCCCAAATAAAATGAAAAGGTTGTTTTCCCGTGAGAAAACGTAAGGTTTGTCCAGATGAGAGACATGAAGAAGAATGATTGACATATAGTTTGAATGGATGGATGTCTGGATCATGGTACTATCTGACTCTTAGATAGCATATGTGTATCTAGAGAGAGTAGACGATCACTGGATGAACTAAGTGTTACTTTGAAGAGCATGTAACACCGCACCCGCACGTCCGTTCCAGTGTAGGAAAGTCAAGGAGCAGAAGTTTTAATTTTGTCTGAATACCACAATGAATAGTAGCAGTAGTTTGTATTGCAAGCACAGAATATATCCGGCTATTACGATGGCCACTCACTACCTCTGTTAATAAGTTTAGTAGAACTTTGTGATGTATTTACTATGGGTACTGTATCGATCCCCCTATTTCTGACCCTTGTCTGGTTAATAATTAACTAGCAGCCATTCAACTGCACAGAAAGCCGTTATCTGATTAGCCAAACAACGGCACAGAAGCCCGTTATCTGATTAGGTCATACTGCATGCCATCTCATTAGGCAAGCACTATTTCTCCAGCCCCCTAATAGGCATACGGTGTCCTCAAAACAAATCAAACCTACCACGACCTGGGAAATCCCCACAGCCATTGTTTTGATTTAGCCGAGAACTTCAGTAAAGAATGTGCGAACGACCAGTTCGTATGACATCCTTATTGACGTATTTATGTCCATCCTTACGTCAATCTCGGCACCTTTCAGGTATAAATAATACCGACATTGCCTTAAGCAAACACACGAGGTGGTGACAAGATTGGAGCAGCGAGACTTGCCGAGGAGCCCAGCTGACAGCGAAGCCCACAGACGCTGCCCCTCCTTTCTGACGCGCTGAGAGAGAGACGCTGCCTTTTCTCCTGCCGAGAAATCCAGCTCGAGCGCTTCCAGCCGCCCTTGCAGGCAGCTGGGATATCAAGACCTGAGATAGAGATACCAGCCCTCCAGCCTTCTAAATCCCAGGTACTGAACTGAATAACCCCTTGCAGAGAATTCTTGAAGCAGACCCTTGGCAAAACAAACTTAACTTAAACTGCTACTTATCTACTCCCGCCCACGTATTAGGCTTAGGTCAGGTACATTGGGGTAGGCGTAGTTAGAAGCACCAGTTGAGTAGGATTAGTCAATGTATATATGTATGTATCTATTTTATCCATTTTAAGTATCATATGGCTAAGAAACCATATCAATGCTTTTACAGTATTATTTTATAATTCTGTTATTACTGTATGCACTTTACATAACAATAAGTATTGCAATAATAGCGATTCATTTCTCTTGTATGAGAAAAGAGACTGATCAATAAATAACATCTTTTTATTGAACACGCCTGTCTCTTCCTTTTCTCTACAATCTGGTGAAACTAAGAATGCACTGAACTGACTGAGTAAAATAAGTTGTCTTTTGTTTTCACACGACTCTAGAGATACACTCTTGATTAGGGGAGAGCAAAGTTGTCATGTTCTATGGTTGTCAGAAACTAAATCCCTTCTTGTCTATCCAGGGAGGTTAAACTCCTCCTTGTCTATTCGAGAAAGTTTCTAGTGAACTCTGAGCTAGCTGGCAAACATTAAACTTTAAGTCTAATATCGACAGTAGAAGACCTTGTTAACCTCTGTCCTACGTCTATACTATTGAAGATATTATTCCAATGTGCAGAGTCTATTGGGATAATAGGAACTACACTACATGGCGCCCAACTGTTTGGATAGGCGATAAATCTAACATAAGACATGAGAGTAACTCAGTCGTGCTTTTTCACACAGACCCCTTTTTCCCCATAATACTCCAAAGACGTCTGGAGTGGGTGAAAGGTTAAATCCGCCAAACTTAGTAGGAGGAGACTCCTATGTATGGTTCTTGGTTTATTCAACGTTGAAGGATACACTGTTCCAAAATATTGTGCATCTAATCTTTGTTTCCATAGAAACCTGATCTGCAAATAAATAAAATAACTTTCTTGACATTAGAATGTCAGACAATGAAGTAGAAAGAGAGACAGCTAGAATAGCAGCTCAACTCCTAGCGGCTGACAATAGTCTCCTACAGCAAGACCCGGATGCAATACTCATCCCGGTCAACATAAGAAAATCTATAACTTTAAATCTTATAGAAAATGGGCTGGCACCGAGAGGTGGTACAGTCATATTCGTAATTGAGGCACACGAATATCGGCAGACAGAGGTATTCTATTCATGGATACACTTTCCAGCAGCAAACGCTGTAAAAAAGGACTTCCACTATTACAAAATAGAGGAACCTCCTAATGAGTACACTCCTTTCGAGGAAGTGGAAATACCACTTAAATACCAAGAGCACCGGCTCTGGTTTAATGGCGCCCTAAAACATAATAATCACATCACCAGGCTCGGTCCACTAGGTAGACCAGCAGCAACGTGGCCGGTCCTAGCCGGATATACACCACATCCAGACATTGAAGAAATGTCTGCACCAGAACTTTTAGCACAGCTAAAACAATTAATTAAAATACATAGACAATTAGTCCAATATGTAATGCGGACTTCAACAGTCCAACCAGCTATTAAAATTCCACAGCTGATCCCTCACCAGGGGAACACAAATAAAATTACACCACAGAACATACAGTCCTGTCTAGGTAAAGTACCCACAAAACGGGAACAAATTCCATTCTGGTTAGCACAAAAAATCACTCAAATAGAGGCGGTATTTCCAGATACCACCCCGGTTGAGAAACACAGGATTCTGACTATCTGTCTTCCAATGGGAATCGCACCACATGTGGAGGACTGTGACACTTGGGGTACAGTCTTTGCTTCCATTTACACAAAAACACATGGTGTTCCATCCATGTCAGTAATACCAGATGTGCTAAAACAAATTCAAGATGAATACGGTCCAGAACCTGCCTTAACTCTTGGTATGAAATTACTAAAAGACTTCAAGCAGGTCTCGGCAATATTATTAGCAAATATAAAGGGAGAAGCAGCAAATGTGGCGATCCGCCAGAGGTTGAAAGAGACAGATATAGCAGACCAACCATTTGAAATTGCCAGAATCATAGAAAATCCTATGAAGAACTAGGAAGAGATAGTTTGGGTGGAAAACCGGTGAAACCCCAACTTATTGAAAAACCTGAAAAAGTATTTATTAAGAATAATCTAAACACTCAAAAAAAGAGCTGGGATGGAAATAAACAATCCACTCCTAAAGAAAAAATATTCCAGTCCAGAGGAAGGTCTCCTCGACGGAGAGAAAGATCTCCGGACCAAGGACACAAGTCTCCCCAGAGGGAGCCCTCTGAGAAAAAATACAACCTTAGAAATAGGGATAACCTGAAGAAACCTGATAGATATCAAGATATTGATACACGTCCCTCTCAATCTTTTCAGACTTCCTCGCAGAAATCGGAAAGAAGAGGACGATCAGAACACAGGGAAGAGCACGTCAAGTCCAAAGACAAGGAACCTGCTCATCAAAATAAAAAATTACAGTTTCCAAAAAAGAAGGTAGCCAGTATTAAAGTAATCAACCATGCCGAGAATACTGAGGACACAGTTGAAAAACGGAGAATGCGCTCAGACAATGCTAGACAGCGCAGCAGAAGTGAGCATAGCTCTCAATATCCTTATGAATCATCTGGAGACAGTGGACACGAATGAATACATTCAGGTGGAAACTGCAGATACCAGAGTTAGCAAACCTCATAAAATATATGAAATAACATTGCGTATAGAGGGGGATAAGACTAGGAAAATAATTGGGGTCTCTTTTGGGATAATCTCTCCAAGGGCTATGACATCCTTCTAGCTGAAAGAGACTGGCCACCAGAGTTTGTCAGGGAGTGTCCTCATGGCGAAGAAATAATTATGCCTGCCTTCTCAAATCATATTCCAATTCATAAAAAATATACACTTGCAAGAAAGTGGGCAGTAGCCCAAGCTCCTGCATTATATAAAAACCATGTGGGATGGGATGAGGACTCTCCTCCTCACAAAATCCAGTTAAAATCACAACCAACTGCTCAGAGGCAGTACCCAATTAAGCAAGAAGCAAAAATACGGGTAAAAGAGATCCTAGATCAACTTGAATACCAGGGGGTGATTGAAACTTGCACCTCACAAATGAATAATCCTTTGTTTCCTGTCTCCAAACCAGACAATTCATATCATCTTGTTTTGGACTACAGACACCTTAACTCATGTTGCAAAACCTTTGCAGTACAAAACTCGCATAGTGCTGCACTAATGAATAACATAGTGCGCAAAAAATACAAAACAACATTAGACATCTCTAATGGATTCTTCTGTCAAAATATAGCACCAGAGAGCAGATATTTGACCGCGTTCTCAATAAATGGCGCGCAAATTTTTTTCGGTCGTTTGCCCCAGGGCTTTAAAAACAGCCCAGGATTATTCTCAGCAAGAGTAACAGAGTTACTGCAAATATATGATGATGAGGCATTATCTTATGTCGATGACATCTATCTAACAGATGATGACTTGGATACTCACTTGAAGAGAGTGAACACCATAATACTTGGGTTCGCAGCAGAGGGTTACAAATTCAACTTTAAAAAGTCAAGAATTGCCCATCTAACTGTCCTGTTTTTAGGATATGAACTATCAAGTGAAGGCAAAAGCCTGGCTGACAATTTCCTAGAGAAATGTGCTGTAATCCAAGCACCTAGAACACTAAGAAACTTACAATCAATTCTAGGTTTCCTGAATTTCGGAAGAACTTACATTATAAATTATGCAGAGAGAGTTAAACCTCTCTATGATCTTATAAAACCAGATTTTAAAAGAATCAATTGGACTCAAAAACACACAGAAATTTTGAGATCTTTACAAACAGATATGTTAGTTAAAACAAAATTACAAACACGTGACAACACACGCAACCTTGTGATTCGAGTCATCCCAGGAAGATGCGGATTCACATACCTGACCTCTAATGAAGTAGAGAAGGTACCAATTGCATACAAATCACACTTGTACACAGAAGCTGAAAAAAGGTTCAGCATTAAGGAAAACATTGTTTATGCGGTTCAAACAGCTGTAGCAAAAGAAAAATACCAAGCCGACGGTAGACAGGTTACAGTCAGAACAGCAGAATCAGCTTTTGAGGCAT
This sequence comes from Lissotriton helveticus, assembly GCF_964261635.1. Taxonomy (NCBI): domain Eukaryota; kingdom Metazoa; phylum Chordata; class Amphibia; order Caudata; family Salamandridae; genus Lissotriton; species Lissotriton helveticus. Next base: position 241,396,713 of record NC_136060.1, on the reverse strand, counting down.
TAACAACACCATGTAATCTACTGACAACGGCACTGAATCCAGAATGGATACAATGGGTAAATTCTGTTGCTACAGACAAAGTAAAATACTATTTTGACCCGGAAATGAAAGATTTAAAATATCTAGAATATGAGAGAGAATACCCTCTGCCAATCGACATTCTGCCTTTACGACAGTACGCCTGTGTAATATATACAGACGGTCATGCTCAACCCTCAGTTTGGGGAGAGCTGGCTTACAACGCCACATGCGAAATTGTAAAAGAAGTGTGGCGCGGAGGTAAATTAAAACCTTTACTTACAAAAACACACTCAGTAGAAAATAATTCAGAACAACAAACTGAAATAATAGCGTTAAAAATGGCGCTAGATAATGCCGATCGCGATTTCCCGACACTTATAGTGTGCGATTCGTATTACTGCGTCAAATCACACAATAACGATTTACAGAAATGGATTAAAAACGGTTACAAAGATGACACAGGTTGCAACAATAAAGCAAAAAGTGCTTTGGGAACAAGTAGTTCATTTACAGAAAGAACTACCAAAAACTCACGTGATACATTCACTGAGTCATCAGCGTGATGACGTTCACGTTGCAGGGAATTCATTGGCTGAGACAGCCACAGCGGTAGCAACTAAATCGGCTTCCGTAGCTACAAAAAAGCGTGCAGTAAAATACATTGACGGAGAAACTGTGCTGGCAGTAAAAAAGTCATCAAAAGGCGACTGCTCAGCACTACCGATCAATTACCCACTCAATTATACATACATAATCGATGCAAACTCAGTCCCTTTTGCTCGAATCCCTGGAGTGGGGGATAGAGTAATTCCAAACACGGACAGGAGAGGCTTGTTAATAGCAGACGCACATATGGGTGAGGGTCTCAGACACCTTAAACTAAAAGATTCTCTGGAAGAATTACAATCAGTGTACTGGTGGCCAGGCATGAGCCTGCATCATCACATTTTTGTAAAAAACTGCCCAGACTGCAACAGAGATCGCAGTGGCGAGAGAAACGGTTTAATACCATGGCGTTTCACTCCAGAATGTATCAAATCAACAAAAAGAATAAAAACCCAGTATGAATAATGCGTCACATTAACATGTAAAGACTATTTTCACTTATATAGTAGACCCCAACTTTCGGCTGACGTCGGAACTGTTATACAAAGATTTGCGAGTCTATAATGGCATATACGCTAGAAGCATGTTACGTTCTGACCAAAATCTTTCCTTTAGCTCTAAAACAGCTTATGGGGGGTGCCTGGCCAGAATGAACATTGCATTGCGGGACTCTTCTCACTTCCTTCCTGAGGGAAACGGGATGGTGTAAAGAAAAAACCAAGGCATAAAGCAATCTATAACAGCAAAGATATTAGGTTCAGGAGTTGGGTGGGTCAAACATTTAATAAGTGTCCAACGTAGTCTAAATAACCTGCCAAGAAATTCTCTGAAAGGACTCAGTCCGTACGAACTATTGTTTGGGACTAGAATGTTAATCCAGGACTTAGATAGTCAGACTTCAGTGGTTAAAGAAAAATGCTTTGATATCAAAGATCGCTTGGCTATTTTACAGGACTTAAATGAAACAAGAAAAGACCTGAGCAACATAAAGTTGAAACAACAGCCAGCAACCACTGAAGAAAAACCACCTGTCCCAGCAAGGCCTGTCTGGATTCCAAAAGTCGGGGATCTGGTCAGAGAGAAGATCGCGGTAAAGAAGGAATTTGGGCCTTCTTACAGAAAAGCAGTTCCTGTCTTGTCTATCAACGGGACAAGATCAGTAGTACTACCGCCCCTTACTGGTAAAAAGGAGAACCGAGTCATATCCATCGACCTGGTTAAACCACAATCATGTGGCCGATAACAAATAGTAGGCCAAGTGGACTCCCAAGAAGTAGCAGAACACCAACGTTTGCTACATCCACAGAGGTTCAAACTGAAAGACTGATCACATTTGGAAAATCTACAGTGAAACAACAAGGACTATGCAACAAAGCAATGGAACTTGAACCTTTTAAAACCCAAATAAAAACCTTTCATCAAGGAACAACAACCTACGATGATGTAACTACAGACTTTGCTAATGAAATAAAGCAAAATCAAAAAACAAAAAGTAATCCAGAAGCAATTGGAACAATTGACAGAACGACATCCGGCTACTTCATCAACTTCGATGATGTTTCAGAAGATCCAAGTGAACCAGAAGTACAGCCATCAACAAAAACTTTTAAAGACAAAGCAAAGGAACTTTTTCATCAACTAAAGGGAACCTATCTGACTTTTCCATGGATTGAAATTTGGGTGACATTAGGTGCATTTATCCTCATACTTTTGCTCATCATGGTACTATGCTTGGGACATTTCATTGAGGGAAAATATGCTAAAATGGACACAGCAAGCCAGAAAATCAACTTGGCCCTTAAACCACACACATCTTCACACGTCAAGAAAAGAGAACTTTCTTCAGTGAACTTCACAGCCAATCCTATACCAGGCGGTGTAGCATGGGACAATACTGATTATGAAATCTATGGCCCGGTTGAAATCCTGAAGTATCCACATCAATTTAAGATCTCGTTAAGTGACTTTGTAAAACCAAGCACATTTGCTGATGATTGGGACTTTGAAAGTATAAATGATATGATGTCTGACCTAGTAATGTCTGCTAAATTTACAGAACACGATTATTTGCTGGGTTCGTCTAATTATGATCAAATGTTCTGCTACAACCACTATGGTAACCATTATCTCCATAAATCTGCACAACCTAGAAATGTTTTAAATTATAACCAATGGGAACATTGTGCTACTCCACCGAAGGGTAGTTCTAAAACATTTTATGATAAATATTCATATTTTTCAGGGTTTAACACAAGTAATGCAGAAACATTTTATTTCAAATTGTCGAATAAGACAGGTATGAAGACCATGCTTACAAACACGAAATTGATATATTCAGATTCATGTTTTTGAGCAAATGAATACATTTGGTTTTGATTTCTGGAACAATAACATTGAAACAAAAACTGGTTGGGGTACAAAAGATTGGCAAGTACAAGGTTTAGAATCATTATTCAGAGCCTGTATGATCCCAGAACAAATTATATTCTTGAATGACACTATTCAACAAACTACCTGTCTTGGCTTAGCCAAAATCAAAGACTTAAACAAACTGTCTATTCCAAAGCCAACAACGAACAGTAATAGCTCTATAGATGTTGAGATAGACGTGAACCATATTTTAAACCAAAACAGAACACATCCTGATTGGAAACAATGGTTGATCTGGCCCACAGACACAAATAACTGTCAAGACAGATTCCTGAACAAAATACAGGGGTTCAAATTGACCAGGCCAGACCCTAGATATTCCCAAAGACAACATCCAGGGATAGTAACTACTTACAGTGTGGGCAAGCTCTGCCTTCAATGGCTACAAACATCCACACTGGCAGAAATTAAGCAACACCTAACTTTACTTCAAGAAGGTGCTGACTTGCGTGATTTCATTATGGGACCACGCAAACAGCGTCAAAAACGTTTCATAGCGGCCTCTATATATGCAGCTTACAATGAAGCCTGGAAAGTAACTCAAATTGAGACAGCAGAAAAAATACGGGAAATTGACCGTATTAATTTGGAAAAATCACTTTCTGTTGTGGACAATGAGTTAATGACTCTGTCCTCCAGAATATATTCACTGGACAGTATTGTGTCTTCAGCAATCGATATAATATCGCAAGACTTACTGATGTTACAACACGGTCAGTCCCAATTGCGTTCTATTGTACAACTTGGCTGGACGTTACAAAATCTGCGTTCAGGCTATGTGCCTTGGCGTTTAATCAACACAACGTCACTATTTAATATCTTTAACCTTACTGATAAACAAATCAGTTTGGCACAGAAGGGTGCTGACTATACAATTCTGAGCATTGAAAAACTTGAGAGATTACCATGTCAGAACGACCTGTCATTGAATGGATAATACATGGGATAATAAATATTCCGATAACAACTTTCCAGTTTCAATACTGCCAAAAATATATACAGGCAGGCCAGTATGAAAGGTTGGGTAAAGGGTACATTAAGTCAACATGGAACTTGCCCTATACACACGCATGTGTTAGTAATAAAGGACAAAGTGTGTTCCTTAGTGGCAATAATTGTGAAAGGTCACTAAGCGGTACACTTCTGTGTCAGGGTATTAGTTTGCATGGAGCATGTGAAGGGACTTCAAATAACCTTTCATGTCACCAGCTAGGCACACCTGCAACACAAATAGAACCATTCTTTAGGAGACTCTCGAACGGGAGTTACATTCTAATTGTAGATCGCAGATGTTGCAGTCTGCTGCCCGGAAAACCTTATCTTATAACCGTGACTACGAAGGTCATGTGCTGTGAACGAGTATTGTTCCCAAATGATGCTCGAGACAGGGAGGCAAGGTTATGGCCCAGTTTGAAAATTTCTTCTATTCGAATTGATACTTTAAGCAGAATGAAGACTGTGCTCCTACAGACGCCAACCCGGTTAACGTCATCAAAAGAAACGTATGATCTCCAAGTTGCAAGGACAACTGCTGAGATTCATTCACTGTTATCAACCAATTCCCCCATACATTTCGCAGAAATACTGAGCGAAATCTTAAATATTTCTGATACAAGTGGAATCTCGAGTGTATTTAAGACAGTGTTTTCGGGAGCTTTAACCCCATTCAAAGCCATCCTGGGTATTTTTCCTGATTTTGTCCATTCCATCTTTGGCGGACTTCCTCTCCTTTTGGGTCTAGTGGCAGGCATCCTATTTTTGATCCTGTTACTTCGCTATGGCAAACCACGTCACAGACAAGACACCAGCGACAATGGAAGAAACGATCCTAGCCAAACGCTACAGGGACCGCATAACTAAAGTCCTTGGAATAGCCCTGTAGTGTAGTTCCTATTATCCCAATAGGCTCTGCGCATTGGAATAATATCTTCAATAGTATAGACCTAGGGCAGAGGTTAACTAGGTCTTCTACCGACTATATTAGACTTAAAGTTTTGTGTTTGCCAGCTAGCTCAGAGTTCACTAGAAACTTTCTCGAATAGGCAAGGAGGATTTTAACCTCCCTGGATAGACAAGAAGGGATTTAGTTTCTGACAACCATAGAACATGACAACTTTGCTCTCCCCTAATCAAGAGCGTATCTCTAGAGTCGTGTGAAAACAAAAGACAACTTATTTTACTCAGTCAGTTCAGTGCATTCTTAGTTTCACCAGATTGTAGAGAAAAGGAAGAGACGGGCGTGTTCAATAAAAGATGTTATTTATTGATCAGTCTACTTTCTCATACAAGAGAAATGAATCGCTATTATTGTAATACTTATAGTTAAGTAAAGTGGATACAGTAAAGACAGAATTATAAAATAATACTGTAAAAGCATTGATATGGTTTCTGAGCCATATGATACTTAAAATGGATAAAATAGATACATACATATATACATTTGACTAATCATACTCAACTGGTGCTTCTAACCACGCCTACCCCAGTGTACCTGACCTAAGCCTAATACGTGGGCGGGAGTAGATAAGTAGCAGTTTAAGTTAAGTTTGTTTTGCCAAGGGACTGACTCGAGAATTCTCTGCAAAGGGTTATTCAGTTCTGTACCTGAGATCTAGAATGATGGAGGGCTGGTATCTCTTATCCCAGGTCTTGATATTCCAGCTGCCTGCGAGGGCTGCTTGGAAGCGCCGGAGCTGGATTTCTCAGCAGGAGAAAGGCAGCGTCTCGTTCTCAGCGCGTCAGGAAGGCGGGGCAGCGCCTGTGGGCTTCGCTCTCTGCTGGGCTCCTCGGCACGTCTCGCTGCTCCAATCTCGCACCACCGCATGTGTTTGCTTAAGGCAATGTCGGTAATATTTATACCTGAAAGGTGCCGAGATTGACGTAAGGATGGACATATATACGTCAATAAGGATGTCATATGAACGGGCTCGTTCGCACATTCTTTTGCTGAAGTTCTCGGTGAAATCAAAACAATGGCTATGGGAATTTCCCAGGTCGCTGTAGGTTTGATTTGTTTTGAGAACTCCGTATGCCTTATCAGGGGCTGGAGGAATATCGCTTGTCTAATTAGATGGCATGCGTTATGACCTAATCAGATAACGCGCTTCTGTGCCGTGGTGTGGCTTAATCAGATAACGGTTTTTGCACCGTTGGATGGCTGCTAGTTAATTATTAACCAAACCAGGGTCAGGAATAGGGGAATCGATACAGTACCTATAGGAATACATCACAGCCCGGCTTAGAGACCTGAACATGACTTGGTTTCTTTCATTTAGACCGATGTGGCAAAGTTGTGTTATGCCTGTATTAAGGTGCTTGCTATGCGGCGAAGAATGCGTGTTGGACACCTGTCTGACACTACAATCGGATGTGCCAATGGACGCAGAGACTTTGTTGGGTCCGGTAACGGCTCATGCATTGTACTGTCCCCAGCGGCTACCAATCCTGATGACGGCATTCGTGGAGACTTCACCACTACGATTGAAGAGTAGTGAAGTACAAGATGAAAGCAGCATCGATCAGGTACGACCTTCTGTCAGCTATGCTGATCGAAACATCATGCTCATGAATGCATGTTACAAAATTTTTCCGAGTTAGTGGAACTTTCGCAAGAAGCAGTTGACAGTTTTTTCGAAAGCCTCAACAATATGATGTTTTCACCAGAGCAGAAAGAATGACTTTGAACAAACTAGCACACGGCGTTCCATACACCCTGAATTTGGCCTTCAACTTTGAAAATAAAGCAATAAGAAATTTTCTCACCAGTTTTTACAGAGAGCGAGACATTTTTTTTTTCCCCCTTCCATTTCCAAAAATATTTACGATTTTTTTGGGACACTTATCTTCTGCTTAAAGTAAAACTATTCCTAGAAAACAAAATTTCTATATTTAGCTACTCTAGAGACAATAGCTACCCTCTAGCATGTTCGCAAGTATTATGATTTTGTGATGAGATGGTCTCGACCTTTTCTTCTGTATTAAGAGCCATTTCATGCGTAATTTCCGCATTTCGTTCATGCTGATTTCAAAATATGCGTATTAGATTTAGCATTATTATACTGCTTGCAGTGCATATAGTAACTATACTCATCTTTTCATGTATTTCGCATTTCCAATTTTCAGAATGCATTTGATTGTATTTTGGGGTGGTTCGGTATACACATGCACTACTAGTTTTGTTTACTATGCCTAGATTTGTAAATATGGACATAGATTACATGGAGTGGGTGTGATGTATTTACTATGGGTACTGTATCGATCCCCCTATTTCTGACCCTTGTCTGGTTAATAATTAACTAGCGGCCATTCAACTGCACAGAAACCCGTTATCTGATTAGCCAAACAACGGCACAGAAGCCCGTTATCTGATTAGGTCATACTGCATGCCATCTCATTAGGCAAGCACTATTTCTCCAGCCCCCTAATAGGCATACGGTGTTCTCAAAACAAATCAAACCTACCACGACCTGGGAAATCCCCACAGCCATTGTTTTGATTTAGCCGAGAACTTCAGTAAAGAATGTGCGAACGACCAGTTCGTATGACATCCTTATTGACGTATTTATGTCCATCCTTACGTCAATCTCGGCACCTTTCAGGTATAAATAATACCGACATTGCCTTAAGCAAACACACGAGGTGGTGACAAGATTGGAGCAGCGAGACTTGCCGAGGAGCCCAGCTGACAGCGAAGCCCACAGACGCTGCCCCTCCTTTCTGACGCGCTGAGAGAGAGACGCTGCCTTTTCTCCTGCCGAGAAATCCAGCTCCGGCGCTTCCAGCCGCCCTTGCAGGCAGCTGGGATATCAAGACCTGAGATAGAGATACCAGCCCTCCAGCCTTCTAAATCCCAGGTACTGAACTGAATAACCCCTTGCAGAGAATTCTTGAAGCAGACCCTTGGCAAAACAAACTTAACTTAAACTGCTACTTATCTACTCCCGCCCACGTATTAGGCTTAGGTCAGGTACATTGGGGTAGGCGTAGTTAGAAGCACCAGTTGAGTACGATCAGTCAATGTATATATGTATGTATCTATTTTATCCATTTTAAGTATCATATGGCTAAGAAACTATATCAATGCTTTTACAGTATTATTTTATAATTCTGTTATTACTGTATGCACTTTACATAACAATAAGTATTGCAATGATAGCGATTCATTTCTCTTGTATGAGAAAAGAGACTGATCAATAAATAACATCTTTTTATTGAACACGCCCGTCTCTTCCTTTTCTCTACAATCTGGTGAAACTAAGAATGCACTAAACTGACTGAGTAAAATAAGTTGTCTTTTGTTTTCACACGACTCTAGAGATACACTCTTGATTAGGGGAGAGCAAAGTTGTCATGTTCTATGGTTGTCAGAAACTAAATCCCTTCTTGTCTATCCAGGGAGGTTAAACTCCTCCTTGTCTATTCAATAAAGTTTCTAGTGAACTCTGAGCTAGCTGGCAAACATTAAACTTTAAGTCTAATATCGACAGTAGAAGACCTAGTTAACCTCTGTCCTACGTCTATACTATTGAAGATATTATTCCAATGCGCAGAGCCTATTGGGATAATAGGAACTACACTACAACTTGGTCATTCATGTGTGGATGTATCACTGTTCACTCAATAAAAAGCAAAGCACCTAAAGTCATCCCATATGTAAGCAAATACATACCATGTGCAGTGATAGATAATCAGATTATTTATCTTCTTCATTTTCCTTTTCTAGTATTCATTGGCACTGTAGGGTGAAAGTTAAATTAATTAAGCAGTAGCCCTTGTAACAGAGTATTCTCAGTGCCACCAGTAATAGAAAAGTAAGAGCATCACCACCTGCATGTACTGGACCGGTACAGTAACGCAAGTCTGTCTCACTCATCATGGCGGGCGTCTGTTTTTCTCGGGTCCAAGTTGACTGCGCTGGCATTATGCCGGCGTGCAGAAGTTAACGTACCAATTTTGCTAAACAAGAGAGAAGAATAAGAATAATACTAGTGTACTGGCATAGTCGACTCTAATGGAGGGAGTCCATAGTGCTCGTAGAATTGATTCCTTAAACTCCCACTAATGTTAGAGCAAGGATGAAGAAGTGGGAGGTTAGATAGCTACTGGCCACAATAGTTATGTACTGCGCTTGCAAGTTGCTAGTTCTACTGTGACAGAACTTTCTGCTGAATCATTTTGTGTTAATCTTAAAGAGCATTGGTTAAAGACTATGTTTTTCTTTCTTCATATAGATGCTCCTTCCAAACCAACACGGAAGGAGCTGGCTAAAAGGGCCTGGCAACGGAGGCTGGAGGCGACTGTCGCCGAATATCCGCGGCTGGTGGCCCAGGAGGAGGGGGACACGCAGTCGACCACAACATCGACCGGGACAGCTGCATCCTCCTCCGCGCTTCCTGGGTCAGCCAGTCAGCGCAGAAGGTCTCCAGCGGTATGAAGCCTGGTTACCGCAGCCACCCGCCACCGCCGAGCAGCAAAAAAATCAGCTGCCCCCCACAGCAGTTCCAAAAAAAGCTTGCACCGCCTTTCACTCAGGGTGTCCTACCTCGAGCAGGAGCTGTTGAACGCCAAAACCCTGCTCGAGACCCTCCGCAAGGAGCATGCCGACCTTGCCCGAAAAGTGAACAGCAGCCAGCAGTAGGAGGAGACTGTCCCTTGCCCCTTTTTTAAAGACTTCTGGGGGGTGGAAATTGGGAGTTGGGTTTTTTGGACTTTTCACGGACGTTCGTTGGGGTTAGGGAGGGGGGTGGGTTGGGTCTTGCGGGAGATTATTTATGTTAGGGATATAAATGTACTTTAAACTTTATCTTAGCATACGTATTTTTTACTGCTTTTGAGGCTGGTGGGTGGGGGTTTAACAGTAAGTTTGTTTTCCTGAAACTTAAGTGGCATCTTGATTTAAGTTGTGTAAGTAATTGCCCAAATGTTTTCAAAACTAAGTGCCTCTCACAGAGTAAGTGAATTCAATAGTCCTAGGACTTTACTAGTACTACCGTCAGTCTCTCGTCTCTCCTAATACTCCATTATACTACCTCCCCTCAAACGCTTATCTTACCTGTAATTTGTGGTTGGAAATAGGGCTAGGCACAGAGCTGGCTGCACGGGAAATGGTGATTAAGGTTGGCAATCCTGGGCGGATGAAATGTCATCATTGCGGTGGTACTAGTGGAGTTACACAGTGGCAGTTGCAGCATATGAAAAAAAGAAAATGAAACCTTGTTTGTCCTTACCGTAGCATTAGAACGGTATGATAGAGAATACAGCAGGTGACAGTACACTAGAACAGTGCCACAATGTAGCCTAACATATGGTAAAGTATTGAAAGTATAACTACTACTTGCGTTGAATTTCTTTGACATTGGCTACTACTACAAGAAATAGTACTGAAGGTGAAGGATACAGCAGCGTAATAATTTGCCGCGTCTAGGAGGAGGATGTTCTTGATGATCAATCAAGTTGATGGCGCACATGAAAATCTGCTTTCATTTGCCAATAGTCATGGGTCTGTGTCAAGTTGAGTAAGAATATATCCTCGGATTCCTTCACCAGCCTGTTGCTATGACCTTATCCTCCCCAGCAAGTGTGTGGAAATATTGCTGTCATTTAGTCACACATCAATCAAAACCACACAGCCCAGGGGAAGAGGGTTAGGGTTTGGAAAATGGATTGGAATGGGGGTTTTTGGGAAAGTTTTGTTGAGAGAAGAAAAAAAAGCACAGCATGGACAAACAATAATTGAAGATAAACAAATCTTTGGCTACATAAAGGAAGTGCATGCACTACTGCAAAATCTTTTAAGTGACATAAAGGAAGTGCATGCACTACTGCATGCATGGTTACTGAAAAGTAAGTAGTACTTTCGACAACCGTGAATGAAAGAATGCTAAAGTACAGGGCTGCAGTAATTATGCGTTTTCACTTGCCTATCTCTGCACTCACAGAAACACTTCGTTCATTAAATTAGGTTTGAAAAAACCTATACAATGGCTGTAGGGATGAATTTAGAAGCAGAGATCAAAGAAATGCAGAGTCACACTCATAGAAGTTCACAGCAATAACATTACTTAAAAGATAATTAGAAAAGAACGGATACTGTATCTGTATGTTGTTGTGGTTGTCCTGTTGAATTTGGGAAGTTGCATGCATCCAACCATTCCTCTTAGTAGCGGGACTCCTCCATTCCATCTGACGCTCCGTCCATCAATGTTGGTGACCAGAAGACACCCTGTCCACTGCCTGCCTGGCGGATGCTGAATTGCGGCTCGCTAATGTGAAGCTTGACTTCTTCCTTTTTTTCCCATTGCACAGGCTGAAACCCGGCCTGTAATTGTTGATGGAAAAACAGGAAGTGATATTAGAACACCACTGACAAATAAATATAAGGTATGTACGCTGTGTAGTGCAAAAGTCACACTTTGAGTTTCCTAATAGACAGTACAATATTTTTGAAAGTGCATACTCTGTTTGAGTCTCCTTTTGAAGGATAAATAAGTATGGGTGAATTAATTTAGCGGATCTTTCCCCTCAAGCTAGGTGTACTGTTAACTGTGTTTTAGAACAAAATTAGACCTTCCCAGCAGTGCTCCCAGACCCTTACTAAACCCAGTCGCAAAAATGTAGAAGACCCCCAATCAGATCTCAAAAAACGTGCGATACTGCTACCTGTCAGAGGCCTAGTAGAAAATGGTGACAAAACGTACTTTGAAAGTAAAGTAGGCCCAAATCCCCCCTTACCCACCATGGATTGTATTCAAACCACTTGCAAGCAAGCAAAAGTATCCATACCCAGTATTGCTCCAAGACTCGCAAACCCCCCCACAAACACCAGGAACCCCCACAAACAGCCCCCCGAAAACGGTAGAGTGAGCGAAATCTCAGAAAATGCAAAATCTTTTTCCCCAGGGATTGTCTCCAAAACACTTTCTTTCGGGTATTAGACCTTCCCAGCAATGGCCCCAGAACTGTCAATCCAGGCGAAAACAAGTTTAGCACCCCCAACAAGCCAAAAGGCAAAACCCAGTAAAAGCCACACTTTGAAAACTTTGGGCCTACCTGGAATTCAGCCCAAATGCGCTCTGCAGCTAGGCCCAACTCCCCTTTTCCACCATGGATTTCCTATAAAACAAATGCAATCAACATTAGAATGGGCCAGCAGTGCTCACAGACCCCAAACCCACCCCCAACAACCTAAAAGACCCCCAAACAGCACCCCAAAGACAGGCAAGTGAGCAAAAACGCAATATACTTTTTCACCTCCGATTTTCTCCAAACCACTTTTATCCAGTATTAGACCTTCACAGCAATGCCCCAGACCCATCAACTCACCCACAAAGAAGTAGAACACCCCCACAAGTGCAGAGTCTTTCTTCATTGGGTGTAATCCAGCCATCTGCTTTGAGGGAAATAGGAGTCTGGAGGAGGAGGATAGAGGAGCATGTTCTTGTGAACTTGTGAACCTGAGGAATGCAGACTGCGGCACCTTCAAATCAATAAGCAAATAAGTGAAGACAGTTCTGCTGATTGGCTTGTTTTTGTGATTAGGTGAATAAAGTTTTTTTTTTATAGAGATTTTGTAAAACAAAGAAAGACAGACACACAGGAATAAGAGTGAATAAGGACGAAAAAGAAAGTTAGTGATTCATTGACTCATTTTCAGGGCTCGGTGTCAGGGAAGAAGAGCTTGTCCTCAAACTCTGCGAATTCAGATGGGAGTATGTCAGTTAACAGAGAAGAACTTCCCATCTAAGTTGGTGTACTCCTCGTCTTCTTCCTGCGTGCATTCTCGTATTTTGTAATCTGGTGGTATGAAGTGCTGATTCATCTTGATCCTTGTTAACCTCTCCACATTTTTGGGCGAGAGGCGGGTCCTTTTGGAAGTTACAATGCCACCAGCAGCACTGAAAACACGTTCAGAAGACACGCTTGCGTGTGGGCAAGACAAGTAATTTATAGCCAGGTTGGTGATCTCTGGCCACACACCTCTTTTCCCATGCCAATACGCCAATGGGTCATGATGAACATAGACCTCTGTTGAGTCATTCAGATAGGCCTGCACCATCGACTCAAGGTTCTCCAGGGTTCCTCCACTTTGCTTACTTTTTTCTGGGACCTTTTGAGAAGCAAACCCAAGCTGAGTTAGCCAATCCTCTTCTTCACACAATATTACTGTTGTGTCTCGTGTGGGAAAATCACTCACTTCTGCCACAGCCACTTATGCAGAAGAGGAATTTTTTGACTCCGGATGGCCTGCTGATGCTGATGTACTGCCTTTTCCTTCAATTTCCTGCCGTTCTCTTTCAAACCGAGTGGCTGACACAGCTAGACAATGTTTGTACTTTGTAACATCTGCGTCATCAAAAGGAAAGAATACTCTGCCTGCCACTGCCTTTTTGTACCGTCGATCCAGAATAGTAGCAGAAATGTAATGCTGTTCTGTGTGGATCTTTTCAAGACGTTCATCGCGAAGTAGGCGCTGTAATAACTTCTCCGCCAACTCAAATGCTTCTTGCTTTCCATCTTTTTGAAACGTAGAAGACACCGCCTTCAGTTTGTCCTCTAGCATGTGCAACAATGGGATAGCTTTTCCCAAATTACAGTCCTCCCTGCTGACTGCACGCGTGAAGACCTCAAAAGGACGAAGCATGTCTGTCAGGCTTTTAACGAGCTCCCATTGCTCCACCTGTATCCTCAGGTCTATCATAGGTGTACCCAGTTTAAAGAAATACTGATCGACTACTGCATACTGCTCATACAGACGCTCAAGCATGTAGAAGGTTGAGTTCCAGCGTGTTACCATGTCCTGGATGAGTGCTTTCACTGGCACTTTACGTTCATGTTTGAAATGTGTGCACATTCTTCGGCAGGTGGTTAGTAACTTGTAGACTGGACTTTCTTCATGCAATAAGTTTTTTAACAACCAGGTTTATACAGTGCGCCAAACACAGCACTCTGAAATAGTTACCCATATCCATGGCCTTAACTACATTGGGACCATTATCCGTGGAAACATAACCAATCATGCGTTTTCTTGGGAACAGCCATTGAAAGATCTTTGTGTTAAACTCATGCAAAATGTTTTCTGCTGTATGAGTTCTCTCCATGGCAAACATGGCTACTGTTGCATGTTTCTGAGCAGCTTTATAAACTTTGTCCGTGTCAACACCTGCGTTTAGCTTTGCTTTAACCCCTGAAAAAGAGACCCAGTGTGCAGTGATGCACATGTAATCAAGGGCTTGGCAATTGGTCCACATGTCTGTTGTCAGATGTATAGTGTGAACAGCACTCTTCTGCAAAGCTGCCCCAATCACCTCCAGCACATCTTCATGTAGTGCTGGAACCGCAACTCTGGCAAAATAGAACTGGCTAGGAACCTTCCATTTAGGGCAGAGCGTTGCCACCATTTCAAGAAAACCCACCCCTTCCACAAGAGAAAAAGGGAGAAGGTCCAGCGCTAGCATTTTAGCCAGCTTAGTGTTATACAGACGCGCCGTTGGGTGGTGGCGTTCAAATGGCGCATCTGAAAACAACAGGCTTCTAATCGTGGGCTGGACCATTTTACGGGATGATGATGACTTTTTCGACCCAGTTACGCTCAGTGATGATGAGGAACTTTTTCGCATTGGTGTCTCACTCTCTCCCACACTCTTAGTGTGGCTCATATATCTTGCAGGGGGTGTGCTGCTGACAGGGGTACTGGGTGGACCTGAAGAAATGTTTGACGCTTCTTCCTCCTCGTCATCATCAGATGAAACATCAACGGATACAATTTGTTGACTTGCAATTCGGGCTGCCTTTATCTCCCCTAGGTGCGCATGCCATTTGACAGTGTGCTGTCTTTCAAGATGACCTCTCTGGCCTCCGGTACCATAGTTGGTACCAAGCTTACCACGACTAACTCGAACCTTTCAAATGGTGCAAATGGCTATGTTTTCCCTTGTTGGGCTAACACTAAAGCAGTCCCAAACTGCGGACTTCAAATGTCTGTGGGGGGCGGAGGAGGCGATACTGGGAATGCTAATGCCAGATGAAGTGGAGGATGTGTGTTGCCGAAATGTACTACGTTGTGCACTTACAGCACCACTAATTGAGAAAATAGAGGTCGAGGTGGATGGAGGTCCCTTCTGGCGAGAAAATATGGAAGCTGTAGGTGGTGGTGTACTAGTTAACTGCATTGGTGGTGGTCCCATTGACACGTCGCCAACATCACGCTCAGCAGCATTTCGGGATAGGGTAAAAATGTCTGTTTGCTGCATGCCCGCTGAGGCTGGAGTGACGTCTATGATGACTGCGTCGTCGTCATGAGAGTCTTCATCAGCAGGAGTATACGCCACTTCTTGTTCATCGTCATCATCACACTCCATAACTATGAGACTTTCGGGGACCTTCCTTTTACGCTTAGCTACCATTGTCAGATCATGGTGTGCCTCACTCTCAGACAGCACTGGTGGTTCCCAATTTTGATCCATATCATCAGAAGGAAGGGGGCTTGAAGAAGATGTAGACACCATCCTTGATCTTTTCCTTGCTGGGGATCTGGAAGACAATGAATCATCAGGAGGAGTGTCTCTCTCAGATGATACCTCGGCTTCAATGTCGATTTCCTGATGTGCCCCTACTTCGGGAGGAACAAATATTGTGGGCACTTGTGCCGCTCCATGCACCTCTGCTTGCGCCTCTCCTTGCGCCGCCTCTCCTTCCACATGTACTTGGGCTTGTACTTGCACATGTGGTTGTTGTTGCGGCTGTGGTTGTTGAACACTCGTCAGATGAGTTACAACAACCTTTGTTGATTGAGGGATGCAGCTACTTTCTTGCGATGAGCCAACATCACTGGTCGATGGTGATTAAACAACTGTACTGGCTGCCTCTGTAGCACTCAAGGGCTTGGACCTAAGTTGGCGTGGTGGTGGTGGCCCTGAGCCCAATGGAGCGGAGGTGCTGCTCCCAGCTTGGTCCCCAGCAGACCCCGCTGCTGCTGCAGGCGTACTTTTTTTCCAAAGAAATGTGGCGGTCAGCACACCAGTCTCCTTGGTAAGTAGCGCCACATGCTTCTTCTGCTCCTTACTGGCAACTTTCTTGCTAGAGGAGCTACGGGCAACTTTTTTTGGGGCCATCTTCTTCAGATGTCAGAACAGCAGGCCGCAGTTGCACAAGTTGCAGAGTTGTCTGTGGCCACACGTGACGTTGTGCTGCACACATCGCAGCAGGACTTTTTCATGGCACTGATGAGGAACGATGAGGCTGATGATTTGTCTTTCTGCACCTAAAAGCAAACGAAGCCAGAGGAACATCAGTTAAATAAATGTTGCATATGTAGCTGTTCAATTAATAGTTTGCAAGTAAGCATTTTTATTATACCCACCCCCCAAAATGGAAAGACCAATAAAATGCACCACTGACAGAGTACCCCTGGGCATAATGGATGAAAGCATGGCAGACTGGGTGCAGGCCTATGGCACAATAAAGCACAATGCCTGGCTTCAAAATGGCCCCTAGACCCCCACCCACATGGCCAGGCCTCAAAATGGCCCCCACCCACATGGACAGGCCCCCACCCCAAAAAGTCGAAAAACACACAAAAATTACCACAATCCAATGCCATCCATGCCCTCAATCTTGATGAAATTCAAGACACCCCACAGAAAGACTCGGTCCATGCACCACTGAGTACCCCTGGGCATAATGGATGAAAGCATGGCAGACTGGGTGCAGGCCTATGGCACAACAAAGCACACAACCTGGCTTCAAAATGGCCCCTAGACCCCCAGCCACATGGCCTGTCCCTGCCTGGACCAGGCCTCAAAATGGCCCCCACCCACATGGACAGGCCCCCACCCCACCCCACCCCAAAAAGTCGAAAAACACACAAAAATCACCACAATCCAATGCCATCCATGCCCTCCATGATGTTTACATTAAAGAGACCCCACAGAAAGACTCAGTCCATGCACCACTGAGTACCCCTTGGCAAAAGTCCCCAACAACAGCCAAAAAATCGAAAAACACACAAAAATCACCACAATCCAATGCCATCCATGCCCTCAATCATGTTGAAATTCAAGACACCCCACAGAAAGACTCGGTCCATGCACCACTGAGTACCCCTGGGCATAATGGATGAAAGCATGGCAGACTGGGTGCAGGCCTATGGCACAACAAAGCACACTGTCTGGCTTCAAAATAGCCCCTAGACCCCCACCCACATGGCCAGGCCCTGCCTGGACCAGGCCTCAAAATGGCCCCCACCCACATGGACAGGCCCCCACCCCACCCCAAAAAGTCAAAAAACACACAAAAATCACCACAATTCAATGCCATCCATGCCCTCAATCTTGATGAAATTCAAGACACCCCACAGAAAGACTCGGTCCATGCACCACTGAGTACCCCTGGTCATAATGGATGAAAGCATGGCAGACTGGGTGCAGGCCTATGGCACAACAAAGCACACAGCCTGGCTTCAAAATGGCCCCTAGACCCCCACCCACATGGCCAGGCCCTGCCTGGACCAGGCCTCAAAATGGCCCCCACCCACATGGACAGGCCCCCACCCCACCCCACCCCAAAAAGGCAAAAAACACACAAAAATCACCACAATCCAATGCCATCCATGCCCTCCATGATGTTTACATTAAAGAGACCCCACAGAAAGACTCAGTCCATGCACCACTGAGTACCCCTTGGCAAAAGTCCCCAACAACAGCCAAAAAATCGAAAAACACACAAAGATCACCACAATCCAATGCCATCCATGCCCTCAATCATGTTGAAATTCAAGACACCCCACAGAAAGACTCGGTCCATGCACCACTGAGTACCCCGGGGCATAATGGATGATAGCATGGCAGACTGGGTGCAGGCCTATGGCACAACAAAGCACACTGCCTGGCTTCAAAATGACCCCTAGACCCCCACCCACATGGCCAGGCCCTGCCTGGACCAGGCCTCAAAATTGCCCCCACCCACATGGACAGGCCCCCACCCCACCCCAAAAGTAAAAAAACACACAAAAATCACCACAATCCAATGCCATCCATGCCCTCCATGATGTTTACATTAAAGAGACCCCACAGAAAGACTCAGTCCATGCACCACTGAGTACCCCTGGGCAGAAGGCCCCAACAACAGCCAAAAAAATCGAAAAACACACAAAAATCACCACAATCTAATGCCATCCATGCCCTCAAAAATGTTGAAATTCAAGACACCCCACAGAAAGACTCAGTCCATGCACCACTGAGTACCCCTGGGCAAAAGGCCCCAAAAACAGCCAAAAAATCGAAAAACACACAAAAATCACCACAATCCAATGCCATCCATGCCCTGAATCATGTTGAAATTCAAGACACCCCACAGAAAGACTCGGTCCATGCACCACTGAGTACTCCTGGGCATAATGGATGAAAGCATGGCAGACTGGGTGCAGGCCTATGGCACAACAAAGCACACTATCTGGCTTCAAAATAGCCCCTAGACCCCCACCCACATGGCCAGGCCCTGCCTGGACCAGGCCTCAAAATGGCCCCCACCCACATGGACAGGCCCCCACCCCACCCCAAAAAGTCAAAAAACACACAAAAATCACCACAATCCAATGCCATCCATGCCCTCAATCTTGATGAAATTCAAGACACCCCACAGAAAGACTCGGTCCATGCACCACTGAGTACCCCTGGGCATAATGGATGAAAGCATGGCAGACTGGGTGCAGGCCTATGGCACAACAAAGCACACAGCCTGGCTTCAAAATGGCCCCTAGACCCCCACCCACATGGCCAGGCCCTGCCTGGGCCAGGCCTCAAAATTGCCCCCACCCACATGGACAGGCCCCCACCCCACCCCAAAAAGGCAAAAAACACACAAAAATCACCACAATCCAGTGCCATCCATGCCCTCCATGATGTTTACATTAAAGAGACCACACAGAAAGACTCAGTCCATGCACCACTGAGTACCCCTTGGCAAAAGTCCCCAACAACAGCCAAAAAATCGAAAAACACACAAGAATCACCACAATCCAATGCCATCCATGCCCTCAATCATGTTGAAATTCAAGACACCCCACAGAAAGACTCGGTCCATGCACCACTGAGTACCCCGGGGCATAATGGATGAAAGCATGGCAGACTGGGTGCAGGCCTATGGCACAACAAAGCACACTGCCTGGCTTCAAAATGACCCCTAGACCCCCACCCACCTGGCCAGGCCCTGCCTGGACCAGGCCTCAAAATGGACCCCACCCACATGGACAGGCCCCCACCCCACCCCAAAAGTAAAAAAACACACAAAAACCACCACAATCCAATGCCATCCATGCCCTCCATGATGTTTACATTAAAGAGACCCCACAAAAAGACTCAGTCCATGCACCACTGAGTACCCCTGGGCAGAAGGCCCCAACAACAGCCAAAAAATCGAAAAACACACAAAAATCACCACAATCCAATGCCATCCATGCCTTCAAAAATGTTGAAATTCAAGACACCCCACAGAAAGACTCAGTCCATGCACCACTGAGTACCCCTGGGCAAAAGGCCCCAAAAACAGCCCAAAAGGTCGAAAAACACACAAAAATCACCACAATCCAATGCCATCCATGCCCTCCATGATGTTTACATTAAAGAGACCCCACAGAAAGACAGAAAGACTCAGTCCATGCACCACTGAGTACCCCTGGGCAAAAGGCCCCAACAACAGCCAAAAAATCGAAAAACACACAAAAAAACACCACAATCCAATGCCATCCATGCCCTAAATTATGTTGAAATTCAACAAAACAGTTGTATCATGCACCCATAACTAACCCTGGTCCTACTGGATACTGTGGCTACCCACAATATATTTTATTTAATGTTCTGAAAAAGTTCCAAAAATGTAGTTGCAGCAACTGTAAAGCCCCAAACAAACTTACTTGTGACATTTCTAATCCAAAAGTGATCCAAAGAAAGTCAAAAAGTTCTCAAATCCAAATATCCAGCAGCATCCACAAAAAGTAATCCTTCCAGGTCAAGATTCAAATCAAAGTGACCAGGACATGAACAAAGCACTGGAGTAGCCTGCTGGACAGGAACAGGAAGTTGGAGACTGAGGGACACTTCCTTTCTCCCACCCCTCCCCCAAAATGGACTCCTTGCAAAAAAAGGTGCAGGCAAATGTCAACCTGAGGAGTTATTCTGATAAAAATCATCATTTTCAGAAGGTTTATGCTGCCTGCTGGTGGATTTCTTGTGCAGAATTGCAAATTTTACAATTTCGCGAGCGCGAGATTGTTGCTGCCCGCCGCATCTACGTGTTTGCAATTGTTTACTCCCGCGATGCGTGATCACGGGCCTTTATGACGTACTCGCGTTGACAAACTCTCGCTGTGCAAGGTGGCGGGCCGCGATGACGTAATCGCGGTCGACAAACTCCCGCGGGATCACGCAGCAAGATCTAAAATGGCGCAGCACACGCAAACATGGAGAAAAACAACTCTTCAAACGCTGAATCCCGGTATGTGAACGCCGCGTGCCGCAATATTGTATTTGTCAAGCGCGACCAAGCAAAAAAATCCGCTGCATGCGAATTTGCGAATTTTTGGCAAATTCGCGAGAATTCGCGGATTGCGGATTTGCAGAAAATCCGCAAATTCCGCGAGCGGAACAGATTTTACGCCCATGCTTAATGTGAAGTATATCATGACTAGGAGGGACCAGTAGGTCAAGGATGGGAGCAGAGGAACTCTTTAGCCATGTCTCTGTGAGGATGATGATGTCCAGATTATTCGAGAGAATTATATCATAAATGACCGTGGCATGTTTGTTAGCCGATATGC
The DNA here is from genome assembly GCF_964261635.1 of Lissotriton helveticus. Classification (NCBI taxonomy): domain Eukaryota; kingdom Metazoa; phylum Chordata; class Amphibia; order Caudata; family Salamandridae; genus Lissotriton; species Lissotriton helveticus. The sequence continues at coordinate 241,375,847 of NC_136060.1, read as the reverse complement.
AATTGATTAGTGCACACTTTAATTTGCTAGTAGGATGAGTGAGGGTAGATTGCATTATATTGACTTTTGTGAGGTTTTTCCTAATTACGGATCTGTAGTTGTGAGTGAGTTCTCTGAAGGGTATGGTTCAGATAGATTGACTGGTGCCATCTAGAGACTTGCTGTTGTCACTATGGTTTGTGTATGAGATGAAAAGGTCATGCAAGTCATTGTCAGATAGACCATCCATTGCCCTCGTAGGACAATCTAAGTCCTTGGGGGAGGGTATTTTTCTCCGTGTTGTACAGTCTGGGTGTGGATTCGAGGTGAGGTACCTGCTAGTATGCTGACAAGTTTGGTTCACTGTGGCACTAGTGGCTTTATTAGAGATTAGGAGATCATTGGTGATTGATGATAGATTTTGCATTTCATCCTTGAGCTGGGCTAGACCTAGGGTTAACTCATTGAATCAATCGGTCCAGCCATGGTTAGGGCACTTAGTTGAGTGTGTGCGCGTATGTTCCCATATAGTGGTAGTTCCTCTATCATTGCCTGATAGCGTTGATCTCTGAATACCAGACTGGGTGGGGATATCATTGTTAGTTTTTGACGGAGTTGGTGAGTAAGGAGGGTAGCAGGTGGGTCAGAGTGGGTGTAGGGGATGGTCTTGAGAGATGCTAACATGAGAGGGGGTGCTGCATGTGGAGGGGGTATAGTCACTGTGTTTGAAGTTTGGGTGAGAGGGTAAGTCATCGAGGGTGTTAGGAGTTGACCGGGGATCAATGTAAGTGTCGGATCAAGGGGAGGTTTATCAGATAGCTTGCTTGCTAGTTGGAACGTCAGGTATGTCGTTTTGGATGTTGCTTTTTCCATTGATCAGCCGGTGACTCAGATTGTGGGGGTCGTTATCAGAGCTTATGAGTGTCTGGGTTGGACCTGTGGATCCTGGTGAGGTTGTGAGGGATGTGTAGGGATCATTGGGGGTGTGGTGCGCCTTATCAATGCTTGTGATTGTCCAAGTTGAGTCCGGGAGCCCTGGTGTGGTTGAAACAGTTGTGAGGGACGTGTAGGGATCATAGGGGATGTCGTGCTCGTTATCTATGCTTATGGCTGTCCAAGCTGGACCTGTGGGTCCTGGTGTGATTGAGTCAGTTGTGCGGGACATGTAGGAGTCGTAGATGATATGGCGATAGATAGGGTCCCTTGGAGTCGTTAATGGATTAAGTCGCAGAGGTTGCATGTCTTCCGGGAAAAAGGGGATAGTTGTGTTAGGGAGATAATTTTTCTTGCTGTTCGCTGCTCTTTTAAGAGTAGGAAAGATCTCGTCTATGAGTGCTAGATTACTGTCAGAAGCTTGTATGATATTGTGGCATTGGCCTTGCAGATGTCCGAGGCTATAACTGTCAGTTTGAGGGCATGAGGTATTTTTCTGGTATTTGACATTTGAAGTAGGGAGTAGAGGGTGTTCTTCCATTGTGCGTGTTTTTGGTGTGGAAAATGAGGTAATTCGATATTATGCCCTTGTTTTTGGAGAAATAGGGATCTGATATCAATTTATTTGGATGCGCCCTCAATATTCTGTGTTTATGCTTCTTGGCTGCGTTTTTAGACAGATTAGGGGGATAGGAGATGATGAAGACATGACAACCTGATGTCTGTAAACTTAATTCCATTTTATTTATTTATTTACTCTTTTCCTCTCACTTCTCCTTTTCACTTTTCGTCTTTCTTTCACTCTTTCTTCTTTTCTTTCTCCTATCACTTTTGTTCGTATTTCTTTATTTCCTTACACCTTTACTGCTTCCTGCTTTCTTGCTTTCAGATATTTGCTGGTTGCTTAAGTCTGTTCTGATATTTGAAAAACACCGTTCTAAGATGGCCATCGCTTTTTCTATACTAGTTCAAGCCTCTTGTTCAGTCCTCTTCTCACTTTTTTTCCTTCTTTCACTCTTTCTTCTTTATATTACCTTATCACTTTTGGTCAAATTCTTTATATCCTTACACCTTCATTGCTTCCTGCTTTCCTGTTTTCTGATATATGCTGGTGGTTTACATGCTTTTATTTGAGAAACACCATTCTAAGATGGCCGCCGCTTTTTCTATATTAGTTCAGGCCTCTTGTTCAGTCCTCTTTTTATGCTTACTATTACATGGGAGCTGGGAGTCCTCAAGTGGAAAAAGGAACCCAAAATGGAGGGTTGGATCCCCGGACAGCGTGGACCCCTCTCCCCCTGCAGTCGGAATTAATTTAGGTGAGCCGCGACCTTAAAAATGAATTTCCCTCAATAACGCCGGCATAACACTGGATGCTGGAGGACACAGGATGTGGGGCCTTCAGGCAGTCAGTGTATTAAGGCACTTGGCGGCAAAGTGGTGCTCTCAGGATGGGGGAGATGGGAGGGCTCCTCTGCTTAGTCACTGATGGTGCCCCCCATGATGGGTGCCCGAACAGAGAGCAAAGCAAACCCCGGGCATTGACTCACCCAGTTCCCGGATCCTGAGGAGTCGGCTGCCATGAGTCAGCATCCCAGCACCATCTTCTTTCCTGCCCGTCTCTCCCGACTCGCTCCCCTGTAGATCCTTGGCTCTTGATGGCCTAGGGTAGATGCTCAGGAGACATCCGGGAATACGCTGATTTCACCAGGAGTCCTCCATCACCAGCGTCCAGCTCTCCGCAGCCAGATGGCCCAACACAAGGTAAGTGGGGTCTGAGTGTTCCAGGGAGGGGTTTTGGGGTGATTAGTGGGCAGCAGGGTGATGAGCTGGGTGGAGAGTGGCGGGGTTAAACAGGGATATTGACCGTTAGGTGGTCCCCAACCCTGAGCTCACTCCCAAAGCTCCTGTCCAGCGGTTGGGTCTCATGGTGCTGTTGCGCAATCATTAGAGGATGTTAACCACTGAGTTAGAGGTGTTTTGAACAACCAGCTCTTTTTTTAATGACCTGTGGTCTGTGACGGCACGGAGGTGTGTGGGGAGCTGGCTCAACAGCCGTGGGGCTAAGTCGGAAATTATATGCCACCATTTGTAACAGTTCAGGCCCTAAAGGGGATCAATAGATGTTTTCCTCCTGACCTGAGATTTTTTGGGCACATACCAATTATGTTTTCTCAATAAGTAACGTGGCCCAATTTCATGAAGTGAGTTATGTGAAAGACAAATAAACTTGAAATGTGTTTGTTTCCTTATTTGTAACTGGTGTAGAGATTTTTAGATGGGGCAGATGGTGAGCGAGGTGGAAGGTTTAGTCCCAGTCTGGCAGTGGTGTTTCATAACACATACAGCATTGTATATAGTTCATTTATGAACGCCAATAATGGCTTTCCATAGTCCAGGCAACTGATTATCAAGGCCTGTACCAGAGATTTCCTGGGTTCCGAAGGAATCCATTGGAAGATTTTTCATAGCGTTTGCATGCTGCCATAGCAGGTGCACAGGATGTGGTTTACCTAGTCTTGTCTTGTGATTCTGGACAAATCACTGAATCTCCCTGTACCTACATCCTCCAGCCAGGGTCATGTGTCGTAGGAGGAGCGAGGAGCGAACTAGCAAGGAGCGAGTGAGGCAAGGCGAAGGGAAGGCAGCGGACTTTTGCTGGTGGCTTCCCGGGTTTTCTGACCGCAATCCAGGACCCCTCAGCCGCCGAAACACCCTGCAACGCCGGCCCACCTGCCCGCCTATCTGCCCGACGGAAGGAGGAAAGTTGAGGCTGCGTGTTCTGGCAATTCAGCACCGGTACCGGTTCTGGAGCAAGGCGCAAGGTACAAGGCACTGAGGGTGGGAGGAAACGCGAGCGCGGCTGCCGATAGAGGTGGCCGCAAAGTAAGAGCCCGGGGGTTGACCAACAGGCAGTCCGACTAGGTCGGACTGACCCGCAGCCCCCCCTGCGTGCTCCGCTTGCAGCCAGTCTCCCTGTGAGCTCCACTCGCAACCAGTCTCTCCTGTGAACCTCACTACATCAGCAGCTGCGGGGTTGTAGGCATGGGGGCACAGGTTCTCAAACTGACCTTATCACCTTATCACCCTCATCTCATTTAGCGCCGGACCCAGCAGGGGAGCCGCAGGCTCGCGGGCTCAGCTCAGCTCAGTTCAGCTCAGCCCCTGCTCTTTCCTGGGGAACGAGGGAGAGAGGTGATACCCGCCCCAACAGGAGAGGACGGTCTCTAAACTGAGGCCCAGAGAGCCGGAGAGCTGAAGAGCCGGGTAAAAGAGGAAGAGAGGTCAAACGCAGGAGAAGCTCCAAGCTCACCGGGGTCCATTCTGGGAAGGATCGCCTCACCTCTTGAGGTACTCTCGGACAATGGCATGAGGTCAGGAAGGGACAGGGGGTCCCCGTAGCTAAAGCCAAAGCAAAAACCGAAGGCAATCACGGGAAACGGGAAAGGAAACAGGAAAAAAACAAACCCAAGCTCACCCACCGGCACAGAGCCGACTCTCTCCATAACAGAGCAGGCACCGGAGCAGGCATCGGAGTCGAATTACAACATAACAGAGCAGGGATCGACAATGGCCTTGATCCAAGAGACATCAGCAAGAGAACCACAAACCGTAAAAAAGCTCCACCAACCCAAAATATACACAAAGTTTGAATTCTTAAAGGATGCGGGCTCAGCCATTTCCTCGAGCAACAAACATCTGCATGGACTGCAAACTCCATTGCTCCCCTCGCAACTGAGACCAATACGCTCGCCATCACCATTGCTTGAACTGACCACAAACACCTCGTCCCCAGAAAACTCCACGGCAGACCCTCATCAACGCGGTACCTCAAAGCATAGGAACATCAGTACACCTCTGGAGACTTCAACTGCAAGAGGAAAGCCCCATGATCCAATTTCCAATCAGCAATTATTACCCGCCTATTCTGCCGGTCAGGCTATATGCAGCCTGGGCAATGTCCTGTGGCCCCCACTGGACAAGCTCAAAGTCAATTAAAAAACGGGGGGAGGAGCTTCGCGCGCAACCGGGAGGGTCGCGTGAGCACAGGGCTCCCGGACCTTCGCCACCTCCGGCATTTATCCTGACTATAATCCTGGTTATGACGACGGATCATTGAAGAGGCAACCCAACTGATATGATAGTTGCTTTCAAAAATTGATTTGGTCTGAGGGAACCGATTTTATGATGATCTGAACTTTCCTGGCCTGCTCCACAGATCTGCCCCAGGCTCGAGTTGATGATCTGCCTGGACGGTAATTGAACAACAGCAGCTTCCCTGATCCTACTTTCCACCCTGGACTTGGCTTTCGGTTTCGCTTTTGGCCCGGACCCTTCTACGCAGCGGATTTGACCCCGCCGCCCGCGGACTGCTTCACTTCACGGTCCCACTTCAGGGCCGGGACTGTATATCATCGCTCGGTGTGTGACGTGGAACACACTGTCCTTTGGTTGAGCATCTGTGGGTGATTTGACGTAGCCATTTTCACCAGATCTCGGGGTCCCCTCGGGGGCGCAGCTACCAAAATCGCCGGCAAGCCCAAGGTTGAAAAGCGAAAGACCAAGACTGTTCTCCGTGGGGGCTCCATACAATCTAATGTCATGGATCGATAAACCCATCCTAAGGGATCCCCCGGTGGAACGGGCAAGCCTCCGGCGGACAAGGGAGATGACCCTATGGCGGACGAAGACCCGACTCTGCACGATATTATGGGTGCCATTGCGAGTATGCAGACCTCAATCGGTGTGCAGTATGAAACCCTGGCGCAAAAACTGGATACAGTGGCGATTGATGTCAACTTGATCAGGGCGGATTTAGCTAAAACGAATGAAAAAGTTAAATCCCTGGACTTGAAGTCTTCTAGCCTCACGACGGATGTCTCCGATATACAAACGGAGGTCCGCGATCTACGGTCCTCTAATGACTCCTTCTCCCGTCGTTTGGAGGATTTTGAAAGTCGTTCTAGGCGGAACAACGTCCGTATTGTGGGTGTCCCTGAGAATTCAGACAACTTAAATGTTGACCTCATCGTGGAGGACCTCATCGTCAATCATCTCGCACCCAAAGGCCCGAGTAAATTCTTTGCGGTGGAGCGGGCTCACAGAGTGCCGGGTGGTAAACCTAAGCTAGGTGCTACCCCGCGGCCCATAATCGCCAGGATATTTCATTTCCGTGATTGGGACGCTATCCTGCAGGCATCGCGCTTGGGTGGCCCCACGAAATTTGAGAATACGACGGTGAGTTTCTACCCTGACTTTACTCAGTTGGTGCAGAAGCAAAGGATGAGGTTTCTGGGAGTGAAGAGACGATTGAGAGGCAGGGGCATGAAATACGCAATGCTATTTCCAGCTCGGCTACGTGTGGAACATGGAGATCGGACGTTCTTCTTTGATCACCCTGAGGCTGCAAGTGACTGGCTCGACACACTGCCCAGGCAGCAGGAACACCCTGAACATTCTGGTGGAGCCGGGGGCAGACTGATGGAACAGGAATAGTAATGTGACTTGGTTCGCTGGACTACATATAGATCTTTCGGCATGGTTTGCGGATCCTTTAACTTGCTTTAATTGAGGTGGTTCTCCAGGGGTGGCGGAGGGAGTGAGTCTCTTCCTCCTCTGGGGTTTCTTTTCGTAGATTAGTTATTTGCTAGGGCGACAGGCACACTGCAAGTTGGGGGGCCTTTGAGTCTAATGCAGGGGTGCAGGGTGGGGGGTCTTGTTTCGAGGGTAGGTTGGGGGAGGAGGGGGGGAAGTTGTTATTGTTTGGTTCACTTCAAGGCACTATATTGATGGACTTTTGGCCTTGGCTGTTGCGACTAATGTGGGGTGGATGCTCCGACTACGTTTGGGATGGGGGTAGGGGGCTAAAATTGTTGTGTTGGAATGTTAACGTGTTGGGGGACAGGATAAAACGTGGCGTGGTGTTACAACTTTTGAGACGTCTCTCCTCTGATGTGCTGTTGCAAGAAACACATCTGATAGGCAATACATGCCAGGCCATGAATCAAAGGGGCTACCGCCTCCTGGCACACTCCGGCTTCACCACTGGCTCTAGGGGGGTGGGTATCTTGGTCAGAGTCTCCTTCCCCCTTGAGATCGATGCTGTCATTCTTGACGTCAGGAGGCGATATGCCGCCATTACTGGACGATGGGAGGGGAAGGTCATCACTTTGCTCTCCGTTTATGTTCCGCCTGGCCTTCAGACTACGACCTTTGCTGACTTGGGGAGGGTGATACTGGGGCTCCCAGAAGGCATCCTTGTGGTGGGCGGCGATTTTAACTCTGTGGTCTCCGAAAAAAAAAAAAGTCAGTTAAAAAACTACATCAGCACCAAAACTAGCCGATAAATCAGATAACCACCCAACCGAAATGGATTCCGGGGCCGGCTTACAGACAGTAAGACCGGCTCTCTCCAAGGAAACAAAACCTAGCCCGGCGTCAAGCACACAATCTATGAGCCACAGCCACAGTACACCTATCAAGTCTCATTCAAAGGCTGGAAGTGCTCCACCACTCACAGATCCGGAAACCTATGGCCTAGTAACAAGCACCTCGGGAAGGGAGGCAGCAAGTCCCCACAACTCCAGCCGGAAAGCTGAAGGCAGGGCAATAGTGTCTTAACTTAATACACAAGAATGGGAAGACATGCTAGCAACCTACACACCAGATCCCAAAGAGCCCCACTCCCTTGACCCACCTTTGGTAGCCAACAACACCAACAACTCCATTAACATCTCCAATGAGAAAGAGCGGGGGAAAGAAAATAACACCGGAACCTGGCACTCACTGCTAAACACAATCCAGTTAGCAGTAGATGCTCTGCATTATCAATCAGAGAAAATGGAGTTACAACTCACCCTTCTCAATACACTGGCAGTTTTTACAGCTGGCATCGATGATAAGCTAGGCTACCTGAAAATTCTGATAATGAGAGCACAAACAAGCACCTACCTGAGCTGCAATTGCAGCCAGGCAGTAGACAAACTAGCCACACTGCCCTCAATGTTAACTGACTTAATAGGCGACATAAGGAATCTACACAGAGGAAATGTAAAAAAAGAAATGGGCCCCATCAAAATCGAAGAGGGAGACTCCAGGAGCAGCACATCCGGAACAAAGTCAACCGCCCATCATGTCCCTGCAAATGAGGAGACAAACCAGACAGGACTGGAGTACCCGCAAAAACTAAACGCCAAACAACGGCGTCAACAAAAAAGAAAAGGGCGTAAGCAAAAATCTCAAACAGCTACAACAAAATACTTCCCCATTTTCTTTGGCACAAAGAAAAAAATCGTCGGTTAACACAAACAATGCCTATCTTACAGATGTGGAAAACCATGAGCCCAGTGACTCGATCCAGCAGCAAAAACAAAATAGCAGCCAGCCGGACCAAGAAGGGCAAGGGCCCCAAGACCTATCGGCAAGAGATCAAATTGACCAAACAGATGCACATAGAGATGAGGCAACAAAGATCAAACTGGCTACACAGCTGAGCAGCACCAAGAACAAGTTAGAGTGGATCCCCGACGGTCAAGGAGGAGACCTAGTACCGCTAAATAAGGAGACCCCTTTCCAGAGGGAAACATCTGATAAGACGACCAACCGAGAGACACCAATAATAGCTGCCTGCAAGCAACCACCCACGTCAAACTCTAAGGAGGGGACCAGGGAAAGAATCATTGGCCCAACGCTAAGCTCCAATCATGAAGATCTAACAAGAGACACACCAATCACGATTATTCATTCCGTGCCTAGCCAAACAGAGTACGCAGAGATAAAATGGCCATTCGAAAAGCGAACAACACCAAAGCAAACTATTTCAACTAAAGTCATAACACACACCGCCAACATGCCAGGCGAAAGTAACCTCCTGGCATATTACGAAACTCACCCAAGTTGTGGCTCATTAGTTCAAGCATATCACAAACCAATAAAACAGCTGGCGGAAGGAAGTACAAAACAATCAACAGAGATCTTGGTTTTTTACCCGGAATACACGTCACAAGGGCAGCAGGACCTGCTAAATCGTGGTAACATTCTCAAACTAATAGAATGCATTCCCAACCTGGGGGGGATAAATACCAAGGACTTAATCTCTGTAGAATTTCTACCCGCTGCCAACAAAAACAGCCCGGAGGTGACCAAGACAACCTGGTCCTCTAGTAATGTTGCAGATTCAATTGTAGCGGAAGCGGAGCACTTCAAGAACTGGGGCATTAAGCTGGTCCCCTTACAAAGACCAGCTTATCCCTCGCCACTCCTGCGGAGGACAATACTAGAACCAGAGACACAACAGGTAAACCTTTAGTGTTCTCAGGGGTGCCTTGGGAAGCTCGCCTAAAAGAAGAGAGAAGAACAGCGCTTGGCGGCAATCAACAGATAGGCCGACGGCGGCAGCTGGCTCCGAGCTAGCGCTCATAACGAGTAGGCGAAGCCCAGTTTCAAAAGACCATCAGACCCAAACTTTCAACACTATTAAGCCCTTGCGAGGAACCCCGCCAAATAGGAACACACGCAGCCCTTGGGGACGGGCAGAAGCTACTGCAATGGGGGCTCAACACCAAAATCGAGCACCAACAAGAGAAACATTGTCCCGAACTATCTTCATATGTCCTGAAGAGGCTTGACGCCACCACCAAATCAGAGACGATAAAAGGGGAAGAGCACCAACTATAGGCATTTGTTCTTGGAACATAAACGGCTTAACTTCAAAAATGGATGACCCAGACTTTCAAAAGTATATCTCTCTCTTTGATATAATAATGTTGCAAGAAACCTGGCTTGCAACTACACAACATATTAAGGGCTTCATTTGTTATTCAACAGCAGCGGTTAGAACGAATAGATTTGGCCACCAGTCAGGAGGTTTGGCCACATATGTATCCACTACAACAATTCCTTCGGCAGTCCTTATGGGCTCATCTACATCCACAACCCTAACAGTAAAGATAAAATTACAGCTTGGGAACAAAGAAGAAGAGATATGCTTTATCAACGTATACGTCCATCCCAAACACAGAGTCAAAGATTCCACCAAAATCTCCAACCAACTGGCGGAGTATGTCACTCAGATGGAAAAGCCACTCTTCGTCCTGACAGGGGACTTTAACCAATACTTACTTGGCTCATCAGCAGAAGAAGAGGCTTTGGCTCTAAACAACATATATACTATTCCATCACAAAGTGCCCCTCAAAACAGAAGAAAGCCCAAAACAACGGTCTTCTCCAGGATCTAGAACACCAAAATCTTAGGGCATTAAATGGAAGATTTACGACTGACTCTCCTCCAGTAGAAACCTTTTATTCACACACAGCCAGTTCCGTCTTGGATTATACCTTTGCCAGTCTGGCATTATTTCCATACATCCTGGGGTTCAGAATGGGGGATAAGGGTGAAAGCGACCATCGTCCCCAGGAATGCCACATAACATCAAAGACACCAACTGCAATTAGGCCAGACAAAACGCTTGGGGCGATATATTCCATTAATCAAAAAAGGATCAAATGCACGCCAGTCAACTCAACTCTTCTGGCCGAAACTGCCCTTCAAATATATAATACACTAAAAACCAAACGCAGCTGGGTACATCTCTCACTGGGAGCAATATACAGGATTACTTCTAAAAGAATTGACAATGAAGACCGCCCCAAAAAGTACCTTTTATAAAGAGAGCAGTAAAACCAACTTAGAGAGAGGACCGAGAGCACATATAAGGTTACAGAAAAGATCAGTAAATCTGACCTTACGAAAGCTAAGATCAGCCCCTAAAAACGCATACCTACGAGCTGCGCTGAAAAATCAAAGGGCTGAGCTCAATTTTACAAAATGGAATATAAAGACGCTGAAAATGAGGCCTGGGCAAAACTACTATATGATACCAAAAGCAACAACAGTGCCCGCTTCTGGCAATCAGTGAACAGGATCCTGCGCCTACAGCATAAAGACCTAGGATCTCATATTGTGGAAAAGTCATGGATCAATTATCTTTCCAGCCACTTTAACGACCCTCGGAAATATGTAGGAGCACAAAGAAATACCAACATAGAGCCAGACTCCACAATGCTCACGCCGGTGCCACTGACCAAGAAAGAACAAGGCCCTCCCAAAAATATCTTGGCCATATCAGCTGCTCAGCAGACAGCCTTAATAACAAAGCAGGCCTGCAAGGGCAGGAAAGAAGGAGCCCCAGGACCCAACGGCATTCCACCAGCCCTGCTTAAGGAAAAAAACACAGAATGGGCAACCATCATGCAATCATTATTCATGGAAATTAGACTCCTAAATAGAATCCCAGAATCTTGGAGGGGGTCGAGGATTGTCCCCATATATAAAAAAGGCGACAAAACGGACCCCAACAACTATTGCCTAGTAGCCTTCATTGATAATGATGCGAAATACTTCACGGGAACTATCTTAGAGGAGATTTTGCTATGGGCAGAATCATATCAGATCATACCACTGAACCAGACCGGTTTCCGGAAAAACACTGGAACAGCAACCAACATTCTGGCTATCTCTCTAATCATTGATGTAGCAAAAACCAAAAAACTGCCGCTGCACCTGTGCTACATCGACTTCAGTGCAGCATTTGACAACATCGAGAGAGGCAGACTCTGGGGGAAACTAGCTCAATGGGGCATGCCGCAGGCGACTCTAAACATGCTGAAGCTTCTCCATTCTGACACCTGGGTGCAGGTGAAGCTAGGAAGCGGCACTCATTTGTCATCAAAAGTTTGTACCACCAAAGGCCTCAAGCAAGGGTGCGTGCTTGCCCCAATTTTGTTTAATCTGTTTTGGCGGATCTACCTAGCCTACTCAACACATGTAACTCTCACTCCCCGAGGTTGGGAGGAAAAACTCTGAGTAACTTATTGTACACTGACGACGTCGTACTACTCAGCCACACCTACATCGGCCTTCAGCAGCTTCTGATCAAAATGCACAGTTATGCAACGGAAAACAACTTAAAAATAAACTTGAGCAAGACACGCACCATGACATTCAATAATAATAACAAACAACAGAAGTGCTGGACCCTGGGAGGCCAAAAAATAGAGCCAGCAGGCGAGTATAAATACCTGGGAGTCATTTTTGACAGAGCAGGTACATTTGCACAACAGAAGCAGGCAACAAAAAGGAGAGGGGCCCTGATTGCCACCACGCTGAAAAATTTAGCCAATCAACTGACGGGGCCAATTTTGACCCCTTACTTGAAAGTTATTCAGGCTAAGCTACTCCCCTCGATCTCCTATGGCAGCGAGGCACTACGAGGAAGAGACTCTAAGAACCTGGATTGTATCCAGGTAAAAGCCTACAGAACAATGTTTTCTCTCCAGCCCTACACCTCGCCTGCCCAAATAAGGCTGGAGTTTGGCTTGCAAAAACAAGATCTTGCTAGACAGGGAGCCTATATCATTTGCTGCCACAAACTTCGCTCTGCCACTACTGACGCACTAAATTCGCTGTTATGGCAAGACATACAAAGCAGGGACGTATCTCAGGCAAGAACTTACCTGCAGACAGCATTGGGGACCATCAAACTATCTGCGATCTGGAACATGCAACTTGGGCATACCTTGTTTAAAAAACTAGTCTGGAAAAACGTTAAATCTCTTTCCTTACTAGAGGACAAGGCCGCCTTTGCTAAAAGAAACCACGCATGGATGACACTAAATTCGTACAAATCCCTGACATCACAACCATATTTTAGTCAGGGCTATCCAAAAGCCACAAAACTGAGGTTTCTGAAATACAGACTAGGGATTCTGCCCAGCAGAGAGCATCTTCCACCATGGCTCATGAGCAACGGCCACGAAGCATGTCCGCTCTGCAACGTAGATAAGGGCGACATCCTCCATATGACCTGTCTTTGCGAAGAGCTTCGGCAAGTCCGCCAACAGCTCTTAAAGGACCAGTTCAAGCAGATAGGGACTTGCACTAGAAGGAAAGCGGTGCTCGCCTGCTTGAATCCTGCAAACACTATATTGAACTGCAGATACGTCAAGTTCCTTGCGATGATCGAGCAAAGACTGCTAAAACTTCCAAAATCGGCGATCATCGACACAGGCAACAAGTAGGCGGACATCAGGACGCAAGGGAACATGCTGCCCTGGACCGAGGAAAAATGCTCCTGGACAATTACACTGGGTCTTTTACTGTAAGCTTTTCTAAAATGACTACAACGAACACATTTTTTATGACATTTTAAAACCTTTTTGTATAACGTTTTGCACTGATTTTAATTAACTATGCATAATAAACTTAACTTAACTTAACTAGTCCTTCATGGACAGTTTGTTGTCGATTATTATGCCTAGGTTTTGTACTGTGTTTTTTTGGAGGGATGGGGGCCAAGACTCGTTGACCACCAGTCATCTGACCAAAATACTTGTGCATTTCCAAACAATATTACATCAGTCTCGCATTAAGTTGAAGGCAATTGATTTGCAGTTGGTGGGTTATTTGGTTAATAAAATTTTTTAATATGATTTTGCTGTCTGCTAGATTGGGTCTCATGGTTATTACCAACTGGGTATCATCTGCATACAAGATTACATGCAAAAGTAAATCTGTATTTGTAAAGCGTGAACTACTCACCCTTACAGGTCTCAAGGGGCTGGGGGACGTCGTGGAAATTAGGTGAGCTATTGCCCAGAGTCACATGGTGCTGAGCTGAGCTGCCGCTGTAGCCGGGGATCGAACCGTGCACCCAGTGCTCCATAGTCAGCTGTACTGGCTGCTGCACCACACCTCTCCAACCCATATGATCTAATTATCCTTGCCAGCGATGCAACATAAATGTTAAATAGCATCGGACTGAGTGCAGATCCCAGGGTGACTCCTTTGTCAACAATTGTAATACAAGAGACTAGGTATTCCAATTGTACAGAGGTGGTTCATCTTTTCAAGTCATTTCTGAGCCAACTGAGGACTTTCCCTCTGACTTCTATCTCCTCTAGGTTCTTGAGTGAGAGATGGTGTTGAAAGCGGCCAATAAATCTAATAGGACCATCATTGATACCTGACTGACATCTAAAGAGAGTCTTATGCTATCTACTACCTCTACAAAAGTTGGTTCAGTGCTTTGGTCAGCCTGAAAGCCTGACTGAGATGGACCGAACAGTTGACAGCTTTGTAAATATGTTGTAAGTTGTTTCCTGACCAGTGATTCTATTACCTTCCCAAAGTGTGAAAGCACGGAGATTGGCCGAAAGTTACCCAACTTGTTAGGATCTGCAGTTGGTTTTTTGAGGATTGGTTTAACCCTTGCTGATTTCAATCTTATTGGAACAGTGTCCAAATTTAAAGACATTTTAAAAAGGTCTGTGTGACTGTTGAGTAAGACTGGCGATAGAATTAACAACACGTGGGGTGGAGCTATGTCTATTCCGGTGAGCCAGACTTGGTCCTGTTTAGTGCAGTTCTAACCTCCTCCTGGGTTAGTGCAGTGAACACGTCTATCTGTGCTGTGCGAGAAATTTTCATAATGTCGACCTCCATGTTTACTCCTTCTGTCCTGCATTTGGAAAAGGTGTTATAAATGTTATACATTTTTTCCTCAAAGAAAAGGGACAGTTTATCTAACATGTCTTGGAAGGCTGGTATAATGGTCTGACAAGATGAATCTTTTTAGAATTCTGTGGAGTTCCTTGTGAGAGTTTGCTGCCTTTTCAATTCATGGCACTTTGATGTAGTGGTGCTAGTTCCTTTGGTAGACAAGTTTTGGGGATGGGTTATATATATCCTCCATCACTTTGATATGGCACCACTAATAACTTGTCCCCTAGTTGTTGTTATCACAAATGGCATTCAGGGAATTTGGGAGTTAGGAGAACCGCTAGTTCATATCTGTGACTTAGAAGAAAGTAAGGCCCTTATTTAACAGTAGAGGACAGTTTGCCATTCAGTAGGCCCATCTAGCAACCTCCACCTTTGTGGTGAAAGCTTTTAATCAGGAAATGCATCAACTGATAAGAGCAAACCATGTGTAAACTATAAAATTATCAGATATCAGAAGTCATGGAATGGAAAATTTAGCTTAAACAACACAAGTATGGGCCAATGAGAAAGTCTACTGATACTTTGCATAATTATTGTTTGATGGGGGTGAATGGGTATGCAGAGCAAAATAAGAAGTATTACCCTCTTCCTTAGTCGTTTTTCCGTCTGCCATTCATTTGCTAAAGATTATCACACAGCCACACACTTCCAATGTTTCTTATGTGTAACAAGTCAGATTGTACCTTGCTTTTTGAAAACGTATTTCCAATATATATTACTCTTAATTTTACTTCCCATTTTTTTTACAGCTTCGCTATTGTAAACTTCCAACGTTTGTCACAATTGTCCTATTTTTCTTCATCTGTTCTTTCAATCTTTTTCTTTTTCCTTCAGGCGCATCACCCCAACCTTGTATTATTTAGTCTTTCATTCTTCCTTTTTAATTTTTTTGCTCTCTTCTTTGTCACTTTTTTGTTTTTCAATGGAATTGCACATTGCATATCAACATACCATGTCATTGCGGCATGACAGACTAACCATTATGTTCTCAACGTTGTTATATGATTTTGAAAAATAAAACCAGCCTGCTTGCAACATTAATACTTTTTTAATGCATTGCAGAGTCAGGCAGGACAAAAACAGGTTTAAAAGCCTGCTCTGACGACTACCAGGTGCCATGAATCCTGTTGTTATGTTTTGGCAACCAGCAAATTGGTTTTGGTGGCAGAGTTTGTAGAGAGTTCGCCCTCAGGCACAGCAGTTCCCACATCTCTCTGGGGCATATTTATGAGCCACTTTGCATCACTCTTGCACCACGCAACGCGGTGCAGGAGAGGTTCAACCTAAAAACAAGCATTGACATAGCCAATAGGTCTCACTTTTTGTACCTTATGCGTGTGTAGCAATGCAGCACATTATCTAGAGTGTTGTGTGTGTTTGAGGAAGGACTTCTGACAAAGAAAGCAAACACTGTCTAGGTTCGACCTAAAAAGGACTATATAAGAAAAAGAAAGAGAGAGAGAGAGAGAGCGAGAGAGAGAGAGAGAGAGAGAGAGAGAGAGAGAGAGAGAGATATGGATGGAATGGTCATTTATGCCATATTTCTTTTTCTATAGTGCTTTACCCCTTCTCTGGTCATCTCTAAAGCACTAAGTTGGAACAGAAACAGAAGACATAAGACAGAGAAAGTCATGAGATGGTAGCTGGCAGTAGACATCGGGAGAGTATAAAACAGATGGGAGTTAGGTACATGATATTATGTAAAAGTGGGCAATTTTGCAGCCCTTAAATGCCACAATGTTGTGCCTCACCCAACCACACACAAAGGAGACTTCTTAAAACTCTCCTCTAGATTGTGATAACAAAGGCTGTGCTGGAGCCTAAGTTCACCTCTGGTGTACACGAAGAAGAGTTATATTCAGACTGATAGGCCTCATTAGGCGTGTTTACTCATTCGCCCCAGATGTAAAACTTCATTAGGAATGGTTAAGTCAGAACACCTGCTCCACTGGTCAGGCAGATGCCAACACATTGGTATCAAGTCATTATGAAGTGTACAAGTCACAGTATGCCAGGAACTCTGATTCCTGGGATGGAAACTCACAGCTTTGTCCTGACTGTTAAATAAACACTGGTCCTATAAATGGCAACATTTTGGGTGAGTGTGTACATTAATAATTTGAGTGAGTGCTTTGAGCATCCAATCAGGCGATAATTCTTTTCATGCAGAGATCTCACTCAGTCCCATGTCAAGTGCGACAAAATTAATCTTGCATTGTATTCTGGTACGTGAAGTGTTTGTAAAAGTGTAAATTGGGGTACCAGAAAACTAAGGCAAAACACCACTGGGATATGGCAGCTGCAGGCCTCTGAGCCAAGGGCACAGACTGTAATCACCTTGCCCTACTCTGCGGGACACCTCCGTGTACTCACCAGCCTCACCCTTGTGGGAAGTAAGCTCTTTAAATACCCAGCAGTTTGACCAGCCGATACCATTTCTGCAAGCTCCCCCAACTTTTCAGTCACAGAGGAGACTTTTCCACTGCACATTCATAAAAATAACCATCCAATCAGCCATGACTACAAACATACCTTATTAGCCACAGAGCTCGGAAACCACAAGTCATGGCATACAGTGCAATCTACACAGCAAGTTACAAAAACCTTCTAAAATGGTTTCTGGTGATGGTTCTTGTCCCGCAAGGGTAAGCTAGCTACTCGAGTTGAGCCACTACTTCAGAGCTTTCAGTGTTATCAAGCAACACATGATCAAATGAATTGCTCCATCTATGTGGGCAGAGAAAAGGAGTACCACTAACGTATATATTAACTACGGCTCTTATTTAATCACCAAGATGTAGTTCTGTTTGTAACATGGCACATGGGGCGTGTATCATATTGATAACATTATTATTATAAAATTCACAGCACCAGCTTTTCATAAACTTTGAAACATAAAACATTTTTTGATAATTATTTTAATAGTGGCATTTGACTGCATGCACTTTTGACAAAAATAGCACATACACAGCAAAACATAAATTGTCACTTCCTAAACTTCTATTTCGGGGCTCCAGTGACAGTCTCGAGCCACTTACTGCCACTTTGGGGAGAGTTAAAAATACCCCTGAAACCCGTCCCAACTGGATAAGCGATCCAATAATATGGGGCGGTACCGCCTAGGCCCCCTCCTGTACTGCCCAAGACCCAGCAGGTGGTGGGACCCTCCCCACCCCCAAACATCAAACAATTTAGACAGCAACTACTTGTTTGGATTAGGGGTCGCAGATCCCGGCCGTATTTATTACAAAAAAATAACATTCAGAAGATGAATATTTACATTATATACAATACGCAGAAAGTTCCATACATTGATAGGTACAAGGTGTTCCATTTCCTAACCTTACCATGTCTCTAGTACATATGCATTCCTATCTTATTCTAAATTGCTGAATATGGTTTACTTTCTACGTAACCCTGTTATAGCCTACGGCAAGGTCAATGACCGGCAGCCCAGGTCCCAAACTAACTTCCCAGACTCCTACCGGAGCGATGTTGGGAAGGTGGTCCAGCTTACTGGAGAGATACCTCCCCAGACCCTCCCTATGCCCAGACCCTCCACTCCATAACGGGACCCTGTAATCATTCATCTTGCTCCATAGGCTATCATGGGGGATGCTGGCTATAGTGGCTACCAGCATTTCTTCCCATAGGAGCAAGATAGGACATACAAGTCTAGTATCCCTGAACTCAGAATTTAATAGCACATCTTTTAGGAAAGTTTGTTTTTAAATCCTGTGTTTGAGAACAGCACTTTTAGAAAGTTGCTGTTCTCTTGTCTGACCTTTCAGTGTGCCTTGGCCTGTTTGTGAATTGACTGCCTTGTTTGAGAGTGACAGGGGCTGGGGATTGCCCAGGAGGCTGGCTGAGTCAACCCTAGGCTGAATGACTGCATTTGCAACTTGAGTGGTGGGAGGAGATAGCACCTGGGCCTCAATATGGCTGCGCCTGCCTTCCACAATGCTGGATTCACCTCCTGCTGGGTGGCTGACGACCCTGTCCCTCACTCTCAAAGGAAAGGAGAAGCCAGGAAAACAAAGTGCTCAAGGAACACCCAGAACTGTTTCTGACCGGGTTCAGAGCCCTCCTGCACAAAGGGAAAACGACTTTTAGGGGTATAAGTATAGGACCCCTGACTACAGAAAATCAGATCATCCTGGAATCAAGAAGGAACCTCTGTCAAGGAGTAATCTGAAACTGAAGAAGGAAGATTGTCCTGCTGTTGCTATGCTGGATTGCCCTGCTGTTGCTTTGCTGCCAAGGAGAGGGGAAGGACGTTGCTTTGTGCTGTGTCCTCTTGCTTGAAGGAATCTCCAAGGGCCTTAGAAGATCTGGCTCCCTGTTTTGAAGTCCCAGGAACAAAAGGACTTCTTCCCCAGCTTCCCCTGAGCTCAACTGAGAGAGTTCTGTCCTTCCTGGAGTGGGTGGCCCATGTGTGGTGCCTCTGGGAGTTGTACCTGTGTTGGGAAGCTGGAAACCAAGCTTTAAAGATTTTGCTACAGAAAAGTTATGCATCGCTCGCTGCAGAGCACATCCCCGACAGTGCGAGGAAAGTCCCGCCGCTACGGAGGTCGAGATTGTTGCCACGCATGTTGCTGCTGCCAAGGACGCCGCATCCTTCGCTTGCGGGAAGTTCGCCATCGCTGCGAGTATCGTCGCAGAGCCTGTCATCGCTGGGTGAGATCCCCACATCGCTTGCTTGTGGACCGCATCACCTCGCTGCGAACATCGTCGCAGAGCTATCGCATCGAGGAGCTGCGAGAGGGAGATCGCCGCTGGATCACGCATCGTCGCCCCGGAGATCGTCGGAGCCCCTACGAGATCGTTGCATCGTGCCTTTGTGAGAACAAACTTCCTACGGAACCTACGCACAGGAATCCATACAAGTGTCCTTCCTCTCCATACAGACCGGATTAGTCGCAACATGCGCGCTGCTGCAGCGGGGCTGTCGCAAACACCTCCCCAAGGTCTCAGGAGCAACGCATTGCTTGTTTTCCACCGCACCAGCTTTTGCTTTTGGAACTTTGTCGCATCTAAAGGTACTGTTGGCTAAGCGTGACACAACTGTGAACTTTTCACGCAACTGTGGATTATTTTTATCGCAACCTTAAGAACTCTTTTGCAACCATATTCTTGAACTGTGTATGTTGGATTTTTGTTGTTTTGGTCTTGTGTAGTTTAGATTAAATACCTTTATTTTTCTAAACTGTTGTGGAATCAGTTTGTGGTGTTTTCACTGTGTTACTGTGAGTGTTGGTACAAATACTTTACACATTGCCTGTGGTTAAGCTTGAGTGCTCGTGCCAAGCTACCTAAAGGGTGAGCATGGGTTATCTCAGGGGGTTTCCTCCTTACCCTGACTAGATGCAAGGGTCCCTATTTGGACAGTGGTACCTACCTCTGCCAACTAGAGTCCCCCAGTTCTAACATACAATTATCTGCTTTAGGTGATGGTGGGTGGGGAAAAAAGTAAAGTTAGTGGGCCTCTCAATGGCCTGACCCAGGCCACTGGCATGGTGTTCACTGAAAGGCAGCAGGGCGAAGAGAAAGCCTCTCTGCCCACTCCCCTTTTAAAGCTTTAATTGGGGCAGGACCAGTTCAGACCAGCCTGCCCCTGCGTTGCAATGACACCACCTGACCCAGAAGCACTAGGAAGTGCGTCCGGGCCAGGGTGAAACGCACGCTGATTGGGTGACCTCTTTAGGTGGTCGGGTGCACTGTGCACTTTTACGAACAGTCCAGCAAGGTGAAGACAAGGTCCCAGTCTAGCAATTCAATGTTGCTCTGCAACTTCAGATAAAAACCAAGAGGGGGGCCCAGCCAGGCCACCTCCAGCCCCTGACGGGCGCAGACGGGCCCGCCCTTGGTCTGGGCTTCATCCGGGCGCCGTCCGGCGCGCGTCCCGCGCCACAGGGGCAGAGGCAGCATTTTATGCAAGGTCACCACACCTCCCCCTCACTCGCGGCAGCTGTGGGCTTACTGGTGCACCCTGTTGGCTTGAGCCCTTGCCCAGGGTGTTAGGCAGAGTGTCCCGCACAACTTTCCAGCAACAGTGGTAGCAAAGACAAATGATTCCCAGCAGGTGATTTAAAGCGCGATCTCAGCGGGTCCCAAATGAAAGGATAAAGAGAAGAGAAGCTCTGCGCCGAGAGGGTAGAGGCAGTGCTTTATGCGCGGTCACCATGCCTCCCCCTCACTCGCGGCAGCTGTGGGCTTATTGGTGCACCCTGGGGGCTTGAGTCCTCGCCCAGGGTGTTAGGCAGAGCATCCCTCACGATCTTCCAGCAACAGTGGCAGCAAAGACTAATGATTCCCAGCAGGGGATTTAAAGCGCGATGTCAGTGGGTCCCAAATGAAAAGATACAGAGAAGGAATCAGTTTAAAAGAGAGAGACTGACAGAGTTTGGGGTGGGAGGAGAGGTGGGAGAGGGGTATTTGAGCGTGAGAGAGAGTTTGGTGAACAGAGACAGGCACGGTTTGGCCTTGAGGAAAAGGAGAAACTTTAGAAGAGAGAAATAGACTTTTGTGGTGGAGGGATGGATGCCTTGGTTTAAAGCATCAGAATTGATGCTATATAATCACATGAAAACCAGAAATGGAGATAGGCTTCAGTCAAGGACACCCAAACAGAAACAAGTTATTTACGACGTGCACCAGCCCTTCCCCAGGGAGAATATTTAGCCTTCTGCAAACAAAGCTTGCAGCTACAAAAAATAACATAGAAAGGCAAGCTTTGCGAAACGCAGACTATGCTGCAGCAGCATGCTCTTTACAGTCTAGTCAGGGGAATCGTGCAGCAATATAAAAATGAATAAATAATGTACACACATAAGAAAATCTTATAGAGCGTGCTGCTGAGAGGTACAGCATTATCCTTATTCAAATTGCAGCTGATATGGAACACGCCTTTTTGGGTGGGGGCACAGTGTGTGCAATACTTACTCTGGTCTCCCCTCCCCACACACCGCCTGGTGGTCCAGGACACTCTGACAACAATTGAGACATTGAACGGTGTGAGATGAAGCAGTGAGGTGCGGTGAGCTAGGGAAATGCTACTTTCAATAATTAATGCAAATTACTTGCTGACCGTGGCACCCAGACCAGAGGCCTGTGCATGTTTGCAAGAAGGCCCCAGTAGGCAAAAAGAGCCAGAATAAATAAATAAAAAGACGGGGTAGGAGGCTTGCGATGATGTGTTGGTCAGCACAATGTGCGCATGTTGCAGTGCTGTCTTTTCGCAAATGCTTGCTAACAGATGCTGCCCCCTGCCAAAAAAGGTGAAAAAAAGGATGGCGCGTGGCCGTTGCAGAGGCTGTGGGAGCAAAGCATGGTTCCTGCCGCAGCAGCCACCATGTGTGCTGCTTGTCGCTCCAATGGCAATACTCTATTGGAGTGAACTATTGAAAAATAGTGAGACATACACTCAACATTAGCCATTTGCAAGCTACTATGTGGAAACGGCATACACGCAAAAGTCAATCCAAGGCATGGGTTGAGTCAGACTCCATAAAATACTAACAACAGATCGCCTGACAGTGCAAGCGCTGTCTAGGTTCAGCCTAATAGAGGGCTTATTTATAAGAGGCTTGGCTACCGGAGTGTCACTTTTTTTAAACTTCGGCCTCCCAAGCATCTGAATCATATCTATGAGGCAATGAAGAGCCAACCTGCATAGCTTTGCATGGCCTCATAGATAAGAAGTAAGACAAATCAGCACAAACTGGTGCTTTGCCTTACTCTGCATCAAAGAGGCGTTCCATGGGCATTGTGGTGGTGTTCCCACCCAACACCCATGGATTTTTATGTTGCCCAAGATTTACTTCTGTACGTAAACTGGGGGCAGTGACAAACGCTTACGCCTCCCCTGAGCAGGCATAACTAGGAGAAATATGATTATTTCCCCTAGATTATCCTCTTTCCAAGGATCCCTTTACTGCACCAGAATAATCCTGCTTGCACCATGGTGCAAGGGTGCCTATGTTGGCACTAGGCAGCAGCAAATTGTGCACCAGCGCAGGGGGGAAGGACAGGAATGCACCCTTTTTCATGAATGTGGTGCTTTCCTCAAAGAACCCTTTCTCATTGGCCTAGGGCAGTGCAGCAAGGAGACAGGTGGTGCTGCCCTATGCCAATTCCTCATAAATCAGGCCTGAGGTTTATGAAATCATGGAAAGCCACTTTGTGTGGCTCTGAGTGGCTTCATAAATCTTGAGCAATGCAACAAAGCACAACTTGCTGTGCTGCATTACTCTGTGCCCGGGAGGCGTTTCCATGGGTGTTGAGTGGGTGACCCCATGCAACATCCATGGATTTTGACACATTCCCATATTTACCAGAAGTGTTAGACCTGGGAATTTCCCAAAAAAACTACGCCTCTCCAGGTGAGGCATACTGAGGAGAAATATCTTGATTTCTCCTCATTTTGTCCTCTTTTTATGTGTACTGCAAAATTCAGCATACATAGATAGAGAAACAAGCCAGGGCATTCATTTTGATAAGAAGGTGCCCCTTCTTGCACAAAAATAATCCTCCTTACAATGCATTCACGCTTGTACCATGGTGCATGGGTGCCAGCATTGGCGCTAGGCAGCCAAAACGACGCCAGAGCAGGGGAAAATGCACCGTATTGACTTAAATATTCATATTCCTGTCCTTTCCCCATCATGCAGTGAAACACAGCAAGGTGACTTAGTGTGCTGCACTGTGTGTTTTGCCATAAATATGGTGCTAAATGTGCTGGATGAACCGAGAATCAAGCGGACAGAGAATCATTAATTTTTTCGACAGATGTCCTTTTATCATTAAAAAAACGTATTGACAGAGGCTTTCTCGGAGTGTTTAAAATATATTTTTACTTTCTACTAATACTTTTTTGGCATACCGATTTTGATTCCGGTCTCGAGTTGTTAATTGTAATCCGAATTGTTTCGACTGTTTCTCTTTGTTTATTGTGGTAGTCACCTCTCGTCGATATGTAGGCTAAAGGTTCTGGAAATCGAATAACTGTAAGATCTGTTAGAGCATTATAGAACATACTATGTATTTATTATGCAGAACAGAGAGGATATTAGAGTGAAACATACTATCGCTCTGTAAATTCGATGTGCTGCCCGCAGCATTGCCCAACACTGACATCATAAGAGGGGCTAATTTTAGACTGTAGTCTAATGCCTAAAGCCATGCATTGCAGTGCCCTTGTACAATTTAAGGGGCTGTCACCAATATCTTTCCTGGTAGCCATACATCAGAGGGTCCCAGATTGCTTTCGAAAATGGCAACATATTTTTTCTGAGCGAGGCAGTTCTAATTGCCACTTTCAGATTAAATGGGAAAAAAATGATTACTAAGAATCGGAAACCAGTGGCGCCAACCTTATTGGACCCATGTTTGATGTGGAGAGGAGGGAGTGCGAGTGGGGAAAATGACAATAGCATCAGCTAAACTTTATTGTTTGCTAAATGTGTCCCATAGGGCATATGCCAAGGATTGGTCATTTATCCCTTCAAAATTTCAATGTATATCAAATTTTAGATTCCGTAGATACAAAGTCCATTCTGTTTGAGAGTGTCACGAAATGCGCACTCTCACATTCAGCAATTTGCCATCTTCTGCTGTTTTTCTGGAAACGAATTTGGCACAATAAAAATATTGCTTCTATGAAACCACTGTCTCCTTCTTCTGAACTATTGTAGTGCATGATTTTGAAACAATATTATTTGTATGTAACTGTAGCGTTGTGCATACCTCGGGGTGCACAGGCAGAAAATTAAGAAATCAATTGTATACTATCAAAATGTAACGCAGAATGATGGTATTTTAATAAGCTCAATTACGTAAAATAGAAAATGCAGCCAATAAGTACATATCTTCAGAGAGCAATAGCCTCACACGGCCTAACAGAGCAAAGGGCATTGATGCACAAGGGTATATGATGCACGCTAAAGGAAAACAAACAACTTTATCTGATTTGAACTGGGTTTGAATTGGCAGGAGGGCTTTCTACAGCGTCCTATTCTATCTTCAATGTTCTTGTTCTTTGGTTGAATATCTGTCCTGCATTCGTAGAGGGAAGTACTCCAATTTCTTTAAAGGATTCCAAAAACAAGAAGGCGGTACTTCAGCCATAAGACAAAGCATGTGTACCAAATACTTGGTAGGTTTCTTGTCAAATTGGACACTCACAGAAAGCATAGTGATATGGGTGGCATGGTGGTTATACTTGAATATAAGGCCTTCTTACTAGTGCTGGGCTGAATGTCGCCCGATCAGTTTATTATATTCGGCTGATCCCGTTGGAGCCCTTTTGTGAAAGGAACCTAAAATGAATCACCAGAGAACTGCATATTACACAGCAATATGCAAGTATATAATATCTTAAATGCACACTACTATCTCCAGAGAAGAGTGAGCTTGAAGCTTCAGCTTCCCAGCGAAGGCTTGCAAAGCATACTAGAATATGTTAGTATTTCTATGAATCCCTATAGTATTTATATGATTTGTAAGTTTCCATGCACTTATGCTTTATTTTCCTGAACTCGAGCGAGTCATCAAGACACTTGTAATGTTATGGGTGGAGATCTCGTCCTCTGCCTGGACATAGGCTTCAGGCTTTCTGGAATTCATACATTTTCAGAGGAGTATGTCTGGGAAGCTGAGGTAGATGTAAGTTTACTTCTGGTAAGTTCAAGAGACAATGAGATACTCTTCCAGCTGAACTGAGTTGTTGTCCATGGCAGAGTTCTCCATGGAAAAAATACCCACCCCTTTCCTCCCTGGAAAGGAATTTATGTCTGGCCTTATCTAGAGTAAAAATCTCACTGTTTCCATGGTAGGAAGGGTAAGGAGAGGAGATTGTGAATTGTGAATTTTGCATTCATTAGTCCCCCAGTACACATACATCTTAAGGTGTTCATTTACGTCGAACTGGTATTATGCATTTAGGTATCGGATGGGGCAGTTGCATTTATCTTGGATTTAGATTTAACTGTTTCCTCATTAAAATTTTTGTATTGTGGTTTTGAAAACACAAATTAGTTATTAGATTCATATTGTGTCTGGCTCAGCTACCGCTTTAATTTCTAATGTCAAAAACTGGTTTCGCTCACATTGTATGATAGTTCTTCCATTGTGTATTTTACTCATTCATGCCTTTATAATATATGTCTTAATCATCATGGCGTACGACAATGGTGACCCCAGTGGAGAACAACTATAAATCTCGTAGATAGTGGGTTTAATGTTCAGATATTTAATTTATGTTACTGTCACCAACACTTCAGGTAAGTAATGCACATATGATTAGGAGCACAAGATTCATTTGTATTTTGAACATCGCTCCTGTTCTTACCCCTTGGAAAACTCTCAGTAATATTAGATTTTACAGTATGATGCTATGTATTAGTTTTCAGGCCAGTGGGAAACGATGTGAGCCACATATGTTTAACCTACATGATTATCAGCCAGCATCATCAGAAGTTTTGATATTGATGTACTATAAATCAACCTTTCTATTAGCATCGTGTTATAGGCACATCCACAGCAATATTTGTACACTGTCTGCTTATTGAGATTGTATTACATCTCAGATCTCGTGGTTTACTTTATATCAACATTCGCTTTGATGATCATAACACCACTATGGCAGACATATTGTATGTTCATTCATTCAGAGACGTTTTTGTAGTCCCTAGTCTATCGTTATTACTGCTAATGGATCACGTGGTGGCACGTGGTTACGGGTGTGATGGTGCGGAGATTGTTTTAAACAAATTGGATTTCTTTCCGAACTGAGGGGCATATTATCAAGGGGGGGCGATAGGAAATTATCGCGGCTTTAGCGGCCGTTTTTGGCCGCTAAGCTGCGATAATTCTATAGCCCTATTAGCAAGCTGTCACTAACAGCAGTTAGCGACAGCTTGTAGGCAATGGCGAGCAGTTTGGGGACCGTTTTGCATGTCAGCGATATTTATCGCTAATGACATGCAAAGTGGGTGTACCCAACCTGTTAGCGACTGAAAGCTGTGGCTAACATCGCTATTGCCTATTACCAACACAGGCGTAGCGATGGAAATATTCACGCTAAGCACGAATATCTCCAAAAACTAACTCCTGCTCAGATCAGTTCTTAGCCATTATATCCAATGGGATGTGGATATAATGGCTAAGACCCTGTTACCGATAATGCGTGAATATCACTGTATTCTCAGCGATATTCACAGATTTTGCCGCTATCACCGGGAATTTTTTTCATTTTTGAGATAAACGTTGCTAATAGCACGTTATCTCAGCGATAAAATCCGGTGATGCGCAGCGATTAAAAAAATGCTGCTAAGCCTACTTAGCGATAAATATCGCTATTTGTTGATAATATGCCCCTGTATACGGCGCATTTTCCCTTTGGGCTGTTACTCAGGAGAGAGAACCTGATTATGAGATAGTCATTCAGCGAGTGAGTTTTACATTCCTTAGCAAGTGTGGGCTGCAGCTCTAATTGTAATGCTGTTTGGTAACCCACTCATCGTTTTTTTATTTTAGCAGACTGAGAACTGATTGACATATGGAACGGGGACATTGAATTTAGGGCACCATAATGCATTCATGATTTGGCTTTTGTGATTGGAAGCATTCCATTCCTAAAGTAAGCATGAGCTTGGAACGGATGGTTTGTTCAGAAGGGTATTCATTTTGGACACAAGAACTCTAAGGTTCAGACTATCGTTTTTTCTCCTTCTTTTCGGATCAGGTCTCACAGAAGAAAACAGCTGATATTCATCCTGCAAGCTCCTTAGAATTCCTGTGGTCTCGTTGCCATATTGGTGAGTTCATGAGATTATAGCCAGAGCTGCATAGACCAGCTTATGTTTTATGATGATTTACATTAGCGCATGGTGTTCATATTAATATATGGTTTATTTTCTATTTCATTTGCGATACCATTCAGGGATACGTTTGGTTATAATGTCTGAGCACTACGTTGAGAGACCTATTTCTATCTCAGTTGGAGTGCCAACTTACAAGTCTACTGCGGTTGATTTTTGGGCGTGAAGGTATGAGTAGGGTATAGGCATCACTTTCACACAGGAGATTGCTACATGGCATGCACTTTCTATCTGAAGCATGTTTCTCAATATCTTTCCACATCTGGTTTACAACGTGTACTGTTCACCTATGCAAAGAGTGAACTCTTTGGTCTTGCGTCGGGTTTAGTATCACGCAGGATTCATGGACTTGTACGTGTGGGACACCCTCTCATTTCTTCATCTAGCACAACCATTATTCCTCAACATTCCATTCACATGCAATACCTCTCCTGTCCTCCGTGGACTACGAAGGTGCCTCTAACTACTGGTTTTGTCTAAGAACTGTATTTCGTATTTCACGTTTTCAACCTATATCTCACAGTCATACAGGCCTACAATATGTACAATACATTTTTTTTGATGATTGTTTTTAAAGAATGCACTGTGGCTTTTATTGATTGCAATATGTTCATTTATAGATTCCCCTGAGGAAGGGTGCACTCTGCATCCGAAATACATTGGGATAGAGTGATTTACGGCCATTACGCATGATTTTTCCTGTTGTAAGGAATCCAGATCATAAGGAAAATTAAAGCAATAAAAGCAAGACTCATGAAGCAATGAATTGATACAACTTTGATTTACTGTTGTTTTTTTTGGAATTTGTTCACATCATTTTTAACGTCTTGTAAATTATGTTTTTTTAATGTACGAATGTATTACACAACACTAAATACACCATTTAATTATGGTATGATGCTTTTTAGTGCATAGTAGTGCACACTCTGTCTGAGACCTTGCAGTCGCACTATTTCTATTGACTTTTAGAAAGATGGCATTTTTCTGCTCTTAGCCTTAGCCTGTCTCCAAACACATCTGGGGTTAGTGTCAGCGGGACTTTGTGCATTCCCTCCACACAGTCACACACAAAGGGAGCTTAGGTGTGACCAGGTGGGCATCGACTTTCTGATAGGTCATCTTGGGGAGGAACAGAGGGAGTAGCTGACATTCCTGAACAGGCATCCACTCTTTGAAGTCACCATCACTTCAAAGGCACTAGTAGGTATAAGTTATGTGGCTCTGACCCTACCACTTGAGTACACTACTTCACTGGTGAAAAACTCTGCCAGGAAAGAAGACTGGAAGTAGTGCTTTTCTGCTGTGCTGCCCTGCTGCTTGGTACCCTCTGCCCTGCTGAGGAAGGAACCGACCCATTGCACTTGAACCCAGAGTGACTATTGCCCCCTGTTCTAAGTCTCAGGGAGATCAAAGACTTCTCATGAACCTGCAACAGCACCTGGACTGCTTGCTGCAACTCGGAACTGACACATTTCCATCAACGCTTCACTGCAGTTGCGAGGATCAAATACCTTGCTTCACCGACTGCTCGATGCATCTCCGACTTTGCATGGCTTGGAACTGGCGCATCCACATCAATGACAACACATTGCTGCAGCTGCGAGGATCGAGTACTTAGTCAGCTGCTTGCCACATCATCTCCGTTCTCGATGCATCCTCAACTTTGCGCAGCATGGAACCGACACATTGCCTCCATTGTAAGGATCAACGACCACGCATCATCTCTACTGCTCCCTGCATTGTCCTTGATGTCAATGCAATTAAGGTACTTTTCTAGCAAGCCAAGGGTGGTCACTGTATAAGACCCATGCTCTGTCATGGTCAGCTTGAACTTTTGGATTGGACACTGTCTAGGGGGACCAGATAGCCCTGAATGGTGCTTTATGCTTTTAAGCACTATATGTCAGTTTATTCTTTAAAAATGTATACCTCCGGTTCTACTCATCAGATTTTGGTTGTCTTGGTCTTGTTTTCTTCATACAAATATACGTTTGTTTTCATAACAGGGGAGGAGTCTTTGTTGGGTATTTTCACTGTGTTACTATATGAAGTGTTGCACAAATACTTTACATATTGCCTCTTAAGTTAAGCCTGCCTGTTCTGTGCCAAGCTACAAGAGGGTGAGCACAGGTTTATTTGTGGTATGTTTCTGGGTTGTAGATGCATTCCATTACAACGCATACTACCTTCACAACGCATACCATTACAACGCATACCATTACATTGCATGTATGGTAAGTATTGGATAGTGTAGGGTTAAAATGTACTATTCTAATTCCCGCGGGTGCAACAGTAGGGTAAGTGTTGGATAGTGTAGGGGTAAAATTTACTATTCTAACTCCAGGGGGTGCAACAGTAGGGTAAGTGTAGGATAGTGTAAGGGTACTATGTGCTGTAATGGTATGCGTTGTAATGGTATGCGTTGTAATGACTGCATTGTAATGACATGAGTTGTAATTGTATGCGTTGTAGTGTCATGTGTGGTAATGGTTGTGTTGTAATGGCATGCGTTGTAAGGGATGTTGCATTGTAATCAATGAGTTGTATTGGTAGTGCGTTGTAAAAGTTGCGTTGTAAAGGTTGTTTCCCATGTATCTGACTAACCCTGGCTAGGATTGTGGTTCCTGCTTGGACAGGGTGCATACCTCTGCCAACCAGAAACCCATTTTATAACAGGCTCCAAGTTACATGGTGATAATGCTTGCTCAATCGTTATTTGTATATTACATAGTAAACCCCATTCCGTTGTTGCATTGGTTCAGATAAAGACTTTAACCCCATAACCCTTTTTCTCCTTAAAAGATTGGCCCCAGCCATGAATTCCCCTTTTTTGAAAATAGCCCCCTCTCAAAGGTCATCCCAAACTTTTTGCCTTCCTTTTTCCCCTTTTTTTGATCTTCTATTTGTTGGCCTAAAGACTCTGATCATTTTGCCACTGCTAACCAGTGCAAACATGCCTGTTCTACTCCCCTAAACATGGTTACATTGGTGT
Organism: Lissotriton helveticus; assembly: GCF_964261635.1. Taxonomy (NCBI): domain Eukaryota; kingdom Metazoa; phylum Chordata; class Amphibia; order Caudata; family Salamandridae; genus Lissotriton; species Lissotriton helveticus. Next base: position 241,345,504 of record NC_136060.1, on the reverse strand, counting down.
ATACCTGATTGGCATATTTAGTTTACCTATAAGTCCCTTGTAAAAATAGAATACCATATACCCAGGGCCTTTAACCTAAATGCTATTAGTGAGCTTGCAGCACTGATTGTGACACCCAAACACGTAGCCTTTCAAACCTGTCTGAGACCTGCCATTGCAAAGCCTGTTTGTGCAGTTTACTGCCACTTCAACTTGGCATTTAGAACTACTTTCCATGCCTGTAACACCTTTTTATTGCATATGTCACCCTAGCTTAAAAGGTGTTAAGGAATTCCCAATGCTAGCTCACAGTTGTGAAAAATTTATTTGGGTGTTTGTCACTACCAGGACTTGTAAAGATTAAACACACATGTCCTACCTTTTTAACATGACCCACCTCCAGCTAATAAACACCTTGATGGATTCCCTTGCTTAGGGGAAATAGAACATGGACAACGGCCCACTGCTTCATGGGCACTGGATAGTTTTATGCCTTTGGGAACCCAGTTGGATCCCCCTGGCTGTGCTCTATAAATCTACTGAATTGTCTTATGTGAACCCTTCTTCTCATCTTTGAGACCTATCTGTGCAGCACCTACCTTTAATTTTCTGACAGATGCATCCCAGTAGGCAGATAGTACCGCCAGGGCCAACAAAGTGATGTGGCCCATTCCACCCCTTGGGTCTGACTTCTGTTCCCAACCGAAGGAAAGCTCTGCCTACATGGACAGCAAACAACGGAGACTACTGACAGCTGTCAGGGGTAGGAGCCAGGCCACAGGCTATTCAGGGTTCTTTTTCCTCAGTCTTTTCAGAGTGGGGGTCAGTAGACTAGGTGTCCTTCACCCCTTTTGCACTCTCCCTTTCACCAGATCAGGGGTGATAACCTGAAACAGGTCCACCAACCCTGGGTCTGTAGGCTGAAGTTGTGCCTGGAAAGCCAGGACTTCCAGAGAACTACAAGCACCCCCCCAAGGAAAACACATTCTACATGTGATGTGCAAGAGTCTGCCTAGTGCAGGTCTCCAGCGCTCTGTCCCTGTGACTGTGCATGAATACTCCCCAGACCAGAATTGGCCACACCAGAGTCTGTCTTGGGGTGCTCCAATCTCAGAGCTGGCAACAACTGACCCACTGGTCCTCGCACTGTGGACTTTTTCCACCTCCTACCCCTACCTCGCTCCTCTGTACCCTCTTCTGTGGAGTGGTATTCCCAGAAAACAGAACCGGTAGAACACCTATGGTGGACAACCCTCCCCCCCCCCCAGTTCTCCTGGCACTGTACAATCCAGGCTACCCTGCTTGTGCTCCCTTTGGGAACAATCTAAGTCTTGAGGCTGAGAAAAGGGCACCTTGTGACTTTGCCCACCCACACCATCCCTCCTACTCCTAGAAGGGACATGGGACCCTTTTCCCCCACACACTATACTGGGACCTGTCTGGGTCACATTCCCTTTCAGTCTGTTGAGGGGAACCCGAACCACTCTCCTTAGGATCAACCCCAAATATTTTCTCAGACACTCTGGTACTCACCCAGAGTTCTTTCTCTTTTGAAAGTTCTTTGGGGTCAATAACTGAACATGTGCACTCTGGCAATAAATTTGTACAGCCCTACAAAAGTGTTTACCATGCTAACCTTCACCCAACAATCCAGTGCTGTGCAAAAGTACCCAACAAAACACTCCCAGGACTGGTGAGAAAGTTGCCGACTGCCCCTGAATCACAACCTACACTCTTCTGGGGTGAATTCTTACTTTTTGACCAGGGCCACCTTCACGGGGTATACTTCAACCTGTCTCCCTTTTCTAAGGCCAGTAGGGCTTTCCTCCTATTATCAGGATATGACTCCATATGCCTCAGGGATCCTGTGCACCCCTAGAGTTATCTCATATACCTGAAACTACCAGTGTATGTCAACCCCCTCCAAGAAGTCAGACACCAGGTCTCTGGATATGTGGACTGTATCTTTAGCACTGGCCACAGTAGTTTTGCTGCCACTAGTGCTAGACTCTGCCATCTGTTTAGCCTTCAGATCCAGCTCCTTGGGACTCAGTTCATGAGCCCCAAAAGTCTTTTTCTCCTCCAAGGCTCTTACAGCCTCGACTTTCCACTTCTCTGCAGCCAGCTAGGACAGTTGCAGCCTAATGGCTCTCTCAGCATGTCTGTCCTTGAGCTCCTCAGGGGACAAAGTTTAGGAGAAGACACTGGTCCCTGCATAGGATCTAATAGAGTACTCCCTCTGTGTTGGTTCTTCTTTCTCCTTTGGTGTCTTTGTCCAGTCATCTTTCTCTTCCACTTCAACCTTCTCAGGGCCTCTGGCCTCTTGGGGTCCTGATACTGAGTTCAGGTACATCCAGGGTTCTGCCTTTTCCAGAGTAGTGAAGTAGTGCTGTTCCAGCCTTTCCTGTAGTGATGACTACATGCTGCGGACCTACTCCCAGGCTTTAAGAGCTATTTGAAATTCAAACTTTGGGTCACCCATAGGGAATCTCAGTCTTCTCTCTCTCTGCACAAATTCCTCAGAAGAGCCATGCTGTAGTTCTCAATGGCGCTGTTGTCCAACTCCTTCAGATGCACAGCACCATGCCCCTTAGCAGGGGGGTCCTCCCCTCAGCTCAGGGTTATCTTCCTGTGTTGTTGCTTGTAGCCACCTGACTTCCTCATAGGTTCTCCCCACATTCAGCTTGCTACTTGCAAAACTCATTTAGCTTAATCCCAGTTAAGTATATATTTATTTATTTAAGTTCTTTTATAGTGCAGGAATTCGACCTCCGAAGAGGTATCTCCGCGCTTTTGTTCATTCCGAGTGATGAGCTAAACAGAGACATCTGTATAACATTAGTGAGAGGCTACTAGATGGAGAATAGGTGCGTCTTTAGGCATTTCCTAAATGCAGGCAAATTAGAGTGTAGCCTAAGAGTGAGAGGCAGAGAGTCCCAGAGAATGGGGCCTTTGTATGATAGGGCTCAGCCTCCTTGTCTCTCTCTTTTGATCCTGGGGATCTGGAGCAGGGCTTGATTTTTAGAGCGTAGGGATCGGCCTGGTTGATAGGGTTTAAAGATTTCCGTTAGGTACCTGGGGCCAGATCCGAACAGACATTTATGAATCATGCAGCAGATCTTAAATTTCACTCTCTGGCGGATGGGTAGCCAGTGTAGCTTATTTAACAGAGGGCGGGAGGGGGATCTGACTGGAGCATTTAAGATCAGCCTAGCAGCTGTGTTCTGGGCTACCTGAAGCCTGCCTAGCTGTTCCTCATTAGCAGATATGAGCAGTCCATTGCAGTAATCCAGCCTGCTGATTACTAGGGTCTGCACTAGTGTTTTTCTATGATGGTCTGCTAAATAGGGGAGGACTCTCCTCAGTAAGCCAATCACCCTCATGCAGGTTCCAGTAACCTGTATGGCATGATCTTTGAGTACCAAGGGTTGATCAAGCTTAACACCTAGATTTTTTACAGTTTCTTTTGGGCATGGGGCCATACCTAATTCATGAGGCCACCACTCAGGTGACCAGAGGAGTGGGGCATCTCCAAAGAGCATGACCTCCGTTTTGCCTACATTACACTGCAGGCAATTGGAGGTCATCCATCCGGCTATCGCTCTCATTCCTGCAGCAAAGGAGCTTTTTACTGTTGATGTCATATTCTGGAAAGGGAATAGTAGCTGGGTGTCATCAGCATAGGATATTGGTGTGAACCCATGTTCTCTCACAATTTTCACCATGGGGGCCACATACACATTAAACAATGTGGGGCTTAGGCATGAGCCCTGTGGAACCCCCTTTGTGAGCTCCCTGAAGATGGAAGAATGGGAGCCCAAGCGAACACTTTGTGAGCGACCGGTAATAAAGCTTTTTAACCATGATAAGGCCGTTCCGTCAACTCCTACCCCCTCCAAACGACTGATGAGGGTGTCATGAGACACCGCGTCGAAGGCAGCGGACAAATCTAACAGCACCAGAATCATAAAGCCTCCTCTGTCCTGTGCATCCGGATGGTATTGGTCATGGAGAGGAGAGCTGATTCTGTGCTGTGATTTGGTCTGAACCCAGCTTGAGAAGGGTCCAGACCGTCCGCTGCCTCAATGTATTTAGACAGGTGAATGTTGACATGCCTCTCAGTCATCTTACTTAGATGGGGTAGGAGAGATATTGGACGGAGGTTGTTAAGATCAGACCATGGCAATGCGGTATTTTTGCGGACAGGGTTCACGACTGCCTTTTTCCAGACACTGGGAATCTTTCCTTCCTTAAGGGAGAGATTAATCAGTGATTTAAAGCTCGGAGCTAACAGGCTGCCTAGTGGAGCTATCATCTTAGCAGGTAAAAGGTCTGTGGGTGAGCCTGATTTGATTAGGTTATATAGGGTAGTGACTTCTGTCAGGCTGATCTCTGGAAACACAGTGAGCCTGCTGCTTTTGCTCTTGGCTAGCCAGGGGCAGGGAGAGTCAACAGTATCCCTAATATTTGATGCTTTGGTGATTTTCTCGTAGATGAGTTCAATCTTATTCTCGAAAAAAGCGGAAACATCAGCGCATAAGGTTTGACTAAAATCATCCGGGCTTTCGCAGGCTATAGGCTTAACAAATAATTGCAAGATTTTATAAAGTTCTCTAGTAGAGTTCCCTGCCTCTGTTATCTGTAACTCAAGTCTATTTCTCCTGGCTTTTTTAATATGTTTATAATAGGTAGATTGTGCCTCCAAATAGTGTTTTTTACTAATGGGTGTATGTGTTTTTCTCCACATTTTCTCCAATCTCCTACATTGTTGTTTCTCTGCCTTTAGATCTACCGTGTACCATGTTTCTTGCTTAGTTTTAGAGCATTGCTTATGTAATTCCTGCGGTGCAAGTAGGTCAATTGCTTCCAGGAGTGCTTTAATAAACTTAAATAGACCTTGTTCAATGTCATCGTCTTCGGAGAGAGTGGGTTCTTTCCATACTTTCTGTAATCCTTCTAGAGTTATTGTGTACCATTTCCGTTTCCATATTGCAGGGAGAGGTTTTTGGCGTGGTGGTTGTGGACCTAATAAGGTGAAAGTTAACATATAGTGGTCTGACCAACTAATAATAATGGGAGGGCAACATGTTATTTTGGGGCAATTGGTTAAGATTAGGTCAAGTGTGTGCCCACCCAAATGTGTTGGGCCCTTATTCTGGATTTTCAGTCCCAAACTAGAGATGTCAGCGAGCAGGGACATGCTATCAGGGTGATTTGGTGTGTCTATGTGAACATTAAAATCTCCGAGGAGAATTAAATCTTCATTGGCTCTAAAATAGGGGGCTAATAGTTCCATAAGAGTGAGTGAGAAATCAGAGCATGAGCCAGGAGGGCGGTATACTAATGCCCCTTTCCACTGTGTTTTAGAGGAGAGGGAAAATCTGAAAATCATTATTTCCATCTGAGCATCACATCTTTTATCAAGTACTGTGACTTTTAGACTCTCTTTATAAACGATAGCCACACCCCCTCCTATTTTTATCAAGCGATCTAGATGAAGAATCTTATATCCAACAGGGAATGCTAGCATGATTGCGGGGACAGTATGGGGTTTTAGCCAGGTCTCCATGAGAAAACAGATGTCTGGCATGTCTGTATTGATAAGGTCCCATAGTTAATGGTAGTGTTTAGGTAGGGAGCGTATGTTCAATAGAAAGCACTTTAGTCCAGAAGGTCCCTTTCCGGCAATATAGCTATCGGTAAGTGTACTGGCTGCACAGGATAAGGAGGGTATCTGAGGGGGCTGCCCTGCAGCGGTCGTAGTGAGGGCGCCTGATAAGTTATCTCTTGTTGGACATGTATGACCAGCCTGAAAGCGACATTTTGCACATGAGAATGGACCCTCAAAATTAGGCCACATTATGCTAGGCAGTTGAGATCCATGGACAACCTGGTATGGTATCACAAGTGCAACAACAAAAAGAATCCCAAATTGATGAAGATGAAGCAGGAGACATTTTTAGATAATGACCAATTGAGAGAAAATGGAGAAAAAACACATAATGATCTTAGTATAGAATAGGGAACAATGAATACCTATATTGTATTGCACAGCTACAAGTCCTATACTCAACGCTTATTACCAATGCGAGAAATGGTATTCCTAGTTGGCTGAGGTATGCACCCAGTGGATGGCAAGAATCACCACTCTAGTCAGGGTCATCTAAACACACACTAAAAGATAACCTGTACTCGAAAATAAGATACTGCCCTTGAATCAAACGGGCTTCATACAAGGTTTGGGGACAAAGACAAATATTTTGGTTTTGTCTCTGCTTATGTATAAGTCAATCAAAGCTAAACAACCACTCTATCTATGTTTTATAGATTTCAAATCTGCATTTGATTGTGTTCAAAGAAACCTATTATGGAAAAAACTCCAGGAACAGAAAATACCAGTGGTTCTTCTTAGGTTGATTTGTCTCTTGTACAGTAATTCGTGGTTTAGGGTGAGGATGGGGGATGGACAGACCTTATCAAAGTAAATCCCCGCAACTGAAGGACTAAAACAAGGATGTGTTTTAGCCCCTCTCCTCTTTAATCTGTTCCTGTCTGACTTAACTGGGATATTGGATGAATTGAACGCTCACCCTCCGAAATTAGGTGGAAAGCACATCACCAACCTGCTGTACGCAGACGATGTCATCCTTCTGAGTCACACTAAAGTTGGATTACAACGTCTAATCAGTCGGACACAAATGTATGCCAAGGAAAACGGGATGGTGATCAATGAAACAAAAACCAAGATTATGGTAGTCACCAAGAATAACAAAATAAGATATAAAAGCAAATGGTACTTGAACAAAACCATACTGGAACAAGTAGATGTATATAAATACTTGGGTGTACTTTTCGATTACAAGGGTAATTACCAGTTACAAAAAAAGGATATACAATGGAAGGCTAACGCACTGACTGCAGCATTTAGAATTGTACAGAAGTCACTTAGTAACCTTACATATGGTCCACTGCTGAACATTATAGGGGAAAGACTCCTACCTACTATCACGTACGGCAGTGAAGCTTCAATGGGAAAGGACACTGAAATAATAAATAAGGCCCTTACAAGAACATATAGGGCACTATTTCAACTCCCAGCGAATGCATCATCTGCACAAATTAGGTTGGAGTTTGGATTAACCAATCAACACTACACGAGGCAAGGTCATTTTATTAAAATCTGGAAACGAATAAAAAATGACCACGATAATGAAATATCACAGCTACTTTGGAATGAAATAAATAATAATGTAAACTCAACAGCTTGGACCTACCTCAAGGAAGCGATAGATGAGTTTGCACTTACCTCTATCTGGGAAAATAATATAACCAATGCTTCATTTAAAAAAAGAATTAATAGAACTGCAAGCCAACTATCGATTGTAAGCGACAAAGCTATCCTTATAAAGAGGAAACATGCTTGGACAATTATAAATGCTTACAAAAAAAGGAAATACAACATAATTTGGAAACACCTTGGACTGAAAAAAATAAAAAGGTGTTTCTTAAAGCGAGATTTGGAACTATGCCGGGATTATGTCATCTTCCCCCGTGGAAAAACATGGAAAAACTAACATTATGTAGACTGTGTAATAAGGGTGAGGAGAATATCCTTCACCTATTATGTATTTGTCCTGAACTCCTAAATGAGAGAAGAGCATTACTTAAATTACCGCTCAATGTACGTGGAATAAGGACATGCAGACAGGCCCTGATAAGGTGCCTTCACCCAGATGACATAAGTTTGAATGCTACTTTTGTAAGGTTCCTACTAAAAGTGGAAAGGAAATTAGGAGAACAATACTTTTGAAATGTAATATATTATGAAACAAATGAATTTTAAGATGCAAGGGTAATTTTAACTGTTTTAAACTTAACTTAGTTTAAACTTGTTTTCTGCATTTGCAATTGTAAGACTTACTTACTGTGCTGACCCTCTGGTAGCTTAGCACATGGCAGCCAGGCTTATCTAAGGTGCAATGTGTAAAGTATTTGTGCAACACACACACAGTAACACAGGAATGCACCACAAAAAGATTTCACGCAGTTTTGAAAAAATAGATTATTATATTCTGAACAAAACCAGACTATAATCCAATGTATACAAGTTCAGTTCTTAAATTCTAAAGAAATAACTGCAGCAAGGTGCTAAGAAGCAAATAGAGCTAAAAAGGTTACTTTAGGTAATGCTCTAGCAGGGTAAAGTCAAAGTTCAGGCCGACCACAATGAAGAACCGGCCCATGCAGGCTCCTGTGAACAAAGTACCTTTCCTGGTCGCAAACAGAGAGATTCATTGTTCTTTTCCACCCAGGGAAGGTGATGCATCAGTTCCAAAGATGCATCTTTGGAATGCCGGAGTCGAGAGTCTCTGAGTTATGTGCCGGATTCTGGCACACAGTTGAGGGAATGCATCAATCTCATCAAGCTGCAGCAGCAGGGGTATGTTGTCAGATGCGTCAATCTCTGGAAGCAAAGTGCTGATTCCAGTGCACTGATTTTACTCTTGCAACAGGGTTCTGTTACACACAGTCCGGAGATACATTGAAATCCATGTTGCAAGTATCTGGGACACTTCCAGTGAGGCAGGCACAGAATCAGGCGTAGAGTCTTTGTTATCCGGATCAATGACAAAATATAGAAACACAAAATCTCGAAATACAAAAATATCGGAGCAATAATATCGATGTAAACAATGTCGATTTCCTATTTACAACAAGGTAAGAACTAAAATATCGGAATCAAATATTGATGTAAAAAATATTGTTTTAAAAAAAATATCGTTTGTTTAATTAAAAAAATAGGTAAAATTAATTAAAAATACTTTAAAATATAATAAACATAGTTACAGTTATTTTATACTATTGAAAATTAATAAGTAATATACATAATTTAATAAAAAAATCATTAAACATATACATATCATATATATATATACTTACTTGATAATTAGTTTTAATATTGTACTAACTTATAAATAATTAAAAATATTATAAATTACAAATTCATCTACACACATCAAATAATAGCATAAATAAAATTAAAATAATTATGCAAAACAAATTTTAAAAAAATAATTTACTTTTAATATTTTTAAAATTAACTATATAATGCATTAACTAAAACAATACAAAAAATATTAGGTAACAGACGGAATAAAATACTATTCCAAATCCAAAAAAACAACAGTAAGGAAAATGTTGGATAGCGTAGGGGTAAAAATTACTATTCCCACTCCAAAGATTGCAACAGTAGGGAAAGTGTTCGATAGCGTAAGGGTAAAAATTACTATTCCCACTCCAAATAGTGCAACAGTAGGGAAAGTGTTGGATAGCGTAGGAGTAAAAATTACTATTCCAACTCCAGAGAGTGCAACACTAGGGGAAGTGTTGGATAGCGTAGGGGTAAAAAATACTATTCCCACTCCAGAGAGTGCAACAGTAAGGAAAGTGTTGGATAGTGTAGGGGTAAAAATTTATATTTCCTATAAAATTGTATGATTAATTTAGTAGAATTAAATTACTTCCCGCCCTATTCCCCTATAAACCCATAACCCGCTACAAACATAATTATCAATTAATCAATTAATTAAAATAAATTACCAATGAATTCAAATTAATGACCAATTAATTAAAAAGATTTTATAATTCCTAAAAAATTAATAATTAATTTAGTATAATTAAATTACTTCCCACCCTATTCCCCTATAAACCCACAACCCGGTACGGTACTAAAATACAAAATGTACTTAAATTCCATTAAAAAAAATTATAAATATTAAATGCATAATAATATACATAAAAATCGATATTAGTTATATCAATATTACTAATATTGATTTTAGTAACATCGATATTACTTACATCGATATTAATAAAATCGATATTACTTACCTCCGAAATTCTGTCCCTTCGATATTAAAAAATTCAATATTACTTACCTTCTATATTATGTCCCTTCGATATAAAAAAATCGATGCTATGGTATATCGATATTAGAACATCGATATTTTGTCTGCATACCTGATATCCCTGAGTCACAAGCAACAGGAGACAAGCCAACACGCCCTTGGAGATCACTTGGAATGAAGGTAGCGTTCAGCTCTCCTTTAGCAGAATCAGAGAGCAGGAGGCAGTAGGGCTACAAGCAGAAGAGCAGGCCTTCCAGATCAGCAGTCCAGTTGAGTCATTTAAGCAGCACAACAGCCCTTCTGGTAGAGTTTCATTTACAAATCTAATAATGTCCGAATTTGGGGGGCAGGGACTCAGTACTTATACCTAAAAGTGCCTTTGGTGTGGTGGTGACTTCAAAGCAGCGCTCTGAAGTGCACAAGTATCTCTTTCAACCCAGTCCTGTCTGCCGGGCCATCTATGAAGGGTAATTGTTTTATTAAGTGGGGCCAGGACACTGCCTATTCAAGTGAAGTGTTATTTCCTCCCTTCCATCTTGCCCAGGCAAGGCCATCAGAATGCAGATCTGCCCCCCCCCCCCCGCCCCCGGCGGACAGAACTGGGGTGAAAGGGATACTTGTGCACTCTAGAGATCTGTTCTGAAGTCACCACCACATCAAATGTACATTTGGGTATAAGTACTGGGTCTCTGACCTCCCCAAAATCAGACACTACTGGACTTGGAACTGACTCTCTGCCAGAAGGACTGCTGTGCTGCCTAAATGACTCAACTGGACTGCTGATCTGCAAGGCATGCTTTTCTGTTTGCTGCCCTGCTGCTTCATGCTCCCTGAGCTGAACTCTGTCTTCACTCTAAATTATCTCCAAGGGCTTGTTGGCTTGCCTCCTGTTGCTTGAGACCCAGGGATATCAAAGTATCTACCGCTGCACCTGTGAATGGTTCAATGGAAAGTGAGCCATACACAGAGCGAGAAAACAAAAGACACATAGATGCTACTGGCTGATGAGGGGTGATGCCCTGAAACCGGTCCCAGGATGCTTGTTTCCTGTCCAGGGCGGACCTGGCTTGGCAGTTCAGACTGGACTGTTCCCATGAGCCACAGGATCAAGACTGATTTGCATGTGACTGGGCCTAAACTGGGGTGGCATGGTAAGCAAAAGAACAATGGATTTAACCAAGATCTCTTGAGTGGGAGTGAATGTTTGATTTTCTCTTCATTGCATCCATCATCTGTGTGTCTTTTGTGGTTGGTGTGAAAGTTGTCAGGCAGGTTGTTTCTCTCCAGGTGTTTGGTGAGCTGCTGGTTGATAGAATTCTTATGGTCTTTGGCAGGGAAAAAGATCAGTGAGCTGGGGCGCTAATTCTGGAGTAGGCTGGGATCGGCTGGGGGTTTCTTGAGGAGAGGTCTAATTTCTGCATGCTTCCAAGAGTTGGGAAGGGTGGCTGTGGCACTGGATGCATTGACCATGTTGGTGAATTGGTTGCTGACTTCTTTGCATCAGAGATTGAAGAGGTGGTGGGGACAGGAGTCCATCGGTGCTCCTGAGTGAAAGGAGTTGATGATGGCTGTGGTGTTTTGAGTGGTGAGCTGTTCCCATGTGGTGAGTAGCTGATCATGGAAGGCTTCTGTTGTGGAGAGGTGGATGCGGACATCCAAGGATTAGGGCTCAAAGTTCTTTCAGATAGATGGATATCTTGTTTGAAAGTGATCAACTGGGGTATCTCAAACCTCCTGTGAGGAAGGGATCATGCTCTCGGTGGCAGTAGGGCAGGAGAAATCTCTGACGATGATTGGTGTGGTTGGTAATTGCTTCAATGTGGTTTGATAGGGCATTTTGTTTACGTCTATGAGTTGATTGTGGAAGAGGGATTGGTCTGTGTTTTCTCCGCTGGTGCACCATCTTCTTTACAGTTTTTTATTTGGTCTGAGTTCTGGTGTGTTTGAGCTGTCTTGTTTGATGGATCTGTGGGTCCTGACATGCTTGATTGGGTGCCTCCATCAACAGCAATGGTAATCCAGTTCGTGAAGTTCTGGACTGCTTGTTCCAGGTTCCAGGTTCGCTGTGGGGACGGGCTGGGTGTCCATCCATAGGATCTCTGCCACTTTGTTCAAGCTGCAGAAGGGGAATTCTGTGGCATGACTGTATTTGAGTCTGTCACTGGCTGTAAAAATTGGGTCTGGTGGGTGTCCTGCTCTGTATGTGAGGTCAGTGACCAGCTGGGAGATGCTGATGTTTGGGGGTCATACAGGTGGAAGTTCAGGTCTCCGAGTAAGATATAGTGTTTGGACTTGATGGCTAGTCGGTGATGATGTTGGTGATGGCTTTGCAGAAGACAGGTGTATGTTCCTGGGGGTCTGTCGGCGAGGGAGCCTCTGATGGCCAATTTGTGATCAGTGTTGAGCTGGAAATTGAGGTGTTCCATGATTGGTGTGGTGCAGTCTTCAGCGGTGGTTATGAGTATTGTTTCTTTGTGGATGATAGCAATTCCTCCTCCATGTTTGTTTGTGTCGTCCCTGAATGTTAACTTGTAATAATTGGGCATTGCAGTGACAATTTTAGGGATGGTGTTGTGGGTTGAACCAGCTGTCCATGATGAAGATCAAATCCGAGGAGTGGGATGAGGTTGGTGATGGCTTTGCAGAAGACAGGTGTATGTTCCTGGGGGTCTGTAGTCGAGGGAGCCTCTGTTGGCCAATTTGTCATCAAGGTTGAGCTGGAAATTCAGGTGTTCCATGATTGGTGTGGTGCAGTCTTCAGCGGTGGTGAAGAGTATTGTTTCTTTGTGGATGATAGCAATTCCTCCTACATGTTTGTTTGTGTTGTCCCTGAATGTTAACTTGTAATAATTGGGCATTGCAGTGACAATTTTGGTGATGGTGTTGTGGGTTGAACCAGCTGTCCGTGATGAAGATCAAATCCGAGGAGTGGGTGGAGATCCTAGTAATCCCATTTCTACCACCCCTCCTTCAGCTTCCTGAGCAACATGTATTTTTGTAAATGAATTGGATCCTTTTTTTTCACTGTGATATAGATGCTCCATGCCATCATGCAATGTGATCAAAGAATGTATGAAGATATACAACTTAGTTTCCCTAAAGTTTAAAATACAATTCTCAGATTATATTTCATGCTATTGAAAATGTGTATAATAATTGAACAGCAGAGATATGCTATGTTTAGTTCTGTAATTGCTTCCCAATTGCACTTTAGACATAAATTAAACACATTTCTGTTCAACCAGTACCTTGCCTAGGCTCCCTTTCTTTGCTGGTCTTTCTCAATAGGGTCAAGAACACCTTTGGGTGTTAGTGCACTCTTTTTAATGTCCTATGGCATAACGAAACCTAACCCTGTACATGTTAAAACTCCATATCCTTGACCTCCCACATCTCTTCCAGAACCTCTCAGGCTATGTAGCAACATTAAAGCAAACTCTGGTTTGGATAAAAAAAGTTTGACCCACCACCCATGGTATGGTTTTGTCCTGAAATAGGGATCATAGTGGTAATCAAATTTGATTAAGACAATGGGGCAGTAAAGACATTTCTTATTATTTGCATTAAAATAATGCATGTTCTCACTCCAGTTCCTGACATGCACAGTGACTGCGAAAACATGTTTGGACAACACTGCAAAAGAACCAGACTAGTTAACTTTTTCAATGTAAAGCATTGTCCCAGCATTTTGACAGAAAACAGAGTCTCTCCTATGATCTCAAGATATTTCTTTATTGATCTGGAAATAAACAACACATTGACTTAGGAATTGAAGGATTGCTGCACTCATTCGGGAACCATGTAGGTCTACTATGTGATGCATATTGAAGTCAGTTTGAGTCTGGCCATGATGCGATGCCTGAACTCAGTCCAGATTTCTTTAATTAATTTTACTTCTTCGTAAACATCTGCTGACTCATTTTAGATTGTGACCATCTAAACAGAGCTATTGTTAGAAATGGGATTTTCTAGTTGGCAGGTTGTTACCCTGTTCAAGTAGGGACCCTTCTTCCTAGTCAGGATAAGGGGGATATACTACTGAAATAACCCATTCTCATCCCCTTGGTAACTTGGCTCGAGCAGTCAGCTCATCTTAGAGGCAATGTGTAAAGCATTTGCACATGGGGGAGGAGCTTGCGAGCTGCAAGATGACCGCTTGAGAGCTTAGCTCTGAGTGACCACCGAATAATCCTTCATTTATCCTGGTTCTGATGAACATTATGTTATGTTATGTTATGTTAAGCGAACTTTTATAGCGCACGGATGCCCCAGCCAAAGGGCGTCCCGGCGCTTCCAAGAGTAACAGACACAACACAGCGGCCACGGCAGAAGATGAACTGCAGGAAGGCTAAACTAAATGTGAGAAAAGATGGGTTTTAATAGCCCTCCTGAACTTCAAGAGCTCATCCATTTCTCGGATATGGGGCGGAAGAGAGTTCCACAATTTTGCGGCCAGTACCCTAAAGGACCGAACGCCGGCTCTACATAGCCTGAACCGAGGAACAGTTAACAGATTCTGTCCTCAAGATCTCAAATTTTGGGCAGGGACATAGGGCACCAACAGATTCTGAAGATTTTGGGGAGAGGCCAGCTTGAGGATCTTAAAAGAAAGACACAAGGTCTTAAAGTGGATCCTCTGTGCCACAGGAAACCAGTGAAGCGAGGGGAGGGTACTATCCGCTGAACAGAATCTGGGTAAGCCCACCAGGGCTCTGGCTGCGGCGTTCTGGACGCGTTGTAACCGAGTGAGCTCTGCCTGATTGGCTCCCAATAGAAGCGAGCTGGCATAGTCAAGCCGAGATAGAATAGAGGCCTGTACAATCAGCTGCCTGGTGGAGGGATCAAAGAACCTCAAAATAGGTCTTAATCCTCGCAGGATGCCAAAACAGGTGGCCGCCACTTTTTTGGTGTATCCAGAGAAGCTAAGGGCAGGATCCAGCCATACCCCTAGGTTTTTTAGCTCCAGAACAGGAATGGGGGTCACACCCAGCTCAGGGGGCCACCATATGTCACCCCAAAGATCGGCCCGTTGCCCACGACCATGACCTCAGTTTTTTTGGCATTTAACTGGAGACAGTTGGTATTCATCCAGCTGGCCACTGCCGAGAGTCCGTTCCGGAAGCTGGGGGCATCAAGGTCGGAGTCACCACTCAGGACGACCGCCAGCTGAGTGTCGTCAGCATACGAGACCATCGTAATGCCCCATTGCTTGACGACACCCGCCAGTGGCCTCACATAAAGATTGAAAAGTGTGGGACTCAACGACGAGCCCTGTGGCACACCCAGCTGCAACGGATAGGACTTGGACTCAAATCAAATCAAATATAAGCTTTATTCGATTTTAAAATAAAAATCATAAAAGCATCGACAATACAGGAATAAAAATAAAAAAATAAAAATAAATAAAAACCATACACATTTCATTTCATAGACACAATACAAAACCATCATTCAACAATTATTGTGCAAGATTCAATTGCCATTAAAAGCTTAAGAGTTAGTCCTATGTAATGTGAGGGGAGCTCGGGTAAAAATCATACAGATCCCAAATGCGAATTGTGCCTTGTCTTTCTTTGGGGGTACAAACTCGTAAAAAGGGGGCAACATTGGTGTTTTTAAATTTAATTAGTACCAGATCCTCAGCAATGCATTTGGGCAGCGTCCCTAACCATCCCACCCTCCTGACACTCAAGATACCCCCGTCTAGCCCCGGCGGCAAGGGTCTATTCTTTTTTAGCCAATAGGTGGCCTTATTTAGCAGATCCTGCTGGGATTCGCGTGTTCCCTGGGTGAGGGCAGGGACCCCAGAGAGGACAGACACATACGGGGCAGCCTCAGGGGGTAGGTTGATATGTGGCATTCTTGCCAAGGCGGATCTAGCCACTGTATGGGATTTTGGTGCAGGTTTGACAAATACTTTGGGGCCTATTAGGGTAGGTGTGCATGATGGCTGTATTTGGGTGGCACCATTGCCAGATTTATGCATTTCGGGGGCGATGGTAGGGTTAGAGCGAACGCATGTGGCCGTAGTAGTAGCTGGAAGCGGGTGCTTTCTTATTACTGACTCAATATTGGTCAGCCTTTCCCCTAATTCATTCATTTTTGTAACCAAGGGAGAGATGGTAGCAACCAGCAGTTGCTCAATTTTGACCAATAAAGTCGTATTTAGAGACAAAAGAGGGTCCTCTAGTTTGTCCGCGGCCGGGTCCTCGATAAATGCTATTGGATTAGCAGGTGATGGTATAACATTGGTGCACAGTATTTGTGTACTTATATTGTTCCCAAAGTTCGTTTCGATGTCATGCTTCCATCTATTGTAGGAACCCAGGGGCGCAGCATTTACTTGGTTGTAAGCTTTATTAGCGGGGCCATTTGCTTTAAGACAAAAAGAATCCACAGTTGGGGAGGTTATAGAATCAGGGACATACTTTGTACCACATAGGGCGTTGAGTTCTTCCCATATAGACATCGTGTTTGTAATAGATTAAAGAAATGCCAAACAAAGGTCAAATAATAATGAAGCACGATACCTCCCTCTGTGATGGTGAAAAGTGGGGTGGCCCGTCCCGGCCTCCTCAGGCCTCGGAGGGCCACAGAGGGCCCGCCCTTGTCCCGGGCTTAACCCGGCGCTCCCGCGCGCTCCCGCGACGCGGGACTGTAGGGTGAATTAGTAGCGCCTCCTGGCGCGGAAGTGTGCTCTGGCGGCTTCCTGCCGCTATGGACGCCGGGATTAGTAGTCTCCCCCGCTCGGCGGCCGCTGCCCGTTGTCAGAGGCTGCTGCGGCGGGGGGAGACAGCTGGCAGGGTCCAAGAGTGACCGGGGGTTGAAGGCAGCCACCCCTTGCCTCGATGGTCCGGTAAGTCCGAGTCGCCCGCTCCCCCGAGACTGTAGGGTGAATTAGTAGCGCCTCCTGGCGCGGAAGTGTGCTCTGGCGGCTTCCTGCCGCTATGGACGCCGGGATTAGTAGTCTCCCCCGCTCGGCGGCCGCTGCCCGGTGTCAGAGGCTGCTGCGGCAGGGGGAGACAGCTGGCAGGGTCCAAGAGTGACCGGGGGTTGAAGGCAGTCACCCCTTGCCTCGATGGTCCGGTAAGTCCGACTCCGAGACTTGGACTCAAATGGTGGAGTGACCACTTTCAAGGTCCGGCCAGTGAGAAAAGATCTGAACCAGTCAAGTGCAGTGCCCGACACGCCTGCCTCACCAAGACGTTGAAGTAAAATCTTACGTGAAACCGTGTCGAACGCGGCGCTAAGATCCAGCAGGATCAGCGCCGCGGTCTGACCCGAATCAAGCAGGGACCGAAGATATTCTGTCATAGAGAGCAATGCGGTCTCAGTGCTGTAGCCAGCACGGAAACCGTTCTGGGATGGATCCAGAATACCTGCCCTGGTGAGATGTTCAGATAGCACCCCATTAACAAAGGCCTCAGTGATTTTAGCCGGCCAAGGAACCTGGAAAGGTCATAGTGAGGTGACCCGACACCACAAGCAATACGAAGATCTGCTCCGGAGACCTCTGTGCCGCTGTTGTGCATCGTGGTGTGTGAAGAGCCATTGCGGCCCAAGACAGGAATGGAGGCTCCGGCCTAGACTGAAGAGAGGCGGAGAGCAAGGAGACAGCGCTTGGCACGGCTGGAACACTGTGCATCCCCAGACACCAGAGTTGCTCAAGTGCTGTGTGCGATGCATCAGAACTGACTGTGTTGGGCCCTTCCGGGTTATTGCCTGTGTTTCTGCACCCTCCTCAGTACGGGGATGGTGGAGGTCACGCCCTTTGTGCTCCACAATATGGCCTTGCTGACGCTGACTGAGGGTGCGGCTGACCAACGCCTTCTGACACACCCGTAGCGGTATACCAGGGGTGCTCTGCAGGAATGGCTCCCCACTGGTCTACACGTTCTGGCTTAGCGGACGAACAGCCGACAACAGGAAGTAGTGACGTACCCTACGGTCAGCCTGAGGCACTTGCATACGGAGGAACGGCCCTCCTGGGAGTCTGTCTGGGAGAGACTGGTGAGCTGGCTTGGCCGAGACATGCCAGAGCAGTATGCCGTGAGGATGAGGTGGAGTGTCACTACGCTGCCATTATAATCTGGTGGGAGGTGAGAGGAACATGACTACGAGCATTCTGGAGTGCTTTATAGCGCTACCTGGGAGTGTGCATTGTGCCTGTGGTGGTCGTCGGAACAGCTGCGCTGCCTGTGACGGAGGTGCGCCTTCTTGGCACCTGAGAATTGAGACGTTGTCACAGGAGTAGACATGAGTAATTAGCAATGTGAGGCGGATGGCTCTGAGAGGGCTGCACCCCCTGGGGATTTGAAATCATGGCTGCCACCCAAGGCGCACACTCAAATCGGTCACGCTTTGAGAGCCCTGACTTAAGCCCTGGATCGCAGCGCCTGGTGGCCTGGAACAAATGGCGGCGAAATTGAGAGCAGCACTGACACACAGATTTACAGTATTAAGCACTCTGAGATCTTACACTGCTATGCTCCACACATGCATGCACCTCCACCTGCGGGAGATATCCTTACCACAAATGGATGCTGGAAATTGGTGCGCGGCCCTGCTGGCTGATGTAGGGAAGTATAAAAGGAGTTGCAAGCACCAGCAGTGAGTAGCAGGGGAGATTGTACTGCGTTGAAGGAGTAGTGTGGTGGTATCCTTAGAGAAGAGTCTGGCCTCGCTGTTACTCAGTGCCCTATAACCACGCAAGGTGAGCTTGCAGTACTGGCGCCCCTGTGGGCTCGTTTCTTTTGCGTTGAACTTGATGGACAAGTGGCTTCATCTGCCGGCAGGATTGAATAATACGTGGCTAGCAGGGTCCGGAGATCCTGACGAGCTGTGGTGGCGGGGGGCCATTGGGAAAGCAACGGAACAACTTTGACGAGCAAATTCGGCTTCCTGTGTTCTGAACAGCTCCTTATCACACAACAAGTAGCACCATGGGTAGAGTGGATCGCACACAACCCAAACTCACGTTTGACCCCAAGAAGTAGAAGGGCCGAGACACTACTACTAAAGAGGATGATACCAACCAAGACACTGCGCCCGAAGAAATGGAAGGTGACATACACTCTATGCTGGTTCTCATGGAGAAAAACCTACAAGGTAGCCTGACAGGGCTGGGCAACACAATAGATGCATTGTCGTGGACAGGATATCGGAAAGACTAGACAAGCATGCAGAACGCCTTGACATGGCGGAGCGCAGGGTAAGTTGGAAGAGGCATAGACGTCAATGGACACTGACCACAAGCAAATGGGCAAAGTTCAACAGGTTCTTTAGGACAAGGCAGAAGATTTGGAGGCACGCTCACGCAGCAATAATTTACGGATTAAGGGAGTCCCCGAATCAACGGCCATCGGCAATATAGAGAAGTTCATTGAGAAGCTGCTCACCACATTGTTGAGACGTGTAGTGTTCTCTGTGGTTGAAAGAACGCACCGATCTCTGGGCCCCTGCCCTCCACTAGGAGCACCTCCTCGACCTATAATAGTGCAGCTGTTGAACTATAGGGACAGAGAGTCGGCGCTGGCAGCTGCTCGGAACAAACAATCTCTACAGTATGAGGGTTCTTCCATCTCCTTGTACCCAGGTTTCACCAAGCGGCAAGAGGCACGCAGAGAGTTTGCCCCTCTGAAACGGCAGATGAGAGACCTGAACATTGACTATGCGATGTTATATCCTGCCAGACTGCGAGTTAAATGGAATGGCCACTCCAGTATTTTCACGGAACCGAAAAATACTCTTCAAAAGGCTCTGAAAGAGTGATCCAAAGAGAAACGCCACAGCCCGGTCAGGGAGGAATCGCTGGGAGCTACTGGTGGCAGTCTAGAGGAACAGGATTGACCTTGTCGCTGTTGGAGTCCTAGTAAGCTAAATTGAGCTGTAGCATGCTGACTTGATTGGGGGTAAGGTGGAGGGCTGGGGAGTGGGGGGGTTCTTGGTGTGCTGAAATGATGAGTGGCAGTGTATAGGTCTTCAATGATTCTAATAGAAAAAAAACATAGATAAGCAAACTTATTGATGTTTACCGGGGGTCAGTTTACAATGTTCATACATAGTTATGAAAGTGTAGTAGCGAAGTGAATTAGCACGGAAGAACACAGATATATTGGCAGAAGTTTGGGGTTTATGCTTGATTTACATACTGCTCATGCATTGTCCTAGCTTGCAACATCTGCCCTTAGGTGTGTCACACTGTTTCAATCATTTTTGGGGATATTTGGGAGGGCTGGGGGGGGGGGTGTTGGTGGCCAGGCACAGGTGGGGTATGCCCAGCGTGGGTGGAGGGAGGGACAGTATTGAGACTCACAGGGTTAGTTACAGGTAATAGTACACTTAAACTTTACAAGTATGGCAGGTACACTTACACGGTAGAGGAGCAAGACTGGTGGAAACAGGTAACACGGCCCCACAGAGAGTATGGATAGTGCTCTTAAGGACACAGCCTTGACACTGTAACCGCACTCACATGGTACGTGCGAGGACTGAACTATCATCAGAAAATACGTAAGGTATTGAGTTATTTGACCAGACATGACGTTGACATTACAATGTTACAGGAGACGCAACTGCCACTGGACTGCCCTATGCTGAGCCTTAGAGAGTTGCAAGGTAATTCTCATGCTGCTGGTTTCACCACTCACGCGAGAGGGGTTTTGATGTGGGCGAACCCTAGGCAGGCATGGAAGCTTGAACCTGTGGAGACGGATAAGGAGGGTCGATTTGTAATCACAAGGTGTAAGGGAAAGGGGAGTGCATTCCTGCTGGTTAATGTATACGGACCAAACTATGATGGTCCAGATTTCTACCTGAAACTGACTGACACCATCAGTTGTCATTTGGGAGGCGGACTTCTCTGGGGTGGCGATTTCGATTTCAATCTGATTAGGGACCCGGAACTGGACACATCATGGGGCCCAGAGAGGCAGGTGTCATCCTCTGCTAATTCAATGGATAGCACACTGATTTGTTTAGATATGTGTGATTTATGGTGCTGCCGGCATCCAGCGCGGGGGATACACTCACTATTCCGCATACTATAATCTCCACATGAGAAAAGATTATTGGTTTATATCTAGGTGACTGCTACCGAAGTACATGCAAGACCTGACCCCACACCTACTCTGATCACTCTGCCTCGACAAGCCTAAAATGAGTATACCCCCATTCACTTGGAGATTTTCCCCCTTACACACTGTTAGATGCAGTTTTCAAAGAAGAAATCGCTGAAGCTATTGAAATATTTTTCTAGAAAAACGTGGGAACTGTAGGCAGCTTCCAGACCGTGTGGGAGGCGTTTAAGGTATATATAAGGGGAGTAGCAATGGCTAAACATGCCGGTGTCCTCCGGTTGATCCGTCAACGACTTACGGACCTGGAGCGGAAGCTGGCGTCTCTGGAAAGGACCCAACTTGTTGGGCCTGATGAGACGATAGCCTAGGAGCTGAAGTCTACTCTAGCTGAGTTCTATACAGAAGCAGACGCAGAAGTGAAACATTTGGACAAGTATGCTGCTACTCGTGTGTATGGTGAGAGGGAGTGCCCTTGGGCGGAACTTGCACATCTGCTCAGACAGCGCAGGGAACAATCTGGGTACCAGAGTTTAAAACACCAGACGTTGACGCACTGCTTACAGATTCGGAAGTGGCAGAGAAATTCTGCCAATACTACTCGGAATTATATTCCTCCCAAGGGGGCAGTTTGGACAACCAAGTGCTTGATTACCTGATTACCTGACCCATATCAAATTGCCGTGGCTCACTAATACTCACCGGGAATTTTTAATAAGACCTATTGAGAGGGAGGAATTATTGCTCGCAATATCAAGTATGAGAGCCGGGAGCGCACCAGGAGGGGATGGACTTATGGTAGCCTTTTACAAGGCGTTCTTAGAACTGCTATTGCTGCACTTGACCACGTTCTTTGAAGATATGTGCGTTACTGAAACAATGCCGCCATCCATGAGGGAAGCGATTACAGTCACGATACTTAATCCAGATGAACCACCACATGATTATGCCTCGTATAGGCCCCTGTCCCTACTTAACGTGGATGCAAAAAGTTTTCGCAAAAATATTAGCAAATCGCTTGATCCCACAGGTGCCAACTCTGGTGGTGCCGGAAAAAGCTGGGTTTGTGCCGGGCAGGAATCTGACGTAAAATCTACGAATGGTGTTTGCCGCTTTACAACATACTAGACTGGAGATTCCTGCTATTACGGTATTTTTAGATATGGAAAAGGCATTTGACTCCGTAAGTGCTGTATGACACTCCCACAGCCCGCATAAAAATAGGTAACCTGGGCACAGATTCTATTCGGATTTCCAGAGGTACTAGACAGGGATGCCCTCTGTCTCCTATCCTATATGCTTTGGTGGCTGAACCCCTCGCAAGTGCACTATGGGAATATCATAGCAATAGAGGTATAAGATTCCCGGGATACGCATTGATAGTTTCTACCTACGCAGATGACACGTTGTTGTATGTCCGTGAACCTGCAGATAACCTCTCCCCAATATTGTGGGAAGTCGTGCATTTTGGTGCCCTGTCAGGGTTGCATGTAAACTGGAATAAGTCTATTATATTCCCTCTAACTCCATCCACTTTGGTCTTTGAGCCAGAATACCCGTTGTGGTGGTCTACAGAGGTGGTGAGATATCTAGGTATGAAATTGCACACAGATTCGGAGGTGGTGTTCAGGGAGAACTATGGGGTGATGGTTAATAAGATATAAGAAGACATAGAACATTGGATTTGTTCACCACTGTCCTTAATGGGCATGGTATCCATTATGAAGATGGTAATCCTGCCTAGATTCCTATTCCTTTTCACAAATATTCCTATGGTGCTGCCAAAGTGTTTTTTTCAGCGAATTCAATCCTTGATGATCCATCTGGCTTGGGCCGGTAAGCAGGCACGTGCTAGCTGGCCGATCCGTACTCTACAGTATTCTATGGGTGGACTTGGTGCCCCTAACTTAGATTTATATTACAGAGTGGCTCAGAGTGTGCAGGAATACCATTGTTTTCATGGATCACTTGAAGTACCGTACATACATATAGAAACTGTTGTGGCTGACCCCACTTCTCTCCCTGCTCTACTGTTTAAGCCCCCTGATAGACATACTGGGATTATGGACTTCCTCAACACTGTCGTACATGCTTGGCATTATTTGTTACAGCTGCAGGCTGGGGTTATCTTATACTCCCCGATTGCTAGACTTGACTTGTGCTGATGGTTGTCGCCATGTGCAGATAAAGGGGTTGTTACAGCGTTGAGCACTCTGGTGATAAATACGGTAGGAGACCTATTTTCAGATGGAGTGGCAAAAAGCTGGAGGGACTTAGGTACAGAGGACGAAACCCCGACTCTACTTACTAGATTCCAATTTCATAGAGTCCGGCACACACTCAGTGAGCTGCTGGGCGAGGACATGTTGGAACTCCTTGAGCTGAAAGCCCTGATCAACATTATTGCTGTACAGGCCCCTGTTAAAATAGTGTCCCGGATCTACCATATCTCGATGTCTGCTAGGAGTGGGGACTACACGAAGGCGCGGCTAGCTTGGCAGCGGGATTAACAGAGGGACATCACGGACGATATGTGGAAATACTGTTTCCTTACCACAAAACGTATATCCTTGAACGGGAGGCATAGATTAATACATTTCAAATTCCTCAGCAGGGTCTATTATACCCCGGAACGACTACACAGATAGGGATTCTGTGTGGAGTTGTCATGTGATAGATGCTATGCACGGGACGCACATATTATTCATTTAGCCTGGACCTGCCCGGGAATAGCACATTTCTGGGGTCTGATTTTCGCTACAACTAAACAGAGTGGCAAACTTGGCGATGGTGCCTGAGCCGACGCTTGCCGTACTGGGATATTCTAAAACAATACTGAAGGGGGCACGGAGATTAATTGATATGGGTCTGCTGTTAGCAAAACAATGTGTTGCGATATGCTGGATACGAGGGCCTCCCCCCACACTTGCAGAATGGTCAAGGGATATGCTTTATAGCAGTACGCAATCTGATGTTTATAGTGATCTGCTTCCACCAAGAAACAGACCAAAACATTTCTGGGCATTGTATAAAACATATGTGGAGGGTCTGACTACCGATGGAGGTGAAGTTGAAACTGTGGAGTGGCAGAGTGGGCTAAAGAACGGTGATGGATTGAACCCAGATCTGTTGACTGGGTGTGAGTGTTTGATTGGTTCAGATGCTCCATCCATCACCACCCCATTTTATACCGCGTTGTTCGCCATAAGTTAGCAGGGTATGCTCAGACGTTGAGAAACCGGTCCTAGGAAGCTTGATTCCGGTCCAGGGAAGGCATGGATTGGCAGTTCGGGCTGGACTGTTCCCATGAAGCACAGTGTCAGACTGATTTGCATATGGCCATGTCTGAACTGGGGTGGCAGAGTGGGCTAAAGAACGGTGATGGTTTAAACCCAGATCTGTTGACTGGGTGTGAGTGTTTGATTAGTTCAGATGCTCCGTCCATCACCACCCCCTTTTGTACAGGGTTACATAGTCAGCCTAAGACCAAGGGGCAGTCCTCGCACATGTAAGCATGCAAAAATGACTAACGGCATGCAAGATCTGCTTGCTCAACAAAGTGAGAGGAGCTAACAGTTGATAATTCTGGTGAACACATCCTGACATTTACAGACTAGAAACAGTTTCAAGGACATCTGCAAGCGCAACTGAGCATGTGGGAAGGTGGAAGATGCTAAATATAGTTCGTTTCTAGGCAGATTATAAGAGCAGTCAACACTAAGGCAGGACAGTGCACATGGCGAGCACGTGGCAGCACATGGCAAACAAGATGGCTGCCAGAAATACAAAATGGCTTGCAGCTCATGCTAACAAATCCCTCCAATATTTAACAATACTGTTATCCACATATTGTTTGGTCACGGACATGCCGCACAGGCTCAGTCATTTCAAAGGGGTTTCCTTGCTGCTGCATGAAAGTAGACTCACGCAAAAGAAACAATTGATCAACAGAATGCTGGACAATGCAAATATTCACCCCCAGTTACAAGGATCTGGGTTTAATCCATCATTCTTTTGCTCACCACACCACCCCAGTTTGGACCCAGCCATGTGCAAATCAGTCTTGACCCTGTTCCTTGTGGGAACAGTCCAGCCTGAACTGCCAAAACAGGTCCTCCCTGGACCGGAAACAAGCATCCTGGGACCAGTTTCAGGGCATCACCCTTCATCAGCCAGGCTCTTTTTGCATGAAAGTAGACTGTCAACATGTTTATTAAAATGTTCCGCTCTCTTTCCTACAAGTTTGTGATGAGAACAGTATCACAATGTCCACTAATTCTGAATTTGTAATTTCTCTGAAAATGTTGCAAATAGAAACTTCCTGCCATTGAGCAGTATTTTCACTTTTACGTGTCTGACCAACAATCGCCCTTAATTTTTTCTGTGAACCGATTTCTACACTTCCTAGTCTAGTCTAGAGCCAGGAAACATTATTTTCCAGCTGACTCAGACTAGTTTCCACTTTTAATTGAAGCAAGGGACCGCCCAAATAAAGTTGTTTCTGGTACCCTTTACTTCATTTTAACTCACCATTTTGTCTACAACCTTCTGGCCCCACACCCGCACTTCACCCATAGGCAATTGGATTAAAGGATCTTCGCTAAAGAGCCCTACTTTGAGGTGTGCCCGTCGGGGATTGCACCGCCTACCCGACGAGGAGCACTGCCTATGATGAAGCATGACACCTGCAAAGGTGTGTGAGGCAACTATATCCAACATAATGGATACCCAGTGGTAGGCGTGCACAATCAAACCTCCACGTTCCCACTTCCTTGTGACCAGCACACTAATACTTATACTCACTCTCACTAGGAACAGCCCTATCCAACTTTTTTGATACATACTCTCTTAGGGCACGGACTGTGGCTGGACCTTCCACTCCCTTAGAGTGGTACTTCTGCCCTTCTGATCCAATTGGATCACCCTCCCTTGTTTTGTATACACAACAGTATCACAATGTCCACTAATTCTGAATTTGTAATTTCTCTGAAAATGTTGCAAATAGAAACTTCCTGCCATTGAGCAGCATTTTCACTTTTACGTGTCTGACCAACAATCGCCCTTAATTTTTTCTGTGAACTCTGGATCATCTGTTCCAGTTTCTTATTTGGAGCCACAGCATTGAACTTTCGCTCTCTGTCTTTCACCACAAAATGTCTGTGGATGAATGTTCTGTAGAGGTATGGTTTTTCTACCTTTTAGCTTATTCACTCTTTCGAAATACGAGTACCCATATTTATGCAATCAAATTAGTAAAACACAAAAATCCGTGACTCCACTATTTTCACATGCAGCTTCCAATCACCTTCCTGATTGGAATTTACCAAATGTTTAACTAGAGCTATCATGTGTACAGCATTTCCCAGTACTTGCAAAATTCTGATTTTTCTTCACAGTCTTTGACAAACTCTACAAACTTGGTTTTCCGGTTTTCTGGTTTTGAACCGAGTGTATTGAACATTGCCTGGCTTTGCACTATGTCTTTTGAATGTAGTGCACCCTATCCCCTGTTCACTTCTGAGATGAGATATGCAAAACCCATTTAGTTGTTCTTGTTCCAGAAAGCAAACCACACAATGTTTCTATAGCCTCAGATATGATGAGCATACCTTGTAAAGAATGAACATAATGAGTTCCACTCAATACTGACTGGGCAGTTTTGCTTCCAAAGATTTTAGCCTCAATAAGTGCAGCGTCTATGCCACATCAAGTGAAATACCTTCCCGCACACCGCAACTCAAATTTTGTCATGTGGAAAATACTCACTATTGGATAAAGATCGTCAAATTCTACTGCATTGCTCATAAAAATATCAGCTATAATATGGAAAACTACATCACCACAGAAAATTGGCAGGAAAGGCTGGTCTTCATGTTGAGCATGCACATTTTGGAAACCTTTTAGAGCTGTGTGTACTGTTGCGTAGTTTGTGACTGGAGATGGCATTACAGGTAAAAACCCAACGTTCTTCAGTGGTACAGTATTCTGGGAGATCAGAGCATGAATTCCAGCTAACAGAAGAACTGGCTTTTCTTCATTCTTCAGTCTGCACTGAATAGGCAATATGATTCATTCAGCTAAATCAGCTTTGCTGACCGCAGTATCAGGTTGAAGAAGATCCAATCAATGTCCTCAGCCACTTTAAAACTTTCTGGTAGACTGGGACTTTTTGATGGCTTGTAGTAGTTTTCAGCTGTATTTGTGTATGCCTACAGCTGACACAGCCACTTCTTCATTGCTACAGTCTTGAAAAAAGCACCATAGCAGTATTATGTGTGCTAGATGTCCCAGACAAAGAAGAACTGTCTTCGAAACCAAAATTAAAAAGAGAAGCAATTGTAAATCCTTTCTTCGTAATGTGACTTGGAAGTGGTGTGCTGTTGGATTCACAAGATTGTGAGGCATTAGCTGCTAATAAGTTCCTGCTCCATACTATGTCATTATAACTTGTGGATACACCAATCCTTTTTATTTAAGTGATTAGCTCTCTACTTTTACACTTGTCATAGATTGGGTGGGCAGTCATCATGTGAAGCGGAGTTTTATTTGTGCTGTGATGCAATTCATAAAACATGATTTGAAAAAGAGTACATTTGCAAAGCATAAGCCTGTCGATACATAGGATTGTCTTCAAATTCTTTGCTTATATGTTCAAGTTATCATCAATGTTCTGGACTTCTGTTCCAAACTCAAGAAGTTTTGTTTGAAAAAGTTGTATTCTGCTGCTATTAAACAGAGATGTAAAAAATTATAAGGTAACATAGGGCATTCTTGTTGACTCCCATTATTTGTGGAGCACTGGGGTATCACAAAATGTGGTATTAAGTCCAAAGTCTAAATCTTTCTGGAAATTTCTTAAAATGGTTCCTGCTGATTTTACTGCATCCTGTGATCTTATTTTGGTAGCAAGATTTTCAGGAGGCAAAACAGCTGAGAACACCATAAGTGGCTCATTCTTTTTGTTAGACTGACAAAAACATATTCTGTTGTACGTTCCCACCAGAAAAATCCTGATTTCGTTATCATGGATCAATACAGTTTCATTAATGTTGACCATTACTTCTCTGATATCACTGAGTGTAAATCCAAAGCTAACACTCAAGAGTAGCTTTAAAATATATTTTGCGTTTTCAAAGAGTGAAAACTTAACTGAAGGCTAGTGGCTAGTGTTGCTTCTGAAAGCTCATTGCACATTCATATGTTCGAATGTATGCACACATGCATTTCGGGTGGGCATACAAATCCATTGCAAATACATTCATCTGACTGTTCAGATCAGCTACTCTGCTGAAAACTTCATCTTGGAAGAAAATAGCTGCAGATAAAAACATGTTTGCTCTTTGAGACTCACATACTCTGTACTTTGTTCTTTCGTCAATCCCTTTGGCCCTTGTTCTGACTAAACCACAGATAACACATAGAAATTCTTCTGATTTCTGATAAGTTGTTGGAGGTGGACGAGGGGTAGCCAATGATCTTCTACGTGGATGGGCATTGAGTTTGGTTGTCGTCATTATCTCAGAACCATCAGATTCATATTGTGATTCACTGGTTTCTGCAATTTTTTGCCAATTGTTTCCAGGCTTTTTTCCATTGTTTGCAACTTGCAGCACATGTTGTAACAATGATAAAATATGTGTTCCTCTTCACCCATCAGTTTCAATCTTTTGTGTACTTTGTCCTGCCATATTTCTACAGCATCTCAAACTCTCTTCTGTCCAGCCACAGTTGATGTTAGCTTTTCTTTTGGATTAGTTTGGCATGCAACACATGTTTCTTTGTTGATGGAGATCTCAGATGATGTAGTTAGCAACACTCTTTCAGGAGGTAAAGATCCTCTGCTACCACCTGCTTCGCTCATGTTTATGAATTTAAGTCAACGGAAAATCTGAAACAAAAAACAACATTAAAATAAATTACCAATATGATGGCTAAAACACATCATTATAGAGCAGCCATTTTGGAAAATGATGTAAGGATTGCTATGAGGAGTTGGCTCTATAAGACAACTCCAGAGACAACTTTCAGACTACCTGGAATCAAACAACCATCTTCACGATTCTCAGTCTCGATTAAGGTTGAGTTACAACACGGAGACAGCTCTGCTTGAAGTGGTCGAATCGATCCATGAAACCTTAGATCAGGGTAGCTGTGCAATGTTGGTGCTGTTGGATTTGTCCGCAGCCTTTGACACAATGTCACATAGGATTCTCCTGAACAGACTCCATCATTTAAGAGTGACGGGAACTGTTTTGGCATGGTTCCTTTCATTTATTGAGGGTCGCTCTCAACAAGTGATTCTTCATCCCCATGTCTCTAGTTCCAGCAACCTGAAGTGTGGTGTTCCTCAGGGCTCGGCTCTGAGCCCCACACTTTTCAATGTCTATCTTACTCCCCTCGCAGCAATTGTTGAGCAAAGTGGGGTGAAAGTTGTCGCGTATGCCGACGACACACAACTGGTGTTCTCTTTTAGAGAACACAACGAGACAGCTTTCGCCATTTTTAGACAGTGTCTTTTAAATATCTCATCATGGATGATGGACAGCTGTCTAAAATTAAACACCGATAAGATGGAGGTCTTAATCAATCTACTCCACCCCTGTCTGCACTGTGGTGGCCGACTGAGCTAAATCCGCCTCCGCTAAAAATTGCCTCTGCCAGGAACCTAGGGTTCAAGTTTGACTCTCAACTCACTGGCAAGATGCAAATTGCTCCTGTCTCCTCATGTTGTTTCTGGAAACTACAGGCTCTGCGAAGATTCCTTCACTTCCTGCTCATGGATTGCAGGAAGTCAGTAGTACATGCATTAGTCACCTCTCAAATTGACTATGCCAAGTGCCTCTACTGTGGCCTTCCAGAGTACTTGATCAGGAGACTACAGCTTATTCAAAACACGGCAGCCAGGTTAATTAGGAATGTGTTACTAGGACATGATATTACCCCCCACTTGCGCAGTCTACACTGGCTCCCGGTAAAGGGAAGTGTGGAATTCAAAGCTCTGGTCTTTGCACATAGAGCAGTTAGAGGGACTGGTCCTCAATACCTGAAGCAGACTTCACAAATATAGCCAATCCAGAGCACTCAGATCCAATGGTCAGAATCTTCTGATGACTCCCCGTTTTGCAAAGGCTAGGATCGGGGGCCGTTCTTTCTCGGTGAAAGCCGCTACCTTATGGAATTCCATGCCTGACCACCTGAGAAAAATTAACTCGGAAACCATGTTTAGGAAAGCATTAAAAACATGGCTATTCAGCCTTCCCTAGATCCAACAGTCCAACTGTAGAAAATAAAACGACAAATATGAACATTGCCGACGCCATCTTGCTTAGCGAAGACCTTTACGTGCACGTAAGCAGCAACCATTTTAGACATTGCGGCCATTTCATACTCTGCTGGGCACCTGTGAGTCACCCCGACCTCGCTATCACCCCCCGTGCTCTGACTAAACCTGAACACATGTACCAGGGTCGTAAAACCTGCTCATCCATTCATCCTCCACGCACAGGCAAGCCCCCTTTTATAACCTCCTTTCCTGCACCAGGCCCCTCAATCTGGTCCCAGGCACTAACTGACCCATGTGGACATAGTTTATTACCCACATACGACAGAACTTGCTTCACAAACAAAGGGGCCGGAATTTAAACAGTGACACGACCCCTTAGATCTGACCGATCCCACATGTTTTACAGCCTGTCGGAATGTCCAGCTGTGAGATAGCGATCATCTGTTAGATCTGGGTGGAGGGAAGATTGCTGCTGGGTTTGTGTGGAAACTAGCTTGAGGCGGGGATTCAAAGGATGTTTGACCATGTAATAAACTGGTGAAAAAGCATATAAAAGGCCATGCCACAGAGATGCAGTTAGATCCCCTCCTGACGATAGCCCTGGTGTCTCATGTGATGTGTTCTCCTCTAGAGAAATAAACCTGTTCTTCGCCTTCCAACTCCTGCGCCTGCCTCGTTATTTTGATCGCTAATCTAAGGTGAATTAGAGGTGGTTTGCACCAAGCGGCATCGAAAGTCTTGGGAGTCTCGCTGCTTTTCATCAATTGGCGCACCAACGTCGGGCCCATCAGCGACACGTGGGTCCAGTGAGAGAGGTCCTAACGACGGAGTGAACATCTAAACAATCGGGAAGTGCACCTGCCTGAAAGAGACCCTCGTCTGGCGGCCGATCAACTGAACTTCACTGGTTCCGAACAGACCTCTCTTGAGTGACCTGCGGTCCTGACTGGGAACTTACAGGAATGCTGCATTGTTGGAGTGAGAGGACAAACGGGCGCTGGAAGGGGACGACGAAGAAACTGTCCATAACGGTCCGGGTAAGGTCATGATATACAACAAAACTGATTGTCTGATTGTATTTAAATTGTATGCTCGAATACTAGTATTCCGCTCTTTGAAGTTATTGGTAGTAATTGAGACATTCCCTGCTTGCAAACAAAATAGGAATATTCCCTCTCTGCAGGCAGCGAAGGGCAGGTAGTGTGGACCTTTGTCCACGACCTATTGACATATTTATATTGACCGCTTGTACGTCATGCCTGTCTTCTCAAAATTGTTTGATTGTTTTGGAACGCACCGTTTGTTAGAGGTCAGTCATCCAGCACTGCCGGAAGGCACCCCATAAAAGGACATGTATGTTAAATATGGAGTAGCCATTGTTGCTTATAGCAAACTATGGCACAAATACACTAGTAAGGACCGGGTAAATCAGTGGCCACTGACGGGATCTTTTGATCTCGCTAAAATAGAAAACTTAGAAATAGCTCTCCACAAAAGGAAAGCTAAGCCAGCCATGCTTGACAACTTTGGTTTTCTGGCAGAAAGAAGCAGCCCAATGAAAGAAAAGAAACGAAGCTAGATTAGAGAAAGAAATGCAAAAATCAGCTCAGCAAGCTTGTAAAAAGGTAAAAGAAGACATAAAAGAAAGAGAAACCGATTGAAAGGAACAAGAGTCAAAGATTTCAGGTCAATACCCTGTTAGAACGCCCTCGACTCTTTACCCCGAGTTACCGGTGAAACAAAGAGTAGATGACAATTTGTTATTAGGCCCACCGATCATCTACATGCCACCTTCTTACGCCCCTACTCATCCTGTAGTACAACGCCAGGAACCCCAAAATATAGCCAAAGATGGCACAATTGTCTCGGTCCCCACCGCCTCTGTGCCAACCGAGTCTCTTGCACCAAATGCCCCATCAAAAGATACAGTAGTAGAAATAAAATCAAAGGAAAGAGGGTTGCCTAGGGTCCTGCGATTAAATAAAAACGAGCGAACAGGCATTGATAAAATAGTTAAATCCCTCATGGATAGGAAAGAGACAGAAGAATATGTAACTGACATATGCAACTCCTATGTCGAAAACCACAAACGATACTTTATTGTGCGCCTCTGTTACCACACCTTTACTGGGTATGAAGAGAAATACCAGGATGTAGGGCCCGAGCGACTAGTGGCTCTTTAAAGGAAAGTAGACACTGGAGATGAAGGCGACAACTATATGATAGAATTCTTTTCATCCACACTAGAAGTATTCCGTCATCTCATAGAACCAGGACAGGTAAATAAGGACAGGACATCTAAAATAGCAGGACCCCCGATAGAAAAACCAGATAGCATGATGCCGATAAAAGAAGCTGTCCCTTATTGGGTTCCTCCTGGAGGACAATGGAATAACGACGATATAAAACACCAAGATGCTAGAGGAAGGGTGGTCTACAATTGGGTGTATCAGCCATGGGACAGACAGGATATCTTGACATTCCGTAAATCTCTTCCAGATTTCCGAAAGAATCCCACCGCCTTTTACACAGAACTAGGTACTGCTCTGG
This sequence comes from Lissotriton helveticus, assembly GCF_964261635.1. Classification (NCBI taxonomy): domain Eukaryota; kingdom Metazoa; phylum Chordata; class Amphibia; order Caudata; family Salamandridae; genus Lissotriton; species Lissotriton helveticus. Next base: position 241,312,709 of record NC_136060.1, on the reverse strand, counting down.
GGTCCACAATAATGACACTTGCCGACATTGACCTGTTCTTCGGGTTATGTTTGCCAGCTGATGTGTGGAAGCAGATTAGGAGGATAGACCACGCAGAATTGCTCGGTCATACCTGGGAACAACTCAGCACATTAGATAAACAGTGGAATCCTGGCCAAAAACCAGTTAAAGCTATATTGGACCTCCCTTATAAAATAGTGCAGAAGGTAAAAACACTGATACCGGAGAAAAAGATAGACTGGTCCATAGTAACAGCGTGCCGCCAGTAACCACAAAAAGATATCTCGGAGTATTTCTCCAGATTCGAAACAGTGTTCTCCGATTACAGCAGACAATACATGTCCACTGCAACTGGACACCACTTGTTTGTACAGAATTATGTTAAGGGACTGCTGCCGGACGTATCACAGAAGCTGCAGACCAGCGAAAGCAGTTGGGCAGCCTCTAAACTAGCGGCCATCCTCCAGATGGCCCAGTACTATGAACACCAGAAAAATGAAAATGATAGGGCTACAGAAAAGAAAAAGAAGGACTTCAGGGATAGGCTAATGAAAGCGCAACTTCAAGGGGTGAATACAGGAAGGGAGCTATATAAGGAAGGATACCAGCAGAATACCCCTAGAGCGCAGCCGCCCAGAAATAGTTCATCGACACCATATACAGGACGTCAAGACCTAGGACAGGATCAATGCGCGTTTTGTAAGGAGTACGGACACTGAAAGTCCCAATGCCCGATCCTGTTAGGAATCGCTAGGGGCAGAGGGGCGAGGGAAATAGTAAGTGGACAGAGAGGAAGAGGATGTGGGAGAGCTAGCGAGGAAAGGCCAGGAAGGGCGAGCGCATTTGATCACCCAAGATAGAACCAGTACCAACAGTCAGATTACGACTACACGTACGACTTCGCGTAGGACAGCCAAGGGAAAGGGAGGGATCCAGTCGAGCTCTATGTTGATCAGCAAGGCCCTTATGTTACCGCAAAGGTCCTGGGCACAAAGTCGCCATTTTTGGTAGACACGAGCAACACGTAGTGCACTATCCAAACGACTGATTCCAAGGGCACCCTTGTCTGGCTCACATGTGACTTCAATAGGATTTGATGGTACGCCCTCCACCAACCCTTTGTCCAGACCGATGCCTTTTAATCTTGAAAACAATATTATTGACACAACATTCCTTCTCTCCTCCAACACCCTGGACACCATTATGGGTCTCGACCTTTTGAAACACTTCCATGCGATTATCAGATGCTCACCGGACGGAGTGCGTGTCATCCTGTATGACAACCCTCAACGCCATAGAAAGAAACCTTTTCAGTACATGTTTTCCATCTCCGAGACTGACGCATCCCTACTAGACACTTTGCCATCACACTTATGGGCTAGGGCTGATTCAGACGTAGGACGAATGATGATTGACCCAGTACACGTAACAATACGACAGGACACAACCCTACCGAAGGTACCACAGTACAAAATATCGCCAGAGGGTGAGAAAGCACTGACAGAGATCATACACTCTTTGGTAGAGGCAGGGGTGGTAGAGGAAGTAGTGAGCAACATTTGTAACAGTCCTATACTACCGATTGTAAAGAGACAGGGAGAGGGAGACGCGAAAGCCTACCGCTTCATCATTGACCTGCGGGAGGTAAACAAAATTGAAGTACCACAATACCCAGTAGTTTCTGACATCACAACAATTTTGACATTAATCCCCTCCACTGCCACCACCTTCACCGTGATTGACCTCAAGAACGCCTTCTTTTCCATACCTATACACGAGGACAGCCGCTATCTTTTTGGATTTACCCTAAATTCTCGTTCGTATAGATTTTGTAGAGCACCCCAGGGGTACACAGAGAGCCCGAGCATCTATAGCCAGACACTCAAAAGACAGTAAGATGCCGTTCAATTACCAGACTGGGTGGTGTTGATACAGTATGTAGACGATATCCTTCTAGTAGCAGACACCACTCCACTAGCCGTCACAGCCACCATCCAACTCCTACACTTCCTTTCAGAAAATGGCCACAAAGTTTCTCGAAAGAAATTGCAGTTCTGCAAACCACAGATAACATATTTAGCTCACCTCTTATCGAAAGACGGGAGGAAACTCACACCCGACAGGATCCAGGCAATTCTAGACATTCCTGTTCCCAAGAATCAGTCCGCCCTCTGATAGGCCTCACCTCCTTCTGCCGACAGTGGTTACCGAGCTTTAGCCTCATTGTCAAACCCCTTCTCTCCCTCCTAGTCAAAGACACCCCCTCATCTTTCCCCTGGACACCCGAATGCCAGTCCGCATTCAGAGAATTGCGAGATGCCCTTTGTCCGGCAACTGTTCTAGGAACCCCAGACTACTCCAAACCATTCTTCCTCTACACACATGAAAGGGAGGGATGTGCATTGTCCGTCTTAGTGCAATCATTTGGTCACAAACATCGCCCTTGTGCATATTACTCTGCCACCCTCGACCCAGTAGCTAGAGCGTTGCCAGTGTGTTTGCGCGCTGTGGCAGCTGCAGCAGTATCCATATGCCAGAGCTAAGGAATAGTGCTCTCCAATCCTATCACTGTGTTAGTACCCCATGCAGTCGACGCGCTACTGAACCAGACCAAAACACAACACTTGACCAGCGCACGACTGACAGGTTACGAGTTGACCTTGCTAGCACCACACATCACTCTGAAGCGATGCACCACTCTCAATCCTGTCACATTGTTAGCTCTACCCTAAAATGACCTGGTGTGACTCCCCTGCACGACTGTGTGACCCTCGCTGACGAACAAACCAAGAGTAGAGTGGATCTCAGAGACATTGCCTTTTCAGAACAAGATGGGGAACTATGGGTAGACGGTTCGTGCATCAAACTTCCCAATGGCACCACCTCAGCTGCATATGCCTTTACCACAGCCCGAACCATCCTAGAGATAGCCCGCATTGCCCAACGATCTGCCCAAGCAGCTGATCTCATTGCCCTCACGCGAGCATGTATTTTAGCAGCTGGTACGACAGTAAACTTATACACCGACAGCCAGTACGCCTTCGTGTGGTTCACCATTTTGGGCTCCTGTGGAGAGAAAGAGGGTTCCTGACTTCACACGGCACACCAATCCAACATGGAGATCTAGTCTCCGCATTGACAGAAGCAGTCCTCCTCCCCAAGCAGTTGGCAGTGATTAAATGCCAGGCACATGAGACAGTGATTGTCTTCATTTGACAGGGAAACGCACTAGTCGACAGTACTGCCCGAGCCACAGCCCAAGACAGAACCACGATACAGAAAAGGGGGTGGTGATGAACAGAGTGTCTGAATTAAGCAGACCACTCTTACCCAGTCCAAAGATCAGGGCTTGATCCATCACCGTTATTTATCTCACTGCCCCATCCCAGCTCAGAACCTGGCTATATGCAAATTAGTCTGTCCCTGGCCCAGTGCATCATGGGAACAGGGCAGACCAAACTACCAAGCCAATTCTTCACCAGAAAGGAGACAAGCTACCGGGGACCGGTTTCTGGCATTTCAGCCTCTTCGGCCCGGCTTGCTTGAATCCTGATGGAGCAGTGAGAAAGGGACTCATGCCTGAGTATACCCTGCCACACCTATAGTGGCCAAAAACGATACAGAAAAGGGGGTGGTGATGAACAGAGTGTCTGAATTAAGCAGACCACTCTTACCCAGTCCAAAGATCAGGGCTTGATCCATCACCGTTATTTATCTCACTGCCCCATCCCAGCTCAGAACCTGGCTATATGCAAATTAGTCTGTCCCTGGCCCAGTGCATCATGGGAACAGGGCAGACCAAACTACCAAGCCAATTCTTCACCAGAAAGGAGACAAGCTACCGGGGACCGGTTTCTGGCATTTCAGCCTCTTCGGCCCGGCTTGCTTGAATCCTGATGGAGCAGTGAGAAAGGGACTCATGTCTGAGTATACCCTGCCACACCTATAGTGGCCAAAAACGATACAGAAAAGGGGGTGGTGATGAACAGAGTGTCTGAATTAAGCAGACCACTCTTACCCAGTCCAAAGATCAGGGCTTGATCCATCACCGTTATTTATCTCACTGCCCCATCCCAGCTCAGAACCTGGCTATATGCAAATTAGTCTGTCCCTGGCCCAGTGCATCATGGGAACAGGGCAGACCAAACTACCAAGCCAATTCTTCACCAGAAAGGAGACAAGCTACCGGGGACCGGTTTCTGGCATTTCAGCCTCTTCGGCCCGGCTTGCTTGAATCCTGATGGAGCAGTGAGAAAGGGACTCATGTCTGAGTATACCCTGCCACACCTATAGTGGCCAAAAACGATACAGAAAAGGGGGTGGTGATGAACAGAGTGTCTGAATTAAGCAGACCACTCTTACCCAGTCCAAAGATCAGGGCTTGATCCATCACCGTTATTTATCTCACTGCCCCATCCCAGCTCAGAACCTGGCTATATGCAAATTAGTCTGTCCCTGGCCCAGTGCATCATGGGAACAGGGCAGACCAAACTACCAAGCCAATTCTTCACCAGAAAGGAGACAAGCTACCGGGGACCGGTTTCTGGCATTTCAGCCTCTTCGGCCCGGCTTGCTTGAATCCTGATGGAGCAGTGAGAAAGGGACTCATGTCTGAGTATACCCTGCCACACCTATAGTGGCCAAAAACGATACAGAAAAGGGGGTGGTGATGAACAGAGTGTCTGAATTAAGCAGACCACTCTTACCCAGTCCAAAGATCAGGGCTTGATCCATCACCGTTATTTATCTCACTGCCCCATCCCAGCTCAGAACCTGGCTATATGCAAATTAGTCTGTCCCTGGCCCAGTGCATCATGGGAACAGGGCAGACCAAACTACCAAGCCAATTCTTCACCAGAAAGGAGACAAGCTACCGGGGACCGGTTTCTGGCATTTCAGCCTCTTCGGCCCGGCTTGCTTGAATCCTGATGGAGCAGTGAGAAAGGGACTCATGTCTGAGTATACCCTGCCACACCTATAGTGGCCAAAAACGATACAGAAAAGGGGGTGGTGATGAACAGAGTGTCTGAATTAAGCAGACCACTCTTACCCAGTCCAAAGATCAGGGCTTGATCCATCACCGTTATTTATCTCACTGCCCCATCCCAGCTCAGAACCTGGCTATATGCAAATTAGTCTGTCCCTGGCCCAGTGCATCATGGGAACAGGGCAGACCAAACTACCAAGCCAATTCTTCACCAGAAAGGAGACAATCTACCGGGGACCGGTTTCTGGCATTTCAGCCTCTTCGGCCCGGCTTGCTTGAATCCTGATGGAGCAGTGAGAAAGGGACTCATGTCTGAGTATACCCTGCCACACCTATAGTGGCCAAAAACGATACAGAAAAGGGGGTGGTGATGAACAGAGTGTCTGAATTAAGCAGACCACTCTTACCCAGTCCAAAGATCAGGGCTTGATCCATCACCGTTATTTATCTCACTGCCCCATCCCAGCTCAGAACCTGGCTATATGCAAATTAGTCTGTCCCTGGCCCAGTGCATCATGGGAACAGGGCAGACCAAACTACCAAGCCAATTCTTCACCAGAAAGGAGACAAGCTACCGGGGACCGGTTTCTGGCATTTCAGCCTCTTCGGCCCGGCTTGCTTGAATCCTGATGGAGCAGTGAGAAAGGGACTCATGTCTGAGTATACCCTGCCACACCTATAGTGGCCAAAAACGATACAGAAAAGGGGGTGGTGATGAACAGAGTGTCTGAATTAAGCAGACCACTCTTACCCAGTCCAAAGATCAGGGCTTGATCCATCACCGTTATTTATCTCACTGCCCCATCCCAGACAGAACCACGACATGAATGTTCGTGACCAGGTCACAAGCAGAACAATGGACTGACGCTAGAACGACTGTAAGGGACATACAAATGACAGGCACACAGGACGAACTGACTGAATGGGCTCGTGTGGGACTGAAAGACGAGGAAGGCTGCTGGAGGACAAAAGACGGAAACAAATGGCTGCTACCTAATGCCTTTCTGATCCCCATATTGACCATGGCACATTTACCAGCACACATAGGATCTGCCCCCATGACCGAACTGATCACCAGAGTATGGCATAACAGCAATATAGCGGAATCAGTAAAACGCCTAGTACAGCAATGCATAGTATGCCTGCAACACAACACAGGGAAAGGGACCGTAGTACCACGGGGAGGGTTTGGAGTCCCTGATCACCCCTTTGAAGTCCTCCAAATGGACTACATCCAGCTAGAGAGGTGCCATGGCCTGAAAAACGTACTAGTGATCGTGTGCGCCTTTAGCAAATGGGTGGAGGCCTACACCACCCGTGACAACACCGCCTTAGCTACAGCGAAGGTATTACTGAAAGAGTTCTTCCCCCGATATGGCCTTAGTAGAATTTTATGGAGCGACAATGGCCCCCACTTCGTGGCAGAAGTTATACAGAACATACTGAAAGCAAAAGTTCCATGCGGTTTTCTACCCCCAATCAGCGGGCCTGGTAGAGAGACACAACGCCACGCTAAAACTGAAGCTAGCAAAAATAGTCGCCACGAATGGGTTGAAATGGCCCGACGCCCTCCCACTGGCATTGCTGTCAATGCGCTCCACCACAACCAAACACCGACTGACTCCTTACGAAGTAGTCTTCGGCAGGCCTATGAACATTTGGGTGGCACGAAAGCCAACCTCTATTAATGATGTCCCGGACATACTAATGTCTGACTATTTGTACAAATTAACGAACAAACTAACACTTATCCACCAACAGGCGCAGCAAGCCATACCAGACGTATCCAGGGGCCCAGGACACGATATCAAGCCTGGGGACTTCATGCTGACGCAAAATTTTCAGAGGTCGAAGAGTCTGGAATGCAGGTGGACTGGCCCCTGGCAAGTCTTAGGGCCAGATGTAGGTCGGCAAATACCGGTCAGTAATGGCCGATTACGGCCGTTACCGACCGGTATTTGCTAATGGAGATGTAGGGGCCTCAAAATATACAGAATCTGTATATTTACCGATTCGGTAAATTTACAGATTCTGTAAAATACCGAATCGGTAAATTTACAGAATCGGTAAATACAGATGTAGGTGGCACTGAAAACAGTGCCACAGGCCATTACCGATTCGGTATTTACCATTTAATACTATTGCATGGTAAATAACGAACTCTAGTGTACATGCACATCTGTGCATGTACACCTGTGGCATGCCCTAAGGGCATGTTTGTGTGTCACATGGCACACAAGCCAGGAACAGGGGTGCAACAGGGTGTCAAAGTGACACCCTGTCCCCCTTGGCAAATTGGTCATTTTACCGACTCTGTAATTACCGAATCGGTATTTGCCATTGATTCCTATGGGCTTCAAGGCCCATAGGAATCAGTGACAAATACCGATTCGGTAATTACAGAATCGGTAAATACCGAATTCTACCAATTCGGTATTTTTACAGAATAATTACCTACATTAGATTTACCGATTCATGAATACCGAATCAGTAAAATTCGGTATTTATGAATTGGTAAATCTAATTTACCTACATCGGGCCCTTGATCACCACCCGAACTGCCCTTCGAGTGGAAGTAAAAAGAAACTGGCTCCATGCGCACCACTGTAAGAAGATATCTCCGAAACTGACGGCCCCCAAAGAAGTGAACAGCCAAGAAGAGCTCCTGACAAAAGACCGACCAGCCTTAAGTTGCTACCCACAGACAGAGACAATTGAACTGGCAGAGTTTCCCGACCCCACGGTACCATCCAAGAAAGGGTACAATTTGAGATCGACGAAAGGAGAGTGCTCCGACAAGCAGGCCACTAACTAAGTCAAAAGTCTCAGAACGGTAGCTAACACTACAAATTCTACCAGGAGAAACGCTAGACGAAAGTATGTGGTCCTACCAGTCTTCGAGCCTATTGAAGGTGATGGAAGAACCCGGACGACCGAAGAACCACGGCGACGACTCCAAACTTGCCAAATTTCACAGTACAAAGACAATAACCCTCCTGGCAGCATCTCTCACCTGCCTCTTGCTGATGGTCACAGTCTGGATCATTGAAGAGAGTGCTCCCGCTTACAGGACAATGTCACCCACCATGCAACCCACCACCAAGAAAGAACACTATCTGGTGTCACTGTCACCACGCCTCCGAGAACGACGCAAAGAATTCTGGAATAATTCTTTCGTACAACTATTGCAACAGCACAATCTTGCCGCAAATGCCATGAACTGTTGGATCTGTGGGTTTCTTCCTCGTGCCACTGAAGATTCCATTCCTTTCATCCCTTCACCCTTTTCTGTTCATGGATCTTACCTCGCCTGGTTAATGCTCCTGCAAGAGAGCTACAAAGACAATGCCACATCCGATGGGACAATCAAACAATTTTACAATGAGTTCTGGCTGAACAAAACGGGAAGAACATCCGCTCCCTTCTGCCCTCTGACTTCAAAAGCAACCTCTCCAATGAACATGCCCGCCAAATAACGAGTTGAAACGCAAGTGTACAACAACCCAGCCAGACCTACCTTTTCCTATCTAAAGAAACGAACTGCTGCAACTCTGACAGTGGCCCTATCTGTGGTGAACGTTTCAGGCCTTGTCTGCATCGAAGGCCATGGGGACTAAGATCATGGGTCACAGCTCTTGCCAAATAACGAAGACTCTGAACACTGCCGACCCCCCTTCATTTGTTGTATCACCAACATGTACTTCATCTGTGGTACCAAAGCCTACACCTGGCTCCCAAAAGGCGGGGGGGGGCATGTGCTACATCGCTTTTGTTCTGCCTCCAACCTACACAGCACCTGCAGACCATCACAGAGAAAGGCGTTCCAAAGACACAGAGCAAGCGGACTACACCACATCACAGTTCCTCGATGCATCAAAAGGACTCGTCCCGCCATGGGGTCCGATGGCGAACAGCCGAGCTATCCTGCACCTAACTCAAGCAGTTGAAACAGTCTTGAACGTCACTGCTGGCATCCTCACCAACAACACAGCTGAGCTTCAGGTGGTCCGCCTGGTAGCTTTACAGAACCGCATTGTTCTAGATGTGGTACTAGCGGACCGTGGAGGAGCATGCCGCATCATCGGAGCCAGTTGCTGTACTTACGTCCCTGACAACTCATCCTCTGTTTTCAAGGCAATTGAACACCTCCCCCGGCTGGCATCAGAAATCCATTAGGAGTCAGAGACTTGGACACCTGGAAGCTGGTTTTGGGGCATTTTGAAAGAATGGGGCTGGAAAATAATGATGATCCTCTTGGTTCCAATATTAATAATATGTGGTTGTTGTTTGGGGATGCATTGTATACCACCGTTGCGTTCTATTTGCCTGAACTCCTTGCACCCTAAGACTATGGACACTGATATCATGAAGACGCGAGTAATAAACGATCGAGAGATACAGGACATTATGGACATTGAGATAGACTAGCAAGCTAGCTGGACTATGTTCAAATGGAGGAATGTAGAAAATAAAACGACAAATATGAACATTGCCGACACCATCTTGCTTAGCGAAGGCCTTTACGTGCGCGTAAGCAGCAACCATTTTAGACATCGTGGCCATTTCATACTCTGCTGGTCACCTGTGAGTCACCCGACCTCGCTATCATCCCCCCCCGCGCTCTGACTAAACCTGAACACATGTACCAGGGTCGTAAAACCTTGTCAACATGACAATGCCCCGGAGTCACTTCCCACACCCAACCTGCTCATCCTTTCATTCTCTACGCACAGGCAAGCCCCCTTTTATAACCTCCTTCCCTGCACCTGGCCACTCAATCTGGTCCCAGGCACTAACCGACCCCTGTGGACATAGTTTATTACCCACATACGACAGAACTTGCTTCACCAACAAAGGGGCCGGAATTTAATCAGTGACATGACCCCTTAGATCTAACCGATCCCACATGTTTTAGAGCCTGTAGGAATGTCCAGCTGCGAGATAGCGATCATCTGTTAGATCTGGGTGGAGGGAAGATGTCTGCTGGGTTTGTGTGGGAATTAGCTTGAGGCGGGGATTCCAAGGATGTTTGACCATGTAATAAACTGACGAAAAAGCATATAAAAGGCCATGCCACAGAGATGCAGTTAGAGCACCTCCTGACGATAGCCCCGGTGTCTGATGTGATGTGTTCTCCTCTAGAGAAATAAACCTGTTCTTCGCCTTCCAACTCCAGCGCCAGCCTCGCTATTTTGATCGCTAATCTTAAGGTGAATTAGAGGTGGTTTGCACCAAGCGGCATCGAATGTCTTGGGAGTCTCGCTGCTTTTCATCACAACCAGGTCTTTTCCCCTCAGGATGGATGCGCTGCTAGCGCCGGGACACTTCCGTTGGAGCTCTACAAGCTCCAATAGTAATAATAATAAGACTACTTGACCCCCAAAACCTATGTTTTGACACCAAAATGAAGTATATAGGTCTCATGATTCCTGAAATATAACATCATCACAGCAACACAACTGCCATTTTTTTACATGCTGCCCAGAAAAATTCACCCCAGATTAGCAATGTCTACCCAAGCTAAACTACTTCTCTAACAATACAAAAACACAAATCAAAAATGAAAATCTCTGGGCAACCTTCTTTTTACATAGTTATATCAAGGGGCAAAGACTATCGTTTTGTCGTGCCTTACGACATGTGTGAGTGTTCGGAGGTGGTCACGCAATATACGTCCCAGGACAAAACCCACCTGAGTGGGGTAAATCAGTTGTGGAATCACCTTTCCAAGCCCAATGGCTAGAATTTTGGTGAAGAATTTGAGATCAACATTAATAAGAGAAATGGGGTGGTAGGTGCTGCACGCTAGTGAATCTTTACTCATTTTTGGAATGACAGTGATGGTGGCTGTTAAGGAGATCATGCGGAAGGAACGTGCGTCCTCCTCTTCCTTATAAGTATGAGCCAGAAGTGAGGTCAGAACTATTTTACCTGTTTTGCTCAACTCACTGGGGAACCCATCTTTGTGCTGTGATTTGCAAGTAAAGAGAAGCGAGATGGCTTTCTGCCACTTCTTCTTTTGTGATATCCCCTTCAAAGAGGGCCCAGCCTTCATCCATAAGGAAGGATAAGTGAAGGGGCTGTATGAAGGTGTCTGCCGCTTCTCTTTATCAAAACCTATTCTCCTGTAGCTGTGAGACCACATTCAAATGATTTTTGGCAAGGTCGAGGACTCTATCGTGAGCATTTGTGGGAGACTCTGTGCAGTGTTAATGGAAGTTTAGCTTCAACTGAGTCCCTCATTTAGGCACCCCTCCATGTGTCTTTCTCTGCAGCACACAATACTCAACTCAAGGCTACTGAGTCCCTGTTGTCTTGGAGATAGGTGTGGATTTTTGTCTGGACAGCATCCTTGTTTTCAGGAAGTGTGTATGCAAAGGCTCTCATCTGCCACCACATGGAGGGGGAGGTGGACCTAGATCTTGGTCCAAGCACACTATGATCCATGAATGCTGCCTCAAGGATGTTGCAGCCTGTGACATAGGGGAGGAGCAGTCTTTGGAGGACTAAATAGTATATGGTGGATTGTGTGCATTGTAGGCAGGAGAGTAACATGTATTCCCTGTCCCACGAATGGAGGAGGTGTCACCTATCAACCAAGGTATGGTGTGACATAAGTCTGTGCAGGTTTGCTCAATCAGATCTTTATAGGCATGGAGTTGTCCCATCCAGTTTAGGAGTGGATCTGAGGCCAGATTTCAGTCACCACCCAATAATAAGGGAGTCCAGGATCAGCGTATGGTCAGGGAGTCATAATTCGGTGAATGCCCATTGGCCATTGTCATCAGTCCAGGACTTGAGCAACTTGCAGGGGAGATTATACCTGAAAAGGATGGCTACTCTGCATTCTTGTAGCATGTGCATGGAGGGGGTAAGTATCTGTCATTATGGGGCATCTACTGCTGATGACAGTGTCAGGGCCAGAGCATCAGGAATTTCTTGCGATTGATGTGGGTATCCTATGAATTGTCCATGGCGCAGGAGATGCGGTGTCCTTCATAAAGCAGCAGTGTCATTATTTGCTTGGCCATCTAGAGTATAGTTTGTGCATCTGGTGGAGCAGAAATCTAGCTATTATCAGGCAGGGAAGTTTATCATGTGCCATAGAGTGGGAGAAGACCCTATGTACTCATTAAAACATTAGAAGTTTAGAAAAGCATACATAAAGTTGCTTGGGCATACAGTCCTCCCCGAAAGCCAGCATGTGGTTTTCCACCGCCACCAGTCCGGTACTCCAAAGATGAGGATATTGTCTCTGGGAGACCTGTCCTCCAGATCCGTTACTGTGAAGAGGAGGAAGCCAAAGTCCCTTGCCCAATCTGGTAGGGCAATGTATTGAGTGTCCATCTGGTTCACTTGTGCACCCTGGTGTGCTGTGATTTGCAAGTAAAGAGAAGCGAGATGGCTTTCTGCCACTTCTTCTTTTGTGATATCCCCTTAAAAGAGGGCCCAGCCTTCATCCATAAGGAAGGATAAGTGAAGGGGCTGTATGAAGGCGTCTGCCGCTTCTCTTTATCAAAACCTATTCTCCTGTAGCTGTGAAGACCACATTCAAATGATTTTTGGCAAGGCCGAGGACTCTAAAGTGAGCATTTGTGGGAGACTCTGTGTAGTGTTAATGGAAGTTTAGCTTCAACTGAGTCCCTCATTTAGGCACCCCTCCATGTGTCTTTCCCTGCAGCACACAATACTCAACTCAAGGCTGCTGAGTCCCTGTTGTCTTGGAGGTAGGTGTGGTTTTTTGTCTGGACAGCATCCTTGTTTTCAGGAAGTGTGTATGCAAAGGCTCTCATCTGCCACCACATGGAGGGGGAGGTGGACCTAGATCTTGGTCCAAGCACACTATGATCCAAGAATGCTGCCTCATGGATGTTGCAGCCTGTGACATAGGGGAGGAGCAGTCTTTGGAGGACTAAATAGTATATGGTAGATTGTGTGCCATGTAGGCAGGAGAGTAACATGTATTCCCTGTCCCACGAATGGAGGAGGTGTCACTTATCAACCAAGGTATGGTGTGACATAAGTCTGTGCAGGTTTGCTCAACCAGCCCTTTATAGACATGGAGTTGTCCCATCCAGTTTAGAAGTGGATCTGGGGCCAGATTTCAGTCACCACCCAATAATAAGGGAGTCCAGGATCAGCATATGGTCAGGGAGTCATAATGTGGTGAATGCCCATTGGCCATTGTCATCAGTCCAGGACTTGAGCAACTTGCAGGGGAGATTATACCTGATAAGGATGGCTACTCTGCATTCTTGGAGCATGTGCATGGAGGGGGTAAGTATCTGTCATTCTGGGGCATCTACTGCTGATGACACTGTCAGGGCCAGAGCATCAGGAATTTCTTGCGATTGATGTTGGTATCCTGTGAATTGTCCATGGCGCAGGAGATGAGGTGTCCTTCATAAAGCAGCAGTGTCATCATTTGCTTTGCCATCTAGAGTATAGTTTGTGCATCGGGTGGAGCAGAAAACTAGCTATTATCAGGCAGGGAAGTTTATCATGTGCCATAGAGTGGGAGAAGACCCTATGTACTCATTAAAACTTTAGAAGTTTAGAAAAGCATACATAAAGTAGCTTGGGCATAAAGTCCTCCCCGAAAGCCAGCATGCGGTTTTCCACCGCCACCCGTCTGGGACTCCAAAGATGAGGATATTGTCTCTGGGAGACCTGTCCTCCAGATTGGTTACTTTGCAGAGCAGGAAGCCAAAGTTCCTTGCCCAATCTGGTAGGGCAATGTATTGAGTGTCCAGCTTGTTCACTTGTGCATCCAGGTGTCTTGATGGGTGTGAAAGGCAGACATCTCAGTCTGTAGGGATTGGACTTCCGCAGTGAGGTCAGTTATTTTGTTGTTTAATGTGGAGAGAGTGAGTCTGATTAAGGATATCTCCATCCAGAGGACAGTGGTGCTTCTCAGGAGGTAGTAAACTAGTGGCCAGCTACTGTCTCTGTGGCAAGACACTGGTTTGAGGTGCTACTTGAGATGTGGAAGCAGTGCCTGGGTAGTGTGTCCATATGCCACCAGCTAGATTCAGCAGTGTTGTGGCCATTGAGCACTCATGCAGTGATTCCAGGGGCCTGGGTCCAGTACCCAGAAGAGAAGGCAGATGTCCATGAACCTCCTTCTATGGGGAGGTGGCGATAACTACTAGGCTCAGGCCAGGCTGTGGTGTATGTCTGCATTGCGGGCCTATGAGTTTATGCTATGCAGTGCACTCTTTCATGCCCCTTTATCATCTGAGAGTGACCCGTTGCAGACACGGAACTGGGCAGAGAGCGGCCTCCCCGGCTGTACTGAATGGAGGATCGCTGCACCCACTGAGGGTGTGTGGTCTTGGCTAGGTGTCTGGCAGCCACAGCAGATCAGAATCTAGGTAATCACTGTGGGTCTCTTCAAGAGCCGATCTCGTGTCACGTCTTGAGGAAGGGCATTGTTGTAGGCCCATGCAAGACCCAACATGGTAAGGTAGGCCACCCCGTCTCCAGGCCAGCATAGTGTCTTTTGCTACCACTGCGAGGAAGATAGAAAGAGCGAGATGTGGCTGTGAGGGTCATTGTCGCTTAAATGGAGCAACACATCTGGATTGCAATTGGACAGGTAAACGTGTAGGCACTGCGAGTAGGAGCAGGACTCTCAAATTAAGCTCCCCTCCCAGGGTGAAACTCAGCTGGGCCCAGAGGAGGACAAGGACAGTCCACTACCAGCTCTGGGTTGCACAATAGGCTATTAGGCCTCACTGATTGTTCCGTATGCAAATCATGCTAGGGAAGCTCCAGACCCCAGTTAGTGTGCCTTCGGGGTTTTGGTGCCAGCAGTAGTGGTCCTGTGGACATGAGCTTGGAGCCGTTTGGCAGGGCGCAGTCACTGGGGGAGTCAGCCAGAGCAGACTGGCCTGATCAAATCAACAGGTTATTGGCGGGTCCCATCAGCCACAATCCTTCTTGCGGGGTACCACATGGGGGACCTCATGGGGCGTGTAACCTCAGACACAGATTCAGAAGCCGGAGTGCCCCAGAATGAAAGAGCTGAGGGCCTCAGGGGCAGCACCACATGGGACTTTCAGCAGGGTGCAGCTGCTTAGGTTAGCACCAAGCTCCGCCTTCGCCAATTCAGTCTTTGCATATTGTTTTACTGCAGTACGCACTCAGTGGATTCGGGGTCCAGGTCCAGTGTGGTGGCTGTTTGTTCATTCTGTATTGATCTGGATTAAAAAATCCCCAGTAAGTCAATTCTGATGTCAAACTGTTTTATGGTTGCTAGACAAGCTAATAAATTGTGGTTTTGACACTAAAACCATCACCCGCATACGTGTGCACAGGACTTTTGTTCTATGCCCCTGTTACATGTGCTGTTACTGAGAGCCTGTGAGCCCTATTTCTTTCGTTAAGCTGGAGCAGTCGAGAACTCAAGACCAGTACTCGTGGTTTACCGAGCTCTATTGTAAACAGGGCTGTACATCTTGCTCCTATCTTGCCACATTTGCAGTGCAATTAACAAATTAGGTCTTTTTTGGCTGCAGCGGCCTCCCTCCCCTCCAACTGTTGAAACGCACAGCCTGGCATCACTGTCTCTGCCTTCCAATGGCTGCTGTCGTCTCTGTCTCAGAGCTCCGCAGCCATTTGCAATGCAATAGGTCTGGCACTTGCGAGAGTTTGAGCAATTGGCATTGTAAATGACAATGCCTTTTATTTATGTTGTTATTTTAATTTATTATGTGCTTGAGTTACCCCCGAAGGGGTATCTCGGTGCTAGGCTAAGACAATGGGTTTAAGGCAAAAGAAACCTCACAGTTAAAAAGGTAGGTCTTAAGCTCTTTCCTAGAGTGTGAGTGGTATACACAGATACCTGACCTGGCCTTTCTAAACCTAGGTACTTTGAACCAGTCCTTTTCATGGGATCTTAAGAGTCTTAGAGGGGAGTAAGGCAAATGTTTGGAGGCTAAATATGTGGGCTTCTGTCCATGGAGGGCGTTGTGGGTTAAACAGCACATCTTAAAATAATTATATTTCTTACCGGTAGCCAGTGTAGAGACTGAAGAAGAGGGGCAGTTGCTGTGCCCTGGGGAGCTTGAAAACAAGACATGGGGCAGTGTTCTGAACTACCTGTAGTTTGGAGAGCAGCTTCTCATCTATGGAGGCGAGAAGTGAGTAACCATAGTCCAGACGGATGATGAAAAGTGCCTTTTTCATGACTTATACATTTGGAAGGACAGTATAGAAAATGGAGCTGGCCCTCTGGGTCATAGTACAACAACAACAAGCTAACCTGGAAGTGCAAATCCTAATCACTAATCTATAAAGAGAGACAACGCTGATTTATGTATTTTAATGTTTGAATGTTTTAAATTGTGAGTTTTAATTAACTGTACAATGAAGATTACTCACAGTGCCTGCGCAAGTGTTTTTGTGGAGGAGAGATGTATTAAATGAAAAACTCAACAACTGCAACATATGGAAACATGAACCTGGTGATAGCTGAGGTTTGTTCTGACATAGGAAGGAAATGGTCCAGATGGTGTTTTGAAAAACTGCAAGTGGTGTGTAAACATGCACTTTGTACTTATAGTCCTTTCTAATGAGAAGCAAGGCTGGCCTTAAATTAGGCGCAGTTACTGCCAGCCTTGCTTCTCGTGAACAACAACTATAAGTACAAAGTGCGAGTTAACTCACGGTTTGCAGATTTTCAAAACACATAAATAATAGTAATTGTCATTTACAATGACAATAGCTCAAACTCTCACAAATGCAAGAACTGTTGCATTGCAAATGCTTGTTATGTGGATAGCTGAGTGGATTAGTAAAGCCAGCCTTTACCAGCCCTTTAAAACAAATGAAATGTATGCGAGAGAGGGTCTATGGAGAGACGAGGGGCACTTTTGCAGGGTGATAGTGAGGGAATCCATGGAAAAGGTCATTGAGAGGAGGGGCTCCAAAAAATACTGCTGCACCATGCTTTATGCATTTTAAAATTCACTACCATAGATGTACTTTTTGACGAATCATATGTCAGATGAGTGTACAGCATATTTTATATTTGATTCTGTTGCTTTTTAAAAAAAAAATCTCCGATCCATTTCCTACTTCTTTCATACTTCATTTAACACATTTCCTTTTCAAATAAAGTCGAACTGAACAGAAATGAACTGTTTTTGCTGTTTTGTTCTTACTATCCACATCCGCACAGTTATGAACTCTAGCTCAATGATATTTGGTCTAATGAGTCCGGGCTCTTCGGTTTCCTAAAATAATCAGAATTTCAAAACTTATAGAAAGGCTTTTTTGAAATTAGAACCCTCATTTCAACGGAAGAACATTGTTGGAAATTGTGCCTGGACCCTATTTGCCTTGTAACACATTGTCTATCCGTAATGAGCACATTAAGTAGTGAGTAGAAATGAATAGGAAAATCACCCAGCACTCTTCAGGCAAGGGTCAGTGTTCCATTTATTCACCACTGGAAACATTTCCGGACTGCACACGTCACGTCTCTTATGTTTTTCAACAGCCGCTTTGGATGCGGAATGGATGTGATACATTAAAGTCCATGGGCCTCATTTATGAGGCCGTGCATCACTTTTACGCCGCCAGTGGTTCACTTTTTGTGACGCACCAGTGACGTAAAAAATGCGCCTTGTTGCACCATATTTACAAAGTGACGCATCTAGGTAGATGCGTCACTTTGTAAACCCCTGCGCCACATTATACCTGCGCCAGGTATAATGTATGCAAGGGGGGCGTTTTGACGCAAGAAAGAGTCATGGAAGTGACGCAGTGAAATCTATAAGATTTCACTGTGCCACTTCTAGGACTCAAATGCGTCAAAATCTTACGCCTGCCTCACAGCAGGCGTAAGACTGACGCAGGCCCATTCACATGGGGCTGAAAGGACACATTGCTGGAGTTGCGTCACTGACGTATCTGTAACTCCTTGCGACATGATGCGTCATACTGTAAATATGACGCATCATTGGTGTCGCAAGGAGGGCGCAATGAAAAGTGACGCATCGCTGTTTTCACGCAGCGATGCGTCGCTTTTCATAAATCAGGCCCCATGAGAGGGATATCCCATGCATTAGAGACATATCGTTCATTTGAGACCACATCGCATTTATTTTGCACCATGAGGCACATGCCTAAAAGTGTGCACTCATTTCAAAAACATAAATCTGTGTAGCCTTCTCAAAAGTTTATAGATACAAACAAAATTAGTATACCCCTAATATATGTTTTTAGTTATTCAAATTAAATGAGCAGCTCCAACATAAGTGAGCATTTTAAATCAGGTTATTCGAGATTTTGTATTGTATTGTTTTGTATTTGTTATTTCTTAAGTGCGACTATCACTCCGAGGGAGTATCTTGGCGCTGTTGCAGAGATAAATGGGAGATACAGGATGGTCAGAGGGGCCTTGGGGAGTGATGGGGAATTAGATAAGAGAGAAACATAAAGGGCCCGATTCACAGAACTAACTTAAGACAAAATCCTAAACTTACTACCATTTTGGTATTCACAGAAGGCACTTACTCATTTTGGTATTCATAGAAGGCACTTACTCATTTTGGTATTTACAGAAGGCACTTACTCTTTGATGAGTAAATGCATTCTGTAAATACCAAAATGAGTAAGTTCACTTACTCATTTGGGTATTCACAGAAAGCACTTACTCATCAATGAGTAAATGGCTCAGTGAATACAAGTTAGATTTGTGAATCAGGCCCAAAGAGTCCGAAGCTCCAAAAATCCAGGTGTTTAGTGATTTCCTGGAACAGTCTCAAGATTTTAAGGGACAAAGATGGATGGTGAGAATATTCCATGCTTTTGCCCGGAGGACAGTTATTGATCTACCTTCTTTCGTTTTATATTTGAAGGGAGTGGGTTTTAAAAGGTTAGCTAAGGAGGATCCAAAAATGTTGTGAGTTGACTGTTAACTATTTTTTCAGTAATTTTACTGTGACAGGATAGTAAGGAAAAAGGCTGGAGGTTAGAAAGGACGGTGCGGTCTGAGAGCTCTTTTTTCTGGAGGGGCTTGACTGCTGCAACTTTCCAGTCTGGGTGTACCTCTGCTGATGACAGCAATGAATTGACTATACTATTAATGAATGGGTTCACAGTGTCAGATGGAGTGAAGGATTTTCGGAGTGCAAGGGTCAGAGGGGATCCTGATTTGCAGGAGAGGATAGCTTGGCGAGATTGTTACATGTCAATCTTTTGAAATGAGTTTAAATAGTGCTCCTTATTCTGGGCTTTAGAGGCTGGTGTGGTGGCGGTGGAAGGTATCCCCTTAAAATCGTCATGAATATTTTTCATTTTCTGTAAACAAAAAAGTCAGCTATTTGGTTATAGAGAGACTGTGAGGCAGGAATTTGTCTTTTGAGTTCTTTAGGATGCGTGAAAGAGTTCACTATCTTAAAACATAGTTTATGGGTCAGAGTCAGCGGAGGGAAGTACTTTGGAGTAATATACTTTCTTTTCTAATCTAATTAGACAATGATAGTCTTTTAAGGCTTGTTTGAACTGGGAGAGATCTTCTGATTTATAGCTTCTTCATCGCCGGCGCTCGAGCTGCCTACATTGGAGATGGAGATCTATCAGTTTTTGTGTGAACCAGGGAGTAGAGGTTTTAAGGATAGGGTTTTTTTCTTTTTAAGATGACTGGGGGGTCTAAAGTGTTACGGAGACGGGACATCCAAGAAGTTAAATGTTGTGAGTCCCTAGCAGGGTCTCCAGTTAGATTGGGTTTAAGATCTAGAGCTATATTATTAAGGTCAGGGTTGGCTAATATTTTGCTCCATTTGCGGACCATAGTGGGAGGGCCGCTGGAATGGCTCTGTAAGATGTTTGTAGACTTGTGTTTTATCTCAAATGGGATAAACCAGTGGTTCGTCCAAGACATAGGCAGTTGATGTTTAGGCAGTGGTAAATGGAACATATTCCATCCAGGTGTGTCCGGCGTTATGGGTGGGGCAGCATACCAGCTGTTCTAGAAAGAGGGTGTTCAATTTACGTAAGACGTTTGTAACTCCTGGTCCAATTTTGCATTCTAGGTGTAGGATAAGGTCCCCAGGAAGGGTGAACTTGGAGTATCTGAGGATTAGAGAGCCAAGGGCATCACCCAGCGAGTCAAGGAACTGGGTGCTTGAGCCTTGTGGATGAAAGATTTGGGATCCATGGAAAGAAGTAGACCCATTGATCTATACACAGAAACCCAAGATTTCTGCCCCTTTTAGATCAGTGATCTCGAAGGAGGAGCACTGAAGCATATTGCGGCAGAGAATTCCAAGCACACCTCCCCGTGGCTCCAGTCTATCTTGTTGTATGGTGTCTTAGATTCCGAATGAATTTTCCCGATTCATGCCCTTATATAGGTACAATTCACGTTGCCCTTATATAGGCATAGGAATCAAGCCCTTATTTAGGCATAGCCATGCTACCAAAATACAGGCATGGCTACTTCCATCCATTCATCAACGTCACAACGATTTCTTGGAAAACCAGACTCTTCATCAAAAGGGAGTTCCCCTAGCCTGGATATTGATTTCTTCAAGAAACTCATTATTATGCATGAACAACTATTCCTTAGAGGTACATCCATGACGTTCATATGCCCGACTTTACGTTAAAGCTGGCATTCCTAAACACCTTCAAGGTATAAATATACCTTCACTTGCTATAGCAAAGCACAGTGTGGTTTGGTGCAGTTCGACTACCTACTTGCCCGACGTAGCTCAATACAGCAAGTGCCGAAGGAAGCCGACTCTCCAGCTGAGGTACTGACAAAAAGCTGTCCTTCTCTGCGGCGAATCCAGCTCCAATGTATCTGACTCCCGTTGCGGGGTGTTGGGAAATCGAGTCCGAGACAGAGATCCAACCTCATTCATTCCAAGGTATGGAGCTGATTAGAACCTAGAGAAACCTTTGGCAATTCTTGGCAAAGAATTAAACCTATGCTAAAGACCATACTTACTTCTTCCCTCGTACTAGACTTAGGTTAGGTACATTGGAGTAGGCGTATTTTAGAAGCACCAGTTGAGTATTTTAGCCTATGGTATTTATGTATGTATTCTTATATGTCATAGCACTAGGCAATGCTATTACAATATTATTTTATAATACTCTTCTCGCTGAACGCATTATACTTTGCATTCTGTTTAACGATTGTAGCAGTTCACCTCTCCTGCATGAGAAAGAAGACTGTTCAATAAACCTTTTACTGAAAACGCCCGTCTCACTATTTCTCTGCAACTCTGTAGAAACAAAGCATGCATGATTGACTGAGTAAAATAGTTATCTATTGTTTCCACAACTCTGAAGATATTTTCCAGTCCTAGGGAAACAAAGTTGTCATGTTTATGCGGTTGTCAGAAATAAATCCCTTCTTGTGTATTCGAGAAAGTTTCTAGTGACCTCTGAGCTCACTGGCACTCACAATTAAGTTTAGTATATTTGATAGAGACCTACTGACCTCAGTCCTACGTCACATCTAGATGATACATTATTCCAATGCGCAAAGCCTATTGGGAATATATGAACCACAATACATGGTGTCCAACGTTTGTTAAGGCATTAATTTTACGCTAGATACTGAAGTAACTCAGTCGTGCTTTTCTCAGAGACCCCTTTTCCCATAAATACTCCAATAGACGTCTCGAGTGGGTAAAGAGATAATATCCACCAGAGCTGAGTAGGAAGAAAATCCTATGTATTAGCTTTTTGGTTTGTTAAACGTTGAAGGATACAGTGTTCCAAAATATTGTGCACCTTATCTTTGTTTCCTTGAAACTTGCTCTGCAAACTTTCAGTCAACAAAATTGTCGAATAACGGCAACAACACTGAGAACGGCGGAGCTGCGGCTGATCCAGCAGCTTTTAACACAACAGGTTTTAATGAAACCAACGAGGATGCTATATGCATTCCAATAAGTTTAAGAAAAGCCATCACTATAAAACTTATAAAAAATTGCCTAACATCCAGAGGTGGTAGTGTAGTCTTTGTGATAGAGGCATATGAATATCAGCAGACAGAGGTATTCTATTCATGGATAATCTTCCCCGAAGCAAATCCAGTAAAACAGATGTTTCGCTTCTACAAAGAAGATGAACCACCGGATGAGTATATTCTTTTCGAGGACATAGAAATTCCACTCACATACCAGGAGCATGAGCTCTGATTTAAAGGCACCCTAAAACATTTAAATCACTTGACCAGGCTCAGTCCACTTGGTAGACCAGGAGCAACATGGGCAGCCATAGCCGGCTATATACCTGACCCTGACATTGAAGTAATGCCAGATGAAAAATTACTTAGTAATATACAAAATTTAATAGAATTATACAGTTAAACCACAACTGTCTGAAAGACCTGAAAAGTTATTTTCTCAAAACACTCCTACTCCTTCTAAAAAGAAGTGGGAAAATAGCAAACAAAATTATTTTTATTAAATACATGGTGCAATCAATCAATCAATCAATCATTTGTAAAGCGCACTACATACCCTCGAGGGTCTCAAGCTGCTGGGGGGACGCTACTGATCGAACAGCCAGGTCTTGAGTATCCTCCTGAAGGTCAGTGGGAGGGTGTTCCATGTCTGGCGGCGAGGTGGGAGAAGGATGTCCCACTGGCGGCTGTTCTTCGGATGCGTGGGACAGTGGCGAGTGAGAGGTCGGCGGAGCGTAGCTGGCGGTTGGGGATGTAGAAGGAGAGCCGTCTGTTGAGGTAGGCTGGGCCAGTCCTATGGAGTGCCTTGTGTGTGTGGGTAAGGAGCTTGAAGGATATCCTCTTGTTGACGGGGAGCCAGTGCAGGTTTCTCAGGTGGGGGTGATGTGGCCGTGGCGTGGTACGTCGAGGATCAGTCGTGCCGAGGCATTTTGGATGCGTTGTCGTTTGATGAGCTTGGTCGGGACTCCCACGTAGAGGGTGTTACTGTTGTCGAGTCTGCTGCTGACGAGGGCCTGGGTGATTGTCTTTCTTGTATCTGTCGGGATCCATCTGTAGATCATCAATACAATACATAAATAGCACAGTATACACAAATTGATTATCATGATAAAAATCAGTACAAAAAAGATGTAAACAGTAGTCAAGGGTTTGCTGCTAAGAGGCTTAAAAAAACTATATACACAGTGTTATCACACAGGAATCAGAGTCAGGGAACAAATAAAGAGGAACATAACAAGTTAGCATAAGCCGAATTATAAACGGGAATCCCTCCAGCCCTTGAGCGGAGCCCAGATGTTCTGCCCTAACTCTCTCATTCTCCTGCCTCTCCGGGAATAAAGGGAAGATTCGTTGTTATGAATCCCAAAGAGTCGAGAGAGCCACATCTGAAAGGAGGGTACCGTAGTGTCATTCGAGTCTGCAGCCAGCAGGATCCGGAGGACTGCCACACAGATAAAAACAATAGCTTCCTCTTCCCTATTCAGACTCAAGTTGCCATTGGTTCCTAAAATCATTAGGGTAGGGGATAGGTTGATCTTAACACCTAGCAGCCCCTCCCAAAATGTTTCAATCTGAGCAAGAATCTCGCAAGGCTTATTACAGTGGTAAAACATATGCCCCAAATTAGCAGGCCCCTCATGGCACCTTTATCATCTTCCCTCTTACCCCACCCAAATAACTTGGCTGGTGTAAAGTATAGGTTAAACAATGACTTATAGTGGTGAGCTCTCAGATTCGTGGAACGAAATAGTTTCCCAGCCAATTGTAGTGCCTTATCTACGTCCACATCCGAATCCCCTAATTTCAAGATCCAAGAGGCCTCAACCTTATCTAAATAATCTTGCATTGTTGAAATTAATACTTTATATATCATATTAATTTTACTACCCCCTCCCAACACATACTCAAGCAGATAAATTTTACCTCCTGGGGTAATACGTGGCCTTATACTTGATACTGCTTGATACACTTTTAAGAACTTAAAGCCTTGATTAGCTGGGATTTTAAATTTCCGATGAACAACATCAAAGTTCATCAGATTGTTTCCTTCAAATAAATCCCCTAATCTTCTAATTCCTTGACAGTCCCATGATCTCCACAACGTATTGTTGCTAAGGTGTGGAAAATACTGGAGTTCCAAAGGGGAGTAAAGTAATTAAGTTTCGGGATTGCCAAGGATTTCTGGATATCTTTCCAGACCCTTCAGATGCTGTCCAGTACTTTATATCACTTTTTATTATAATAGCGTGTGTCAGTCTTACGCAGTAACAATCCCACGGCTTCCCTACCTAAAAGCAATTCAAAGATGGATGGGGATTAACGTTCCCAAATGGACACTCGGACAGATTTGAGGCACAGTCTAATAGTATTGCCATCTGGCTAAAAAGACAAGCCAAAAGATAAAATCTAATATTTGGGGCCGTCAGCCTCCTCCTATCCTGTGGCAGAGAAAGATATTTCAATGAACGTCTAGTTTTCCCTTACTGCCAGATAAAGTTCACAAAAACTGCCTCAATAGAATTTAACACGTCCTCCCCCATCATAAGCGGGATAGAACGAAAGAGATACAGTAATTTGGGGAGCATTGTCATTTTAAGGACATTAACTCTCCCTATTATAGACAGATGTATACAGTCTATTCTTTTTAACTCTGCCGCCATTGACTTAACAAGTGGGAAGAAATTACCTTTAATAATTGTATCCATTGCAGGACTAATCCTAATCCCCAGATAAACTGCTGACTCCAAGTATCTACCATCCCGCTTTATAATATTATTTGAGCAAATTATCTGGGTCTTGCTTTCATTAAGGAGATACCCTGAACACCGACAAAACTCCTTAGTTATCCCTATAAGAGTAGTCATAGCCATCTCTGGATCTATTGTTGTTATAGCCAGATCATCAGCATAAGCCAGCAGCTTTGTTGCGAACCCATTAAAAACCACTGGCTTAATACCCTCACAGCCTAATATCCTTCGTGCCAGTGGGTGAATGTACAGGGCAGATAAAATTGGCTAACAGGGGCATCCCTGTTGAGTCCCACGAGAAATAAATATTTTATCTGAACTACCTCCCATTAATTGAATTCTGGCTACAGGATCAGCATACATAGCTTTTATAGCACTTGTTACATTAGGGCCAAAGCCCCTGCGTTCCAATATCCCCATAAATATTTCCACGTAACGCGGTCAAAGGCCTTTCCCGCATCCAGAAGGATCATGGCGATCCGTCCCCCCATAACAGCCTGCACATCACACAACGTGGTAGCCCGTCTAATATGATCCGTTGTTCCTCGACCAGGGATACACCCATGCTGCCATGGGGAGACTAGACCGCGAATGACCCCCCTAGCGATTTAGCCAAGACTTTAACATAAATTTTAGTGTCCGTATTTATGAGGGATATTGGACGATATGACCCCAATCTTCCTTGATCTTACCATTTTTATGAAAGACAATAATGTTTGTTCTGTCCAGGAGTCTGGAATTTTCCCAAAGCAGATTATGCCATTGAATAAATCCAGCAACAGAGGAGCTAACACACCCTGTAGGCATTTGTGTACCTCAAGTGGAATGCTGTCTAGCCCAGTAGCCTTCCCTGCTGATAACTCCTGCTGTGCTTCTACCACTTCACTTAATGCCAGATCGTTGTCCAATGCCACTCTATCCTGCTCAGCCAAATTGTAGCCAAAATCTTCAAACGCCAGACTAGCACCCTCTGCCCTGTCCTCTTTCTTATAAAGTTTTCGATAGAAATTCTTGAAAACCTTACGGATATCCTCTGGTTCCACAAACTCCTAGTTACCTTCATGAATGTTCGTTATTATGTTTCTACTATATCCCTGCCTGATGCTTAATGCCAGAAGTTTCCCTGCCTGCTCTCCCGTCTCGTACATCTTACCCCTTTTTGTCTGATAGTCATCAGCATTTTTCTGAGCTATCCACTTATTTAATTCTGCCTTGACAGCCAGTATGATCCAGTGACTTTCATCGGCCTCCTTTCCACATATAATGTCCCTCAAATGTTGTTCTTCTGCCTCCGCTAACTGCCCGAAGAATTTCTCTTGCTCCTCACAAGCCTCTTTCCTCGGCCTAGCAGAGAAGCTGATCGTCTCCCCCCTCAACGCCGCCTTGAAAGAGTCCCACACACAGTTTCTGGATGCACTGTACCTATTTATATCAAAAAGAAATGTTGCCTATGTCTTTAAATGTTCTACGAAATTGGGATTCACTAGCAATCTCCTCTCAAAAGTACATCTAGAACTACACTTAGTGGCCTTATTCATTTCATATAATAAAATTAGTGGGCTATGATCGGAAATCAGCTTTGGTAGTTTTTTAAAACCTATTCTCAGCGCCTCCATAGAAGAAATGAGAAAATATTCCAGTTTGGTGTATTTCATATTGGGGCATGAAGAATAGGTGAACCCTGGACTATGGGGTTCTTTATACCCCCAAACATCCAGCATGCTGTGTGATTTAATCAAGGAACACAAGGCTCTATGTACCTTGGACTTACAGCCAACATAATTTATATTACTGTCAATATCTGTGAGATCTGTAGAGATATTAAAGTCACCATACACTATAAGGGGGATGGCCAGTTCAATAATTCTACCTCAAGTTTATCAAACACCTCCGGTTCGTCCTGTTTGGAGCCATAGATTGTACACAATGTAAACCCCACCTCAAGTTCAACAATTTCCCACCAGACCAAGGTATCTGCCAGGCAGCGTCTAGTACCACCCGGTAGAGAGACAAAATATCGAAATTAAAATATCGATATACATTAATATCGATGTTTTAATTTCGATGGTATAGAATATCGATGTGCAATAATATCGATAGAATATCGATATTAAGGTATGTATGTTAGTAATATCGAAATTTTGTTTAGTGTTATGTATTTTATTATGTTGTTTATATGTTTGTTAAACATTTTGCGTTTTAGTATCAGAGCGGGTGGTGGGTTTATAGGGGAATAGGGTGGGACGTAATTTAATTATAATTAATTGATTGATATGTTCTTAAAATATTTTTGATTAATAAATAATTATTAATTAATAATTAATTGGTAATTAATTATTATTAATTAGTTAATTAAATGAATTAGAGTTAATGTAGTAGTATTTATTATTGTTTTGTTATTGTTAATTATTAATTAATTGGTAATTAATTATTATTAATTAGTTAGTTAAAATATTTAGAGTTAATGTAGTAATGTTTATTATTTTTTGTTATTGTTAAATAATAATTAATTGGTAATTAATCATTATTAATTAGGTAATTAAATTAATTAGAGTTAATGTAGTAATATGTTACATTTTTTGTTATTGCTAATTAATAATGAATTGGTAATTAATTATTATTAAATGATTAAATGACAATTACATTTTTTATGTGATTTATTTATGTGTAGTGGGTTGTGTGTTTATAGGAGAATAGGGTGTGACATAATTAAATTAAATTTATTAAAGAGATTGTATTTATTTATTGGTATTTATTGTTAATTAATTGTTAATTAATTAATTGGTTATTAGTTTATTTTAATTATTTCATAATATTAATTATAAATAATTTATTAATAAATATTGTTTATTCTTGTAAATATCTTGTTAATTAATTGGTAATTAATTTTTAATTGGTAATTAATATGTGTTAAATAGCTAATTTATAATTACATCAATTTAATATTAATTGTTATTAATTTATTAATTGATATTTATATTAATTGTGGTTTTTTGTATGTGTAGTGTGTTGTGTGTTAAAGGCGGAGTAGTGTGGGAAGTAACTTTTACCCCCATGCTATCCAACGCTTTCCCTACTGTTGCACCCTCTGGAGTGGGAATAGTAATTTTTACCCCTACGCTATTCAGCGCTTTCCCTACTGTTGCACCCTCTGGAGTGGGAATAGTAATTTTACCCCTACGCCATCCAACGCTTTCCCTACTGTGGCACCCTTTGGAGTGGGTATAGTAATTTTTACCCCTACGCTATCCAAAGCTTTCCTTACTGTTGCACCCTTTGGAGTGGGAATAGTAATTTTTACCCCTACGCTATCCAACGCTTTCCCTACTGTTGCACCCTCTGGAGTGGGAATAGTAATTTTTAGCCCTACACTATCCAACGCTTTCCCTACTGTTGCACCCTTTGGAGTGGGAATAGTAATTTTTACCCCTACGCTATCCAACGCTTTCCCTACTGTTGCACCCTTTGGAGTGGGAATAGTAATGTTTACCCCTACGCTATCCAACGCATTCCCTACTGTTGCACTCTCTAGAGTGGGAATAGTAATTTTTACCCCTACGCTATCCAACGCTTTCCCTACTGTTGCACTCTCTGGAGTGGGAATAGTAATTTCTACCCCTACGCTATCCAACGCTTTCCCTACTGTTGCACCCTCTGGAGTGGGAATAGTAATTTTTACCCCTACGCTATCCAACGCTTTCCCTGCTGTTGCACCTTTTGGAGTGGGAATAGTAATTTTTACCCCTACGCTATCCAACGCTTTCCCTACTGTTGCACCCTTTGGAGTGGGAATAGTAATTTTTACCCCTACGCTATCCAACGCTTTCCCTACTGTTGCACTCTCTGGAGTGGGAATAGTAATTTTTACCCCTACGCTATCCAATGCTTTCCCTACTGTTGCACTCTCTGGAGTGGGAATAGTAATTTTTACCCCTACGCTATCCTTTGCTTTCCCTACTGTTCCACCCTCTGGAGTGGGAATAGTAATTTTTACCCCTATGCTATCCAACGCTTTCCTTACTGTTGCACTCTCTGGAGTGGGAATAGTAATTTTTACCCCTACGCTATCCAACGCTTTCCCTACTGTTGCACCCTCTGGAGTGGGAATAGTAATTTTTACCCCTACGCTATCCAACGCTTTCCCTACTGTTGCACCTTTTGGAGTGGGAATAGTAATTATTACCCCTACGCTATCCAACGCTTTCCCTACTGTTGCACCATTTGGAGTGGGAATAGTAATTTTTACCCCTATGCTATCCAACGCTTTCCCTACTGTTGCACTCTCTGGAGTGGGAATAGTAATTTTTACCCCTACGCTATCCTTCGCTTTCCCTACTGTTCCACCCTCTGGAGTGGGAATAGTAATTTTTACCCCTATGCTATCCAACGCTTTCCTTACTGTTGCACTCTCCGGAGTGGGAATAGTAATTTTTACCCCTACGCTATCCAACGCTTTCCCTACTGTTGCACTCTCTGGAGTGGGAATAGTAATTTTTACCCCTACGCTATCCAACGCTTTCCCTACTGTTGCACTCTCTGGAGTGGGAATAGTAATTTTTACCCCTACGCTATCCTTCGCTTTCCCTACTGTTCCACCCTCTGGAGTGGGAATAGTAATTTTTACCCCTATGCTATCCAACGCTTCCCTTACTGTTGCACTCTCTGGAGTGGGAATAGTAATTTTTACCCCTACGCTATCCAACGCTTTCCCTACTGTTGCACTCTCTGGAGTGGGAATAGTAATTTTTACCCCTACACTATCCAACGCTTTCCCTACTGTTGCACCCTCTGGAGTGGGAATAGTAATTTTTACCCCTACGCTATCCAACGCTTTTCCTACTGTTGCACTCTCTGGAGTGGGAATAGTAATTTTTACTCCTACGCTATCCAATGCTTTTCCTACTGTTGCAATATGTAGAGTAAGTTTATATATTAATTTATATGTAGTTTTTAATTTATTTTAAATGTGTATGTATTAGTTATTAATTTTTTATATGTTTTAATGTTTATATTTTTAATTTGCTAAATGATATGTATTTTTAAATTATTTTTACATTATTATCAATACATTTAAAAAAACGATATTTTTAACTTCGATATTTTTGTATTACTATATTTTTTCTCGATATTTTTGTACTTACCTTTATGTAGATAGAACTCCGATATTTTTGATTTCGATATTTTTGTGTAGATATTTTTGTATGTCTATATTCTGTCTGTCGATATTATGTCATAGATTCGTACCACCCAAACTGGATTTAGCCAGTATTGCCACCCCTCTAACAGTTGACGTCTGAGTGGAGCATACCATCAAATCAAAACCTTTAATATTTAATAAGTGCCTTTTTGCCCAGGGTAGGTGAGACTCCTGTAAGCAAATCATATCTAACTAATTTGATCTGACGAAATGCCCTAATACTTGTCTCTTATTCCACTTATTTAAGCCCCCTATATTAATTGAGCAGATCTTAAGCTTCCCCATTGTTCTTTAGTACAAAAACAACTGACCATTGTCTGAGCCAAAAACAATAATTTGCACACAATGCATTAAACCAAAGCAAAAACAGCATAGCACCAGGGAATTTCCTTTCCCCCCCTTTTAGCCCTCCCTTCTGAGTGAATAACAGCCCACCCCCTCCCTGTGTGAACCCCCCACCCCACCCTCCCCTTGCTTAATTCACCCCTCCACCCCATAGGGACGCTCAGCCCATAGTCTGTGCATGTGATGTGTGCCGTACTAGTGGACAGTGGCTTTCCCAAACAAAACAATATCTAAGTCAATTCAGACCCTAATATATACAAAAAAAAGAAAAAAACAAAAGGAAGAAACATCTCAAACCACTCCAATTTGCAATATCTACTCACCACGTTTGGCCTCTCCTCCCCCACAAATCATTATATGCATCAGTGAGCACATTTCGATCCTTCTACTACCCTCCTCCACACAGTAAAAAGCAGCCAAAGCAGCTTTATTTGTCCAGGGAGTCCAGGTACTCTTTGGCTTTTATCTTAGATGAGAAGTTTTGCGTAATACCCTGATTGATTGCTTTTAATTGTGCGGGATTAAAAAGATAAACCTGGATCTTTCTGTCCTGGAAAGGTTTTATGAGCTGCCTCAGCCTCCAGCGCCTCTCTACCGTTACATGGCAGGATTCGGGCGGAACAAAAAATGAGATCCCTCCACTTGATCTTTTAGTATCAGGCCTTGGTTCGTCCGAGATTGCTAGCCGCATGAGAAAGTTCCAGAAAAAAACTAATATGGCCCGGGGCCTGTCACCCTCCTTTGCTGGTGATCGAAGTTTAAGCGGGATGCGAGGCGTTCTTTGGATTTCTGCCACCCAATTCCATTCCGATAATTCAGGGAAGGCCACCTTGAAGAGCTCAATTATGTACCCCCAAGCATCTGACCCTTCTAAGGCCTCTTGAACCCCCAGCACTCGAAGATTATTTCTTCTTTGTCTGTTTTCAAACTCTTCAAGTTTCCATTGTATGTCTTTGATTTGAGCACCTTGGGCCTCCACCAGGGATATAGCACTTGTCGCGTCAGCTTCTGTAGCCACAATTCTTTCTTCTAGGTTCGAAACTCTCTCTTCCTTATTTGAGAAGGCTTTAGAGAGCTTCCTAACAACCCCCTGCATTTTCCCCATCTCTGCCTGTTCCTTCCAGCTATCCTGTCGCGTTTCCTCTCTGTGTGCCAGGATGGCTTGACGTAATGTATCCAGTGTGGGGGGTGGGGGCACTAATATTGGTGCCTTCCTTACAGCAGAACCTGAGCGAGGGGTGGCCGACGAGTAGTCCCATGCCAAATCTTTCCTCCCTCTATTCTGCGTGCCACTTAGCTCCAAAGATTTTTGGGCTGTTAAGGGGCGATCTTCATCACTATATTCCAGGTCTGACTCTAGGCTGCTAGCCCCCTGTGACGTGCACATAATGTCATCTGACCATTCTGCTCCTTCCGAAACAGAAAAGAAACAATCGCTGGGATATTTCTCCACTTCACCCTTGTTTTTATCCAATAACAGATCAATTGGAACACTCACTTCTGGCCCGGTGATCAAGGGCTGGCTTCTGATCTAGTTTTCCTCTTCCTGTGCCCGGGGTTGTCTGCTCTTTTGTGTATCAGTTCCCTTACTGTCAATCGCCTTCCCGCCAGACCTACCCTTATTGCCATTAGCAGATTCCTCTGTCAGTATTACAATATCTATTTACTCAGGGAGGGGTAACGTATCAGTGCCTGTTGAATCCGGAGTGTTTGAAACCAATAGCATTACACTATTCTTTTCATTACCCTTATCCCCAGCGCTGAGCTCTGAGGTTACTCCATCTAGAACCTCCTGAGATCCCGCCTGGGTAATTGCCAGGCTCACCTCCTTGTCACGGGTCCGGCTCCCAACTTTCTCGGAGCCACTCTCGACACCTACGGCCACTGCAGCAACCTCCACACCAGCAGGTGGTTCCTTCGCTCGCTCTAGCAGGTCCGCAACCGAAGGACCAGCCGGGCGGTTCTTGGCATACATTCCGCCTCTTCCTCTCCTACTCGCCGGCGGGTCCGGCTAGAGCAGCGGATGCGGACATGCAGGGGAGCTCTCTGAAGCTGCTGGGTTGAGCGCGGTCTCACCGTAACCCTTACGAGCGGCTGCCGCTGCCGCCTTAGACGCTGCTGCACTTGACGCCACCTTCGCCGCCATCCCAAAAGCTCCTTTCGCAAGCTGATGAAGCAGCCGAAGCAGGTAATCTTTGATGTACCGCCTTATCAGTTGCGGCACCGCCCCAGCTCAATATGACCACACAGATTTGCGGGGATACAGCATCAGAGGGGGGGGTCCTTGAGTCTAATTGAGTAGTTTCTCCACCATTACATGGGTCTCATACTCAGTCCAGCTACCACTGTCAGCTAGCACCGCTGCCATCTTGCAAACAAATTTCTTAAGAGAAGCGTTCTCAATCCTGAGGTAGGTCTCCTCAAAAGAAGCCCTCGGAAAGGCGGTATAACCTCAGGAATACGGATACTTTAAGAAAATCTGATAGATATCAACATACTGATACATGTTCTTCGCGTACCTTTCAGACTTCGCCACAAAAACCTGAAAGAAGAGGACGGTCAGAAAACAAGGAAGAATGTGTGAAGTCCAAAGACGATCAGCACGTTCAGAAAAACTCAATTCACCACAAAGAAGGTAGCAGGTCTAAAAATCAGACATGCCGAGGATCTTGAGGACACGACTCAAGAACGGGGAATAGGCTCAGACAATGTTGGACAATGTTGGACAGCGCAGCAGAAGTCACCATAGCTCGCAAGAACTTGAAGGAAAATCTGGAGACAGTGGACTTGAATTAATTCATTCAAGCTGAAACTGCAGATACCAGGATTAGTTCTCCACATAGGTTATATGAAATAACACTCCAGATGGAGGGAGACATACCAAGAAAGATAAGAGCACTCTTTTGGGAGCGGCTCTCTAAGCGTTATGACATTCTTCTAGCTAGACAGGACTGGCAACCACAATTTGTCAGGGAATGCCTACATGGCAAAGACAATATTATGCCAGCCTTCTCCAACCATATTCCAATTCATTTAAAATATACTTATGCCAGGAAAATGGGCGGTCGCCCAGGCTCCAGCATTATACAAACATCAGTTAGGATGGGATGAGGACTCTCCTCACCATAAAATCCAGTTAAAAAATCAACCAGTTGCACAAAAGCAGTACCCAGTTAAGCAAGAAGCTAAAAAATAGGTCAGGGATATCTTAGATCAACTTGAATATCAGGGGGTGATTGAAACATGCACCTGTCACTGAATAATCCTTTGTTTCCTGTCTCCAAACCAGACAATACATATCATCTAGTATTGGATTACAGACATCTAAATTCTGGTTGCAAAACTTTTCCAGTAAAAAATGCACACAGTGCAGCATTAATGAATAACATTGTGCATAAAAAATATAAAACCACATTAGATATTTCAACAGTTTCTTCTGTCAAAACATTGCACCAGAGAGTAGGTATTTGACCGCTTACTCAATTATGGGGACACAGCGTCACTTCTGTTGTCTCCCACAGGGATTCAAGAATACTCCTGGGTTACTTTCAGCAAGGGTAACAGAGCTACTACAAACATATGATGATGATGAAGCATTGTCCTATGTCGATGACTTGTATCTAACAGATGATGACTTGGATAGGCACTTGAATAGGGTGAATACAATTATAATGGAAATCACCTCTGAAGGGTACAAATTCAATTAAAAAAAATCTAGAATTGCCCATTTAAATGTCCTGTTCTTAGGATATGAATTATCAAGTGAAGGCAAAAGCCTGGCAGCAAACTTTCTAGAAAAAAGTGCGCTGCTCCAGCCACCAAAAACGCTGAAAAACTTACAGTCGATTCTAGGTTTCCTGAATTTCGGAATAACATACATTCTAAATTACGCAGAAAGGGTAAAACCTATCTACAAATGAATTAAACCTGATTTCAAAACAGTTAATTGGACACATAAACACACAGAAGTTTTGCGTTCATTCCAAACAGACATGTTAGCAACTAAACATTTACAAACACACGTAAACGTACGCAACTTGGTGATACGAATCATTCCAGGACAATGCGGATTCACATACCTAACTTTTAACGAAGGTATAAAGGTATCAATAGCTTACAAATCACACACAAGCAAAAATGAAATTCACTTCAACAGAAAAAATGTTGACAGCGGTTCAAACTGCAGTAGCAAAAGAGAGCTCTCGCACAGGGTAATCGCATTATGGTGTTTACACCTGTACCTGCCTTAGAAGAAGTGACAAAAGCAAGCGTTTCAAATGCTAAAGCTTTACATCTGAGATGGATACAGGGGTTACTTCTCTTGCTGCAACAGACGTTGAATTCGTTTTTGATCCTTATTTGAAATCACAAGCATTTCTACAATACGAACAAGAATGTCCTCTGCCTACTGAGATTCTGCCTCTTGACCAGTATAAATGTATAATTTATACTGACAGATCAGCTCAACCAGCTACAGGAGGTAAACAAGCCTATAGGGCGGCGTGTGCGATCATTAAAGGTCGCTGGCGCGATGGCAAATTCCGGCCAATGGTCACTAAAACTCAATCCTCAGGAGATTGCACAGCTCAGTAAGTTGAACTACAAGAGTTCAAGATGGCACTTGAAAATACAGATCACGAATTCCCCACACTCATAGTGTGCGATACGTATTATTGTGTTCAATCTTACAATGAATACTTGCAAAACTGGATTCAAAATGGTTACAAAGATGCAAAAGGTGGCACTATCAAGCATAAACTGCTTTGGGAACAAGTAGTTTAGTTACGACAAAAACTACAAAATACTATGTGATACATACACTGAGTCATCAATTTGATGGCTTTCACTTTGCAGGGTATTCA
The DNA here is from genome assembly GCF_964261635.1 of Lissotriton helveticus. Taxonomy (NCBI): domain Eukaryota; kingdom Metazoa; phylum Chordata; class Amphibia; order Caudata; family Salamandridae; genus Lissotriton; species Lissotriton helveticus. The sequence goes on along the minus strand of NC_136060.1, from coordinate 241,277,635 downwards.
TTGGTGGATGAAGCAGCAAAGGCAGCTGTGCAAACGGCTTCCCTAGCTGCAATCACTCATTCAAAAACGAAAATAGACGGCGAAATAATGCTAGCTGTCAATGCCACAAGCAAAGGCAGCGGTGCAGCGTTACCTAATAAGTTTCCACTCAAATACTCATATATAATTGATGCAAACTCCGTTCCTTTTGCTTGAATCCCTGGAGTGGGGGATATGGTAATTCCAAACAGGAAACGTAGAGTAGCTTTGATATACGAAGCACATTTGGGAGAGGGTGTGATACATCAGGTGATCTCAAAGACTATACTAGAATTAAACGAGACATACTGGTGGCCAGGTATGAATGCACACATTCACACATTTGTAATTAACTGCAGTGACTGCAATAGAGATTGCAGCACAGAACGTCACCAGATTCCTGACTATAGCATAACCAAGCCAGTACAGACACCATTGTTAGACAGCATTAGACTTTCTACATGCAGACGTCCCTGTTGAAAGATATAGTCCCACAAATATTAAGACAAGGTTCATTTGGATGTGGCCTCAGCTCTTGGCTGACGCTCGAACTGTTATAAAAGATTTTCGAGTCTTTATCTGCACATACACAGACGGCACGCTACATTCTGACCAGGGTCCTGCGTTTAGTTCTCGAGCTTACAAGGAGGCCATGGCCAAATTGGGAGTTGCATTGCGATACTCTAGTACATTCCATCCTGAGGAAAATTCGGTTGTGGAGAGACAAAAACGGGACATAAAGCAATCTATAACAGCTAGGCTATTAGGCTTGGGTGATGGGTGGGTCAAACATCTAATAAGTGTCCAACGTAGTTTTAACAATCTGCCAAGAAGTTCTCTAGGGGGAATCACCAAATATGAAGTCCTTTTTGGGACCAGAATGTTAGTAGCGGATCTCGATTGTCAGACTTCAATGGGAGACCAAAAACCTTTTGATATCAAAGACCGTTTGGCTGTTTTACAGGACTTAAATGAAATAAGAACGAAACAAAGTAACGAGTTCCTGAAGCCAACCACCACTGAAGAAAAAACAACCGTCCCAGCAAGGCATGTCTGGATTCCTAAGCTTGGGGATCTAGTCAGAGAAAAGATCGCGGACAAGAAGGAATTTGGGCCTTCTTACAGACAACCAGTACCTGTCCTAGCAATCCACGGATCAAGAACAGTATTACTGTTGCCCCTTTCTGGTAAAAAGGAGAACAGGTTTGTGTCCATCAACCTGGTCAAACCACATCATGTGGCCGATAATAGGCAGTAGACCAAGTGGACTCCGCCAATGTAGCAGACGCCCAGCTCTAGCTACTATCCAAGAGTTTAAACTGAGAGACTCATCACCTTTGAAGAATCTGCAGTGCGAAAAGAAGGACTAAGCAACAAAGCTATGGAACTTGTACATCTTGAAACCCAAATAACAGTTTGTCAAGAAACACCTGTCTGCAATGAAGTAACAAGTGATCAAGTGGTTCCACCGATTTCAACAAACTCGGATGCAATCCCCACCATTTACGGAACTGCCTTTGGCTATTTCATTAACTTTGATACATTTTCTGAGGATCCCAGCGAACCTGAAATGACATCAGCAAATAGAACTTTCAAAGACCAAGCAACAGACCTTTTTCATCACATGGAAAAGACTTATCTGGTTTCACCATGGATTGAAATTTGGATTGTGTTGGGTGTGCTAATTCTTCTACTTTGGTTGACTCTGGTAATAACACTGGGAATGCTGATAAATGGATGATATGTCAAAATGGACTTACAAGTAAGAACATCAACTTACTACTCAAGCCACACAGATCATCTTATCATGAACAAAGAGACTTGTCATCAGTGAACATCACAGCTGTTCCTATACCTGGTGGTATAGCTTGGGACAGAACTGACTATGACATTTTTGGCCCGTCGAAGCTGCTGAAGATTCCACACCAATTCAAGATTTCATTATGTGACTTTGTTTCATCTAGTACCTTTTCTGAGGATTGAGACATCGAGACTGTTAATAATATGATGTCCGACTTCGAAATGTCTGCAGCATTCACTAATCATGAATATCTAAAAGGTTCATCAGACTATGAACAAATGTATTGTTATAATCACTATGGTCATCATTTCTTGCACAAATCTGCAAATCCTAGAAATGTATTAATGTATAACCAATTGGAACATTGTCCAACGCCACCAAAGGGTAGCTCAAAACATTTACTAGAATATTTTCATATTTTTCAGGGTTCAATATAGCCCATGCTGAATCATTTTACTTTAGAAATGTAAACAGAACAGGCATGAAAAGTATGTTGACAAATACCAAGCAAATTTATTCTGCAGCCTTTTATGCTCAATTGTCTAAACTAGATTTGGACTTTTGGAAAGCCAACATTGACACAAAAACTGTCTGGGGTACAAAAGATTGGCAGGTGCATGGGATAGAAGTTATGTTTAGAGCCTGTATCCTCCCTGAGCAAATGATGTTTTTGAATGACACTGTCCAACAGACATCTTGTCCTGGGTTAGCCAAGATAAAAGACCTGAACAATCTGTCCATACTACACCTGCACCGGATAGTAACATTTCAGAGGGGGAGGTTGACGTACATACTATTTTGCATCACAACAGAACAGATCCAGATTGGAATAAATGGTTGATCTGGCCCACAGACACAAACAACTGTCAAGATAGATTCCTGAACAAAATACAGGGTTTCACATTCACTAGGCCAGACCCAAGATATGTTCAAAGACAGCACCAAGAAATAGTAGCAACATACAGGATAGGGAAACTGTGCCTTGAATGGTTACAAAGATCTACACTCAAGGATGTAAAACAACGCTTATCTTTACTTAAAGATGGCGCTGATCTTAGGGAATTCTCGCTAGGACCAAAAACACCGCGTCATAAACGTTTTATATATGCTGGTATCTATGCTGCTTATAATGAAGCATGGAAGATTTGAAAGCAGAGATTGCTGAACGAATACGAGAAATTGATCCTATTAACTTAGAGAAAAGTCTCTCTGTGGTTGACAATGGGTTAACGACTCTGTCGCCCAGGATATATTCATTAGACAGCATAGTGTCTTCTGCCATAGACATCATGGAACAGGACTTGGTCATGTTGCAACATGGTCAGTCACAATTACATTCTATCATGCTATTAGGCTGGACGTTACAAAACTTAAGTTCAGGCTATACTACTCACTATTTTCAGAATTCAATCTCACTGATAAACAGATCAAATTGGCACAAAGGTGAGCAGACTATATGGTGTTGAGCATTGAAAAAACTGAAAGATTGCCATTTACAGTCGCTGAAAAGCCAGCCACTGAATGGATTATACATGGAACAATCACGCTGCCTGTTACACTTTTCCATTTTCAGTATTGCCTAAAACACACCAGCAGGCACATATGAAAGGTTGGGTAAAGAATACATCTAGACATACTGGGAATTACCATACACACACATATGTTGGAGTGGGGGAAGAGAAGTGTTTCTTAGTGGTAAAAATTGTGAAAACGCACTAAGTGGTTCTCTCCTATGTCAGTGTATTAATTTACATGGGGCCTGTGATGGTTCCTCTATCAACTTATCTTGCCACCTGCAAGGTTCACCAGCTGCAGTGATTGATCCAATTTTTGGACAACTTTCCAATAGAAGTTAGCTCATGTTGAACGATCACAGCTGCTGTGGCATGTTGCCAGGTTTACCCAATCTAGTAACTGTGTCAGCCAGGGTCACTTGCTGTATGCAAGTATTGTTTCCAAAGACCAAGACAGAAAGGGAGTCGCCTTTATGGCCTTCACCGAACATCTCTTCTATACAAATTGATACTTTAAGCAGAATGAAAGCCATTCTTTTGAAAAAAAAACAGTGCCACTGACCTCGGCCAAAGAGACCTATGATCTGCAAGTCGCAAGGACTTCTACCGAGATACATGCCCTATTAACTACAAACTGTCCTGTACATTTCTCAGAAATGTTAAGTCTTATCTTAAACATTTCTGATACGAGTGGTATTGTGCATGTATTTAGGACCGTATTTTCTGGACTGTTAGCACCTTTTGAAGCAGTCCTAGGAATATTTCCAAACTTTGTGCTCTCAGTGTTTGGCGGACAGCCTCTTATTTTGGGACTCGGGCGGGGATACTAATTTTGCTCCTACTGTTGCGATATGGCAAGCCAATTCACCAGCGGCACCCAGTTCTCCATAGAGACAACTCTACTGGCGATAAAGTGTCATGACCAAATTTTGGGAATAACTTGTTTACGAGAATTAAATACCACATGATTTCTGTCATTCCGACCAATCTGGCAAGATTGCATCTAACCTGTTCTATGCTGCCTGCTATGCAGAGAAGAATGCGTTAGACTTATGTCTCACACTCCCATCAGTCATGCCAATGGATGTTGATACATTGCTTGAACCGGTAACGGCCAATGTGCAGTGTTATCCCCAGTGGCTACCAATCCTGATGACGGCATTCATTTAGATCTCACTGACGCAAGTTTCTGACAGTGAGGTACGGGAGGAAACAGGCACACAGGCATCATCCATTATGAACATTGCTAATGCGACCAATGCTGACGGCAATGCTTCACATCTATGTTCAGTTAATCTTCTGAACGAGGTAATCCAACTTTCACCTACAATGGTAGGTGACTTTTTTAAAGACTTAGAATATTTGATGTTTTCTCCAAACAATAACACTGACTTTTGATTCGGCACACAGTGTTCTGAGAAACATTGAATTCGACCTTCATTTGTCAAAACAAAGTTCTAACTTTGTGTCTCACTTTCCTATGATAATATTTTTTTTCTTTCCAAATTTGTATTTTTTCAGCTTTTTGGCACAAGTAATCTGCTTAAAGTATAACTATTCATAGAGAACAAGAATTCTTTGAAAAACTTCCTGAAGTCAATATTTGACGTGTCCACATACACAAACAAGTTATATGTAATCTCACATGAAATGGTTTCGGCCTTTCTTCTTCTGTATTTATGAGCCGTTTCATGTCATGAATGTATATTTTCTTTATTCATTCAGATAGCATTTACATTTTTACAAATGTGATCTATATACTTAGAATGAACTATTGCTTTAAATGCGTATAGCACCAAGGCATCTTTTGTGTACAACCAGTACCATTGCATTTTTATGTGTTTTGGGTGGGTTTTAACACTTCATGTTTAGATATGTTTAACGTGTTTAGAACTTAGTAATTTCGTACATAGAAAGTGGAGTGGGTGTTGTATGGCGTTTTAGATTGTGAATGAATTTTCCCGATTCATGCCCTTATATAGGTACAATCCACGTTGCCCTTATATAGGCATAGAAATCAAACCCTTATTTAGGCATAGCCCATGCTACCCAAATACAGGCATAACTACTTCCATCCGTTCATCAACGTCACAACGATTTCTTGGAAAACCAGACTCTTAAGCAGAAGGGACTTCCCCTAGCCTAGATATTCCTTTGAGGTTCATCCATGACTTTCATATGCCCGACTTTACGACAAAGCAGGCATTCCTAAACACCTTCAAGGTATAAATATACCTTCACTTTCTATAGCAAAGCACGGTGTGGTTCGGTGCAGTTCGATTACCTACTTGCCGGATGCAGCTCACTACAGCAAGTGCCGAAAGAAGCTGACTCTCCAGCTGATGCACTGACAAGAAGCTGTCCTCCTCTGCCGAGAATCAAGCTCCAGTATTTTTGACTCCCCTCGCGGGGTGTTGGGAAACCGAGTCCGAGACAGAGATACCACCCTCGTTCATTCTAAGGTATGGAGCTGATTAGAACCTAGAGAAACCTTTGGCAATTCTTGGCAAAGAACTAAACCTATGCTAAAGACCATACTTCTTCCCTCCTACTAGACTTAGGTTAGATACTTTGGGGTAGGCGTATTTTAGATGCACCAGTTGAGTATTTTAGCCAGTGTTATTCATGTATGTATTTTTATATGTCATAGAACTAGACAATGCTATAACAGTAATATTTTATAATACTATTCTCGCTGTATGCATTCTGTCTAACGATTGTAGCAGTTCACCTCTCTTGCATGAGAAAGCAGACTGTTCAATAAACCTTTTATTGAAAACGCCTGTCTCACTATTTCTCTGCAACTCTGTAGAAACGAAGCATGCACGATTGACTGAGTAAAATAGTTATCTATTGTTTCCACGACTCTGAAGATATTTTCCAGTCCTAGGGAAACAAACTTGCCATGTTTATGCGGTTGTCAGAATGTTATCCCTTCTTGTGTATTCGAGAAAGTTTCTAGTGACCTCTGAGCACGCTGGCACTCACAATTAAGTTTAGTATATTTGATAGAGACCTACTGACCTCAGTCCTACGTCACATCTATAGGATATATTATTCCAATGCGCAGAATGAGATGCTGGAGCCTGCATGGCCAACATCTTTTACAGCACTCCCAGCTAGGTTGGGGGGGTATTTGCACCTACAAGGTTGGCAGCAGATGAACTCCCATGGCTAAAGCAGGCCTTCCACAGTTCTACGCTACTGGAGGAGCCCTTTGCATGTCCATTTTATCATTGTAATACAATGACATAACCTACAAGTGAGCTAAAGCCTTGTATACCCACCAGCAGATTCCCTGCTACCACCGGCATCCTCACTCCTCACGACCGCTGTGAACACAGTGGGTAAAAATGTGCTTCGGAATGCAGGAACTCCTTCTTCCTATACTACAAGCTGCCCTACGACCATGTAGTTACTTTCCAACACAGTTATGTTGAAAATGTATTTATTTGAGCAAACTCAGACAGATTGGAGAACTTGTTCACACTCATGTTTAGTACAGCATCTTGTGTCCCCAGCATTCATAACCCTTACTTAAGTACTTAGAAGACATCAGACATTCTAATTCTACTTTCCCCAAGATCTACTTACAACATTCTACAAAGCTACACCATTTCTACACATCCCATCCCTTTACAAATAAATAATAACAAATAAACAAACAACAAAAACAAAACCAATATTATACTATACATTTATATGAAAAAGATTGATAATAAAGACTGCACAACTATGCACTACAAATGTAATCCTCCACTTTTCTTAGTTATATTTCTCCTCCCGCCAAAAGCAGTTGTCTTTCCACCCTCTAATCAACGACTCTGTTTGCCCACATTTACAACATCACTCTCCGAACCACTCACTCCCAGCACTCATTCAATACTTTGTGCCTCTTTTCTCTACTTACACAAACATCCCCATAGTTTTCAGGGGCAAGGGTAAGTTTTTAGTGCTTAGGGTGGGAGGCCAGGGTAATTTACAGGGCAGGGGCTGAGATTTAAGGCTCATTATTGGGGGAAGGGACAGTTTTAAGGGCTGGGGCAGTTTTAGGGCTCACAGTGGGGAGCTGGTGTTGGGGTAGTCTTTGGGACGCAAACTCGAGTTTTAAGGCTCACTGCGAGTTTAATGGCTCTCTAGGTTTGAGGGCTTGGGGCAGTTTTAGGGCTCAGGGTGGGGGGCCTGGGGTTGGGGTATGTTTTGGGATGTTGGGGCAAGCCTTAGAAATCGGGGTGGGAAAAGGATAGATTGGAGGGATGGGGCTGGGTTTTAGGGCCAATTATGATCTTTACCTCATATATCCCTATTATACGTTCATAATGAAATTGTGTGGTAAAGGCATGTATGGTAAAGGAATGTGTGGTTAAGACACATTTGTTGTTGGGACACTCTTGTACGCGTGGTTTAGCCATGCATGCTTCTGTCATACAACCTCTTTAGCCACATACAAATAAAAAATAGAATATCTATTCTTAAATCTGAAGTCTAACTGTCTCATTTCTAACATCTCAATTTCCTCTCTGGTATAACATTCAAGATTAAAGTCAGATGGTTCCAAATGTTTCCCAATAACTGTAACAAAATTATTCCGGCAAACACTCTCTGCAAAAATAGTATAGGTGGTTCCAGAATGCACTGCCACTTGTATCATGACACATTGCATACTAATCCTGTAAGATGCATTGTTCAGAATGAATCTTGGATTTAGCTTTAGAATAGCAGAAAAAGAATCAACCCTACTATCGAACCCAAGACATCATGAACAGAACAACGTGTAAAATAGAGAGATGATAGACTATTACAACAGGATGAATTCAAATTATTCAGTACATTTTAGGGTAGTTAGGACTTCCATTCGAAAGTTTGAAAATGTTAGCTTTGTCCATACACAAGGGAGCACCCAGTATAAGTCAAAACCATACCCTTTTAGGCCTACAATTTGCAAAAAAAGCAAAGAATATATATATATTCCATCACTCATGACATGGTCAGTGACATCACTCATGGCATGGTCAGTGACATCACTGATTACATACATCATCCACTCAATATCTTTTGCACCTCCTCACACCCTAATATAACCTTTCATATACCCACTATAATATACAGACCACCATTCTCGAAACAATAGACACACCAACACCAGTTAGCACATACCCACTCACTGATTCATAGGTCTACACACACATTCACTCACTCACCCATACAGTCACTAATTCACACAGTCACTCATCAATACAACCACTGATATATGTACATAAACCCATACAGACACTAACACACCACTACTCACCCATAGCATTACTCACACACCTAGTCTGTCACCCAAAGAATCAATCACACTGCCATTTACTCACTTATGCAGTTATACACACACCACATCACTTCTACACATACTTACTCTTTTCTACAATCACTGACACAAGCACACACTCATCCATACAGCCACTCTCACAATCACTCACTCTCACATAGTCACTTATATACTCCAATACTCACATATACTACCTTTCACCTATGTCATTACTCATACATGTACCACTGAGACATCCATTTACTCACCAAAACAGCCATACACACATTCACTCATCCACACAGCCCCTCACAGATGCACTTATGAACCCATACACCCAGTGAATTACTCACTATTAGTGAAACCTATGGTATGTCAGTGTGTGAATGACTGAGTGAATATGTAAGGTAAAGCATGAGTGTATTCATGGGTGTGTCAGTGTATGTATGAGGGAGAGCTACAGTGTGTCAGACTCTGTATGACTGAGTCAGTGAGTATGTTACCTAATACATTAGTCAGTTTATGTGTGTGTCAGTATATGTATTAGTGACTTCTAGTGTGTGTCACTGTGTGTATGATGGAACCCGAGAATGTCAGTTAATGCATGAGTGTGTCCATAGGTGTGCTAGTTTATATATTGGTGAGTTCCGGAGCATGTCAGTGTGTGGATGCATAAGTGGGTGAGTATGCGAGTGAATGCATTAGTGTTTGCAAGGGTATGTTATTGTATGCATCAGTGAGTTCCAGGTCTCTATTACTCTATCTATTTATATATTTAAAACAAGTATATACAAAATTGATTACCGAAACATCTCAACAAATTGAATCCATCCATCTGTTATAGAAGAAGAAAACAGAAATGCATGTTATTGGAGTATATTTAAATGTTTCCCAATAAAGTTTAAATTACTGACAAAAAAACACTAATGCTCAAGTGCATGCAGTATACACCTGTAACACTGTAAAACACATATATTTCTTTACCATATCCTTTTTAGTGTTTTGCTGTTCTCAGGTTTTATATTTGTACATGCACACAATGTACTGTATAAATAATCATTGTTGAACAGTGGGCAAAAACCACTCATATACATTGTAGAAAACAAACACAAGAACTGCTCAGTATTACAATAGAAAAAGACATACCATGCATCACAAAAACACTTAACAAGTTATTGTAGCTAAAAGTAATCAAATAATTTAAAGGAATATAGGCCACACATTTTTTACACTGAAATAGTCTCTTTCACGAAATAGATATAACACATGTTCTAATTTTAGACTTCTTTTTGAAGATATCACGCCTGCTAGGCCGTATTATATCTTACACACTGATCATCCATAAAAAGCAAGGAATGTAAACTACTCTTGCTAATCTGCCTTAAAACTTTGGGCGAAGAATTAAGAGATATGAATTTGGAAGTTTAAAAGATAGTTTATTTTTAAAAGTTGGCTTGCTATCATTGCATCCAGTCAATTCAGTTGAAATCTTTAAATACACAGTGTAGTGTCCTGAAGTTATATGAAGTCCTCCATGAAAGCCAATACCCAATGTTGTGTATGTTCTTCAAGAAATTGAAATTTGTTCTGCTTTGAAGTTTGTAACTTCAGTTTCTATTTTTGATCCATCAGGTCAGCATTGTTGTAGCATAAATATAATGTATTTTCCACTTCTCTGTATCTGCAAGGTAGACATACAATCTAATTTACAATTTGAGCAGGTCATCTTTGGGTGTGCATTTTTCATTAGCCTGTCAAAAGACACAGTTTTACAATCTGGTAATGTTAAGTAGATAAATCTTTCTGAATTTATTTGAGTAGTTGTTGCAAAGGAGCAATCTTCAAATTCAAGGTTCCATGTGTAACTCAGTTAAATAATTCATCAATCTTAAAGTTTTCCTCTTTCAAACATCACCATAATAAATGTCTGAGTGTCTTGTTGACTGTCGAGAGAAAATACTTCAGATCCACTTTGCATGTCTACTACATAGCTGAGGAAACCAAAAATTTGCCTATGCCTCCAAACAATGCAATAATGCAAACACTGAATGATTAGAGATAAACCATAAATTTATTAGTTTATCTCGACAAAACTTTTGTCATTGAATCAATACGTAAGTTACAAAATTCACTTATTTTAGGAGCAGACAAAGAGAGAACCATCGACTTCCTTTCTAGCCATATGGAGATCAATCGAACAATGTGTAAGTATCTACAGTGAACAATTATAAAGCAAAAACATTGCGCTAAATCGTACATACATGGACATTAATGAATCAAAAAGAAACTTTTCAAGAAACAGGTAAACGATCACAGTTTGAAAATCATAAATACAGCAACATGTGAGAGCAAGGGTGAATCTTTCAAATACAACAACCCCTAACTCATGAAGTGAATTCGTTTGTGTAAAAAATCACAGTAAGCCCATTTTGAATATGTGACTATCAAAAGCCATTGGTGTGAAGACAAATGTATGAGTTCAAATGTCAAAATGCCTAAAGTCAAATGCCGACGCGTTTCCAATCCTGCCAGTAGTTTACAGGATTTTCATCAGGGCGGGGAACGAGTCCATGGGAACTGTTTTCCAAAAAGAATAAAGAGTTTGTTTTAGTAAACTGCAAACAAACGCCATTGTGTTCAAGTGCAAAATGAACCGCATTGTGGTGCGGCATACCTTGAAGGTAGTGGCCTGTGTGGCTTCAATTTTGGGAATAGCGCTTTGGCTCTTTTGGTCAGGCGGGTCTGGGCTGTAACAAGAAAAATGACTGCTGTCACTGATTTGAAAGTGACCCACTACACGCTGAAGGAAATAACATGAAGGAAAAAAGATTTTACCTTGAGTCTTTACAACATTAAGTCAAGGCAGCCGGTGGCAGGATTATTTTTCAATTATTTGATCTGGGGACAGAAATGACGATATTTTGAGAAATTGTGCCAAAACGATAAAAGAACAGGCACTGGAGCATCACCGCTCCGATGGGAACACTTACTTTTAAAAGTTGAACACGGGCGGAGGGATCGGACCGGTGTTAACAATGGAACGCTGTCCGTTCTAAAAAATAAGAAGGAAAGGAGGCTAGCAACTGTGCGCTGAATCACGCAGTGGAAAGGTAAAAGATAAAAACTGACACTCAATGGCAGGTGAAGAAGGGATCAATCGCTTACCAAACAACGCCACGGGGGGCTCTGCTAGACTGCATCCTTGCTTCTACCGGCACCTACAGGCTTTAGTTGTCCAGGGCGCTGCCGGTACTGGTGGTGATAAAAGCATGTGTATGCTAACAGCCAATGGGATGAGTTAAGAGTGCTACTGCATTGTGGGAAATGGAGTCCAAGTGTGGAGTCAAGCTCGATTGATTTCACTAAGCGTGTTTAGGCCCTTGTTCACACTATCGAATCGCAGTATGAGGTATGCCTCCTTACGCAAAAGCATAGTTTCTACATTGGGGTAGCGTTTAGAGTCCAGCCAGACAAGTGGTGTCCATTTGAAATCGTTTTCTGTGTGCTGGTTATTTACAAAGTGTTCAACCATGGGTGCGGTCATTACTCGTTTTTTTATCCGGGATCGGTGTTGTGTAATGCGTGCATTAATGGCTTGATTTGTCTTGCCAATATAGACCTTGTCACAAGGACAGACCACTGCATAAACGATATTTTTTGTTTTACAGTTGGTGAATGCATCATGTGTCCATTTGATGCCATGATTAATGAAGGTGTCCCCTTCAATTGTAGAAGAACATGAAACACAGTTACCACATTTGTGGTGCCCAGTGATTGGTCTGAGGTTCCACTGTGATATGAGGTCACTTTTGGGCGGAGGAATATGGGTGTCTGCTTTGATGAGATGCTGACCAATATTTGGGTTCTTTCTCATTGCAAAGATCGGTTTGGGCAAAGGGTGCTCCATTGTTTCCAGCAAGTGCCAATTGTTTCGGATGATGTTTTTGAACTGGTTCGTGTGTTGCCCGAAGGTAGTCACACAAACCAATTGATCTAATTGCTTTTTTTCTTTTACCTGAAGGAGTGTCTCCCTCGGGGTGAACTTCGCCCTGTTTTTGGCATGCTTTAGTAATTTCTTGGGGTATCCTCTGACAGCCATCTCATTACAGAATCTTGTTGCGTGGAATTCAAAATCCTGTAGATTGGTACAATTGCGTCTTATGCGCAGCAGTTGCCCATAAGGTAAATTATCCTTAAGGCTTTGTGGGTGTGAGCTATTGTAGTGCAGGATTGTATTCCTGTCGGTAGGTTTTTTGTGCAAAGAGGCCGTCAGTCCAGATGTGCTGGTACCTACTAGGACGTCCAGGAAAGTCATTTCTTTGGAACTCGAGTTCATCGTAAACTTAATGTCTTGGTGTCGTGAATTCAACCATGCGTGGAATTGATCAAGTTCGGTCTGGCTCCCCTGCCACAGGACCCAGACATCGTCTATGTATCTCAACCAGTGAATCATGTGATGTAAAAAGGGGTTGTCCTTATAAATGAAGCGTTCCTCGTATTCGGACATGTAGAGCACCGCCAGCTCCGGCGCATAAGGACAGCCCATGGCTGTCCCTTTGATTTGTATGTAAAAATCACTCTCGAATCTGAAATAGTTACTCCGAAGAGTCAATTCAGCCAATTCCACAATAAATGCGGTTGGAACCCGGTGGGGTCTTTCGCGTTTTTCTAGGTATAGTTCAATAACCTCTAAAGCCTCATCCTGAGGTATTTGTGTGTAAAGAGAAGCGACATCTAGTGTCACCATCAATTGCGTTGTCTCATCAAATGAGTGTCCTTCAATGTGGTTAATGAAATCAGTCGTGTCTCTCAGGTGCGATTTGACTTGTTCTATACATGGTTTTAAGAAAAAATCAATGTATTTAGATATCGGTTCAAGCACTGAATCGCAACCGGACACAATGGGTCTGCCCGGGGGTGTCTGATCGTTCTTGTGGATCTTGGGTAAGAAGTAGAGAATTGGCGTTCTAGGTGATTTTTTGTTTAGATATTCATGCTCTTTTGGTCCTAAGAAGCCTTCAGCTAAGGCTCTTTGAGTGATTTGTGCTATTTTGCCCTGGATCATAAGGACAGGATCCTCTTTAGATGGTCTGTACCAATCCTTATTGTTTACATGCTGTTGTCCTTCGGTGAGATACATGGGTCGGGGCCATAAGACCACCGCACCCCCCTTGTCCGCCTGTTTTATAATGATGGATGTGTCCAATTTGAGGTCAGTAATTGCCTTTTGGGTGTCTTTGCCGAGGTTATTTTTGACAAAGCTGCTCTTTTTCTCAAGCTTAGTAAGGGAGGACAGAACTGCTTGTTCAAAAGCAATGATTTGTTTAGGAATGTTTGTCATTGGGGTAAACCTGGATTTAACCCTTAGTCCAGTTGTTTCCTGTGGGGACGTCATTTCAGTACCAGCGAAATGGGCCTTCAGCCTCAATTTGCGACAAAAATCAAGTGCCTCAAGTTTTAATTTTGTAAAATCAGTCCTCTTAGTTGGGACAAATTTCAGGCCCAAGCCAAGAAGCATTTCTTCATTCTTATTCAATAATTTGTCAGAGAGATTCACTATGGTAGATGAGTCTAGTTGTTGTAGTTCTTGTTGCGGGTGCGCATTTGCCATGGTTGCTTGAAGCACGGCCGCGTTTGGCCGCCCCTGGCTAAAAAAGGAGTTGATCCCCTACCTGCACCTCGTGTTTTAGAATTAGGTTGTCTAGAGTCAGAAGAAGAGTCGGAGGAAGTAGTGTCAGAGAATGTAATAAATTTGTTTCTGGATCTCCCTTGAAATGTATTTAAAGCTCCTCTAGATTCGCCAGAGGTGTAAAAATCTTCCCTGAGAAATGGGTACACTTGTTCAAGTCTAAAGGATTTGGAATCCTTTTCAAATTGTGTTGTTTTAATGTTGAGCGAGTAATCTTTAAATGATGCGATCTCTTTTTCTATTTTGTCCAACAATATCTTCGCATCACTTGTGGTTTGGGTGTCATTAATGGTTTTGATTAACTCCTCAATCTCCTTCTCTTCTTGACTGCAGATCCTCTGTGCTGTCTCAATGGTATGCACCATTAGGTCTCTACTGCATTTAGTGTTTATCTGACTGAAGCCCTTTTTATACTCAGAATCCTCCGTAAAGATAACGGGAATGTTCTTGACCTGGAGGCCCCAAGGGATAGTGCCTGCTTTAAGATGTTTCAATAGAAAGTAACCGTGAAGCTCAGTTCTAATATGTTTTTTCTGAAGTCGTATTAGCTTGTCCACCTCATTTTGTTGTTTAGCTGAGGTGCTAAGGGAAATGGATGAAAATGGCGAAGATTCAATAAGGTTTTGAATATGGCTTTCTGAGAAGGATAGTGTGTCTTTGTCTGCCATGTTACGCAAGGGGAACCCTTGCTACGCCCTAAATGGTGATATATTTCTGAAAAAGGGGACGTATTCAAACGTCGCTCCCAGACCACTCGGACATAAGTCCGCTCAGAACATTAACCCAAAGTGGTGGCTTGGCCCGATGGGAGGGAGGGTAGGCAGGGCCTAAACTAGAGGAAACCAAAAATTTGCCTATGCCTCCAAACAATGCAATAATGCAAACACTGAATGATTAGAGATAAACCATAAATTTATTAGTTTATCTCGACAAAACTTTTGTCATTGAATCAATACGTAAGTTACAAAATTCACTTATTTTAGGAGCAGACAAAGAGAGAACCATCGACTTCATTTCTAGCCATATGGAGATCAATCGAACAATGTGTAAGTATCTACAGTGAACAATTATAAAGCAAAAACATTGCGCTAAATCGTACATACATGGACATTAATGAATCAAAAAGAAACTTTTCAAGAAACAGGTAAACGATCACAGTTTGAAAATCATAAATACAGCAACATGTGAGAGCAAGGGTGAATCTTTCAAATACAACAACCCCTAACTCATGAAGTGAATTCGTTTGTGTAAAAAATCACAGTAAGCCCATTTTGAATATGTGACTATCAAAAGCCATTGGTGTGAAGACAAATGTATGAGTTCAAATGTCAAAATGCCTAAAGTCAAATGCCGACGCGTTTCCAATCCTGCCAGTAGTTTACAGGATTTTCATCAGGGCGGGGAACGAGTCCATGGGAACTGTTTTCCAAAAAGAATAAAGAGTTTGTTTTAGTAAACTGCAAACAAACGCCATTGTGTTCAAGTGCAAAATGAACCGCATTGTGGTGCGGCATACCTTGAAGGTAGTGGCCTGTGTGGCTTCAATTTTGGGAATAGCGCTTTGGCTCTTTTGGTCAGGCGGGTCTGGGCTGTAACAAGAAAAATGACTGCTGTCACTGATTTGAAAGTGACCCACTACACGCTGAAGGAAATAACATGAAGGAAAAAAGATTTTACCTTGAGTCTTTACAACATTAAGTCAAGGCAGCCGGTGGCAGGATTATTTTTCAATTATTTGATCTGGGGACAGAAATGACGATATTTTGAGAAATTGTGCCAAAACGATAAAAGAACAGGCACTGGAGCATCACCGCTCCGATGGGAACACTTACTTTTAAAAGTTGAACACGGGCGGAGGGATCGGACCGGTGTTAACAATGGAACGCTGTCCGTTCTAAAAAATAAGAAGGAAAGGAGGCTAGCAACTGTGCGCTGAATCACGCAGTGGAAAGGTAAAAGATAAAAACTGACACTCAATGGCAGGTGAAGAAGGGATCAATCGCTTACCAAACAACGCCACGGGGGGCTCTGCTAGACTGCATCCTTGCTTCTACCGGCACCTACAGGCTTTAGTTGTCCAGGGCGCTGCCGGTACTGGTGGTGATAAAAGCATGTGTATGCTAACAGCCAATGGGATGAGTTAAGAGTGCTACTGCATTGTGGGAAATGGAGTCCAAGTGTGGAGTCAAGCTCGATTGATTTCACTAAGCGTGTTTAGGCCCTTGTTCACACTATCGAATCGCAGTATGAGGTATGCCTCCTTACGCAAAAGCATAGTTTCTACATTGGGGTAGCGTTTAGAGTCCAGCCAGACAAGTGGTGTCCATTTGAAATCGTTTTCTGTGTGCTGGTTATTTACAAAGTGTTCAACCATGGGTGCGGTCATTACTCGTTTTTTTATCCGGGATCGGTGTTGTGTAATGCGTGCATTGAACTATACCTAGAAAAACGCGAAAGACCCCACCGGGTTCCAACCGCATTTATTGTGGAATTGGCTGAATTGACTCTTCGGAGTAACTATTTCAGATTCGAGAGTGATTTTTACATACAAATCAAAGGGACAGCCATGGGCTGTCCTTATGCGCCGGAGCTGGCGGTGCTCTACATGTCCGAATACGAGGAACGCTTCATTTATAAGGACAACCCCTTTTTACATCACATGATTCACTGGTTGAGATACATAGACGATGTCTGGGTCCTGTGGCAGGGGAGCCAGACCGAACTTGATCAATTCCACGCATGGTTGAATTCACGACACCAAGACATTAAGTTTACGATGAACTCGAGTTCCAAAGAAATGACTTTCCTGGACGTCCTAGTAGGTACCAGCACATCTGGACTGACGGCCTCTTTGCACAAAAAACCTACCGACAGGAATACAATCCTGCACTACAATAGCTCACACCCACAAAGCCTTAAGGATAATTTACCTTATGGGCAACTGCTGCGCATAAGACGCAATTGTACCAATCTACAGGATTTTGAATTCCACGCAACAAGATTCTGTAATGAGATGGCTGTCAGAGGATACCCCAAGAAATTACTAAAGCATGCCAAAAACAGGGCGAAGTTCACCCCGAGGGAGACACTCCTTCAGGTAAAAGAAAAAAAGCAATTAGATCAATTGGTTTGTGTGACTACCTTCGGGCAACACACGAACCAGTTCAAAAACATCATCCGAAACAATTGGCACTTGCTGGAAACAATGGAGCACCCTTTGCCCAAACCGATCTTTGCAATGAGAAAGAACCCAAATATTGGTCAGCATCTCATCAAAGCAGACACCCATATTCCTCCGCCCAAAAGTGACCTCATATCACAGTGGAACCTCAGACCAATCACTGGGCACCACAAATGTGGTAACTGTGTTTCATGTTCTTCTACAATTGAAGGGGACACCTTCATTAATCATGGCATCAAATGGACACATGATGCATTCACCAACTGTAAAACAAAAAATATCGTTTATGCAGTGGTCTGTCCTTGTGACAAGGTCTATATTGGCAAGACAAATCAAGCCATTAATGCACGCATTACACAACACCGATCCCGGATAAAAAAACGAGTAATGACCGCACCCATGGTTGAACACTTTGTAAATAACCAGCACACAGAAAACGATTTCAAATGGACACCACTTGTCTGGCTGGACTCTAAACGCTACCCCAATGTAGAAACTATGCTTTTGCGTAAGGAGGCATACCTCATACTGCGATTCGATAGTGTGAACAAGGGCCTAAACACGCTTAGTGAAATCAATCGAGCTTGACTCCACACTTGGACTCCATTTCCCACAATGCAGTAGCACTCTTAACTCATCCCATTGGCTGTTAGCATACACATGCTTTTATCACCACCAGTACCGGCAGCGCCCTGGACAACTAAAGCCTGTAGGTGCCGGTAGAAGCAAGGATGCAGTCTAGCAGAGCCCCCCGTGGCGTTGTTTGGTAAGCGATTGATCCCTTCTTCACCTGCCATTGAGTGTCAGTTTTTATCTTTTACCTTTCCACTGCGTGATTCAGCGCACAGTTGCTAGCCTCCTTTCCTTCTTATTTTTTAGAACGGACAGCGTTCCATTGTTAACACCGGTCCGATCCCTCCGCCCGTGTTCAACTTTTAAAAGTAAGTGTTCCCATCGGAGCGGTGATGCTCCAGTGCCTGTTCTTTTATCGTTTTGGCACAATTTCTCAAAATATCGTCATTTCTGTCCCCAGATCAAATAATTGAAAAATAATCCTGCCACCGGCTGCCTTGACTTAATGTTGTAAAGACTCAAGGTAAAATCTTTTTTCCTTCATGTTATTTCCTTCAGCGTGTAGTGGGTCACTTTCAAATCAGTGACAGCAGTCATTTTTCTTGTTACAGCCCAGACCCGCCTGACCAAAAGAGCCAAAGCGCTATTCCCAAAATTGAAGCCACACAGGCCACTACCTTCAAGGTATGCCGCACCACAATGCGGTTCATTTTGCACTTGAACACAATGGCGTTTGTTTGCAGTTTACTAAAACAAACTCTTTATTCTTTTTGGAAAACAGTTCCCATGGACTCGTTCCCCGCCCTGATGAAAATCCTGTAAACTACTGGCAGGATTGGAAACGCGTCGGCATTTGACTTTAGGCATTTTGACATTTGAACTCATACATTTGTCTTCACACCAATGGCTTTTGATAGTCACATATTCAAAATGGGCTTACTGTGATTTTTTACACAAACGAATTCACTTCATGAGTTAGGGGTTGTTGTATTTGAAAGATTCACCCTTGCTCTCACATGTTGCTGTATTTATGATTTTCAAACTGTGATCGTTTACCTGTTTCTTGAAAAGTTTCTTTTTGATTCATTAATGTCCATGTATGTACGATTTAGCGCAATGTTTTTGCTTTATAATTGTTCACTGTAGATACTTACACATTGTTCGATTGATCTCCATATGGCTAGAAAGGAAGTCGATGGTTCTCTCTTTGTCTGCTCCTAAAATAAGTGAATTTTGTAACTTACGTATTGATTCAATGACAAAAGTTTTGTCGAGATAAACTAATAAATTTATGGTTTATCTCTAATCATTCAGTGTTTGCATTATTGCATTGTTTGGAGGCATAGGCAAATTTTTGGTTTCCTCTAGTTTAGGCCCTGCCTACCCTCCCTCCCATCGGGCCAAGCCACCACTTTGGGTTAATGTTCTGAGCGGACTTATGTCCGAGTGGTCTGGGAGCGACGTTTGAATACGTCCCCTTTTTCAGAAATATATCACCATTTAGGGCGTAGCAAGGGTTCCCCTTGCGTAACATGGCAGACAAAGACACACTATCCTTCTCAGAAAGCCATATTCAAAACCTTATTGAATCTTCGCCATTTTCATCCATTTCCCTTAGCACCTCAGCTAAACAACAAAATGAGGTGGACAAGCTAATACGACTTCAGAAAAAACATATTAGAACTGAGCTTCACGGTTACTTTCTATTGAAACATCTTAAAGCAGGCACTATCCCTTGGGGCCTCCAGGTCAAGAACATTCCCGTTATCTTTACGGAGGATTCTGAGTATAAAAAGGGCTTCAGTCAGATAAACACTAAATGCAGTAGAGACCTAATGGTGCATACCATTGAGACAGCACAGAGGATCTGCAGTCAAGAAGAGAAGGAGATTGAGGAGTTAATCAAAACCATTAATGACACCCAAACCACAAGTGATGCGAAGATATTGTTGGACAAAATAGAAAAAGAGATCGCATCATTTAAAGATTACTCGCTCAACATTAAAACAACACAATTTGAAAAGGATTCCAAATCCTTTAGACTTGAACAAGTGTACCCATTTCTCAGGGAAGATTTTTACACCTCTGGCGAATCTAGAGGAGCTTTAAATACATTTCAAGGGAGATCCAGAAACAAATTTATTACATTCTCTGACACTACTTCCTCCGACTCTTCTTCTGACTCTAGACAACCTAATTCTAAAACACGAGGTGCAGGTAGGGGATCAACTCCTTTTTTAGCCAGGGGCGGCCAAACGCGGCCGCGCTTCAAGCAACCATGGCAAATGCGCACCCGCAACAAGAACTACAACAACTAGACTCATCTACCATAGTGAATCTCTCTGACAAATTATTGAATAAGAATGAAGAAATGCTTCTTGGCTTGGGCCTGAAATTTGTCCCAACTAAGAGGACTGATTTTACAAAATTAAAACTTGAGGCACTTGATTTTTGTCGCAAATTGAGGCTGAAGGCCCATTTCGCTGGTACTGAAATGACGTCCCCACAGGAAACAACTGGACTAAGGGTTAAATCCAGGTTTACCCCAAAGACAAACATTCCTAAACAAATCATTGCTTTTGAACAAGCAGTTCTGTCCTCCCTTACTAAGCTTGAGAAAAAGAGCAGCTTTGTCAAAAATAACCTCGGCAAAGACACCCAAAAGGCAATTACTGACCTCAAATTGGACACATCCATCATTATAAAACAGGCGGACAAGGGGGGTGCGGTGGTCTTATGGCCCCGACCCATGTATCTCACCGAAGGACAACAGCATGTAAACAATAAGGATTGGTACAGACCATCTAAAGAGGATCCTGTCCTTATGATCCAGGGCAAAATAGCACAAATCACTCAAAGAGCCTTAGCTGAAGGCTTCTTAGGACCAAAAGAGCATGAATATCTAAACAAAAAATCACCTAGAACGCCAATTCTCTACTTCTTACCCAAGATCCACAAGAACGATCAGACACCCCCGGGCAGACCCATTGTGTCCGGTTGCGATTCAGTGCTTGAACCGATATCTAAATACATTGATTTTTTCTTAAAACCATGTATAGAACAAGTCAAATCGCACCTGAGAGACACGACTGATTTCATTAACCACATTGAAGGACACTCATTTGATGAGACAACGCAATTGATGGTGACACTAGATGTCGCTTCTCTTTACACACAAATACCTCAGGATGAGGCTTTAGAGGTTATTGAACTATACCTAGAAAAACGCGAAAGACCCCACCGGGTTCCAACCGCATTTATTGTGGAATTGGCTGAATTGACTCTTCGGAGTAAGTATTTCAGATTCGAGAGTGATTTTTACATACAAATCAAAGGGACAGCCATGGGCTGTCCTTATGCGCCGGAGCTGGCGGTGCTCTACATGTCCGAATACGAGGAACGCTTCATTTATAAGGACAACCCCTTTTTACATCACATGATTCACTGGTTGAGATACATAGACGATGTCTGGGTCCTGTGGCAGGGGAGCCAGACCGAACTTGATCAATTCCACGCATGGTTGAATTCACGACACCAAGACATTAAGTTTACGATGAACTCGAGTTCCAAAGAAATGACTTTCCTGGACGTCCTAGTAGGTACCAGCACATCTGGACTGACGGCCTCTTTGCACAAAAAACCTACCGACAGGAATACAATCCTGCACTACAATAGCTCACACCCACAAAGCCTTAAGGATAATTTACCTTATGGGCAACTGCTGCGCATAAGACGCAATTGTACCAATCTACAGGATTTTGAATTCCACGCAACAAGATTCTGTAATGAGATGGCTGTCAGAGGATACCCCAAGAAATTACTAAAGCATGCCAAAAACAGGGCGAAGTTCACCCCGAGGGAGACACTCCTTCAGGTAAAAGAAAAAAAGCAATTAGATCAATTGGTTTGTGTGACTACCTTCGGGCAACACACGAACCAGTTCAAAAACATCATCCGAAACAATTGGCACTTGCTGGAAACAATGGAGCACCCTTTGCCCAAACCGATCTTTGCAATGAGAAAGAACCCAAATATTGGTCAGCATCTCATCAAAGCAGACACCCATATTCCTCCGCCCAAAAGTGACCTCATATCACAGTGGAACCTCAGACCAATCACTGGGCACCACAAATGTGGTAACTGTGTTTCATGTTCTTCTACAATTGAAGGGGACACCTTCATTAATCATGGCATCAAATGGACACATGATGCATTCACCAACTGTAAAACAAAAAATATCGTTTATGCAGTGGTCTGTCCTTGTGACAAGGTCTATATTGGCAAGACAAATCAAGCCATTAATGCACGCATTACACAACACCGATCCCGGATAAAAAAACGAGTAATGACCGCACCCATGGTTGAACACTTTGTAAATAACCAGCACACAGAAAACGATTTCAAATGGACACCACTTGTCTGGCTGGACTCTAAACGCTACCCCAATGTAGAAACTATGCTTTTGCGTAAGGAGGCATACCTCATACTGCGATTCGATAGTGTGAACAAGGGCCTAAACACGCTTAGTGAAATCAATCGAGCTTGACTCCACACTTGGACTCCATTTCCCACAATGCAGTAGCACTCTTAACTCATCCCATTGGCTGTTAGCATACACATGCTTTTATCACCACCAGTACCGGCAGCGCCCTGGACAACTAAAGCCTGTAGGTGCCGGTAGAAGCAAGGATGCAGTCTAGCAGAGCCCCCCGTGGCGTTGTTTGGTAAGCGATTGATCCCTTCTTCACCTGCCATTGAGTGTCAGTTTTTATCTTTTACCTTTCCACTGCGTGATTCAGCGCACAGTTGCTAGCCTCCTTTCCTTCTTATTTTTTAGAACGGACAGCGTTCCATTGTTAACACCGGTCCGATCCCTCCGCCCGTGTTCAACTTTTAAAAGTAAGTGTTCCCATCGGAGCGGTGATGCTCCAGTGCCTGTTCTTTTATCGTTTTGGCACAATTTCTCAAAATATCGTCATTTCTGTCCCCAGATCAAATAATTGAAAAATAATCCTGCCACCGGCTGCCTTGACTTAATGTTGTAAAGACTCAAGGTAAAATCTTTTTTCCTTCATGTTATTTCCTGTAGTGGGTCACTTTCAAATCAGTGACAGCAGTCATTTTTCTTGTTACAGCCCAGACCCGCCTGACCAAAAGAGCCAAAGCGCTATTCCCAAAATTGAAGCCACACAGGCCACTACCTTCAAGGTATGCCGCACCACAATGCGGTTCATTTTGCACTTGAACACAATGGCGTTTGTTTGCAGTTTACTAAAACAAACTCTTTATTCTTTTTGGAAAACAGTTCCCATGGACTCGTTCCCCGCCCTGATGAAAATCCTGTAAACTACTGGCAGGATTGGAAACGCGTCGGCATTTGACTTTAGGCATTTTGACATTTGAACTCATACATTTGTCTTCACACCAATGGCTTTTGATAGTCACATATTCAAAATGGGCTTACTGTGATTTTTTACGCAAACGAATTCACTTCATGAGTTAGGGGTTGTTGTATTTGAAAGATTCACCCTTGCTCTCACATGTTGCTGTATTTATGATTTTCAAACTGTGATCGTTTACCTGTTTCTTGAAAAGTTTCTTTTTGATTCATTAATGTCCATGTATGTACGATTTAGCGCAATGTTTTTGCTTTATAATTGTTCACTGTAGATACTTACACATTGTTCGATTGATCTCCATATGGCTAGAAAGGAAGTCGATGGTTCTCTCTTTGTCTGCTCCTAAAATAAGTGAATTTTGTAACTTACGTATTGATTCAATGACAAAAGTTTTGTCGAGATAAACTAATAAATTTATGGTTTATCTCTAATCATTCAGTGTTTGCATTATTGCATTGTTTGGAGGCATAGGCAAATTTTTGGTTTCCTCTAGTTTAGGCCCTGCCTACCCTCCCTCCCATCGGGCCAAGCCACCACTTTGGGTTAATACTACATAGCTGAAGCAGAATTACTACAGTCCTATTACTACATAAACATTCTAACAAAGTACAAAGATGAGAGCAGATTCTGTTATCTTCTTTATGTTGAATTTCATTTACAAAAAATGGAAGAGTACATTGAGAACCAGATTTGCATAGTAGTTGAAACCATTACTGTTTTCCAGCTGAAAACCTCCAGTATCACCATCAATGTTCAATCTTTCTATCTTAACACCTTCTCCCTTATCTTTTTTTTTTGCTTCTTCCTTTGCTTCTTAGGAAACATTCTTTGTTTTTCATTAATAGGTCAGGGCGACTGACTCTGGAACCTGGGGCTCACGGTTTGATCCCCGGGGGCGGGGGGGCGGCAGATCAGCCCAGCACCTTGTGACTCTGGGCAATAGCTCGTTCAATCTTCCCGAGGGTCCCCCAGTGCCTTGACACCTTTGGGTAATTTTTTGCGCTTTACAAATACTGGACATTTAGATTTACTGTCCTAAGTGAGGGGCATATACACTTCTTAACCAATTGTATTCTATAACGGAACTAGTAAGAAGACTAACTTTCTTTTCATCAAAATCAACCAAAACAAACTGGACAATGTTCCAACTCACGACAATTCTACATATGACATACCTTTAAATACAGTACTTGCATTAATAATATTAAAAACTGCACCTACACTTAAACCTTGTGATTTATGGATAGTTACAGCATATGCCAGAGAGAGTGGGAACTGCTGGCACCGCACATATAAGTCTTTCACTAGCATAAAATACACAACACATCAACCAATCTGTTTGATGTCATTAACCTTATCGAATTTAATAGCCAAGTATTCAACTTCATTGCTGTTTTGAAAATTAACTAAATCAATGACTTTACTTATCACACCATTTACTAATCCTTCCTCAACATTTCAATTACAATACAAAATTACTCTACAGTGTTCACACACAAGTAAACATTTCTTTATTCCAGCAGTCTTAGATATAGAATTTTCCCCTGTGGTCCCTGCCAGCTCCAAGCCTCCTGCAGGAGCCGGCATTGTTTTACACATAGTGTTGCAGGGATTCTGAACAAATACAGAACTATGAGCAGGAATATGGGCCCTTGGTGTACAGGGACTAGGTCTTCCTACCACCTTAGTACCAGTCTCACTTGCTCTCTAATCACTCACAGAGAAACAAATGATTAGACATCCGAGACCCCAACACTCCCAGGTCTCTCAGGTATTGCGGTAATAAGACACACCGTTTCACTTGTACTCTAGTACTTGTCCACAATAAAATCTGACAGAGACATTAAACAGTTTAAAATATTTATTTTAACTAACGTGCCCTAAAATGGGGAAACATCCTTTACCACGCGGATTTTACTCTGCAAGGCTTTAACAACACGTCCATTACAACGCAAGTCGTAACCACGACTTGCGCTGGAGGTCGCTAGAGGATTAAGAATAGTATATTTACTATTCCAACACCTTCCCTAGTGTCCACGGGGACTGGTGTTAGAATAGTAAATTATACTATTCTCAATCCGTGCCCCCAACGCAAGTCGTGGTAACGACTTGCGTTGTAAGGGACGCGTTGTTAAAGCACGCGTTGTGACGGTACGCGTCGTACCGTCATACATCCCCTAAAATGCAGTATAGGTGTCACCACAAATGCATAGTACAAATTCAGTCAGCATAACAGTTATTTCATAAATAATGAAGGGAGATGTCATCATGGAAAGACAATAGAGCCTAACTTCCCTCCCTTTGCTATGGAGCAGAATTACAATATGTTAGAAGATCTCTGGGCTATGTCAGCAGACCCCATACCTTAGCCTATAGATGGTAGATCTACATCATAGGTGCTGTCTCACTCTTCTCTCTGGAAAGGTCCCTCTCCAATTGTGTGCCACATATTTGTGTACCTCACAAAAAAAGAAAACTACATAGTCCAAATAAAAGCTGCAGCAGTATGTATTGTCTAAGGGCTCCAGCCTTGCCAGAACAAAATAACAAGGGGCATTTTTGTTTGACCTTGCACGTAATGTTCAGTCAAAATCCCAGGAACATGCAGAGAGTGAACACAGTGATGAATTCTCAAGTGAAAGCAGCCATAAAAAATATTGTAAAAAATAAAGACGTGTAGCAACGTGAGCAAAGCAGCGGGCAAGCCGCAACGAGCTCATGCCAACTTAATGAAGACAGCAATGTCCCTATGGGCCATGTGACACACTCCCCTTGGCCAGGTCCTTAGCTCTATGCTAAGACAAAAAATGAAAGGTAAGCAGAGGCAAAGCACTTCATTGGTATTCCAATTATGATATTCATAAAGCCAAAAAAATACATTGTATTGCAAGATATTTAAAAAAAAGTTTTTTTGCCAATTGGGTACTCAAAAAGTCATCCATTCAAAGTTAATTGTCGGTGACAAAAATATTGCGGGAAAAGCGTAATGTCATAAACTCCAGAATGTTGTTTGTACTTTCCATTGTAAAAAGGTATGCCATCCAGTTGTGTATATCGAACAAGCAAACGTGCTCCTCATATCCAGAGGCTTTTAGGAGCATCTCAGGGCAATCTGAGTAGCGTGTGTGGTATTGGAGAGGCACAAGAAAAAGGTTAAAAAAAAGGGGGCAGGAAGAAACACCCTGATCCCCTAGTCCTGCTCAGGGGGTAAGAGAGGAACCCTGAAGGCCCCAAAAAGCATTTTTTGTAAAAATGTTTGGCAGGATTCGAGTAGAGTGTGTGAATCATGCATGAAAAGTTTATTAAAAACTAAGCACTCTGGGTGGGTGGACCCCATATGAAATGCTCTTTGGCATTAAAATGGATGTCCCATACCTTGATGGTCTAGACGTTGTACAGGCTACCGCAACCTTTGACATAGATAATCACTGTGTAGTATACTGTGTAGTATATCAGAAAATATGGAAAGCAAGAAAAATAATTAACAAAGCACACTCTTAGATCTGCCATTTTCTCCAAAAAGTGGGGGGCCAAACCCCTATCTTCATTACTTAATTCATAATCAAGAAAAAGAACCGCAAAGAAGGCGATTTGAGACGTATCAAAACCCTTCAACTGGAAACCATTGGTGCTTTTAATAGTGACGGTTTTATTATTTCTTCTTGTCTCGTATTGGTCATAGTGATCTTTTTCATTATGCTTGATTTGGGCTAAAACATCTACAAAACATGCATCTAAAGAAGCAAATGTGTGGAATGAACCTCTAACCTCCTCAGAGCAATGATGCTCTTGTTTATATTGCACCAACATTGACTATTTCAGCACTTCCTCACCCTTGTAGGGATTAATATGGCGAAAGTGGAACGACAAAGATGATCTTTCAATAACACTGTTACGGATCCCATGTTCTTAAAATTCATTCAGAGATAGGACTAAATAATTTGTTTAAACACATTTAAGGCGAACAGATGCTTTGACAATCTGGAAGTCTATATTTAGGGATATATAGAGAATGGTGATGGCTATATTCAGTTGGCTTTTTTCGGATGTGTCTTTCATTAGGATTGCTCTATTAACCTTTTTCCTAATAGATAATAAATTGCATTATGAGCATTGCAGTATCATTTCTTCAAACACCGACAAATGCTCACTGTAAGCTCCTCAGAT
The DNA here is from genome assembly GCF_964261635.1 of Lissotriton helveticus. Classification (NCBI taxonomy): domain Eukaryota; kingdom Metazoa; phylum Chordata; class Amphibia; order Caudata; family Salamandridae; genus Lissotriton; species Lissotriton helveticus. The sequence continues at coordinate 241,250,000 of NC_136060.1, read as the reverse complement.
GTTGACAGAAATGTCTACCGTGACTCTACACTCAGGACTAAATGTGTTACTGTCTTTTCATTTGATCCAACTTTGATTTAAAGTCACGTAAAAATGTTTTGGCTAGGAGGACTATGACACATGGCAAACTGGAGATCCTGTCGGAAACCAGGGCTCAATCAAGGGTGGTGGCAACCTCAAATACATAACCAAACACAAGTAATGAAAAGAGACCTGGGCCTGTTTTAGAGATTGGCCGATGGAGTATGTAAATTGCAGTGACAAAGCACTTTATTCCTGCATGTCGAGGGTACTCCGCCCTCCAAATTTAAAGATGTCTGCTAGCTCAGCAGACATATTTTGCATTTCCAGGAATCGTTATCATAGTAGTTACTGTAAAAGCATTGAAAGGTTGACGGATGGCCTTTTTTTGAGGGTGCAAATACTTTTTAACTTTCAGAAAAAAAAAACCCAGAAAATAGAGCAGTCTTCCCTGTTTACATATTGAAGTTCTACACAAGTCTAAATCAGGTGGACAGAACTTTACATTGGTGGCTGTTGCGACTCTCTACCCCCTTATGGTGATATTTTACTCTTAAGGGAGGGAAGAGTAATACATAGGTCAAGGAATGTTACTAAACTGAAATCCCAAACAAGGTTGTCCTGTTGCTGAAACCAAATAATAGTACAACTCCAATGGGCTCTAAACACAGATGTCTAAAAGGGCAATCTTGGACTACGTGCAATTCATCCTCATGGGGGTCGTTGTTCATGCACACAACATGCATTCGGGGCTAAATAAGGAACCACTGTTCTAGGATTCTAAATAGAATGCTGGTGAGAAATTTTGAAGACCATTCTCCTAGGAGACAGCTTAAACGTCAGGTGCACTGCAGCAAAATAAACTGCAACCAACCGCATGTTACCACATAGATCCGAGAGGGAGCATTATCAACAATCGGCAATAAATACTGGTACAGTTTTGGTGCGCTTCCAGTTGAACAGAAAATGATTCTCTGTTGGTGAGAAAATGAAGACAAAATGAAGCTCTTCAAATGGACTAACACATGTTGTGTCCCTGGAAGGAAAAATTACATAACAGCTAGACAATTGATAAAACATTGCTTGCCACAGTTGGTTGCACAGTGTGGGGACCCCTGTCCTTATGTTGTTCCCTTAGAGATTCACAATGTTTGAGGATAATCATAGAAAAGAATGGTAACCAATGTATTCACCAGCGCAGAGATCTAACAGGGTGAGATATTATAGCCTTCAAAGTGTGAAGTGAAGATGAGCATTGGGTTAGATGGTGCCAAAAGGAAATTGTTAGGCTCTGGTACAGCATGTTCCTTCAAGAGTTGATTGCTAAGACAATAATTGCAGTTGATTGGTATTGTGGTGGTATACATATTGGAGAATCTCCCTAGCGCTTCAGCAGTAAGCTTCTCTAGTGCTGTTCCTCAGCAATGCATGCAGGCTGCATGAGCTGGGAGCACCAAACCTTCCCCCCACCAACTGACACAATGTCCCTTTCTTCTGGTCAGTTTTTTGCCCATTGCAACTAGCCCTAGCCTTGCTGTCATAACTACATAGGCTGCATTACCTATGAGTTTGTCTGGTGATGTGGTTGTAGATTCAGTGGTCCTTAGGAGGCGGTGCAGCACTATTTGGCACTTGGTGATAGTAGAAAAGAATCTCCACAGAATGTACTATACTCCCTAAACGTTTGATAGATATGTTACAGGCTATCAAGGCCTGTTGGACCTGGCCGTTTTGGCAGGTTTCACCCCGAAACTTTTTGCCTAGCCTGTTTCTGTAATCTGGTGTTGGTGATTTTAGGTCTGTGCGCACTTTTTCACTTTTTCACTGTGGTACAGTGCGTGAGCTCTCTGTGTGTGTGGTGAGTGACCTGCCCTCCCATAGGAATGCATGGGGAATATGTGTGACCATGGTAGTTCCTGATGTGTGGGGAGGGCAGGGTCGAGTTTGATATGTGCGAACTCGTGAGATTAAATGCTGCGTAATGATGTATGTGGCATGAATGTGTCTAGTGTGGAAGTGCCACTTCTAGACATGGGTGTGCGTGTGTAGTGAGTCTGCTGGCATGTGATTGGCTGGAGCCTGGCTCCAGGAGTGTGCCTGGGCCTGCTTGTGTATTGACTGTCTGGTTTGAGGGTAAAAGGGGCTGGGGAGCCCCCAGGAGGTTGTCTGAGTCAGCCCTTGGTTGAATGACTGCATCTGCAACTAGAGTGGTGGGAGGAGATAGCACCTGGGAGTGAATAGGGCTGTGCCTGCCTGCCACAATGCTGGCTTCACCCCCTGTGGTGCAACTGATGTCCCTAGCCTGGCCAGTGAAAGGAGTTCCCTATAACCAGTTGTAGCTGGTTCTCACATTGCCTGCATCCTGCTAGACAAAGGAATTTACTGTATAAAAAGGGTCTGTGTCCCCTTCCAAAATGTTCTTGTCTCTACTTGAATCCTGCCAGGGGCATGCTGCTGCTTGGTCCCAGAGGAAGGCTTGCCTCCCTGGGCCCTGCCCAGCCCCTGGATGCCTGATGGATGTCCTGAAACCTTTTTTTGGGCCTTATGTCCATATTTAAGGACCTTGGAGACCTTTGTGTGCTATTCCTGGCCCCAGGACTTTGCTGCATTCCTGGAAGGACTTTTTGCTGGATTGGTGTTTCCCTAGCACAGGGAGCGCTTTATTTTTCCCCTTATAGCGCTTGGGAGCTCTTTACCTGTCCTTCTAGCGCTGGAAGCGCTTTTCTTTGCCTCTAGCGCTGGGAGCGCGGTTTCATTGCCACAAGAGCCTGGAGGCGCTTTATTTTGTCTTTGGCGCTTTATTTGTTTTGGCCGGTGCCCACCCGGCATTTGTTACCCCGTGCCGCTCGAGGCGATTGCAGCGCTGCCCTCCACAGCGCAACCGGAGCCTGGAGGCTCGTCCAGGGGCCGCGTTGCCATTGGCTGCCCGCAGCCCAATGACCCGGAAGTCAGACACTCCTGGCCGTGACGGGGGCGGGGCCTGAGGCCAGGCCAGAAGTGCGCCCGAGGACTGTGTGGTGCGCGGGGAAAGGAAGCCCCGCACCTTGCGAAGCGCCGCCAGCTGAAGAGGCAGATCTGCGGGGCTCCCGAGGTGGAGGGAGAGCCCCGCTGGGGCCACACTGCTGCCTTGCCGCCCAGACAGAGGGAGACCGTGTCCAGCTACTCCGGTGAGTGGGGCCCGGTATAGGTTGTGGGAGAGGGGGCGTCGGGGCACATTGCCGGTGCCCGCCCCCTCCTTGTGGCTGTCCACTTCATCTCGGGGGCGCCTAGTCCTTTAACGGCCCCATGGAGGTCCCGGCAGATTCCTTGAGCGGCCCCACTTGGTAGCGGGCCGCTCCGACGAAAAGTGGCATTTTGGGTTTGAGCCTAGAGGGCTCCGGGGGCATTGCCTGGATCTCGAGCCCCCAGAGGGGGGCTCAAACGACAGGGCCATATTTGTTTTAAGAGCCTGAGAGGCTCAAGGCGCCCCAAGTGTTCGCGGGTCCACCGTGATTGACTCCACCGCTCTTTTTCTGTTTTGTGAGCCCACAGAGGCTCAAGGGGCCATATTTGTTTTACGAGCCCTGAGAGGCTCGGGAGGGCCATTCTGTTTGTTTCGAGCCACGAGGCTCTTGGGGGACACGAGTGCTTTGTGCAGAGCCTGGAAGGCTCCAACGTTATCCCCACCAGCTGCCCAGCACTTAGTGGGCAGCTGCCACGTGTAGGCTTGGCGCATCTCTTCTTGGCTGCCTCCAGCCTGCCCTGACATTGGGACACATGGCGTCCTAGCCCCAACAAGGCCAGTTGGCCTAGGGACTGCCACAGGTGGTGGCTTATGTAAGTTTTGCGCAGGTATGTGGTTTTATTGCACCTCTGAATGTGTTTTCATGCATCATGTATTATTCCTGCACCTCTGAATGTTTTCAGGCATCATGTGTTTCCCTTTACTACACCTCTGAATGTGTTTTTAGGCATCATGTGTTTTTGCGCTATTGAGTTGTGTTCTGGCACCTCTGAATGTTTTTATGCATCATGTGTCTTCCTTGTTTCTTACACCTCTGAATGTGTTGGTTATACATCATGTGTTTTTTCTGTGCTGCACCTCTGAATGTGTTTGGATGCATCATGTGCCTTGTTCTTACACCGCTGACTGTTATAGGCATCATGTGTTTTCCTTCCCTACACCTCTGAATGTTGTGATGCATCATGTGTAATGTGTTCTTGCCTATACCCCTAAATGTATTTTATACTTAGGTGGTTGTTCTTTCTAGTACAGGTGTGCTAAAGTGATTATTATTCTATGATCTACAAAGTGCTATTTCTGACAATATTTCTAGTTCTAAAAGTGTTGATTCTGACAGTGGCCCATGTGGCCCTGTCTTGTAAATAATCCCTTGTGAATATTGCCCGTGCTAGTTGGCACAATGTACATGTGTGATTTCTATCTGATGTGTTTTGACAATACAGAAGTTATTTTTATATAACCTTGTGTGGAGTTCCTTTTGTGGTGTGCCTAGGATGTTGTTGCTGTTGTGTGCGTGTGCAAATGCTTTACACATTGCCTCCGGGATAAGCCAATCTGCTTGTGCCAAGCTACCAAGGGGGTGAGCAGGGGTTATTTTGGCGTGTGACTCCCTTGCCCTGACTAGAATGGTGTTTTCTGCCTGGCTTTGGCGTCAGCCTTAGCCTACCAGAAATAGCCAGTTCTAACAAGGCCTAAATATTTTACATGTCAATAACAGTTCGTCCAAGACCGTGCCTTTCTCCTCTGGTTAGTGACTATTGAGAAAAGCTGCAATTGTCTCAGGTTGCTGACAGCCCCATGCCTTAGTAACTGCATAATTAGCCCTGATAGGAGTTGTCAATTGTATTTCAAGATTACATTGGCAGCTGTTTATTGACAGCTAAGATATGGAACATGAACACACCCGTACTAGCTCCACTGCTTTCAGGGATGGAAATAGTTTCAGTGTTTTCAAATTAATCACTTTTTGAACAATTTAATGACTAGCTTGATAGTGTATCCTGCCCTAATATGTATGTTCAGGGAACATCTTCTTGCCTTTAGTTATCAGCTAAAGCATTTATTTCGGGAAAGGTAGTAGGTTCACAGGAGATACCAACATTAACGTGCCAAAACTAGAGCTCTCAACCCTCAATATTCAGTGGTCATGAGTAATCAGAATGTATAATTTTTGCCCCACAACAAGGAAGACCCAACACAACCCCCTTTCCTTCACTCTCAGTACCAATAACCTTATACAGAAGTAACATAGGATATTCATATAAAGATTATGAGATAATTCCTTAAGAAAGCTTGGTTGTTCATCTTATATGAATACCATGTTGTTTTTCCAATTTTAGGCACCTCACAAGACGTCTCCATTCCTTTTTGGAGCTACCTTACTTTGGATTACAAGTCCAGAATGTCTATTTTCCTCCTCTTAGCTACTATACCTCCCTTGATCCTCATGCACTTTAACACTCACTTACAAATATTACACAATAGATCTCCCTTATCCTAAGGCACAATAGACACTGTGTTTATGCTAACCACCTTTCCATCATTCAACACTACTGCATCATTCTTCACTTTCAGCCCCATTTTGGATACTGAACATCATTTCTCAACCCTACATATTCAAACAGCACTCTTCACACTTAGTACATCAGCAGTCTCCACATTAATGATTTTCTTATTCCGTCTATATTTTCCTTGAACCGATCGATTCACATCAATCACAGCCCTCAGTCTCTCTTCCTTACTTGTTTCCATCCCATCCACTCTCTAATGAGCGACAATCATAATACTCTTGTCTATTGCAGTGCGCATTATGTACCAATTCTACCAAGGGGTCTGTGGTGTGAATACCCCTAACATAATCATAATGTCCCACTTCATCCTATAAATAATGAGCAGCTACAAGTGAACTTTTAATCAATCTAATAAAGGAATATACCAAACCATTACTTCTATGATGTAATAAAGAAGTCTTAGGGTGCCACACGCCAACTGATATTAGGAAATGTTCCATTAAATCTGATAACATTTGGATACCATAAACTGTAACCAAATCCTCAGGTAATGCCAGTAGGGCAAACTATTTTCACAAACCTCATCTCAGGTCACTTTCCATAAAATGTGTTTAAAACGACCCCTGCATACTGCACCTAAAGTTTCGAATGCACCTGCAACATCTTAAATTAATGTTTTAGAGTTATTCAGGAACTTGCAACTTCCATTGTGTGATTGGTAGCGGGAGTTAATGAAAAGAACATGCTGATTTCTATCTTGATGTGCTTTATTTATACAACATAAGGGTAACTTCTGGATAACGTTTTTGTCTTCTTTTGCAGGAGTTCCAGTTTCAGACCTCCCAACAGACATCCGCCCTCAGCAAAGGAACATGCCAGAGGCTAGAGTATACCAAGAGAGGTCCTTTACTTCCCTATGTAGATAGGAGATTAATAGGAGAGGGTTTATTAGTGACAGCACCTGTGAGGAATGAGGGGATTGAAACACCACCATCGCAAAACTGGTCTTCTCAATGATAGTAGGTATTTGCAGCCATACTCAGCAAGCATTAGATTGTCAATGTATTCATGTGTCCGAGAATATGTAGCACTCCTGGAGGATTATAAAGTAAAATAAGAGTCTGTCTCCCAGTTTTGGGCTTTAATATTACTTTTGTACAGGGAAGGAAACAAAAGAAATAACAATGCAATTTCCTACCCTCCTGCCTCCCTGTTTATGAGCCACTCGCCTCCTGTTTAGGAGCCGCCTTTTCCTGGTAAATGGTTACACATCTGGCAGTGGCGGCTGGTGACATTTGAAAGGGTTGGGGTGTAAAAGTGAAGGATTAATTTTAAGTAGTGAGCAAGAACCGTATTTTATTACTTTCACCTTGTCAATATTTTTAAAGACTGTGTATCCTCATGTTTGGGGCCCCATCGTACACATTTGCTCAGAATCACAATTACAACTTGAATACATGACCATTGCCCTGAGCTCACTCTGCAAAGAGGCCAAGGATTGGATGACCATGTATTCTGAACACATTTTTGACCAACTGACAGGTAGTGTGAAAAACTTGCACTGAGTATAGCCTCAGTCCCATACATCTCAACCATGGCATAAACACAGGTGCTGGTGACTAGATTAATTGAAGGGAGAAGTGAAAGGGAATAGGAGGTGGACATAGATCTGAGAAGGGGAGGCAAGAAGGAGATGGAATAAAAAAGAAGAGGTGTGGAAGATATAAATTAGAAGAGGAAAATTGATGTGGAGAGAGGTGAAAACCTGGAAAAGTGATGAAGATAAACAGATCAAAATCTGTAATTATTTAAATCAAACAGCGAGGGAATATCATCGCAGGGCATTGTGGTAACATAAAGGCCACTAGAATGCTGGGGTAGGGCATGTCAGATCAGGGTTCAGTGTACAACGGAGTGGGGAAACATAAATTAAACAGTAGGAGATAAACTGAGCACGTGGCTGGTGCCTGCTGGATTAAAGGGTTACCGGACGAGTTCAGCATATATGACGTACTAGTATATTTCACTCAAGGGGCTTTGCCTTTTGCCAAACTTGGGAGATTACTTTTGATGCAGTAGCATTAGGTATGCTTAACATAGACTATGCACTATATTGTGCATAGCATATATTATGTCATATATTGTTTGACTTTTTTTTAAATTAAATGTTTGAGTTTTCAAAAATCAGCTTGCTCACTTGGATAACTGACAGGATTCCCGCAGGTGTTGGAGAATCATGTGCTTTAAGATCTGATCCCAAGATGAGCTGTTAGAACTTCACCCCTCTAAAACCCCCCTCAGAGGCCTTAACGAAAGCATGCTGTAACCCCCTGGCTCTGAAGCTGTCAGACAGGCAACATTTACCTGCGCTGAAGAACCCAAATGCACTACTGCACGCCATTTCTATAGCAACACTTCAGTATAAGGTTTCCAATCCAGTGCTATGCCACAGGAACACTGCACTGTTCTGTGTGAAATCCAATTTGAAGTATACCTTAAGTCAAGTGTTAACTTTGCAGCAGGGATATAGGTACGGGCTTGTTGATTTTGATTTAAAAAATGCACTTTCGCTGGCTCTAGGGAGTTGTGGAACCCTTGAGTTCCTGTGCTGCTGCCGGAGCATGAACTCTGTGAGGCTGGCGAACTGGACGCAGAATTGGAGGGGCCTAATGACAGCACTAGAGTGTGTTAAATAATGAAAGGTATTGGCTCCCGCTGCTTGTTATTTATGTTTTGTGCGTACTGTGCCCTGATGCTCTTACGTTTTGTTGGCACTTGATTTCCCATAGATGAAAAGTACTGCGCCACTCACCTGCAAACCTTGCTCCCTGGACGGTGTTTAGATAGCATGAAGGAAATGAACAACAAAACAACAAGACAGGCATTTATTTTACCGGGCCTCTCGCCATTTTATCACTACTAAACAAATAAGCTGAACCCAGCTGCTTCACTTTTATTTTACATATATGGTGGTTCACTGACAAGGTGGAGGCTGCGGGTCACTGGAATATCTGGAAGGGAAGCTCTTGCTCCTGCAGTGTGGTAAATCTGCGCCATGCGTATGCTGGCTGAATTGGTGTCCTGCTTTAATTGCAGCGCAGTAATTATTATTATTAATTGCGTTTTGTTAAGCGCAAGCAACTGGGAGGCCTCGTAGCGCTATATTGTCTGACCAATGTGGGCTGAGAAGGCCAAGTTAGATGAAAAGAAGAGTTTTCAGATCTTTCCGGAATTTCAGAAGGTTAGATTCGCTGCGAAGGGTAGTAGGCAAGGAATTCCAGGCCTTGGCGGCGTTCCAGGAGAAGGATCGCCCGCCCCATCTAGCACGTTTGATTTTGTTTATTGTGGCCAGGAAAGCTGTACTAGATCTCAGGGATCTATGAGGGAGGTAGGGGGTCGCCAAAGAACAGATCATAGATGGAGCGGTCTTCCACATGGCCTTGTGCATAATGCACATAGATTTGAACAGTACTCTGGCCTTAATGGGAAGCCAGTGAAGTTTCTTCAAGGCCGCTGTGCCTGATTCTCGCCGGTTAAGGCCTAGCAAAAGGCGGGCTGCCGCATTTTGGGTAATCTGGAGCTTCCTTATAGTAGAGACAGGAGCCCCCAGGTATAAGGAATTCCCATAGTCTAGGCGAGATAAAATAATGGCTTGCACCATTATTCTGCGAGCTTGAGAGGGAAGGAGTGGCAACACTTTCCTAAGCATGCGCATAAGGCCGAAGCAGGTGGCGGACAAAATGGTTGCTTGTTGTGTAAAATTTAAATTTGTGTCCAGCCACATGCCCAGGCTCTTTATTTGGGTTCTAGGTTGAGGCGGGTTTCCCATGCATGGGGGCCAGTCCGACAAAGGGCTAGCAATAGTTGAATTGCCCAGAATCATAAGCTCCGTTTTCTCACCGTTGAGCTTCAGGTGCGAAGAGGTCATCCACTGATTGATTGCTACCAGACATTTACTGAGGTTAGGGGGGGAGGTATTGGACTGGTTCATTGATACAACCAATTGCGTGTCGTCGGCATAGGTCACTATGTCTAGACCGAACGAATGCACAATGTCGGCAAGAGGTTGCATATAAACATTAAAAAGGGTAGGGCTCAAAGAGGAGCCCTGGGGTACACCTCGATCAAGGGGCCAGATTTTTTAATGGGTGTTGCCCTCTACTACCTCAAAGGAACGATTCTCCAGAAAGGACTGAAGCCAGTGTATAGCATTCCCTGAGATTCCTATTTGGCGTAGGCGGTGAAGAAGAATGCTGGTGTTAACAGTGTCGAAGGCGGCACTAAGATCAAGCAACATATTTGCTGTAGTGCCGCCTTGGTCCATCTGTTTCCTTGCCACCTCAGTCACCGTCAGAAGAGCAGCTTCAGTTCCTAACTTGGGCCGGAAACCTGCCTGGGAGTCGTGAAGCAAAAAGTTGTTTTCCAAAAATTGTGTGATGGAGGCGTTGATATGTTTCTCCAATAATTTACTAACCCAGGGGAGGAGTGAAATCGGTCGATAATTGGCCATGTTGTCTGGGTCCAAGGTGTTTTTTTTTAGTAGTGCTCTAACTTGGGCGCATTTCCACGCCAGAGGGACTAGACCTGTAGTGATGGAAGAGTTTCAAATATTGAGGATGACAGGCCTAATAGTGTCTATAATCTTAGTTAGATGGCAGGGGGGGGCGGGATCAATAGGTGACCCAGATTTAACTTTCCGCATTAGGATATCAAGTGAGTCCTCATTAAGCAGCGGGAACTCATCCAATTTATGGGGCGTAGTATGTGGTGGGATAGTTCCATCATCATAGGCCACCGTAGGTGATTCAAATGCAGAAGAAATGTTCTGTATTTTCTTATAAAAATATTCCGCCTGATTGTCACAACGTGTCTGAGCTTTGCTAGGATCAAGGGGAATGGACGGGGTGTCAATAAGGAATTTTGCAATTTTAAAAATTTCTCTAGGAGAATTAGAGGCAGTGGTAATTTTGTCTTCGAAATAAGAGGCTTTTATACATCTAATTTCCGCTTTATATTTTTTGATTGCTTCCTGATGGTTGATTTTGTCTAGATTGTTGCGGGAAACCCTTCATGTTCTTTCCAATTTCCTACAAACTCTTTTCAACTCCTTGAGTTGAGGGGTATACCATGGTGAGTCCCTTGATTTAGTCTTTTCTCTAAGGTCTTTCAAGGGTGCGACGGAATCCAAGGCTGTATGCAGCCAATTGGTGTAATTATCATAAAGAGACGTAGGGTCAGCTTCAACTTGGGAGGGAGCAGGGGACAGGGATTTAGTCCAACGGTCAATGGAAAGTTTTGTCCATTCTCTCCCCTGCAAAATAGTGCGAGGGAGAGTCGGGGCCGAAGTGACTGGCATCCACTGTATGGGGATCAAATAGCGATCTGTCCAAGCGAGGGGCAGAGGAGTCCCTACCTCGAGTCTTTGGTCATTGCTGAATACCCAATCTAAAAGGTGGCCTTTTTCATGTGTGGGTTTAAAACCCTTCTGTGTGATTTGGAGGGCCGCCAGATTATCTACCAGAGATCTGGCCACCGAATTACTTGGGTCATCCAGGTGGATGTTGATATCTCCTAATAGGGAGAAATAAGATCGTATGACCACTAAGCAGATACCTCGAGTCTGCGCAGTATGTCTTCAAAAGTCTTGAGCCTAGATGTATCAAGATTCCATTTTGCGAATCTTAAATAGCGATTTTTAGCGAATCGCTATTTAGAATTCGCAAAATGGAATGTATGTAAAAAAATCGCTTTTTTTTAGCGATTCCTTATTATTCTTTATTTGCGAATTCGCAAATAAGGAATAATTTCCCATGCATTCCTTTGGGCCAGGAGGCCCATAGGAATGATTGTGAAGTAATTCTCAAATTGCGAATTCGCAATTTGCTAATCGCAATTTGAGAATTATTTCAAGGGTGCAGGGGTGTCTCATGGATACCCTGCTGCACCCCTGAAACTTACATGTGTGTGCATATGGCACACATACATGCCCTATGGGCATGTATGTGTGTCACATGCCACCCTCAAATTTGCCAAATTTTGGTTTATGAAAGGATTTCGCAAATTAACACGAACCTCAAGTTGGTGTTAATTTGCGATTCCTTAACCTGAATTTGCAATTTAAAAAAGCTTCATATATGGCATTTAAGGAATCGCAAAATTGCGATTCCTTAAATGCTTAAGCAAAATAAGGAATCGCAATTTTTTGCGATTCCTTATTTTGCTAATTTCACATACATTCCAAAAGATGCAAAATGTCCGTTTGCGATTCATTAAGGCCGAAAGTCTGCGAATTTCGGCCTTAACAAATCGCAAAAGGCTTGATACATCTTGGCCCTGATGACAAACTGCGCAGTTTCGATTTTTCTGCTTCCCGCCTGCCTACAGCCTCAACCCCACCCTTTCCCAACTCCTCACAGGATAGGATTTACCCCTCTGTGATGAGTTGGGAAAGGGTGGGGATACCATGCTTTCTACCTCTTGACTGACGTGAGGCGACGGCATGACAGGGCTTCTGTTAAAAACGCCATGGGGAAATTTAACACTCACTTTGTCAAGGGGAGGAGACTGACCTTCAAAGCTATTTCTTTGCCGGGCTGACGACATCACAGGCCTCGGGGCTGTGAACTCATCGGCTCGACAAATGCTCTTAGCTTTGGGCCCGCGCAGAGGAGAACGCTTCTGGAAACTGAAAGCGTCACTGCACAGAGAGTGGCAGTGAGCAACAGCCCCCCAGCCAAACAGTTAGTGTGTGAACGTGGTTTTTTTTTCTCCATTTTTTTAAAACAGTTGTTTAGTATCTTTTATTTATTTGGCCATGAAACTAAGGGGGGCAGAGCCCCGACGCCCTCGAGCAGGAACCGCCCCTGGCATCTAAAAAGAAGAGGGAAGAACGGCTGACAAAGGTTGTGCACAAGTGCCTATGAGGTATGATATGAGTGTCAGAGTTCTGTGCACAAAACGTCCAGAGTGTGCCGTACCAACACTCTACTGCAAGGCAGATCCAAAAGTCATATACAAAAGGACGGTGCACCAGAGAAGAGAGTCCACAGCATACAATTCGTTATAAATGATTCTTTTATTGATTTTCCGATTATAAAAACCAAACTCCTCAGCCAACGCGTTTCGTTCTCTAGGAACTTCGTCAGGGCTGAAACAATCCAAAGAACAAATAATCAGAAATATGTAACAAAAAATAAATGTAAAACTAAATAGAAATCACCTAGTGTGAAGAAAATAATAAAGAAAAAACATAAGAGATAAAGACAAGTTAAAAAATGCCCAATTCGAAATACCATTACATACTCATACAATTAAAAACAATTAATAAAAGAAGGTTAAGCCACTAGGGACGTGGTGGGGTGAGATGAGATGCCATGTTGGGCAGGGGGTGGAAGCTGGGGGGGGTGTTTGGGGGCTCTTCTCTCTCGCTCTTCTTTTGGAGGTTGGGTCCCTGTTGTACTGGTGTTATTCTTGTTTGTAAGTATTCTCGCGCTCACCTGTGATATGTGTGAGCGCGGTGATCTTTGTTCTTCCTTCACTGCCCTCGTGGCTCTGCTACCTGCAGGCACCAGAGAACATACTGTGCATTCTATGTTCTGTTTTGCTTCAAACATGTATCTGCATGCATGTTCTTCTCCTCTGCTTGCAGAAGCATGTTTGATTTCAAACTGTCAACTTTATTTATGCACTGATCATTGACAGTTTAGTCAGTTTGTTTTTTTGCTGTTTCTAACACTGATATCATGTTGCACAAAAAATGGCCTGAGTCTGCTTCTATGGACCCTAAGCTTGTTAATGTTGCAAATCCTTTGGAGAAAGGTTGGCCTAAAGAAAGGTCAGTTGAATCTTCTTTACAGCTTTTTGTTCAAGTTGCTGATGAGTTAGCTTTAGTTGAAGGGGTACTAGTGAGGGGTGATTGTTGCGTGCCACCTTCATCCCTCAGTGTCTCTCATCAAGGAAACACATGGTGGGCACTTTTAAGGCTTTGAAACAATTTCTTTGGTGGCCATCTGTAGAGGCACATGTTGAAATGTGTGTTGAGGGATGTTCAACCTGCTCAGCTTCTGTCAAGCATTGAAAGAGACATGAAACTTCCCTCATGTCTGTTCCTTTGCCTGAGGAGCCATGGAGCAAGATTGCATTGGATTTTGCAGGCCCATTTGAACTTTTATCATCTGGACAACATTTTTTATTGGTGGTTATAGATTATTTTAGTACATGGGTGTATTTTAAATTCCCTTCTCATCCTGATACGGAGTCTGTTATTAGTTTTCTCAGAAGTATCTTTCTTATTGTAGGGGTACCTAAGGAATTGGTTTCTGAAATGGGACACTTTTTTTTGTAAAATAATGTGTACATTCTTGGAAGAACTGCACATCAAACACATCACTGCATTTTATTCTCCATCATTCAATGATTTGGTCGAGCACATGAATTGCTTTCTCAAAGAAGGCATTCAAACCGTGGTAAACATGGGTTGGGTCGCCAAGGAATTCCTTAATAAAAACGTTGGTTGTATTTGCTCACCCCACATAGCACCACGGGAGCATCTCATTTTCTTCTTTTGAGAAAAAGGTTACCTAGATGTTCCTTTTGTCCTGGGGTCGGGCATATGAACAAACAGAAAACGAATAGCTTGTTGGACGGTGTGTCTGTTCGTGTTGCCAAGAAACAAATGCAGTCTAAGATAGCATTTGACCACAGACGCAAAGTGCGTACTGGTGAATTAGCGATTGGTGATTATGTTTGGTAAAGATTCCTAAAAAACAAAAAAAGGGAGAGTCCAAATGGTCTGTTCAAGAACTTGTTAAAAGGGTTTCTAAAGGCTCAGCTTTTTTGAAAGGCAAAGGATGGGGGAGCAAAAGGGATTTAGTGAAAGTGTCTGAAGACCAAGACAAAATAATATCTCGCATAAAAAGGAGGTAGACATCTGGGGGCATATTACCAAGCAATAGCGATAATTATCGCTATTGCTTGGTTAGAGACAAAATTTTACCGCTGAGCTGCGGCGATTTTTATCGCAGATAAACCTTGGTATTACCAAGGTTTATCGCGAATGTGATAAAAAACGGCTGCAATGCATGAATATCGCTGAAAAGTCAGCGATATTCATGCATTACCGAGCTAATGCTCTTAGCCATGTTATCCACCTCCCATTGGATAACATGGCTAAGAACTGCTCCGGGCAGGTGTTAGCTTTCGGAGATAATCGCGCTTAGCGCGAATATCCCCAAAAGTTGGTAATAGGAGATAGCGATGTTAGCGAATGTTTCCAGTCGCTAACATCTTGGCACGCCCACTTTGCACGTCATTAGTGATATATATCACTGACATGCAAAGTGGGGCCCAAGATGGTCGCTTTCTCCTACTAGCTGTCGCTAACTGGTGTTAGCGACAGCTAGGTAATAGGGAGATCATTTTATCTCCTCTTTCTTGGCTTTTCAAGCCAAAAAAGCGGAGATAAACCCCCTTGATAATATGCCCCCTGATTATTTGGATTTCTCCGGAGCTGATGCAGCTTGTTCAGCATACAGCAGCACTTCGTCTGATATCCAAGACAATTGCAATCATTTGGGAAAGCCAGGCTCCTTACATACCGGTGATACTGGTTTTGAGGCAGGCTTACCTTCTTGCAGAGGGATGCTCCAAAGTGGGGATGCCTTCTTATTTCAAAGTTTATCACGTGGACTAACCCCTTGTTATCTCCAGTATTTCATTATTATTGTTTTCCTGCAGTTTTTGTTGTTGTTTTTTTGTGTGAAGAAGAAGGTGTTGTACAGGTGTTATTCTTGTTTGTAAACCTTCTTGAGCACAGCTGTGATATGCGTGAGAGCATTGGCCTTTGTTCTTCCTTCACTGCCGTCGCACCTTTGCTACCTGCAGGGGCCAGAACGTAGTGCCCATTTTATTTTCTGTTTTCCTTCAAACATGTATCGACATGCCGGTTCTTCTCCTCTGCAGGTACATGCATGTTTGATTTCAACCTATGTCGACTTTATTTATACAGTGATCCTTGACAGTTTAGTCAGTTTGCTTTTCTGCTGTGCTCTGCGGCTGTGCTCTGCTGACATGCTGTTGTGGGCTCCTTTCAATCTCACCTTCTGAAATAATACTCTTGGACCTTTTTACATGCTGTTTGAATTTGTACTTTATATAAAAGTGGTACCTCACTGAATAGACATCTGTACCACAGTACTTCTCCCCTCAGTCACAAACTCCTGTAGTTTCTCCCTCTCCCCTTCGACACAACCTACTGTAGTTTCTCCAGGACGGACTGAGAACCAAAACCGGCCCTGGCAAAGTGCTCGGCCAGCCTCCTGGGGGTGCAACCAAGCTCTTTGCCGCCCCCAGCCCCCAGGGCCCAAAACCGGCCCCCACCCTTGCGGCGCAACGGGGGATTGCCCGGTGCCCGCAACGGCTAGTCCGGGCCTGCGTTTCTCCTACTATTTCGCATCCCTTGATGTTCATCGCAACTTCTTCAGATGCCTCCCTGCCCTTCCAGGACTCTTGTTGGTCTTTTCTTCTGCCTGGTAGCTCCTCCCCTTTCTGAATGCCTTCACCCGTCCTCAATGGCATTGACCATCTATCGCTGCCAGAATTCTGGGTCTCCTTCCTTCACACAACCCCGTAGAAAGAAAGCTGATTTAGGGCAACAGGGCAGGCTCCTCGACATCATGTCCAAAGGAGGTGCGGCAGGTAAGTCTTTATCCTGTTACATCAAACACAAATGTATTCAGGTATGGTTATTAACAACTACAGCAGAGTCGGGGCTGTTGGACTGACATCCTTGACATGGTTTTCACGCAACATCTTTCTTCCGTCTGTTTTTCATGACTTTGATTTTGCTGTTTTAGGGCTGATTATGCTCTCTCCTTTAAATATAGTAACATTGGCTTACATCTAATTGTCATATCTAGTTGACTTATAAGTCCCTTGCAAAATGGTACTACATGTACCCAAGGCCTGTGAATTAGATGCTGCTAGGAGGCTTGCAGCACTGATTGTGCCACCCACTTAAATAGCTTTTCAAACATGTCTGTGGCCTGCCATTTCAGACTGAGTGTGTAGTTTTAAACTGTCATTTTGACCTGTCACACCTAGGGTAGGCCCAAAACATTCCGTTAGCAGGGTGCAGTGTATTTAAAAAGATGGACATGCACTTTTCCGTTTCACATGTCTTGGTAGTGAAAAACTCCGAAATTTGTTTTTCACTACTGCAATTCCTACCTCTCCCATAGGACAACATTGGGTTACCTTAATATATTTAATGCAATAATAACTTTCAATTGGGAGCATATAGGAATGTCGGGATTTGTAATTTAAAACCCTTTTTAATGATGAAGCCAGATTGTAAGTCACAGTTCTGAAAATGGCACTTTTAGAAAGTTGGCTTTTCCTCCTCACCATTTGGTGCCTGCACCTGTGTCCTGGGTCACATGACTAGGAATAGCTGGCAGCTGGTCTTTGCGTATTGCTCTCAGACAGTGGGACAAAGGAGAATAGGTGTTGGCAGGATGGGTCATCTCTGACTCAATGAGGGGAAGGAGCTGTTGCCTACCACATTTTCATATCACAAAGGCTCTGCCTGAGCTCACTTACTGAGGGTTGACACTTGTCTTTTGAGACAACACACAAGCACCTCTGGCAGTAGAAACTTCCAGAACCTTCTCCTACTACAAAGTGGGCACCAGGTATAAAAATTAAACCCTCAGAAACATGTCTTCAGTACACTTCTGGATCTCTGGAAGCCTCAGAAGGGCTGCAGTGCTGCTCTGCCTGAAGGACCGCTACTTTGCTGCCCTACTGCCCGAGTGAAAGGACTAGGCCTGCATCTGAATCAGGAACACCAGAGTGACTCTAAGGGCTAGTTGGTATGCCTCCTATTCAGAGCCTCAGGGACGGAAAAGGCTCCAACTACCTACAGCCCAGTACCTGGACTCTGTTTTTTGTGGATCCTACCCCCAAGTGGTGTCATTCCTGCCCGGGATCCTTTTAAATTGGACCTGAAAACTGCCAAACCAACCTAGCTATGGTTCTGTGTGTGAACAGACCCAATGCAGCATGACGCATCTCCTCGCAGCCGCTTCAGAACCGCCGCAGCATGACGCAGCCCCGACAATGAACCTAGCATCACAGCCGGCAGTCTCCTGGGAACCACTGCTGCGCAACAAATTCTCGACAAAGGCCTTCACATTGCAAGCCCCTTGTTTACAGCATCCTTGATGATGCAGGACTCCGCTTCACAGCGCTGCAGCTTCTCCAGATGGCCTCTGCGCAATGTGCCTTGGACGTGGATCTTGCACCTCTCCGAAAACCAGGATTTAAGGTACCTTGTTCAGCGGGCCTAAATCTGTCCCTCTTTCCAGCCCATGCTCCATCGTGTTTGACCTGAACTTGTAATTCTCTTGTAGTCCAGCGTGACCAGATAACCACATTTGGCAGTTTGTGCCTCCAAGCACTGTTTGCACTTACATTTTTCCAATTGAATATCTCTGGTTCCAGTGATTGGGCTTTTGTTTCTCATCTCAAATATTTTTCTGGGCAGTCCTTTCTTGAAGAAAATGTAATGAATGCATGGTGAAAATCTACTCTTCTGTGCCTAGCGGTTCAATACAGTGAACATTTTTAGGTTCTATAAGTGCCTTGAAATAAAATCTAGATGATACCTTTTTTAAACACTCAGCTAAATGTGAGATAGATGGCCTCACCCATAAACAATAGGATATATTTAGTACAAGAGGCAGAATTCTATTTGTATCCAGGAGCTTTGAAGACTTGGGCTCATTAATCCAGAATCAATCAATGCTTAGTTCAATATCAAATTGACTTTGACTATTGGTATTTGGTACATGCTTTCTGACGTCCTTAACATAGTTTGTAGAATAATTTGCATCACACAATAACTCACCAGATCTGAATGATCTTCTTTGGCGTTTGCCTTCAGCTTCTAATGTGCCTATTCTATTTATATCTATTTCTCTACACTCAGATATATGATACTCATGTCATTTTGTGAGATCTATCAGTGTAAGGGAATCATGACATTCCTTAGCACATCTACATTTTGATGATTTATAGCTAGTTAAAAGTAAATACATCCACACAGTTTTTCTCATTCATGAAAGACATGCACATTACACCATATAGTAAAGAAACGCAGATCATCATGGCTATACCTATTGAAGACAGCCAACCTTATTATAGATGTCTGTCCTGTTAGACCAAAGCTACTTCCAAAATGTTCTTAAGCAATACCTGCATATCAAGGGAACATGAAAACCAGGTGGAAGTGAGAACCATCTAATAGTATGCAGTCCATGAATGGCATGTCTGACAACCTCAGACATGTGAGTAATGTGTGCAGGTTGATGCTTTGGGGAAATGGTCATTAAGGCATCAGAACGTGTGTCAAAAAGGTATTTTCCTGGTTGCCCTATAGAAAAGGATTTTTGGGACCTACAACTTGAGTTGGGGCCACCCAGAACTCATTATGATGCTGATCAGACACATCTCCTCTTTCATTTCCATGGGCAGCAAAGGAAAATAAATACGCTAAAGTGAAAGGGTGTCCCCCTGAGTTTGTAGTCTATAGTGGGGAAGCGGTTGTGTTTTTGGCCCAAAGACATATTATCCAACATAGGACACTTTGGCCCAAAGAAAAATATGTTCCTGGTCAGTCCTATCTTCGAGAACTTGTAATAAGTGCCTCTGCTGTGCCCAACTGTGTAATAAGGTGAAAATGTTGATGTTCTTTTTTATTTTCCTTCTTAATGTTTGTGTGCTACAGACGTGTCTTTTAAAAAGATCAGATTACTAATTTTTACTACATTCTTAGCTAAATATTAGAGCTAAATATGGCTTGCCCCTCTAAGAGGACAGGATATATTTAATACAACAGTCAAAATTCTATTTGCATCCAGAAGTGAAAGGGTGTTGCCTTAGTTTTTTAGTTTAAAGCAAAGAAGCAGTTGTGTTTTTGCTTAAGGACTTACTATCTAACATAGTATGGTCATGGCATTGTCTGTTATGGACAATCCAGACTGAATGCCACGTTTCTTTGGCCCAAGAAAACATATCTTCCTGGGCAGCCTCATCTTGAAGAACTTGTAATATGTGTATGTAATGGTGAAAATCCTCTCAGCTGTTCTCAACTGTGCAATAAAGTGAAAATGTTGATGTTCTATTTATTTTTTCCTCTTAATGTATTTGGATTGCAGACATGCCCTTTAATAAGGTATGAATGATAACTTTTTACTGCATACTCACCCAGATTTCAGAAAGATGGCCTTCCCTTCAAAAGGATAGGATAGATTTAATACAACAGCTCAAATTCTATTTGTATCCAGAAGCCTCTAGATCCACAACAAATTTACTTTTGTTATTCTGCTTTCTAAAGTCCTTAACATATTTTGTCAGGTCATTTGCATCATAGAATACCATATCAGTGTTTAACGATCTTGTTAGGTGAAGACATGTGTCTACAGCTTTTAATTTGTCTACTCAGATGATATGAATGAATGAATCAATCAATCAGAGTACTTGTAGAGCGCGCTACTTACCTGTGAGGGTCTCAAGGCACTGAGGAGAGGGGGGGATGCTGCTACAGTTTGAAGAGCCAGGTCTTGAGGAGTCTTCTGAAGGCGAGTAGGTCTTGGGTCTGCCGTATGTGGGTAGGGAGGGTGTTCCAGGTCTTGGCGGCGAGGTAGGAGAAGGATCTGTCGCCGGGGGTTGTTCGTTGGATGCGGGGGACAGTGGTGAGGGCAAGGCTGGCGGAGCGGAGCTGGCGGGTGGGGGTGTAGATGCTGAGTCTGCTGTTCAGGTAGGCTGGTCCGGCGTTGTGGAGTGCTTTGTGTGCGTGGGTGAGGAGCTTGAAAGTGATCCTCTTGTCCACAGGGAGCCAGTGTAGGTCTCTCAGGTGGGGGTGATGTGGCTGTGGCGTGGGACGTTGACGATCAGTCGGGCGGAGCCGTTTTAGATGCGTTGTAGTCGTCGTAGGTGTTTGGCTGAGATACCTGCGTAGAGTGCGTTGCCGTAGTCCAGTCTGCTGCTGACCAGGGCCTGTGTCACCGTTCTTCTTGTTTCGGTCTGGATCCACTTGTCAATTATATCTATTTCTCTACACTCAGATGTATACCACATATGTGATCACTCAGTTTAAGAGAATCAGGATTTAGGCCCTAGATAGACATACCTTTTCTCATTCAAGAAAGACATGCGCATTACACCATACAGTAAAGGAGCACAGATCAACATGGCTATTCCTATATTTGAAATGGTCCATGTACAATACATTCCACCCACTACAAACGTATGTCAGACCACAGCGAGTTCCATCACCTTCGCTTTCAAAAATGTTCTTTTCTACTTTGGTAATACTTGCTTATCTAGGTAACTTGTTTACCAGGTGAAAGGGAACCTCATCAACTAGCATTCAATCCAACTGTAAATAATGTGTGTAGGTTGATGATTAGGGGAAATGATCATTGAGGCATGAAAACGTGTCAGCCAAAGGGTGTTTCCTGCTTCTCACCATATACAACCGTTAGAGAAGTAGCTTTGGGGGTGTTTAGGTGTGACAGCCCCAAAATAAAAACACTCTTGGCTTGGTAATTGTATATGGGGGGCTTGACCCAGTGTCTGCTATAGCTATGTTGGTTTTTCTCATTGGTCTGATTTCACTAGGACATTTTAACTTGGTCATTTTTTAGGATCAGAAACTTAAGTATATATAATGACCAGTTTACCAAAAAAGTAGTAAATCTGCACCCTTAAAACTATACCTTGAATGGAGGCAAATTTACTACTTTTTGACAGTCACAAACATGGGCAATAATAGGTTTGGAAAGTTGTGCTAGTCTGACTATTCCTGGTATACTACTGGTAATTAAACCTGTAGCAGCAGGTCATTAGAACATGAAGGGGTGGGGCCACACATTCACAGTCATCCACATGCATGTGCACACATTTATATCACACACTCACATAAACACATACATTCATATGTACACTTGCGCTTATGTCCTAAATATTAAATAAATAATACTTATCATCTGCTGCGTCTTGGGTGGCAGGAGGGAAGTCGCTGAGATTCCAGGAAGATTGGGACTGCCGCCCCCTCTTGTTGGTTGATGTTTGGTGAATGATTGAGAGGAGGCGGTAGTACTTGACTTTTCAGAGAGTGGAATGATGCCAGTGAGACTTCCTGACCCCACCCCACTCTGTGACGAGGTATCAGTGATAGACACTTGGCCCTGGGCGCTCCAGGACTTAAAACTGAAGCACCCAGGTCTGAGACTGTCAGTGAGACTCTCCTATGACATGAAGGGGAGGACCTCAAGACACTGGCTGAGGAGGTCATGCCTACAGGGCTGTGATACTTCAGCCTGGCAAAGTTCAGTTCAGGCAGCCAGGCGCCTGCATATTTAAAGCATGTATTGCGCAAGATTGACCCACTTGAACAAAAGAGTGTCTGTCAGGCTGACCTTTGATTAGCCTGACAGACACACTTCATGTCAGAAAAAAAGTGGGGGGGTGGAGCCTTCCACCATCAAGGATGGGCCACTTCTGAATTAAGCACCCTAAATGTGATGGGAAGAATTCTTGGAAATAGTCTAGCTATTGACAATCGCTTGGCGCAGCATTCCAGTGCATTATTTTTCACCCACTGTGCCACTCTAGACAGAGGGTCTGATTTAGGGTTTTTGTGATGGAGTATAGGTATACAGGTTGACAGAGGATTTTGTGAGAAAACCTGCCTTTGCTCTACCCTAGAAATTTAGAGATGTCCATCGACTCTGCTGACATCTCTAATAATTGTCTGGAGTCGCTGTCATAGTGTTTCCTATCAGTGTAGGAAATGTTTGAAGAATGGCTCCAATAACCATGATGGATAGCCATCAAACTTTTTCAAAGTTTTTTATTTTTCAAAAACAAACTC
This sequence comes from Lissotriton helveticus, assembly GCF_964261635.1. Classification (NCBI taxonomy): domain Eukaryota; kingdom Metazoa; phylum Chordata; class Amphibia; order Caudata; family Salamandridae; genus Lissotriton; species Lissotriton helveticus. The sequence goes on along the minus strand of NC_136060.1, from coordinate 241,227,529 downwards.
CTCGGGCATGAGTGTGTGGAAACATGGAAAAACGAATGACCTCTGCACTATGGGAGATTTGCATGGTGTATTTGTCACTTTACTATTTTTTCTTTTTTTTACCATCCCTCACAGCCAGGATGTACATCCTGGGCAGTTCTGTCTGGCCGTCGGAAATATTTTCACATCACTAGAGTACGTTTTGCTCCAACAGATTCATCCAACTCAAAATCAGGTGGACAAAACTTGAGTTTGACGACAGAATTCCCTCTCTTCCAAACTCTAAGTCAGGCACCGAGGCCCACTTAATGAAAATCTGTAATCTGCTCCTCATAGGAGCAATCCATCCCACACCTTGGTCATCTAAACCACTGACCCTGCACTCCAATAGTTTTTCAGTTGGGAAATGTGTGATTCACACTTCCTGAATTTCACTGAGTAAACTGAGCCACTGATAAAAATTGAGACTTATAGCTTGAGCTGGGGCAAGCCAGACCTCGTTGTGATACTGGTGAGAGGCAACTCCACTTTCATTACCTTAGGCAACAAATAAACATAACATACGTTGAAGTAAAAGGGTTTTACAAGGTTTTTTTAGACTAAAATGTGCAGTTAGCACAAATATATTGGCAATTATGCCAAATCGATTTGGCATATTTACCACACTACCCATTGTGACTAAGCCATGTTCGAGCTTGCCACATTTACATTTCTGAACTTTCTTTCAAATGTATCAGACCTAGCTAGAATGCACTCACTTCAGAGCCATGTTTCTAGGCTTCTTGTGTACACACCCATTGCTATTAGGCAAATCAAATACCGGTTTCTCCCTTCTACATTTTCATTCAGCAGTATTTTTTGACATATTGAGGAGGAGTGATCTCCTAAAGGCCTGTAAAATTCATGATTTTTGATTAGTTGCTTCCCATGTTAGAGGACACTCTTGAACCAACTTGCTTTATCAGTCATTAGAGTCTCAGCTTAAAGACTTTCCAAGCAAATCCCATGAGCGATGAATATCACTTTAGATATCTATATGTTTCCATATGACTATATAATATTATAAACCTCTCTGAAAATTAGTTGTATGCACTTGTGGTAATCCCGGTGGCACCCTTGAACTTCCCTGTTTTAGAGAAGGACTTAACTTTTTAAAGCCTCTATACAGCATGTAACTATGTTCATATGTTCCTAGATTTCTTCTTACCCTGTTCTAACTGATTGTAAGCTGCACTGTTAGTAGATATAAAATGTACACAATAGGGCTGACATACTGGATAATTAACCATATGTCCCACTCTGCAGAATTGTGGCACTCCAGCTAAAACATTTTTTAACATCAGAGTTTGGCCTAAATGCAACTTGTGAAGATTCATCTAATGCACCATCCTTAGCTGTCACACATTATACTTCATGCAGTTATTGTCCCAGCTGGGCTCTACATGCCTTTTCACAGTTGGTTATGACTCGCATAAGCATCTGGTGACATTTGTAGGAAGCAGGAGAAGGCAAGTACTAATAGTATGGTAAAAACACCAACCCTGTTGTTCCGTAGTTACAGGCCTTTTTTCTCTGAAGATCACTCTCCCCTCGGTGTAATCTTGGGATTAGTAAATGTTCCTTGAGTCAACAGTGTCAATAAAGAGAGCATTGCTCAGTCTCTTGCATCTTACCTCGAGTATGCACTCTGTAATCACCATGTCTCAGATGGATGTGGTTTTCAATGACTTTTGACAGGAGCAGGAGTGGGTAAGGGAGTTTCAATAAATGCCATCTCTTGGACAGGGGCTTCAGGGTCTCAAGTCGCTGGAGGTCACTGCCCAAATTCATCTGCTGACTGCTTCATATCGTGCCTTTGTACCTGAACATTCAGTTGAGGCATCAGTGCTTGTGGCATCTGCAGTGATTGAGATGTATTAGGATTTTTAATTCTCTGTCTTTGTGCATGTTGCGCCTGGACCATGTTGTTTCCCTGAGACTCTGCATACCCTCCATTCAGTAACTGATTTCCAGCATTATTCACATTAAAACAGCACTCGCATTTCCAATACCCTAATTTTCTGCACATGTGACATCGTTTTTTTCCTGAAAGCTAATTTATCAACACCAGTTCTAGAATCTGCTGGCAAACCATGACCTACATGCTGTGACTGAAAATTCTGCTGTTGAAAACCATTAATACCTTCCCTCATCTGAACTTGATTATATCCTGCCTGTACAGGAACTGTGTTTTCAAAACCTGATGGATTCTGACCTTTATGCATAGCTCTCATTTGTTAGACCATCAATTGCTCTTTGTAATTCTTATAATTTACATCATTCTCATCTCCACCATACTTAGCAGAATGCAGGATGTCACCAACAGGTTTATTTTTTTCATCAGATTAATTGCTGATGAATCACAGAAGAAATCTCAGGTCTCAAACCATTCACAAATCTGTAAACAAAATGCCATATCTTTCTCTACCACATTTTCCATTTGACTGTACTATTTGAAAGTCTGTAACAATTCTTACAATAGGCATAAACAAATTCTTTAAGTTCTTGGGTCGCTCTGTCAATCTTTAACCAATCAATCTCTTTAGGAGAAATCTTGATGATTTATTACCTGTTGGTATTTCTTTTATATTACTGGAGATGGTGTGCCAGTCCTGCATCCTGCCAATACATCTCCTGAAACCATAATGTCAAACAAGGTATTCAAAGAAATCCATGGAACTTTTGACATTTTATACAAACCTTTCAAATTGCCTGTACCATTCCTCTGGATTGTCTCCCAATTTCAGAAATTAATTTGTAAATGACAAAATATCAGACCTTTTTCATGGAACACATACTTAAACTCCACCAGATGATTCCCTCATAGGTAGAATCTGTATTTCTCCATCTCCTCATCAATCACAACTGAAGGTGGTGTTATGATTTGCAATGTACCCCAATATAGACCCGGATAGTCTCCTAGCCTTTTACCTACATTTACCCTGCCATTGCTACTACAAAACAGTTATTGGTGCTGACCTTTTTCCTAGTCAGGTGCAGCATAAATGTTGTGTGGTTGTCCCTGAAAACTAGCCACTTTCATTATGCATGAGGATTCTCAGAATCCTAGCAGGATTACCATTGTCTGCATAATAACTGTGTATCAGGTTTGTCACTATCGTCATCCTCTGCTGAGATGACACAGCAAAGTAGAAACCCTGAGGGTACCTTTTGGGTATAAAATCACCATATCTTTACTGGGGCAGGCAGAGGAGAAAAACTAAAGAAACAATTGATGGACGGAATGCTGAACAATGCAAACATTCACCCCCAGGCACAAGGATCTGGGTTTAATCCATCATTCTTGTGCTCACCAACGCCACCCCAGTTTGGACCCAGCCATTAGCAAATCAGTCTTGACCGGCCGAAAAGAACCTGGCAGGCTGACGCAAACGGGCAACTTACAGGACGGACTTTCTGGCCAATGACCATTTAGCTGTGGCATTCCCGGATTAGTTGTAAGTGGGAAATCGACAATGAGCTCCGTGGCAGTTTTGACCCAGGAGAGCTTTGCTGAACATCGCAATGGCTTGACTACTCAACAGGCGAAGGTTTTAGGCTCTAAAGATGAAAACGACTCCCCGACCTATAAAGATGCCTTTCCTCCACTCTCCGAGAAGGTTGGCAACGAAGCAGCTCAAGGACCCGCTGGGGCTTGGAGCAAAATCCGACCCATCAAAACTTTGGTTATCACTCAGGTCTTTCATGTGCCTTTGGAGGGGCGGAAGTACAAGGACATGAGCCAGTTTGGGGAAGGGGAGCAGGCCAAGATCGGTATGGATATCATGCAGAAGACTGGAGCACTCCTAGAGCTGTCACTTGCTAAGGATCAAGGGTTCTCCATCATGGTATCCGGCAAGCTTGAAGAAGTTATGAAGGCCCGGAAAGAGATAGTCACCAGACTTCAAACGCAGGCCTCTGCAACCGTTGGCATACCAAAGAAGCACCATCACTTTGTCATTGGTAAGAACGGTGAAAAGTTTCAGGACCTGGAGCTCAAAAATGCCACTAAGATCCAGATCCCTCGCCCTGAAGACACCAGCAACCAGATAGAGATCACTGGAGCCAAGGAAGGCATTGAAAAGGCACAGCATGAAATCCTGCTGATCTCTGCCGAGCAGGATAAGCGTGCCGTGGAATGCCTAGAAGTGGAGAAGGTTTACCATCCCTTTATTGCTGGCCCCTACAATAAACTGATGGGCGAAATCATGCAGGAGACTGGGAAGCGCATCAACATTCCAATACCATGTGTCAATAAGACTGAGATTGTCTTCACGTGCGAGAAGGATCAGCTTTCCCAGGCTATGGCTCGTATCAAGAAGATTTATGAGGAGAAGAAAAAGAAAACGACCACAATTGCTGTTGAAGTGAAGAAGTCTCAACATAAGTATGTCATTGGTCCTAAAGGCAATTCCCTGCAGGAGATCCTGGAGAAAACTGGAGTCTCAGTCAAGATACCACCTACTGATAGCAGCTCTGAGACGGTGATATTGCATGGCGAGCCTGAAAAGCTGGGCCAGGCATTGACAGAATTGTATGCCAAGGCCAACAGTTTCATTGTCTCATCCGTTTCTGACCCATCATGGCTTCATCATTTCATCATTGGCAAAAAAGGGAGGAACTTGGCAAAAATCACTCAGCAGATACCAAAGGTGCCATAGAGTTCAGTGAGGGAGAGGATAAGATCACCATTGAGGGCCCCAAAGAGGAGGTGAACTTGGCTCAGGAACAAATGGAATCCATGGTGAATGATTTGATTGCTCGCATGGATTTTACAGAGATCATTTTAGACCATCGATTTCACAGACATCTCATCGGAAAAAGCAGAGCCAACATTAACAGAATCAAGGAGCAGTACAAGGTATCTGTGAGAATCCCTCCCGACACTGAAGCAACCTGGTCCGTATTGAGGGGGACCCCCTAGGGAGAGCTGCTGGAACCTGCATCACGCATGGAGAATGAACGTAGCAAAAGATTTGATCATCGAGCAGAAATACCATCGAACTATCATTGGACAGAAAGGGAAATTTGCGACAAATTCCCAGAGGTTATCATCAACTTTCCAGATCCAAACAAAAGTGACATTGTGCAGTTACCTGGGCCCAAGAATGAAGTGGAGAAATGTGCCAAGTACATGCAGAAAATGATGGTGGATCTGTTTGAAAACAGCTATTCTTTATCTGTCCCCATCTTCAAACGGCTCCACAAGAATATTATTGGGAAAGGAGGTGCCAACATCAAAAAGATCTGCGAAGAATATAACACCAAGATTGATCTCCCAGCGGAGAACAGCAACTCAGAGATAATCGTAATCACAGGCAAGAAAGAGAACTGCGAAGCCGCCAGGAACCGTATCCTGGCTGTCCAGAAAAAGCAGACTTCCATCTTTCATCCTGCGATGTGGAGGAGTCATCTAACCTCATCTAACCTCTCACCGGAAAGGGAAGGGAGGAGGAGTCACGATCCAACTTGGCTGCTCAGAGCCTCTGTTCCGCTGAAGCCCCGCTTTCATCAACTAAGTGAGGCTCTTAATTCCCCACCTAAACAACTGTTTCAACCATCTCCGGACATCGGATGGTCAGGAGCGTCTGACGCTGTGACCGCCGTTCCAACCGGTCATAGCAACACAAGGTTTTTGGAGAAAATCTCACCCGGCGTTTTAACCTCAAGATGGCGCCTGAGAAGGAACGGACCTGCTTTTTGAATGACTCAAAGCAGATCCATGGGAACTTTTACCGAACTACCTACTCCCCACTCTACTCCTCTCCACATTCCTGCTACTGACCTCTGCCCTCACCTGTCCTGGCCCTAGTCCCCACTCTGTTTACCTGTGAATTTTCCCTCATCATTTGAGATCTAGCTATTTTGTCTGATGCCCGATGGAGCTACCTGGTTTAGCTATAGAGGAGACAGGTCGGGGATTCCCTCCTTGGACGTCACCTACCCAGTCGGTCTTTAGCCAGACTTCCTTTCGTCTCTCCTGTCGTCTCTTCCCGCATCCACCCTCTATTTATGTCTCTCCTTCTCACCTCTCTCAATGTATTGAGATTGAACTATTTTGTCTGATGCCAGATGGAGCTACCTGGTTTAGCTATAGGGGAGATGGGCCGTGGACTCCCTCCTTGGTCGTCACCTACCCAGTCGGCCTTTAGACAGATTTAATTTCATCTCTTCCCCTCTCCTCCCTTTCTCACCTACCCTGTCCCCTCCCCTCTACGCTCCATTTATTTTACCTTCCATGGGCCATATGTATCATACTTCCGTTTTGCGAATTCCAAATAGCGAATTTTAAGGAATCGCTATTTGGAATTCGCAATACGGTATGTATGTACAAAATCGCTATTTAATAGCGATTCCTTACCATTCCTAATTTGCGATTAGCAAATTGCTAATCACAAATTACCCATTCATTTCTATGGGCCAGGAGGCCCATAGGAATGAAGGGGCAATTTGCGATTAGCAATTAGCTAATCGCAAATTAGGAATTTTTTCAAGGGTGCAGGGGTGTCTCAAGAACACCCTGCTGCACCCCTGAAAAAGACATTTGGGGGCATATGGCGCACATACATGCCCAAAGGGCATGTATGGGCGTCATATGGCACCTTTTGTTTTTTGGAAAAAAGATTTTTGAAAAGAATTCGCAAATTACCACCAACTAGAAGTTGGTGGTAATTTGCGAATCCTTAATGGCATTTTTTGAATATTTTTTGTTTAATACATTGCATTTAAGGAATCGCAAAATTTGCGATTCCTTAAGTGCAATCGCAAAATAAGGAATTGCAAATTTTGCTATTCCTTATTTTGCATCAAACATGTTTGATACATACCATTTGTCTAATTAGCATTCGCAAAGGCCGAAATTCGCAGAATTTCAGCCTTTGCGAATGCTAATTAGCTTGATACATATGGCCCCATGTTCCTTAAATGTTTCCCATTGCGACCTAGCTATTTGGCCACAGCCCGGTGGAGCTACCTGATAGCTATAGAGGAGATGGGTTTTGAGACTTCCCCCCTCGACCGTCACCTACCCAGCCGGACTTTGGGCAGACTTTCCTTCGTCTTTCTGCCGTATCTCCTCCCACCCCTGTTGTATAGCATTTTAGGACTCTAGTGTAATTTTCCAGATTCATGCCCTTATATAAATATAAAATACCATATCCTTATATAGGCATATAAATCATAACCATATTAAGACATAGCTCAAGTAGTCCTAATACGGCTTGGCTACTTCCACCAGTTCCGAAAATCTACAACGATTTCTTGGAAAAACCCGCCTTCAGCAGTCAGGGACTTCCCCCTGCATGAATATTAAGTTATCCAAGAAATCATGGAGTTTTCAGAGAATTACGTCTCTGATGATGTTATTATGTCCAATCTTATGTCAAACTCGGCACCTTCAAGGTATAAATATGCCCACACTTGTCCAAATAAACACACAGTGGTTTGGAGCAGTTCGACTATCTACTTGCCCGACGCGCCCTGCTGCAGCAAGTGCCGAAAGAAGCAGACCCTCCAGCTGACGCACAGAGAGACGCTGTACTTTCTCCTGCCGAGAAATCCAGCTCCAGTGTTTCCAGGCTACCCTTGTGGGTTACTGGGAAATCGAGTCCTGGGAGAGATATACACGATCTCCTACATTCTAAACCAAGCTATGGAGCTGATTAGACCCTAAGAGAATTCTTGGAATAGATTCTTGGCAAATAACACTAAAACTAGGCTACACCCTACTTACTTCTTACCTTGTACTAGACCTAGGTTAGGTACACCAGGGTAGGCGTATTTTAGAAGCACCAGTTGAGTACTTTTAGTCATTATTTATCACTGTATGTATTTTATGCATTTTAGGTATCTTATGGCTTAGAAACCATATCATGCTTTTACAGTACTATTTTATAATACTCTTCGTATTATATGCTCTGTACTTTACAGCAAGTAAATTTATGATTGCAGCTGTTCATTTCTTATGCTTGAGAAAGAAGACTGTTCAATAAATACACTTTTATTTAAAACGCCTGTCTCTCTATTTCTCTGCACCTCTGGTGAAACGAAGCATGCCATATCAAGGGCCACATTCTCGACCAAATTTAGTCTTATAACTCGGACCTCTCACCTCCTAACATTTCTCCCTGTATATGGTCCGACCACCATCTGATCGACTTTACAATCACTTTCAGTAGTTGGGCAAAGACCCCTAAGATAGAGGGAGGACTAACCAGAAAGTGGAGAGCACTGGATACTCAGGAGTTCATCAAAACTCTGGCTAGTTCCGCCCCCTCTGTCAATCCCAACTCCAATGTGGATTCTATGGATGAAGAGATTGGTTATTTGCGGCTAGCGACATCCATGCTCCGCTTACTAAATTCTCTCAGGCCAGACATTCTGAAGCCTATAAATGGTTCACTAGTGAACTGAAAAAACAGAAACTATTGCTCCGGCAATTGGAAAGAAAATGGAGGCATGAGTATGACAGTAAAGATAGACAGCTCTATCTGTCAGCCTATAGGGACTATAAGAAAGCAATTCTGGTAACCAAGACCTCTTATTTCACAACTAGGATTCTCACTGCCCCTAATAAATCCAAAGAAATTTTTAGGATTGTGAACGAACTCCGCAACGATGACAGAACATCACCCTGTCAGGCCCCCACTCAAATGCAGTGTAATCTGCTGAACATCTTCTTTGTGGAAAAAATTGAAACCATCAGGGCCAGTATTCCGAGTACTCCGATTACCTCTCAGGGGAAGCCTCTGGACAACAACTCCCACAACCCCTCGACTCTGAATCACTTCACCGCTCTACGTTAGGACACTTTACTAGATTTAATGTCCCGAGTAAAATCAGGTTCCCCAAGGGACTGCTGTCCTCCTTCTGTCCTTAAGGATACTGTTGGACCCGGGCCTTTGTGGCTGGTTCACCCCTGAACTTTTTGCTTTTGATGGCAACCTGGCGTTCATGATTTCTGGCTTGGCGCACTTTTTTCCTGGGTCCCAGAGTAAAGTGCGTGCGTGTGGTGAGGCTGGCCTGCCCTCCCATAGGAATGCATGGGGAATGTGTGTGTCCCTGATGCGTGGGGAGTGCAGGCTCGAATTTGGTATGTGCGAACTCGTGAGAGTGAATGCTTCACAATGATGTATGTGGCATGATTGTGTCTTGTGTACAAATGCCACTTCTAGACATTGATGTGTGTGTGCAGTGAGGGTGCTGGAGCGTGATTGGCTGGAGCTGGCTGGCAAGCCTGGCTCCAGGAAGTCTGGATGGGTCTGCCCAGGAGTGAGTGGTGAGATCAGCATGAGTGATGTGTGGGAGGGCTGAACCTGGTTCCTGATGGGGCTGGGCTTTTCCCACACAATGCTAGCTCCGCCCCCCTGTGGGGTGTCTAACGACCCTAGCCTCCCCAGTGAATGAAAGGGGTGGTTGGGCCATCAAGGGTGCTTCAAAACCAGCTGCGACTGGTTTCCCCCCACCCTGCACCCTGAGACAAAGGATTTACCTGTATAAGAAGGGGCTGTGTCCCCTTACAATTTGTTCTGTTCCAGGATCCTGCCTGAGGGGGCTGCTGCTGTTGCTGGGCCAGAGGACCGCCACTTGGCTTGTCTCCCTGCCTGGAGACCCAGTGAGCTGGCTCTGGGCCCAGCCTTGCCCCCTGCCTACCTAAGGACTTTGCTGGAACTCTGCCCTGCTGAGGACACCTGGGAGCGCTGTGCTTGTGCTCCCAGCGCCTGGGAGTGCTTTGGACTTTCCCTGGAGCGCCTGGAACCGCTTGATTTGCCTTTAGCGCTTGAGAGCGCTTTATTTTTGGTCCTAGCGCTGGGGAGCGCTTTTGTACACAGCCGGTGCCCACCCGGCATTGGCCCGCATTTTGCGTGAGGAGCGGCGTGGCGCGGTGCGGCGCGGCGCGGCTGCCCACCCCGCCAGGGACCTGGTGCAGTTGGTTTGGCCCCATATCGAGTGCCCACCTCGATTCATTGCTTATTTTAGACAAGCCGGTGCCCACCTGGCATTGCCCCGCGAAATTGTCACCGCTGGCCGGCCCGGGACACCCCCGTGACGTCATCCACGTCATCCCCCGGGCCGCGCTGGGATTGGCTGCCGGCCTGAGGTCTGACCCGGAAGTCAGGCAAGCTTTGGCGGGACCGCGGGACAACAGGAAGCCTCCGTCTTTCCCCCGGGGCTCCCAGGAGGAGGGAGAGCCCCGGAATGCTGCAGGGAGCGAGGCTCCCTTGTCGAGAGGAGAGCGCTGTGTCCGGGCCCCGGAGGAGAGGAGCCCCGCTCACGGCACCAGCGTGACCGACGTCAGCCCCCGCCACAGGAAGCCGGGGAGTGGGACATTCCTTCTTTGAGCCTAGGGGGCTCACACGTCACAGAGGCTCGAGGCAGCATTTAGTGTTTTTGAGTCCCCCTGAGAGGGGACTCCAATGTCCAGGGGCATGTTGGTTGAGGAGCCCTGAGAGGTTCCTGGAGCGCATTTGTTACAAGCCCACGAGAGGCTCCGAGGCATTTCTCCGAGCCCGAGGGCTCCAACCAGGTGGCATTTCCTCATGTTGAGAGCCCAGAGAGGCTCGAGGGGCACTTTGATAGTCAGAGCCTGTCGAGGCTCCAACGAGTGGAGCATAACTTGCTTTAGAGCCCACGAGGCTCCACCCCCGCATTTTGTTTGCAGAGCCCTGAGAGAGGCTCAGGGGCACAGTTGTTCTGGAGGGTAGAGCCTGCGAGGCTCACAGGTGGTTCTTGGGCCCCTGTATTCTTTCCGAGAGCCCAGAAGAGATCCTACAGCTGCCCAGCACTTTGTGGGCAGCTGCCACGTTTAGGCCCCCCGGACACTGGGACACAGGGCGTCCTAGCCCCAACAAGGCCCGAGGGCCTAGGGACTGCCACAGGTTGTGGCTCATGTGAGTTTTGCGCAATTGCTTGTGCTGGCACCTCTGAATGTGTTTTGATGCATCATGTGTTTTTCCTTGTTTTTACACCGCTGAATGTAGGTTCTGCATCATGTGTTTCCTTCATTACACCTCTGAATGTGTTTTGATACATCATGTGTTTTCTTTCCCTACACCGCTGAATGTTAATGCATCATGTGTAATGTTCCTATGCTTATACCCCTAAATGTTGGTGATTCTTAGGTGGTTGTTTTTCTCCTAGTGCAGGTGTTGCTAGTGAGGTCTTGGTTCCCTGCGCAATACTTTCCTAATGTGGTTAGGGTTGCGAAGGAGGTACTTACCCGTTACCAGTAAGTGTGCTAACTTGTTCTAAAAGTGTTCTATGTGCTAATTACTATTCCTAAAAAGTGATGATTCCTGACAGTGGTCCATGTGGCCCTGTCTTGTACATATCCCCTGTAAATTCTGCCCGTGCCTGTTGGCACATTGTAAAATGTGTGTTCTTATCTAATGTGTTTTGGTATAATACAAAGGCTATTTTTATATAACCTTGTGTGGAGTTTCTTTTGTGGTGGGCCTTGGGAGTTGTTGCTGGGTGCGCGCGCAAACACTTAACCTACATAGCCTCCAAGTTTAGCCTGTCTGCTCGCGTCACGTTACCTAGAGGGTGAGCTGGGGTTATCTTGGTGTGTGACTCCCTTGCCCTGACGTGGAAGTGGTGGTCTCTGACTGACTCTGGCGCAAGCCTTGTCCAGCCAGAGATCCTGTTTCTAACAGATACCTTTGCAGCTCTACCTCATTGTATTCTTCCTCTCCTTAACAAATCTTTAAGAAAGGGAGAAGTACCTAGAGCTTTTAAAACTGCCACCTTAGTCCCTCTCCTTAAAAAACCCGGAGCTGACCCCTCTAACCACTCCAATTATCGCCCTATTTCCCTCCTTCCATTCTTTGCTAAAATTCTGGAGGCCCATGTATGTGGCTAGCTGCCTCTCTAAGTTCATTGAGGAAAGAGATTACTTGGAGCCTAACCAAGCTGGCTTCCGCCCGTCTCATTCCACCGAATCAGTTATTTTGGCAGTGATGGACACCCTAAGGGCTAAGGCTGACTCAGGAACCCTGCACTCCCTGGTGCTCCTGGATTTATCGGCAGCGTTCAAAACGGTTGACCATACCATCTTATTGAACTGTGTCGAACAAGCTGGCATACGGGGCGCTGCCTCTCAGTGGTTAAAATCCTTTCTGACGGATAAAACTCAGACAGTACGTCTTGGGAACTTCCCTGCCCCTAATCGCTCCATGTCCTGTGGGGTCCCACAGGGCTCCTCCCTGACCCCAATATTATTCAACCTCTACATCAGGCCTCTGATTCACTCTCTCAAAAACAGGGGAATCACGGTCTTCAATTACGCAGACGATCTCCAGCTTGTATTCTCGCTGGAGTCTCCTAGTGCTGCTACCAAATTCCAATCTACAATGTGTCACATCAAGCACTGGATGGATGCAAATCAATTGAAGCTCAACCCCGGTAAGACAGAGCTGGTGTTACCTGGGAAGAGTCCCACTAATTGGGGACCCCATTTCTGGCCGGCCGAATTAGGTCCTTCCCCAGCGCCCTCGCCTTCCATGAAGAGTACAGGGGTAACTATAGACTCCGATCTCACTATGAGAGGAGAGGTGGGCAGCGTGGTTTCCACCAGCCTTTTTCAACTGCGCAAAATCAGAAAAATTTCACACTTACTATCCTATCCAGCCCTGGTTCAAGTGATCATTGCTCTGGTACTGTCACGTCTGGACTTCTCCAATTCACTGTACACTGGCCTTCCTGAGGGCCTGCTTAACCGCCTCCAAATGGTCCAGAACCAGGCAGCAAGACTGCTCTTCAAACAGCCGAAATGGCAATCGGCCCGGCCTCTTCTGGTCAAACTACACTGGCTGCCCATAGTACATCGTGCCACGTTTAAGACGGGATGCATAGTCTTTAAAACACTGCACTGCAAGAGTCCAAAATTTCTGTAAAATCGGATTACCAAATATGCCCCCACACGTAACCTCCGATCTGCTCACCATCATCTCCTCACCACCCCCACCATCAAACTAAAAAGGCAGGGTGGACGCAGGTTCTCTTACCTGGCACCAAGGCTATGGAATTCACTCCCATCCCCAATTAGGAACTGTGACAACTTGCTGTGCTTCAGAAAGGCCTTAAAGACATGGCTCATTGTGCAACCTTACTAAGCTTGGCCCGCCTCTGGGCTAGCTGGCACACACACAATTAAGTTTAGTATATTCGGTAGAGACCTAGTTGACTTCAGTCCTACGTCTAAACTACAGGATACACTATTCCAATGCGCAGAACCTATTGGGAATATAGGAACTACACTACACCCATTTACTCTTACCCCCTTCCCCTCTGCACTTCACTTATCTTGTTTTCTATGCTCCTGTAATTGTTTGTCTAGCAACTGATGTAAATTGGAACTGATGTAATCTTGTAATTTTGTGGAACCTCATGTAAAGCGCTCTGATACCTCTGGGTCTAGCCAGCGTTATATAAAACGCTTAAAATAAATAAAATAAATAAAAATAAATCCAGCCCGAACTGCCAAGCTAGGCCCTCCCTGGACAGGAAACAAGCATCCTCGGACTGGGTTCGGGGCATCGCCCCTCATCAGCCAGGCTAGCTTGAATCCTGTAGGGCAGTGAGCACGGGACCCACATCTGGGCATACCCTTCCCTCACAGGGAGATAAATACAAAAGAAACAATTGATGGACGCAATGCTGAACAATGCAAACATTCACCCCCAGTCACAAGGATCAGGGTTTAATCCATCATTCTTTTGCTCAGGGGAAAAAGAATTCCATGCTGATACGCTGACACAAGACGCTGAGCTCCCTGCATGCAGATACTCCAGCACGCAGTGGACTGACATAACTCGTGGTGAGTCCATAATGAGACCAAGACAGGCTCCTTCATTCTCTCACATCAGGTATTAGGGTTGGCTTCATCCTACGGGTATTCTTGGCAATATACCTACATACATGCTAGGTACATTTAGGCTTATTAGGGTTAGCATCATAGAAGTATGGATTACTATTGTTGTGTATCTATATACCTGCATATATCCATTGTTTTATCACCATGGTAGAATTCTACCATCTATTTACTCTATTGGTGCTTATCACTGTTTATATCTGTTTGTGTCTTATGGTTGTTGCAGCCCATGTATTTTACACTTTAATGATGCTGGTTTAATAAATGCTTATCGAAAACTTCCTCATCGTTTATTCTGTGTATCTCTCTGAGACAGAGTGAGCACGAGTGCCTGAGTGAAAATTACTGTACTGTTTTCATGATCCCTCAGGGGTCAGGGTTGTCATGTTCGATAGTTGCCAGAAACTATTTGCTCCTTGGTAAGAGGGGTTCACAGTGGCACTATGAGAAAGCTGGTTTACAGGCAAACATCCGGTGGGGTTGTCTGGAATCAGTTTGAACACCAGTCCCACTGTTTATGTTGTGTAGTCCCACAGATCCTGTATAGCTTTATAGAAACTATACAACAGTTTCTGCATTCTAACTCTCCTAGTTTCCTTCATTTTTGATGATCTAACTTTCCATTTCTCTCTCTCTGTCGTGGTGAGCCTCAGCAAGGCCTACCAGTGCTAGGGGTTTGCCTTTCTTTGCATCTCATACCAATAGGAAAGAAGTTGGCACGGAAACTGGAATATAAAACAGAGTACTTTATTAACCTCATGAGGTGGAACCACATTCACACAACACCCTTTGTTAGTGTATGAAGTAGCACACTGAACTGAAGGAGCATGGTCCGTATATACCCACAAAGGGGCTCGAAAGAAGACGGTACAAGTACAGAACGAAGGTTTTAGGTACATATAAGGTCTTACAGAATATGCACAATCAACAAGTGGGAGGAGCTAACAGTTGCTAATTCTAGTAAACACATCATGACAGTTACTGACTATAACAGCTGCACAGACAACTGTAAACTCAACTGAGCATGTGCAAAGTAGAAGAGGCTAAATATATCTTGTCACTAGGCAGAATACAAGAGCAGACAACAGAAAGGTAGGCAGAGCACATGGTGATCACGAGGTAGCACATGGCATACAAAATGGCTGCCAAATCCAAGATGGCTTCAGCTAGATGCTAACCCCATTCGCTGCCAAATTACAACATCTCGGTCAATTTCTTGATCAGTGTCATTAATTCCTTAATCTGTTCCATCACTCCAGCTTTCCTCATGTTAGCAACATCTCTGTTGCTAAAGTGTAATCTGCATGTCCTTTGCAAAACCTTTGATCTCTGAATATCAATGTCTTATTTCTGAGCCAATGTAATCAATTTCTCATGTGTCAATCTAGCTCATCGGGTAATGTCTTTACAGAGAACCAAAAGTTCCTACTCCTGTAAGGTATCCAATCATGATGGACTAAGATTTCCCCAAATCATTTCTTTTAACTCTACCTTTAGCTAGCTTACATCTACTGTTTTTCCCTTTCCTAGTACAGGAAAAGTTTCAGGACTTTGATTATTAATCGGGGTGCTAAATCCTTTGAGCCACTCATCAAATTATTCAGGAGATAAATTCTGAATATTCTCTTGGAATATTTGAATGCAAATCCCCATTGGTCAAACTTCCAATCATTCCAGGTTGCCTAATAAATGTGGATGTATCAGGAACTGACATTTCCATTAGCACAGTCATTCCAGAAGCATTTTAACTCATTTCAGATAGTTCACTTTTTCTGGGGAGATAAAAAGGTGGCAACCTCTGAACCATTTGGTGTGTAGGGTCAGATTCTGTCTGATTTGGAATGTAACCTGTACTCTTAGTACCTGTAGTATTGCTTCAAGTCGGAACCATAGGCATCTCAAGCAAACATCTCATGTCAACTGTAGTAGATTACCATGTGCAGGATTCACTCCACTAGATACAGTCAAAGTATTGACAGTATTTACTTGTGACCAAGGTTTATAAAGCGATACAACAGGTCCAACAGTAACATGAACGGTTAAAGCATCTGGAGCATTTGATTCAAATTGGTTAAATGGAGCTGGTATTTCTGCCCCCACCACTTATAGAACAAACAAGTGTGGTCTCTGTGATATTAAAGACCTTACAGGGGCATTTGGAATCTCAGCAGTGTTCCCATTTGTCAAAGTCTCACTCTGAGATTCATTGTATGGTGGTGGACAATTCATCAACGAGTCATTCAAACAATCATTATCAATGTCATTATCTTCTCCTTTTATTTCAGCATTACTCTTTTCTGTCCCAATATGTTTATTCTTCTCTTTTCGTTTTCCCTTAATGTTTACCTAGACTGCTATCAAGGGATACCTTCTGAATAACATGTGCACGCCATGCTTTCTGTTGTGCATCCCATCTAGCTTCTGCATACTGATCAGTGGTTCTTCTATATCTCCCTTTATATTTTTACCTTCTAAATATTCAATATTTAATGCCTCAAATTGGGCAAGTCTAGAAGGCCTTGAAGGTCTAGAAGGTCTTATTTCATATAATTTCCGCCGTAAATTCTCAATGATCATCAAATTAAATTTCCCATAATGAGGAATCTTTAGAACCTCATCTTTCCATTGTTCAATCCAAAGACATGTATGCAATCCTCTATCCATCAATACAGTGTATCCCGTAGTACCGTCAGTCAGTATACCTTCTCATACAGGTATAGTCACATCCTCTTGTATTAATTTTCATCAAGATTGAGAAAATGTATTTTTATTCAATATCGTATTCCATAAATGTCTTCGGTAAGATCCAGGAAAATAAATTCTCCCACAATTCTCAAGTTCGTCAATCACAACCAATAATAGCATGATCTTGTATGACATAGTCAACCAATCTCTTTACACTAACCGACCAATCACAGCGTGACACACTTACATTAGTTTTGTTCCTTGTAGCAGCTCACCCTCCTTCACAATTTTCTTTGGCATGTTTTCTAAGCAAATGCACAAAAGAATGCAAGCAATAATTAACTCTGTCTCTTCCACTAAAGGAACTTCTATTTTCATTCTCAACAGGTAACTAATTACTATTTTCACTTCAAATGAAATCTTGACCAGCGGGATCTCACCTTAAATCAGCTATACCAACATCTTACAACTAACACACAAAAGAAAGTCCTTTTCCCTAACATGTTGCCTACGATGTCTCACGACAAATACCACAACACAGCAGACAACTTACTCAGTGTCTTCTACACTAAGACCACCACATATGTATATATCTCGAGATCTTAGGCCACGATAGCCTTAATAAAAACTTCACTGCCATTTTAAAACACTGCAATCTAAGACAAAGCAATTGCAGAGTGTATCCCTATTAATGCTCACACTCCTTTTCTGCTACACATCGTGGAAATCGAGATGACATTTCATCAGTACTCCATCAATACTTCTGCCAAACCCTGAATTTTTGAACTTTTTTGTTTTGACAGGGGAGGTATATTTTGGGCACCCTAAATTCTTCACATCATTAGACAAAACCATTCTCTGATACCAAGGTTTGTTGTAGTGGAAACTTTTTCTACTTTAATCACTGCTCTGGTCCCATAAATGATTTTACACATTTAGTCACTGAACTCAGATTTTACTCCTTACAAGTATTGCAGTTCGAAGACCTATTCTTCTAAAGAAGTTCAGTCTAACCAGGATTATACAAACTAAGAGTTCTGCATTCGCTATACAGAATAAAAGCAGCAGAACCTGGTGTTCTGAAAATATTCTATGACTCTTCCTGTCACACATTTAGAAATATCTGATAAGCACAGTTTCTATGGAAAGAACCATACCTCCTCCACACCGCAACAGACAACATCTGCTACCTGCTGTACATAGGAGAAACAGTAGCCCTCATCCTCCTCGACCTCTCAGCGCCCTTCAACATGGTATCCCACTGTACCCTAATATGCAGACTCCATGACGCAGGGATCTGGGACAAGGCCCTGGTCTGGATCTACTCCTTCCTCTCTGGCAGAACGCAGCGGGTAAGACTCCCCCCTTTCCTCATGGAGCCTACACTAACCACCTGCGGAGTCCCCGAGGGGTTCTCCCTCAGCCCAATGCTCTTCAGCACCCAACTCATCCTCTCCCTATCCAACGAGACAACCAGATCAACTCTGTCACATCCTCCTGCTTCCACATCCTCTGCCTCATATGTAAGACGGTCAAATGTATCCCTCCGAGCACAGAAAAACTGTCACCAACGCTCTCGTCACCAGCAGACTCGACTACAGCAACACACTCTATGCCAGCATTACCAAAATCCTCACCCGCAAGCTACAAAACGTACAGAACACCAGCGCAAGACTGGTCCTCAACCTACCACTAAACTGCCACATCTCCCAACACCTACTCACACTCCACTGGCTCCTCATCGAGGCTAGAATCACCTATAAGATCTTCACCCACACACACAAAGCCCTCCAAAACACCTGACCAGCACACCTCAACAGCTGACTCAACTTCCACGCACCCCAACAAACCCTCTGAGCAGCCCAGCTCTCCTATACCGTGGTTACCTGTGCCAGAAAGACCAGAACAGGAGGTCGCTCCTTCTCCTTCCTCGCGTCCTTAGCATGGAACGCCGTACCGCTCCACCTCAGACAGACAACATTGCTCCCCATCTTCATGAGCAACTTCAAAACCTGGCACTTCATAGACCCCCTCCTTGATGAACTGGAACCTGCACCCTCCTCCCCCCAGCACCTTGAGACCCTTACAGGTGAGTAGTCACACCAAACAACCTTGTGATTGATTAATTGACATTACTAAAAATATGTTCCATCATCCTTTGAAACACGGCGGCGGCAGATATTAGCCCAAAAGGCATCCCGAGGAACTTAAAATTTCCAAATGGGGTAATGAATGCCCTTAAATCTTTAGAGTGTGAGTGCAACTTCACCTGGTGATATGCTGAAGCCAAGTCCAAGGAGGAGAACAATTTGTCTCCCTCTAAAAGAGACAACATCTCTGCGATGTTAAGGAGGGGATAATGGTCAGCGACTACACACCTGTTAAGGTCCCTCTAGTCTATACAAAGCCTGGATTCCCCATTGCTTTTAGGTGCGATTACAACTGGTGACAACCACTCTGAAGCCTCGACTTCAGCGATGATACCAGCACTTAACCTTTTGTCTAGTTCGAATGTCATATTTTCCTTTACTTTTTTGGGACCACTGATAACAGGTACTGCATTTTTTTTATAAATGATTTTAGGTTATACACAAGCAGTCTAGAGTTCCAAGGTAGAAGGAAGAGAGTTCCAAAGTGGCAGGAAATGCAGTTGGCAGGCTACTGTTAAAGCAGAGGTGACTCTGAAACAGGAAGTATGGCGAGCAGTTAGCAGTCTAGTTTTTACGTGAAATATGATGTGTGATGCCGTGCATCTTACTGAGACAACTTCCAACGTCACAGGAGACAAGAGAATGAGCGCGCACAGAGCGTTAGAACCAAGGGTCTTTCAAAGGTAATCAACTCGCAGAAAGATGGTTGTGCTTTGTGTAGAGTTAGTGTAAGATGGCTGGAGTGCTAAGAGCAATAGCATCCATACAAACAGTCACACGATGTATCCCAGGATAAGCGCAGGCAGTTACAGGGTGTTTAAAATGAAAAACGTGTTTTTAGATGACAATAGTCACAATATCCAAACACCAAGCAAACAGTAAGGAATGATGGCATTCTCTAAAATATGATACCACAGTTTCTTCTTTCTTCTTGAAAGTAGGAGAAGTATAATTCCAACACTTCTTGTCTTCTTGGTGGTTAGCGTTGAGGTGTGTAGATGAGTCAAAGATTAGTTATTTCAGCTCGTGGGCAGATGAGTCAAAGATGAGTTCTTTCAGCTTGTCACCATTGTAAATATCCTCCAGACATCAAAGTGTTGTGGATAAATATTTTATTTAGATTAGTCTTCACACCCCAGCCTGCTAGTTTCAGCTACAGCGCTGGCTCCAGAGTAACCGCTCACTGAATCAAAATAACAAATTCCACAGTGGAGCTTGGCAACCAAAGGTTCCAGGACTCTGATGTCACAGCTGCAATGTTAAAGCAGGAAGCAGGAGATCAAAAAGAAATAGTAACATGTTAAATATAGGACACAGAGAGGATACAGAATACCATACATTCCCTGAGACCTTCAAACAGGAGATACTCAGCGCAAGTAAAGAAAGTTCAGTCCAGTCCTTTCACTGCCCAAGGCAGGAGCCGCAACTGCAGACCAACCAACAAAGCAACAACACAGCAACGGGGCAGTACTCCTCCTGGCAGCTCTTTCAGCTCTTCTTCTTGGCAGGATCCTTGATTCCAGTGAGTTCTAAGGTTCTGGGGTCTGGGCCCCTATATTTATACTCAAACTTCCTTTGATCTCTCAGGCAGAGAGTCTCTTTGCTTAGTCCAAACCAGTTTGGTCCTCTCTGGCCCAGCTTCCCAGCAGGAGGTGGAGACAGCAGTGTCCACAGCAGACCAGGCCCTTTCAGGTGCAAGGAAATCTCCTTCCACTACTCTAAATGCAGCCCAGGTCTATTCAGCCCTGCCTCATCCAGGAAAGGCAGAACACACCTCGACCCCCTTCAGTGGCTGTCTGAAGAGAATGCACATCCCGAGCCCCTGTCACTCCAAAGTCAGAGAGTCAATCCACAAACGAAGCAGAGACACAGAGAATGGCTCAGCAAGAAAACCCCTACTTTCTAAAAGTGGTATTTTCAAAACACAGAACATAAAAATCATCTTCACTAAGTCTAGGCATATTAAACTCCACTTGCCTATCTTGTCCCAATGAGAAGTTATGCGTATAAGATGTTTTAAGTAAAACTCCCATTCCACTCTATGGGACAGATAGCCTTTACACAGTGAAAAACAAAATGCACTATAATTTATTACCAGGACGTGTTACACACACCAGTACATGTCCTAATTTTAACATACACATCACCCTTCCCACTGGGGTACATTGGGCCTACCCTTGGGGTGACTTATATATAAGAAAAGTGAAGATTAGTGCCTGGCAAGTGGGTGCACGTGCCAGATCATCATGGCAGTTACAACCTGTGCGCAGACCCTGCAGTGGCAGGTCTGAGTTACCTTTTCAGGGCTACTTCCGTGGGTGGCACAATCAGTGCTGCAGGCCCACTAGTAGCATTTGATTTACAAGCCCTGGCATTCTAGGTGCACTGAACTAGGGACGTAATAGTAAATCAAATATGCCAATCATGAAAACACCAATCCATAATAACAATTTAAAACAGGAGCACTTGCAATGTAACACTGAACAGCAGTGGGAAAGTGTGCCGAGACCCTTAAACCAACAAAAACAGAGCCAAAACTGGGAGGAAAGAAAGCAAAAAGACAGGGGAAACGCGCCAAAAGACGCCATGTCTAACAAAGGGCTCAAACAGGAAGAGTTACAGTAAAGTAATACTATTCAGCTCATCATATTATTGAAATTATTCTACAAGATGCAGCCTCAAAAATCAAATTAACAGACACAGTGTTATGACTCTAGTTAGGTCAACTGGAATAATGCGACAGAGGAGGGCCAAATTAAGTAGAAGGTTGACTAAATCATGCGGGAAAATGTTTTGCCTCATGAGCAATTGAAATGTGACCAGTCAACTCTTCAAAAGTGCCTTCCAGTGCGCGGAAAGATGTGCCACCTCATTTCTAGTACCCTATGATGCATTTGAGCTAGAAACTATTGTTTTGTTAATTTTTGCAAGCTATACAGCGCATTACGGATTATGTGGTGGTTGCCTAAAAATCCTCAATTATACAAAAAGACCCTGGGCCGCAAATTCACATAATTCAAGTGGTATTGACTATAGTGCAATGTTCCTTCTGGCGTGTAGAGGACTCACTGTAGCCACGCTGTGTTCCCTGCACCATT
The DNA here is from genome assembly GCF_964261635.1 of Lissotriton helveticus. Taxonomy (NCBI): domain Eukaryota; kingdom Metazoa; phylum Chordata; class Amphibia; order Caudata; family Salamandridae; genus Lissotriton; species Lissotriton helveticus. The sequence continues at coordinate 241,205,708 of NC_136060.1, read as the reverse complement.
GTCATGTTCTCAAGCCTGAACCTTGTGCACACCTGTGCTGTGTTATTGCTCTTGCAATGACCACGTGTTTGACTCCGAACTACCACAGTATGTCTGCCATGTACAATATCACACTTACTCCATGTACACCAACACCTCCAGTAAACTTTCACAAGAACGGCTAGCAACATTAACACAGGTTTAGAGATATCTGCCTTTCAGCATCATCTGTATGTTGCAGCATATACCTATTTCACAACAAGCTATCTTACCTCAGACAATTACTGCCTGTCTGCTGATAAATCACTGGATAATTCGACTCCAACATATATCTGTTTTTAATCGATATTTGAAAAGTTCCGATCCAATCAATACAGGTCAATGGGTTAATGCAGATGTATAATTATGTAACCTGTAGGACATGCTTCATATATTGAATTTTAAGTAAGGTAGATGGGTGGATTCAATACATTTAAATTCTAATATGATGTTTAATAATAACAAATATATTTTAGTTGCCTAAGACAATACCTTATGTGGTCTATACTTCATTAATATTGCTACTACTACTTCATAAATACTACTACCACTAGTACTACTAATAATAATACAAATAATGAATAATAATATGTGGCAGTGAGCATTTAGGAAGCGTCCTCTCTGATTGCAGCATAACATCTGCATATTTGCTAAGGGAGTCTTTTGAAAGTAGAACGTGATTTAACATTTAACTATTTGGTGCCATTAAGAATAGCATATTTCTAATTACAAGCAATTGAATCCAATCTCACAATAATGCTCTGTCTGTCACTACTATCATTTTACCCGAGTCCGTGATAACCCTGTCTAGCTCATGCATCACACAGTGGTAGATGGTTTTTACATTATTTAAAACCAGCATCTTACTGCAAGTGGTAAATACCTCAATTTTTAAACGTGCTAGTTACTGCAAGTTAGCGGGAGTACATTTACCACCACCAAGTGTACCCTTGATTGTCCTATGATGGTAACCTGGATTGGTTATGTGACACTAGGTGCAGTGCGATGGTGACAAGTATGGAACAGATCCCTATTTGAAGGACCGCAGTTTCAATTGTATATGTATATTACGTCATAATTTGACACTATTAAGTTAGATCTACCTTTAATGATCCCTGTGTCGTTGTTCTCATTTTGTATCATTGTGCCCCAAACCGCGTTTAAGCACTGCGCACAGGTGCCCCTTGTTTTATACCCAATTCCTTTCCACATGTGTGTCTATTATTAACTCTTTAGTCACAGGGGGCCTCATTTACGAGGCCTTGCATCAGTTTTGCGCTGCTGTTGTGTCACCTTTTGTGACGCATCGGCGGCGTAAAACATGCCTCCTGTTGCGCACTATTTACATGCGTCACTTTGTAAACCCCTGCGCTACATTATACCTGCGTCAGGTATAATGTATACAGGGGGGGCGTTCCCCGGCAAAAAGCCTCGTAGAAGTGACGCAGTGAAATCTATGAGATTTCACTGCGTCACTTCTAGGACACCGTTGCGTCAAAATCTTGCGCCTGCCTCACAGCAGGCGTAAGACTGACGCAGGCCCTTGTCATTTCTCATAAATGAGGCCCAGGGTATTTGTTGCAACAAAATAAGCAGTTAAATGTGTAGGTATGTCTCTGTTCATTAAAAAAAAAAACACCAGTGAAGTACGTGAGGTAAAAAGGAGCAGCCAAAAGAATGTTCTTTATCATGCTATAGAGCTTCATTAAAGAGAGTGATACCTCTGGTAAAAACATAATAAAAGCCAGAGCACTGGGGATAGTGAAACCGTTCCGCGTGGTACAGCGTGCAACTGCATCTATTGAAGGAAATTGAACTGCATCTAGACTAGAGGTCATTAGCAATGCTTAGTTGGATATCGCCCCAAGGCTCTTTTCGGCTGCGATCGGTTATAAGAGCTTGTACCGTCTCAATTTCTTTTCATTTTCTCAATGTATCCGAGCACCTGTTTACCCAGTGTGAGCCACACATGCTTGATCAGCTCACACTGAGTTCTAATCAGCTCTAGTTGGAATGAAAGTCATTAGAAGCGTGGCTCCCTCGTGCTCCAGTTACAGATTTCTTCTAGCTTCCTGAAACAAGAAAGTGTGGAGAATACAGCCAGGATACCGCATTTAACACACTGCCCTGTCCCAAAGTGACAGCTGGGTTTACCACGTGTCACCTTTTCACATGTAACTAGTCAAAATGAAACTAATATATTTTATTGCCTCAACTAATGCGCTCGTTCGGTTCCTTCAAGTAAAGCTGACGACTACAAAGACCCCATTGAATAGAATTTAATTGAAACAAGATTTAATGTATGCACATCTGCCAAGAAAATGTACTATGTTAAGTACCATTAAATGAAAATAAAGCCATGAAGTAAAAGAAGCATTACATCCTTTCAATGGTCTTGCCGAATTTTAGAGTTGCACACTAATAGCCTGATTCTAAAGGTATCTTATTTTTCTAAATGTGTATTTATTAATCAGGTAGGAAAAGTTCATAGCAATGTTACAAACGTCCATCATGATTCAAAAATTCAATAAAATACACGAAAGACAGCACATATCCAGCAAAATGTTAATGAGTTTCGTTAAGTGCTAAACGTCCCTTGTTCACAAACGTGATTATAAATAAAAAAAAAACAGTGACACAGCTAAGAGGACAGGCGAAACTAAACACATGAACCAGTAACTCCGTCATGCAAATCATCCCTTTTGTTCCCATATTTTTTCAGAGCACCAGTTCTTTGTGCATAGAGATCTTCAAGGCGTTTCACCCGCTTCATTTTCACTATCCATTGATTAAAGGTGGGTACTTACAGAGGATCTCCACTTTTGCATTCTTAAAGAATTGGCTCTCAACGTGGAAATAAAAAGGAATTGCTGCTGCTATAGTGTTATTTGAATCGAGATATGGGACAGGCCAATTAAGACTCGATAAAGATCTGGATCCAGCTTAGCTTGCAGCTTATCGCCAATAAAATCGAGTTTTTTCTGCCCAAATTGGACAAGAACTGGGCATGTCAAACAGATTTGAAGCCATCGCCTTTGGCATGGCCATACCTAAAACATTCTGCAGAGATGGTAGGGAACATCTCTTGCAGCCGAAAGGGGCTGAAATTCAGCATTCATTTGGAATAGAAAAACATCCTTTTGGGCGGTGGCTTTGACGCTAACCAAGATGGCGACGTGATCCCGGAGTTCCGCGCCGGAACTCCTTACGAAGCTCTGTTTTGAATGGCAAGCGCAACTCTTTAAGCCTGAAAATGTAGGTTTATGCTAATCTACATAGCGGGAAGCATTTGCTATCTATACTTGCCGTTTTTAAGTCTCGCCTAGACAGCGCGCATGCGCTGTCTCTCCGAGACATCAAGTAATCTGTTTCAGGGGTTAAACTGCGTCTATTGCCAGGGAATTTCTCCTGCTGCTTGCCTTTTATAAACACTGGCATTGCTTTTCTTAGAAGGCTTATTATTGGCTGTAGATCTGATGCATCACTTTCATTTATTCCGGGACCAGCACTGCCTAACTACAGTTTTCGGCTGCTCTTGTGGTTAATGTGCGTCCGAGGGGAACTTTCTTTTTAAGGGCCCACTTGCATACATAAGCAGCATGGAGCTCGATATGAGCGCCGCGCTGTTAACTATACATATTCAGCACTGCACTCGTCATGAGCGCCGCGCTGTTAACGATTTCAATGTTTTCTTTAACCCCCTCCGCTTTCCGTTGTCACCCCCTCCCTATTATTGCTTTCTGTCCGTCGCGGCCAGTAAGCAGGAGATGCTCCTGGCTTTTTTCACCAGCTTGGCACGAACAATGGCGGCATGCCTTGATTCTGCTTGTTTAACAAAGGCGCCCATGCTCCTATTCAGCAGCCTATTCAAAGTGTTTTGCAAAAGGATCAGAGTGGCACGCCGCCCTACCTTTCCACACTCTCACTGCTGCAGCACACGGCACTGCTTGCACTTCACTTAATCTCCCCAGCTTCACCCAACAACACTTCTCACCCAGGATTGTGCATTTAAATAGCCACAATCAGCGCGCCATACCGCGTTTTAACTTTCTTCTGCTGTCTTTTGCTTTATTATTACCATTTTATCTGTTGCGTGAATTTACCAGTAAATAATCCGCTCCTGAATCGGAGTTTGTTCCTTTCAGCGCCGTATTTTTTTTTTTTGCTTTGCATACCCGAGCAGGCTTGATGACTGCACAGCATTCCTTTACCCACCGGGTGGGATCCTCTTTGTATTTTTAATTTGAAACAAAATACAGCTCTTACGTTTGTCTCTCTCTTGAGCGGAAGAATGGAGGATTTTGCGCTGCACCTAATACTGAGTCGGTGTACTCTTCCATGCTCCAACACTGTAAACAGCGCGTTCTTTTTGAAAGGTTCCCTTCTTTAAACAGGTCTGTAATTATTGGTGTTATGTCGCCTGAATGCATATGTTATCCACATTCCTTTGTTAGGCAGGGAGATATTACGTGATTTGCCCAGAATCACAGGATATTGAACAACGCCGACACTCGATCCTGGTTCCCCAGTTCAAAAGCTGGCATCTCTGGCCCTTATGCTACATCCTCCCAGTGCACAGTCTTATTGTGGGCATTTTCATTAAGCTTCCGGACCAAGCCTGACATGGTGCAGTGAAGGGGTTAACATGTTTCCCATTCTACTCAAATTTTGGTAGGTGGTTCTTCTCTAATGTGTTACTATTTTCACAAACGTCTTTTCAAACTGGCCACTAGATGGCAGTGTTGTTTTTTTGGGAGGGCAGCATAAGTTTGCATTGGATAGGAGCATGTTCTTGCTGATGGACTTGTGTAAAAAAACATGTGGATTCGGCTAAGGGTTTAGGTTTGTACAGTATGGGGCGCTCACGCAGTGCACTGGTGGTTTGTGGTGATGGACAGGTTGTGAGTTGAGTATTGGACGGTGCTGCCAGTGTAAAGGAAAACCCTGAAGCCTCTTAGTAATTTTCAGACAAAGGATGCCTGAACACCATACAAAATATACAGCAGGTACTGGACACACGTGTGGTAGAGACCTTTGTTAACAAACGGCTGGCGTTTGTTAACACAGCAAGAATAAAAGACCTTTACAAAGTTTCTTATACTGCCTTTTCCGGTGTCCACTGTTTTGTCTAAAACCACTGTACTACCTATTTTTTTCTCTGCCACACGTGTGCCCTGTACCTGCTGTATATTGTGTAAAAAACATGTAAGCATCCTCTCAGGCACACATATCACTTTCTTATTGCCACGGGCCACAAAGCATAGGCCTCTGTAATGTGCTGAGTTTCACTTTCAGGTCCCTGCCGCCCGAGTCTGATTATTACATGTGACTTCCGGGGCTCTTAGATCCCCTTTGCCAGATCGATGCACTGCAATGGTAGAAAGATGAGAGGTCAGAGAAATAAGCAAGCATTGGCAAAAACATGTTAGTTGTGTAAAACACGATTTATCAGGGAAGCTGTGATTTATCGTCATTTGTCTGGATTTCAGTGGCAGAACTGTAATCGTTTCAAACTGAATTCTATTACTTTCTGCCCACCTTCGGGAGTGATATCACTGCGAGCAGCAAACACCAGTGTATAAAATAATTGTAAAATGCTGCAGTCACAGGAAATTTTAACTGTCCGCGTGAAAGGCAAAATAAAAAATACAAGCATTTGCAATGCAATAGGTCTTGCATTTACGCGAGTTTAAGCTATTAGCATTGTAAATGACTTTGCCTTATATTTATGTTTGTTTCAAAAACGAAAACAAATAAAAGGCATTGTCATTTGTGATGTCAATAGCTCAAACTTGCGTAAATGCGAGACCTTTTGCATTGCAAATGCTTGTTATCCTATTTACTGCACTTTTGGTGACGTGAGTCGTTTTTTCACATAACGGCAGCCATCTTAGTTCTGCTGCTCCGCGATGACTGCTTCTCTTCAGATTTGCATATATATCACTCCCTAACAATGCTTGCTGTCTGTCATTCAAGCTGGGCAAGTGCACCTTCTCTTCTTTATTGCTCACCCTGATGTTTTCTCAACAATTTTAACGCAACAAAGTGACATTTTGGTTGATGGCTGCCACTTTGTGACTCTCTTTCTCCACACCTCAACCCCAATTTTTTACTTTCTGACAACGCTTAGTGATTATCATTTTCAGTGGGATACTTCATATTTCTTTTTTCTCATTACTTACCTCATTACTTACCTTGATGCTTCCTCTTTGCTGAACCGCTGCCTTATTGTGAGTTCCCTCAAATATTTCAGGGCTTCTAAATACGATATGTAATTTACATTTGGGATTTTAACCTGAATCTCGATTTTTATTTTTTATGTGTCCATCACATTGTTGTTATACTTAGCGGCACTAAAGACTATCATAAACTTCAGCTTTCATTGAATGTGTTTCAGTGAAGACTCCATTTTTCAAAAATGAGCTTAGGTACTAAGAGGACGGACTCTACGATTTCCACTCGGACAGGAGTCTCTCTTCTTCTTACAAGACACATGAATCTGCTGTTCTGTTTTTCAAAAAATTCAAAAGCTAACATCGTTTATTAAATTCCCTTTGTTTCTTCTACGGGGAAACTAAGAAACCTTAAATTGAACCAGTCCCCCAAACCTACTGCACATTCGGACTTCAACTCTGCTCTCAACGCCATGGAGGAAATTTCGCTACAGAAACCTGATCATCCAACAGGCGCCATTCCAAAATCACATCTTTCAAGTAAACTACCAGCGATTTCTACCAATCGTCCGAAAAAAGATCCTCCTTCTCCAGTGAATTAATCTTCATCATCCATGGATATAATCCTTGAGGAAATTCGCACCTTGACACCCTTCCTAGAGGATACCAAAAACTTCTGGATAATAAATGGTTTTCATTGGAGACATGTATGCTTGTTGTAAAACAAAAAACAGACTCTCTTCTGGTCTCTTGCTCTCGTATTTCAATTCTGGAGTCTAAAATATCCCTACTTAAGAAACAATCAGAGGCTTTAGAAAACCAAACTCGTAGAAACAATCTTCTAATTTATGGTGTTCCAGAAAATGTTGAAGGTTCCAACCCAACTGTTTTCTTTTCATCATTCTTGCCTAAGCCCATGGAATTATCTGCTACTTCTTCTCTTAATATTCAAAGGGCTCACAGACTAGGTCCCAAGACTTCTGCAAAACCTTGTGGATTCATCATGTTTTTCTTGCAGTATACAGACCTTTTGCAAGTCCTGTCTGTAGTCAAACCTAAACAACAAGTTTTTTGGGAGGGTCATCGCCTACTTTTCTCTCAAGATGTGACTAAAGTTACAGCTGATTGTCGCAAAAAATGTCTTGATCTTCAACCTCAACTGCTTGCTATAAATGCTAGATTTGGACTAATCCATCCCTGCATTTTCAAGGTCACTTATAAAGAAAAGACTACCACATTCGATGATCCAGTCATACTGCAGGAATTCCTTTGTCAACATGGAGCTGTGGCTATGGACACTTCAAAAACTACTTGATTTGTTTTTTTGCTTCGTCCTGCCTGACTGTTTCTTGTTTATGTAATTCCTTGATGGTTGTTTTGTTTGTATTTTTGTACAGCTCATTACATTAGGGTGTTTTACCTGTTTTGCTCTCTTTTATATTTCTGTGAATGTTTTTTTCTTATCCATATTGCTTTCTTGCCTTCTTATACAGGTATGGTTCTTTCCCGTCATTTGCTTTCCCTGTAGTGTCTCCTATATGTTGTTGTTCTTTCCCTGGTCCTTCTGGGTTTCGGTGGAGTTCCGGTGATGTCATATTCTTCTGGTGTTGTCATCCCTCACCTCGTCTTGTGTTGTAGGTATATTTTACAGTCGGCATTTGTATGACATATATTGTTTTTTTGTTCTATTTTATGACTTGTACTGTTGCCTTGTTTTCTATTGTGTTTTTCCTTTCTTTCAGCCTCTCTGTACCATTATTCTATCTCTCTTTTTTATTACTAATATTCTTTCTGCTTCTTCCTTTTTCCTTTCTCCCCTAGTCAAATAATATTCTCCTCTTTATATTCTTTCCCTTCCACTTTATTTTTACTCAAATATTGATTTTTTCACTGTTTGCTTAGTGAATGTTCATGTTAATGCTTTTTGCTCACATTCTGAGTTACTACATGGAATATCAAGGGATTAAGTAATCCCATTAAAAGACAACGAGTGCTAACCCACTTAGCTAATTTAAAAACTAACATTGCACTACTTCAAGAATCCCATTCATCCGAGGCTGAAGCTTCTAAACTAAGGAAATGCTGGGTGGGGAAGCTTTTTTCTTCCTCTGCTCTAGGTAAGAAAAATAGTGTTTTGATTCTTTGTCATAAAAAAACTTCATGTTTCTGTTGTTCACCAAGATTCTGATTCCGATGGTTGTTGGGATATTGTTAAACTTCTTACTGATAATATACTCTTAGTTATTTTGAATGTATATTGCCCTGTTTCCTTTCTGTGTCAAGGTTTTCTTGACACAGATCTCTGATAAACTAGTTTTATAAGATGAGGAATATATTGTTTTTGGTGGGGATTGCAATCAAATTCATGACCCCTTATTGAATAGACATTCGCCTGTTAAAATATTCTAAAATACACACACAATTAACTTCCAACATACCCTGTAGATCTTTTGTTGATATCTGGAGACTTTGTCACCCAGATCTCAGAGAATACACTTGCTTTTCACTTCCACATCAATCACAGTCACGTATCGATTAGGTCTTTCTAAGTAAACCCTTAGCTCAGCATGCCCTTCATTCCGAGATAGGATTTATTCTGATTTCAAACCATTCCCCAGTTTTTGTGACTTTGATCTAATACCCTTTACTCCACATGCTGGTAGATGGAGTTTTAATAATTCATTACTTGTGGACCCTAAGTTCTCTAGCCAATTCAACTCTTTTGCCTCTGAGTGTTGTGCTATTAATTCAGCACCAGACTCTTCTCCTGTTATGATTTGGGATTACTTTAAGGTGGCTGCCTTAGGATATATAATGCATTTTGTCTCACAAAAAAAACATCATTTGAGGTACAATCTACCCAAATACTTCATGAAATTAAGCACTTAGAGTACACTTATTACTACTCCAATTCTGAATCTTCTCTAAAACACCTCATTGTTGCCAAGCTTACTTTTAACAGGTTATCTACAGAAGCCACTTCTTCCAATCTTTTAAAAAGCTGTGTTCCTTACTATAGTGGGCAAAATAAAATGGGGAAATATTGGCAAACTATTTAAAAATAAAGAATGAAAGAGCTAGAATAGAATCTCTGCAAAGTACTACCGGATCTCCTCTATTTAAAGATGATGATATTTTAAATAAATTTATTTCCTTTTATAAAAATCTACATACTCCAGAGGCTCCACCAACTCAAACAGATTTATACTCATATTTTCAATCTATTAATTCTGCTCCCTCCCAAATTATTGATTTTGATTCTTTGGAACTTGATATTACCTTAGCGGAAATCACCCAGGCTATATCGGTTTTGTGACGAGGAAAGGCCCCTGGACCCGATGGATTTGCCGTCGAGTTTTATGAACATTTTGCTAAGCTTCTTCTGCCACATCTGATTTAACTCTTTTATTACAAATGGTTTGTCTCATGGCACTTTTCTTGAAGCCATGATATGTCTAATCCCTGAGGATAATAAAGACCATTCTCTTTGTAAAAAGTATCGTCCTATTTCCTTAGTCAATACTGACTATAAGATTTTTGCAAACATTTTAGCACTGTGCATCGATCCTATTTTACCTGAACTTATTGGACCTGAGCAATCCAGCTCTGTAAAAGGTCGCTTATCCTCTGATAATTCAAGAGTCTTTTCTAACATCCTTAGTAAGGCTTCCTTCTTAAATTATCCTATTGCTGCCATTGCTTTAGATGCTTAAAAAGCAATTGACAGGATTGGTTTGGATTTTATGTTTCATGCTTTAAAATGGATAGGCTTTCCTCCCAAATTGATCTCCTTAATTTCTTTGCTTTATTCGGGTCCTAGAGCTTCCATTTTTGTTAATGGTAAAACCTCTGATTATTTTTCTCTTCTCAGAGGAGTACGACAAGGGTGTCCTTTGTTTCCTTTAATATTTGTAATAGCATTGGAATCCTTTTTAACTAAAATTAGTTAGGATGCTCAGATCTCCGGATTTCAACTTGATTCACATCAGGTTAAAATGTATGTTTACGCAGATGATATCCTTTTATATGGTTCTACTTCCCTCCCTCCTTTCCTTCATCAGGTTAATACATTTTCTTAACTATCAGGGTATAGTCTTAATCCGGATAAATGTGAAGTTTTACTGCTCAATGTTTTATGCCTTAAACACTACTTTAGTCATAATGGTTTTTCCTTGCAAACTTCTAAAATCAAGTATCTAGGCCTATGGTTTTTCTCATCTATCCCGACACTTTAAAATTAAACTTTGACCATATTATAAAATCGCTAAACGATACTATTACTCATTGGCATCCCCTTTTTCTATCTTGGTGGAGTTGACTGGATTTGATTAAGATTATGCTTACCCCATTGATTTTCTATACTCTTTCAATGATTCAAGTGCATATTCCCGGACATTTTTTCAAGAAAATTGATTCTCTTTTAACTAAATTTCTATGGAATAACAAATCTCCTTGAATAGCCTTGTCATCCTTAAAAAAGGATAAGTCTAGTGGAGGCCTTAGATTCTCAGACAATCACATCTTATCACTCCTGCCTTTTCTCTGAAACAAACTTCAAAGTGGTTTTCTTCAGGTCTTCACACTCATCCCCCAGTGTGGATTTCAATAGAGAAATCTATACTTTCTCCTTTTGCCTTTCAGGAGTTTCTTGCTCTCACCAACAATATTTCCTTTATATGCTCTCCCATTATTTCTCACTCTCGTACGATCATAACCCCTTTTCTACCTTATTCTTATCCTTCTATTACCTCTTTTTTTCAACAACTCATTTGGCACACTAAATTATTACACATCAAGAATAGTACAATATATTGGAAATCTTGGAGATCCAAGAGCTTGCTTTGGATTTCCCAACTTTTGAATAATAATCTTCCCCTATCCTTCTCTGATCTACAAACAACATTTTCATTAAATCAATTCTTTTCGTAAGCAAGATAACTCTCTATTTTCTTCTTTTAATTAGTACCTATTTACATTACCAGTTAACCCGCACTCCCTTTTTCCCAGATTGGATACATCCCCTTCGGCTTCTTCCATTTATAAGTGTCTATTAACACCCTTAGAAAGACTCACGTCAAAAACTGAGTTGGCATGGGAAAGGGATCTACAACAATGCTGGCCAACCACCTTATGGGATAAAATGTGGCTTAAAATTCACAAGACATCAAGAGCTGCTAATACTTCTCAAACCCTTTATTTTGTTTATCAACAATTATTACTTTTCTCTGCAACATCAGCTTCCTTTTCACATACTACTTCATCTACCTGTTGGTCCTCCTCTTGTTCTCATGCTGATGTAAAACATATGTTATTTGAATGTCCCAGTATCTTTCACTTCTGGCAACTGGTTTAGTCCCAGATTAAAAAGCTTTTCGAAGTCAATATCTCGCATTTCTTTATCCAATATTTTCGTAGGTTACCTGTCTTTTCACCATCTAATTTTAAGTTGTTAGATCTGTTATTGGCTGTAGCTTTTACATCTAATGACTTCAAATTGGAAGTAAGGAGACAAAGTTACTTGCAGAGCCTGGTGGTACGCCGTTTTCTTTCATCACTGGCTCGATACCAATTATGTCACACCTATTTCTTTAGCAATTAAGAGAGATCTTTTATGGCTCCCACTTACTACATATTTGTCTTGGTCCGCTTCAAATGTTGTAAATGCTTCAGATGATGTCCAGAAACCACCTTAAATTCACCATGTAGTCTTTTTCTTAAAATGTAAGATATTGTTATTCATGCTTATGTACTTTTATTAGTTTATATAGTGATTTCTTTTAATGCCTAGGTAATATTATGCTTACAGTGTTTAATGTATACCTTGTTGCTCTTTTTCTAAAATTTCTGTGGAGTCATAATATGTTTTAATCCTTTTTTGCAATTAATGTAAATTGATTGAGGCAAACGCACTGATCTTATCTTTGATAGTTCTGTTTGTACAGATTTTTCAAGTTTTTTGGGTGCTCCACAGGTGGCGTCTGACGTCCTAAGGCGCTTTATACAACATTGTGAAAACGTGTCTCTAATGAACCACTAGAAACATCCCTGTATGCACACCATTCATCCCTCAGTGTAAAATGCGAGTTCTTAGTAATCTTTATATGGTTATTTCTGTCATGTTTTATTCACATGTTCTTAATTAATTTCTTCATTTAGTTTTTAATCAATATTTTTCAACTCATAGGTAATCCATGTTATTCACTTTTAAAGTACGACATTATTCCATGTCCAATGCATTTCGGGCATTACAAATAGCCCTTCATCAGGGAACAATACTGTAAAGAATAAATATGTAACACTAAATCAGGTGAAAACATAATGTACGATCATCATTTCATAAGGTCATTGATCAAACCTATCATTAATATAAGCATGGCGAAGATATATGAACAAATTTCTCCTTGTCAAAAGATACCACAATAATGTACCTGCTAACGAATACCGGTTTCTGAAACCTTATAGCCCATGTGACTTCAAAAGCTAAACCACATAGTTCACTTACATGTCCGTTCAAACGTCTACACCTTTTCCCAAGTTTTTTGAACGGCTGATGAAAAAATAAATTCAATGAGTGCCGTGTTTTAAGTAACGCTATGTTATCATACGTTTTCAAGTGTGGTTTCCGTTTAAATACGAACATAAACTAACCTGATCTTAAATCGCTGCCGCTTCCTCAAGTATACGAGAAATTTTCAAACAGGCTTCCGCCCGGCTATCAGGTTTAAATCTGTGCTAGCGCTCATTGGCTCCCGTTCCGATCACGTGTCAATAGACATGGACGAGTTAACATACGGTTCAGTGAAATTCAAAGCCTGTTTCTACTGCCAAATGTGTAAAATACATACAGTATGGTCCATAATTCTAATGATGAATTCTAAGAAAAAATAATAGTGAAGATTAACAAGTAATTATCTAAAGCAATCGAAGAGATTCGAACCCGTAGTGTCAAAAGTATTGCTTTGAAAGGTCATTGAAGGATTGAGCTATATGAGAAGTAAACAGTGCAATGTGTATTGGGCCTAAAACCCATATAACCATGAGGCGATCGTACATGTAAACGAAAATTAACAAAATGTAAGAACACATCATAAAAAATACTGCAAGAATCACTAGTACAGCACCAAGGTTGATTCACTAATTTCATAGATAGCAAGATAGTTCCATCCGGTCATTAAGCCCATTGGGCTTATAAGTGCATAATTTCTGTATCCAAACGTTCTCTCTTTGTAAGAGATATTTTGTATTGTCTCTTCCTTCTTTCTTGGTAACAGTCTCCAATACGATATATTTTAACTGTGATATATTATGTTGGGCCTCTAAAAAGTGTACTGCTACTGTTGACTTCAAGTTTTTGGTCCGAATATTAGATTTGTGTTCAACAAGTCTCGTTTTTATCCGTCTTTCTGTTTTCCCAACATAAAGTTTTCCGCATGGACACTTCAGAGCGTAAATAACATAAGATGTATCACATGTTGCATTGGTTTTTAGTCTGATCTCATTACCTTTCATGGGGTGGTTTATCTTGTTCCCCTTGATGATGTTATTGCAGTTTCCGCAATTTAAACACGGTTTTGTTCCTTTGAATATTTCCTCACTTTTGGCTTTATTTTTGAGCATCTCCCCTATGTTATGAGCTCTAGTATATGCAAACAGTGGTATTCTTCCAAAAATGCCATTGAAATCAGGTTCCAAATTCAACATTGGCCAGTTCTTCACAACAATTTTCCTAAAATGGTCACTCAAAGTTGAGAATTTAGAAACAGCCACTCTTCTGGTTTCTTCAGGCTTGTTTTTAGTTGTCAAAAGTTCTTGCCTCTCTATGGAGTTGACGCGTTTTCTTGATTCCTCAATGACATGTTCTGGGTATCCCCATTTGGAAAATCTTTTAGCCATTTCATCCAGTCTATACTCTAGTTTGGATTTATCAGAAATGATTCTTTTGACACGTGTCATTTGCGAGAATGGTAAATGTTTTTTTAGACTTTGATTGTGAAAACTTTGGTAATGAAGTAGATTGTTTCTGTCTGTGCTTTTTTTGTATATATCCGTCTCAAAACCTTTGTCGGTAATTGATATTTTGACGTCCAAAAATTTTACCTCCGTCTCTGAGATATTCCAAGTCAACTGTATGCGATCATCAATTTTATTGAAGTCTGTTAATTTCTCCTGTAATTTTTGTTGTGAGTTTGTCCAAATTATAAAAATGTCATCTATGTATCTTATAAACAACTTCAAGTTTTTCTGCCATTCTTTTTGAGTCAAGATATGTGTCTCTTCATATTCTTGCATGAATATATTGGCATATACCGGCGCCGCCGAATTGCCCATAGCTGTTCCAACCAGTTGTTGGTACCAATCTTCTTGGTACCGAAAGTAGCTCTGATACAAAGTAAACATCATCAGCTCCATGAGAAACATCTGAAAAGGAAGTTCAAGATCTGAATTGAGTAGGGCCTTTTCCACTGCCTCTATCCCCAAGGAATGGGGGATCGATGTATAAAGCGAACGAACATCAGCTGTACACAGAATGAGTTTTTCACCAGGTTCAATTGATATTGTTTCCAATTTCAGTAGTAAGTCAGTGGTGTCTTTGACATATGTTTTCATTTTTTTAACTATGGGTTGGAGATACTTGTCAAGTAACTGCCCGATTGGCTCATGTAAGCTCCCACAAGTTGAAACAATTGGACGTAGTGGGGGGTCCCACAGATTTTTGTGAATTTTTGGTATCATGTATAATACCGGACTCCTCGGATTGGCTTTGATTAAGAACTTTTTCGTTTTGTCATTTATTGTTCCTAGTTCATAGGCTTTCTCAATGATGACCTTCAAAGTTCTCATGTAATCCATTGTGGGATTATTATCCAATTTCATATATGTGTAGGTGTCCATTATATGTTCCATCATTTTTTCTTCGTACATGGTACTGTTCATAATTACAAGCGCACCCCATTTATCCGCTTTAGTGCAATGTACATCTGGATTGGTCGCCAATTTTCTGAGGGTATCTAAATCCTTTTGGGAAATATTTCTCTTGGTAAGTGTCCCATATTTTAGTTTTGACAGGTCTTGTTTTACCATTTTTTCGAACAAATCCAAGGTCTTATGGCTCACTGGTGCTTGAAAGTTGCTGGGTGTTCTTAGGCCCATTAGTTGGTCTGATGTATGTGTCTCGCTTTTTGGTAAAACGTTCTCAAAGAAATGTCGCAGCTTAAGTTTGCGCATCAGTTTAAAAAAACTCACTTCTAATCCAAGTGCATCGGTAGTGGTAGTTGGTACGAATGATGTTCCTCTTTGTAGCAACTCTCTTTCATATGTGCTTAGTTCATAGTCACTGATGTTGATGACTAGGTGTTCTGTGTCGTTTTCTTCTTCTGTTCTTTGTCTTTCTTGGGTAAGGTTGTGCTCCTGGTGTTTGGTGCCTCTCTCTCTGTCTCCTTTTCTTTTACCTTTTCCCCGCCTGGGTCTCCTTTTTGGGCTTGGCCTTGATCTAAAAAAGGAATTCTCTCTGTAGTTTTGCTGGTAGTTGGTTGCTCAGTTTGAACGGTATCCTGATTATCACGTGGAAGTTGCGTTCTTTGTCTTCGTTGTGAGATGTCACTCCCCGATGAGGAGGTATCCGTATGTTGAGTGTATGGTCTACTCCTTCTTTTTTGGGCATAGATCTCCGCCCAGGTATAAACTTCCCCGAGTTTATAATCTAGAGTATCTCTCTTATATTTCCGTATTTTTCTCTCATTTATATCCTTTGAATGTTTGTCGATTTGATCTTTGATATCGTTTAAGATTTTGGATAGTTCCTCCTCTGACATCATTTTTTGAAGATCCGTCGATATCTCAGTGATTTCTTTGGTTAGTTCCTCTAAAATTCCTGACAGTTCTTCTACAATTAAAAGAATGAGATCTAAGGAACATTTGTTCAGGATTGCAAACCATTTTTCTTGAAAACTCTTTGAATTTTTACACAATGATGGTTTTAGGGTGATTCTTAGGCCTCGAGGTATACGTAGTGCTCGGTGATATTTAATCAAAGTGCTCGCATGAAGTTGTTGATTTATGCGTCTTTTGGAGAGATATAACAATTGTTTTATACTCTGTTCCTTGGTGCGGCTTGTAGATTCTTGCGAGATTTCTTCCCAAATCAAAGAGTATATTCGATCTGCTTCATCATCTTTATAAGCGAATGTTTCTGCCCTAACTTCTGTGCTTTTTGATATTTCTTCATAGTTACTCATATTGATTTTTAGCGTGCTGCTTGTCTCTGGGACGAGAAGCGAAAACAATTAATGTAAATTGATTGAGGCAAACGCACTGCTCTTATCTTTGATAGTTCTGTTTGTACAGATTTTTCAAGTTTTTTGGGTGCTCCACAGGTGGCGTCTGACGTCCTAAGGCGCTTTATACAAAATTGTGAAAACGTGTCTCTAATGAACCACTAGAAACATCCCTGTATGCACACCATTCATCCCTCAGTGTAAAATGAGAGTTCTTAGTAATCTTTATATGGTTATTTCTATCATGTTTTATTCACATGTTCTTAATTCATTTCTTCATTTAGTTTTTAATCATTATTTTTCAACTCATAGGTAATCCATGTTATTCACTTTTAAAGTACGACATTATTCCATGTCCAATGCATTTCGGGCATTACAAATAGCCCTTCATCAGGGAACAATACTGTAAAGAATAAAAATGTAACACTAAATCAGGTGAAAACATAATGTACGATCATCATTTCATAAGGTCATTGATCAAACCTATCATTAATATAAGCAAGGCGAAGATATATGAACATATTTCTCCTTGTCAAAAGATACCACAATAATGTACCTGCTAACGAATACCGGTTTCTGAAACCTTATAGCCCATGTGACTTCAAAAGCTAAACCACATAGTTCACTTACATGTCGGTTCAAACGTCTGTACACCTTTTCCCAAGTTTTTTGAATGGCTGATGAAAAAATAAACTCAATGAGTGCCGTGTTTTAAGTAACGCTATGTTATCATACGTTTTCAAGTGTGGTTTCCGTTTAAATACGAACATAAACTAACCTGATCTTAAATCGCTGCCGCTTCCTCAAGTATACGAGAAATTTTCAAACAGGCTTCCGCCCGGCTATCAGGTTTAAATCTGTGCTAGCGCTCATTGGCTCCCGTTCCGATCACGTGTCAATAGACATGGACAAGTTAACATACGGTTCAGTGAAATTCAAAGCCTGTTTCTACTGCCAAATGTGTAAAATACATACAGTATGGTCCATAATTCTAATGATGAATTCTAAGAAAAAATAATAGTGAAGATTAACAAGTAATTATCTAAAGCAATCGAAGAGATTCGAACCCGTAGTGTCAAAAGTATTGCTTTGAAAGGTCATTGAAGGATTGAGCTATATGAGAAGTAAACAGTGCAATGTGTATTGGGCCTAAAACCCATATAACCATGAGGCGATCGTACATGTAAACGAAAATTAACAAAATGTAATAACACATCATAAAAAATACTGCAAGAATCACTAGTACAGCACCAAGGTTGATTCACTAATTTCATAGATAGCAAGATAGTTCCATCCGGTCATTAAGCCCATTGGGCTTATAAATGCATAATTTCTGTATCCAAACGTTCTCTCTTTGTAAAAGATATTTTGTATTGTCTCTTCCTTCTTTCTTGGTAACAGTCTCCAATACGATATATTTTAACTGTGATATATTATGTTGGGCCTCTAAAAAGTGTACTGCTACTGTTGACTTCAAGTTTTTGGTCCGAATATTAGATTTGTGTTCAACAAGTCTCGTTTTTATCCGTCTTTCTGTTTTCCCAACATAAAGTTTTCCGCATGGACACTTCAGAGCGTAAATAACATTAGATGTATCACATGTTGCATTGGTTTTTAGTCTGATCTCATTACCTTTCATGGGGTGGTTTATCTTGTTCCCCTTGATGATGTTATTGCAGTTTCCGCAATTTAAACACGGTTTTGTTCCTTTGAATATTTCCTCACTTTTGGCTTTATTTTTGAGCATCTCCCCTATGTTATGAGCTCTAGTATATGCAAACAGTGGTATTCTTCCAAAAATGCCATTGAAATCAGGTTCCAAATTCAACATTGGCCAGTTCTTCACAACAATTTTCCTAAAATGGTCACTCAAAGTTGAGAATTTAGAAACAGCCACTATTCTGGTTTCTTCAGGCTTGTTTTTAGTTGTCAAAAGTTCTTGCCTCTCTATGGAGTTGACGCGTTTTCTTGATTCCTCAATGACATGTTCTGGGTATCCCCTTTTGGAAAATCTTTTAGCCATTTCATCCAGTCTATACTCTAGTTTGGATTTATCAGAAATGATTCTTTTGACACGTGTCATTTGCGAGAATGGTAAATGTTTTTTTAGACTTTGATTGTGAAAACTTTGGTAATGAAGTAGATTGTTTCTGTCTGTGCTTTTTTTGTATATATCCGTCTCAAAACCTTTGTCGGTAATTGATATTTTGACGTCCAAAAATGTTACCTCCGTCTCTGAGATATTCCAAGTCAACTGTATGCGATCATCAATTTTATTGAAGTCTGTTAATTTCTCCTGTAATTTTTGTTGTGAGTTTGTCCAAATTATAAAAATGTCATCTATGTATCTTATAAACAACTTCAAGTTTTTCTGCCATTCTTTTTGAGTCAAGATATGTGTCTTTTCATATTCTTGCATGAATATATTGGCATATACCGGCGCCGCCGAATTGCCCATAGCTGTTCCAACCAGTTGTTGGTACCAATCTTCTTGGTACCGAAAGTAGCTCTGATACAAAGTAAACATCATCAGCTCCATGAGAAACATCTGAAAAGGAAGTTCAAGATCTGAATTGAGTAGGGCCTTTTCCACTGCCTCTATCCCCAAGGAATGGGGGATCAATGTATAAAGCGAACGAACATCAGCTGTACACAGAATGAGTTTTTCACCAGGTTCAATTGATATTGTTTCCAATTTCAGTAGTAAGTCAGTGGTGTCTTTGACATATGTTTTCATTTTTTTAACTATGGGTTGGAGATACTTGTCAAGTAACTGCCCGATTGGCTCATGTAAGCTCCCACAAGTTGAAACAATTGGACTTAGTGGGGGGTCCCACAGATTTTTGTGAATTTTTGGTATCATGTATAATACCGGACTCCTCGGATTGGCTTTGATCAAGAACTTTTTCGTTTTGTCATTTATTGTTCCTAGTTCATAGGCTTTCTCAATGATGACCTTCAAAGTTCTCATGTAATCCATTGTGGGATTATTATCCAATTTCATATATGTGTAGGTGTCCATTATATGTTCCATCATTTTTTCTTCGTACATGGTACTGTTCATAATTACAAGCGCACCCCCTTTATCCGCTTTAGTGCAATGTACATCTGGATTGGTCGCCAATTTTCTGAGGGTATCTAAATCCTTTTGGGAAATATTTCTCTTGGTACGTGTCCCATATTTTAGTTTTGACAGGTCTTGTTTTACCATTTTTTCGAACAAATCCAAGGTCTTATGGCTCACTGGTGCTTGAAAGTTGCTGGGTGTTCTTAGGCCCATTAGTTGGTCTGATGTATGTGTCTCGCTTTTTGGTAAAACGTTCTCAAAGAAATGTCGCAGCTTAAGTTTGCGCATCAGTTTAAAAAAACTCACTTCTAATTCAAGTGCATCGGTAGTGGTAGTTGGTACGAATGATGTTCCTCTTTGTAGCAACTCTCTTTCATATGTGCTTAGTTCATAGTCACTGATGTTGATGACTAGGTGTTCTGTGTCGTTTTCTTCTTCTGTTCTTTGTCTTTCTTGGGTAAGGTTGTGCTCCTGGTGTCTCTCTCTCTGTCTCCTTTTCTTTTACCTTTTCCCCGCCTGGGTCTCCTTTTTGGGCTTGGCCTTGATCTAAAAAAGGAATTCTCTCTGTGGTTTTGCTGGTAGTTGGTTGCTCAGTTTGAACGGTATCCTGATTATCACGTGGAAGTTGCGTTCTTTGTCTTCGTTGTGAGATGTCACTCCCCGATGAGGAGGTATCCGTATGTTGAGTGTATGGTCTACTCCTTCTTTTTTGGGCATAGATCTCCGCCCAGGTATAAACTTCCCCGAGTTTATAATCTAGAGTATCTCTCTTATATTTCCGTATTTTTCTCTCATTTATATCCTTTGAATGTTTGTCGATTTGATCTTTGATATCGTTTAAGATTTTGGATAGTTCCTCCTCTGACATCATTTTTTGAAGATCCGTCGATATCTCAGTGATTTCTTTGGTTAGTTCCTCTAAAATTCCTGACAGTTCTTCTACAATTAAAAGAATGAGATCTAAGGAACATTTGTTCAGGATTGCAAACCATTTTTCTTGAAAACTCTTTGAATTTTTACACAATGATGGTTTTAGGGCGATTCTTAGGCCTCGTGGTATACGTAGTGCTCGGTGATATTTAATCAAAGTGCTCGCATGAAGTTGTTGATTTAAGCGTCTTTTGGAGAGATATAACAATTGTTTTATACTCTGTTCCTTGGTGCGGCTTGTAGATTCTTGCGAGATTTCTTCCCTAATCAAAGAGTATATTCGATCTGCTTCATCATCTTTATAAGCGAATGTTTCTGCCCTAACTTCTGTGCTTTTTGATATTTCCTCATAGTTACTCATATTGATTTTTAGCGTGCTGCTTGTCTCTGGGGCGAGAAGCGAAAACAATTAATGTAAATTGATTGAGGCAAACGCACTGCTCTTATCTTTGATAGTTCTGTTTGTACAGATTTTTCAAGTTTTTTGGGTGCTCCACAGGTGGCGTCTGACGTCCTAAGGCGCTTTATACAAAATTGTGAAAACGTGTCTCTAATGAACCACTAGAAACATCCCTGTATGCACACCATTCATCCCTCAGTGTAAAATGAGAGTTCTTAGTAATCTTTATACGGTTATTTCTGTCATGTTTTATTCACATGTTCTTAATTCATTTCTTCATTTACTTTTTAATCATTATTTTTCAACTCATAGGTAATCCATGTTATTCACTTTTAAAGTACGACATTATTCCATGTCCAATGCATTTCGGGCATTACAAATAGCCCTTCATCAGGGAACAATACTGTAAAGAATAAAAATGTAACACTAAATCAGGTGAAAACATAATGTACGATCATCATTTCATAAGGTCATTGATCAAACCTATCATTAATATAAGCATGGCGAAGATATATGAATATATTTCTCCTTGTCAAAAGATACCACAATAATGTACCTGCTAACGAATACCGGTTTCTGAAACCTTATAGCCCATGTGACTTCAAAAGCTAAACCACATAGTTCACTTACATGTCGGTTCAAACGTCTGTACACCTTTTCCCAAGTTTTTTGAATGGCTGATGAAAAAATAAACTCAATGAGTGCCGTGTTTTAAGTAACGCTATGTTATCATACGTTTTCAAGTGTGGTTTCCGTTTAAATACGAACATAAACTAACCTGATCTTAAATCGCTGCCGCTTCCTCAAGTATACGAGAAATTTTCAAACAGGCTTCCGCCCGGCTATCAGGTTTAAATCTGTGCTAGCGCTCATTGGCTCCCGTTCCGATCACGTGTCAATAGACATGGACGAGTTAACATACGGTTCAGTGAAATTCAAAGCCTGTTTCTACTGCCAAATGTGTAAAATACATACAGTATGGTCCATAATTCTAATGATGAATTCTAAGAAAAAATAATAGTGAAGATTAACAAGTAATTATCTAAAGCAATCGAAGAGATTCGAACCCGTAGTGTCAAAAGTATTGCTTTGAAAGGTCATTGAAGGATTGAGCTATATGAGAAGTAAACAGTGCAATGTGTATTGGGCCTAAAACCCATATAACCATGAGGCGATCGTACATGTAAACGAAAATTAACAAAATGTAATAACACATCATAAAAAATACTGCAAGAATCACTAGTACAGCATCAAGGTTGATTCACTAATTTCATAGATAGCAAGATAGTTCCATCCGGTCATTAAGCCCATTGGGCTTATAAGTGCATAATTTCTGTATCCAAACGTTCTCTCTTTGTAAGAGATATTTTGTATTGTCTCTTCCTTCTTTCTTGGTAACAGTCTCCAATACGATATATTTTAACTGTGATATATTATGTTGGGCCTCTAAAAAGTGTACTGCTACTGTTGACTTCAAGTTTTTGGTCCGAATATTAGATTTGTGTTCAACAGTCTCGTTTTTATCCGTCTTTCTGTTTTCCCAACATAAAGTTTTCCGCATGGACACTTCAGAGCGTAAATAACATTAGATGTATCACATGTTGCATTGGTTTTTAGTCTGATCTCATTACCTTTCATGGGGTGGTTTATCTTGTTCCCCTTGATGATGTTATTGCAGTTTCCGCAATTTAAACACGGTTTTGTTCCTTTGAATATTTCCTCACTTTTGGCTTTATTTTTGAGCATCTCCCCTATGTTATGAGCTCTAGTATATGCAAACAGTGGTATTCTTCCAAAAATGCCATTGAAATCAGGTTCCAAATTCAACATTGGCCAGTTCTTCACAACAATTTTCCTAAAATGGTCACTCAAAGTTGAGAATTTAGAAACAGCCACTATTCTGGTTTCTTCAGGCTTGTTTTTAGTTGTTCCCTGATGAAGGGCTATTTGTAATGCCCTAAATGCATTGGACATGGAATAATGTCGTACTTTAAAAGTGAATAACATGGATTACCTATGAGTTGAATAATAATGATTAAAAACTAAATGAAGAAATGAATTAAGAAGATGTGAATAAAACATGACAGAAATAACCATATAAAGATTACTAAGAACTCTCATTTTACACTGAGGGATGAATGGTGTGCATACAGGGATGTTTCTAGTGGTTCATTAGAGACACGTTTTCACAATTACTCCTTTTTTCCCTCATCTTTCTGCCCTTTTTTCTTCCAATTTTGGTGAAAATACTTTCCTGCATACAGCATGATTGTTTTAACAGTTATTTTTTCTTTTTATTCTTTTTTATTTCTTATATTAGTTGTGATTCTCTAAGCTTGGATGTATATGCTGTTCCTTCTCTCTTGATTTTCATTAAACTCAAACTTGTAGAAAAAAAAACATCCATTTGAAATTTGCACCATGGAGAAGTTTATGGGCCATTTGATTATACCGGAGCCATGACCACATCTCAATATTACAATCTGTAGAGACCTGCAAATTAGTCAAATAAATGGGGATAACTGTCTTGCAAAGCATTGGATAAAATAACCAATGCCAATTCCCTATCCCAGTGAGGCAGATCACAAAAAAAGCTTGACAAATGTCCTCAGTTAGTGAATTCAGAGGATGTTTGTAGCTTCATAGTAAATGGCTGATTCACAAGTAGCAAAATACTAATACAGGAGAGATAGATGGATTATTCTTTGTCAACAATTCAACAGATGTTTTCGAGTTCATTATGCTTTTAGCCTTAGACTTTTTATTCAGATTCTGTGGAACAGCGAACAGGACCTCGAATTGTACTAAATTGAAGGTCTTTTCGGCATCGAGCATGATGATTGCCACCTTTTTAGAATTCATAATAATCAATAACAGGAAGCTGGTGTTAGGTGAGATCATCCTATCAAATAAAAACATGTTTGGTCAAAATGGATCAAATGTTGCGCTAGGGGACCTAGCAAAGGCCGGAATGCTTCTAGTGAAGACACTATTCAGCTTTTTTAGACACTATTCAGCAAGACAATTGGGTGACAAATGCATGTTGTGTCTGGGGCTTTTCTTTTTTCAGGAAGCTGATAATCACTGTTTCTGTGAATGAACTGGGTAGCTCAAACCCGTCAAGGATCTCATTGAAAAATTGAAAAAAATAACTAAAAACTTAGCTACTTTGGCTTCAAACACCTTGTCAATTGTGACCGGGTGGCCATTGCACCCACAGGCTTTTACATTGGGGGAACATTTTCTCAAGTCTTGTACCTCTGCAAAGGTAATAATTGCTATAGAAGTAGCTTGTAAATCACTAGACAGAGATGGCAACACAATTGAATGCAAACATTTCTCAATATGCACTGGAGGAGAATGATTAGTTAAGGCATACTGACTGGTATAGTGGTTAACAAAATCTTTGCCTGACAGATCGGATTGGGTAATGACTCTGCCTTCAGCTCCATTAACAATTGACTTAATAACTTTGCTATTTCTTTTTTTCTTGACAGACCATGCCAAAAAGTGTCCTACTTGCTCACTTTCCTCATAAAACTTTTGAAAGCAAGTATTTTGCTTACCAATTTTCCTAGACATAAATTAGTCTTTGAGATTTTGGTACGCTTGTTGTACCTTGATTCTTGAACTCGATGTATGGGCCATTGAGTGGGTGAGCATGGCCTGATTAAGTTCGTACTGCAAAGCTGCAGCCTGTTTCCTTCTAAGTTTTTTAAAATGTGTGCTCTAAAAGAGATCGCCTTGCCCCATAAAAATACTTTAAACCCACCAAAACTGAAATAGACAAAGATGAGCCTGCATTTCTTTTGAAAAATTAATCTGTGCCAGAACGCATAATCATCACCAAGTTCTCATCACTTAATAATGATCTGTCGAGATGATCCGAAAAAGGATTCAATAAAATACCTGAATTGACTCTACCTCATAAAGAAAAAATACCCATAAATCAAGTCATGAAGCAGAGTTATATTATTTTGATAAACACGTATATTCTCTCTCTTGCATGTGAAAGGCCTCACACAAATCTAATAAGGAGAAGTCGTTACACCGTTTAGTCAACCATTACAAGGACCTTAACTTATTTTTCATTGATACATGAGCAATCCAGTTTAGTATTATGGAAAATGTTGAAGTCCCCCTTTAATGCAATAATAAGCCCTCTCGGAGATGACATAGGTTGTGGATTCCACTGAGTGAAAAATCATCTTCTTCGATAGAACTGTAGTAACTAATAAGTTGGATAAGCTGCTCATGGAACCTTAGACTCACCAACATCCACCTAGGCCTAGGATCCCTTAGTATCTGTTGCACTTGACATGCTAGGTCTCATGAGATGAATACCAACACCCCTCTTACTAGAGCACTGGCAGATGCATATTGAGCACGTGAAATAAATCAAGGGACAGGGCTTCTTTATCAATGCTTTAAGATGGGTCTCTTGAAAGAGAAAGATCTGTAGTTTTGACTACTTGAGCCACGCTAAAAAGGACTTACATTTTGCATGATAGATTATGTAATTAGCCAGTAGGATACAATCCTCAAGGACCTAAAATCCAGGGGTTTCAACTCATCGAAAGCTTGCTCTACTTTCTTCCTTGGCTCCTATACTCACACCTATCAAAGAACTAAACACCTCAACACATTGATGGCAAATTTGAAAAGGAAAAAATTCTCGACTATTCTTCCTGAATTTGTCTGACCTATAATGACCCTCTCCCTCCCCACAGGGCACGCACCTCAGGAGATCCACTTGCCCCCTATGAAGCAGATCCCCTCTTACCTAAATGAGCCCACTTTCCCCCGCTTGAAGAATCTACCCCTAGATGAGTGCCCTGACACGGCACTCAGGTGACTGCAACTGCTGGTGATCTGAATCAATCCTGCATGCTAGCTGCTCTACTGTCCTACCAAAATGTTTTTGAAAATGAAGAGCTGCACCTGGGCTAAGGAAAAATGTATGAATGTAAGGATTGATTAAGCAACAAAAGAAAGAAAAAGCAAAGGTTCATATACACAACCATCCAAATCCCCATGACCAGCCCTCCTTGCATCATACTTGTGAATAGCTTGTAGAAAGCCCTTGCCCTACGTGACAGTGTGGAAGATCCGAGATTGATCCTTATAATGGACTTTCAATTTTTACTATTGTATAATCCCAGCCGGTGTACCTAGAGTAGTTATCTGGGGTACGGTATATTTTGTCTGTAATAGCATTAGTCAGGATCTGTTCTTTCACATCAATTCACCAAATATCTCTCTGATAGTTTGTGGGTACTTGGAGATGAGAGACTGGAATGATGGAATACAGTGGGCATGTGAAAAAGTAAGGTCAATGTTTTTGGCTGTTGTTCCATGAATCACATGCTTGACAATTAGATCTATTATTAATTTGGTGACAGTCTGATCATTCTCTTGGCCTTCAGAGATTCCAACAAATCGCATGTTGGAGCAGCGTGACCTGTTTTCCACATCTTTGAGTTTCAACTGTAATTCAGCTAGTTCATATTGGAGTTTCAAAGTTGAGGAGTCTTGGAAGTGCCTAAAATCTTTGGAATCAGACACTCTTTGCTAAAGTTGCATTACCTGTGAGGCGAGTAGCTGTATGTTAGTATTGATCTGTCCCAACTGGTTTTGTGTCTCCAGGTGGGCCTACTCCTGTGAGATTTTCATCTTCCTAATATAGCCCAGTATTTGCTGTAGAATCGCTCTAATTGGGAGGGATTGAGATATATATGGTACAGGCACTGTATCTATGGAAAGAAGTTGCTCTTTTAGGAGATAAGGACAGGCACGTAGATCTTCAGCCTTGCTCCGTGGCTGAGGGACTTCATCCAGGTTATATGGGCATGATGGCGCATTCGTGACACTGGCAGTGATTGCGGTGATGCTGCGTTCGCTCTCCATTGAGGGCACCCCTTTGCAGGGGTGCCGAGATGGAAGACCTGCTTGACACACTTCCCACACCTAAATTTGAATGGTCTGGTGCCCGGGTTGCCTCAACCTTTTCCCTTTTACAGAACCAACTTCGCTCTTAAGAAACTCCTGTTCAGCTCATCGCAGAAAGCGTTTTATACGCACCACGCTCCTGTGGCCTTGTCAGCAGCCCAAATTGCTTCTGTCCCCCGAACTTAACTATAAAGGAATCCCAGTACATTTGAGAAGCTCAGGACTTTGCTCGGGGAGTTCTGGATTTTCAACTACCAGCAGCCATTAAGAGCAAGGTGCAGCCCTACGTGTTATGGCAAGGGAGGCCAATGTAAGTGGTGCAGTTGTTGTTTACAATGTGCCAGTAGCAGCTGGGGAGGATATTTTGCACAGAAGCCTTTGCAGAGTGAGCATGGTGGCAGCTTCGAGGAGAGTGGAGTGGGGGTGAAGCAGCGAGGGCATATATGGCACACATGCTTCTAGGCTTTCTAGCCATCAGGGCACTTTGGCACTAAGGCACAAAGACACGTGCCCCCACATGCATCAACCTATTTAGGAAGTGCAAACGGTGCGAATCGGTAAATTCGGCCGTTTGCACTTCCTAAATACGTTTTTGGGATGCATCAAACATTCACTATTTTTTGCATTTCTTAAAACTGCAAATGCAATTAAGGAATCGCATTTGTGAGATTCCTTAAATGCAATGCATCATTTTTTTAAAAATTGCAAATTTTGAAATTGGAAGTGCAAATTAACACGAGGTTGACCCTCGTGTTAATTTGCGAAAAATTTTAAAAAAGCAAAAAAATGCATTTTTTAAACTTGCATGTTACAGACACACATGTCCTTAGGACATGTGTGTGTGAAACATGCACTTGAAAATACATTTCAGGGGTGCAGGGGGGGGGGTCCTTTGACCCCCCTCTGCACCCTTGCAATGCATCAACAAATTGCGAGTGCAAAAAAAAATGCAAAACGGCATTGATTCCTATGGGCCTAGAGGCCCATAGGAATCAATGTAATGCCATTCCTTAATTGCGATTCGCAATTAAGGAATCGCAATTTCCGAAAATTAAGAAATCCTAAAAACTTTTAGGATTTCTTGATGCATAGGATTTTGCATTTCCTAAATAGCGATTCCTTAATTTTCGCTATTTAAGAAATGCAAAATCCTAGATTGATGCATGTGGGGGCAAGACATTTAGACATTGCATCAAGATGATGCAACCTCAATGAGTGAGATGTCTGATCTCATTAGTCAAGTCAAGTCAAATAATTTATATAGCGCGCTACATACCCAGAGGGTCTCAAGGCGCTTGAGGAAGGGTGGGGAATTACTTGTCGAATATCCAAGTTTTAAGTTGCTTTCTGAATGCTAGGTGGTTCTGAGTGAGGCGAAGGTGAATGGGGAGTGAGTTCCAGGTTTTAGCAGCGAGGTAGGAGAAGGATCTTCCTCCCATGGTGGTTTTGTTGATGCGGGGTACGGCAGCAAGGGCTTGGTTGGAGGAGCATAGCTGGCGGGAGGGGGTGTAG
Organism: Lissotriton helveticus; assembly: GCF_964261635.1. NCBI lineage: Eukaryota > Metazoa > Chordata > Amphibia > Caudata > Salamandridae > Lissotriton > Lissotriton helveticus. The sequence continues at coordinate 241,177,385 of NC_136060.1, read as the reverse complement.
AAGGAAAGTCGTGTGTTGAGGCATTCGGGTCCGAGTTCGTAAAGTGCTTTTTGTGCGTGGGTTAAGAGGCGGAATGTTATTCTCTTATTGACGGGGAGCCAGTGGAGGTTTTTCAGGTGACTAGAAATGTGGTCTTTGCGCGGGATGTCTAGTATGAGTCTGGCTGAAGCGTTCTGGATGCGTTGGAGTTTTTTCTGAAGTTTTGCGGTGGTACCGGCGTAAAGGGTGTTACCGTAGTCCAGGCGGCTCGTGACCAGTGCGTGGGTGACCGTTTTTCTGGTTTCGGTGGGGATCCAGCGAAATGTTTTTTTGAGCATGCGAAGAATGTTGAAGCACGATGATGAAACGGCGTTGACTTGTCTGTTCATTGAGAGTGAGGAGTCCAGGATGATGCCCAGGTTCCGTGCGTGGTCCGTCGGGATGGGTGCTTTTCCAAGGGCCTCTGGCCACCAAGAGTCATCCCAGGCGGAAGGGGAGGTGCCTAAGATAAGGACTTCTGTTTTGTCTGAGTTCAGTTTCAGACGGCTGTGTTTCATCCACTCGGCTACTTCTTTCATTCCTTCATGTAGGTTGGTTTTGGCGGTGTTCGGGTCTTTGGTGAGTGAGAGGATCAGTTGAGTGTCATCAGCGTAGGAGATTATGTTGAGGTTGTGTTGGCGTGCCATGGCCGCGAGGGGGCTCATGTATACGTTGAAGAGGGTGGGGCTGAGTGAAGATCCTTGTGGCACGCCGCAAATGACTTCAGTGGCCTCTGACTTGAATGGTGGAAGGCGGACTCTCTGAGTTCTTCCGGTAAGGAACGAGGTGATCCAATCCAGTGCTTTTCCTTGGATTCCGATGTTTCTGAGGTGTTGTAGGAGGGTGTTATGACAGACTGTGTCGAAGGCTGCGGAGAGGTCAAGGAGGATGATGGCGACTGTGTCTCCATTGTCTAATAGAGTTCGAATATCGTCTGTTGCTGCGATGAGTGCGGTCTCAGTGCTGTGTTTTGCTCGGAAGCCGGACTGTGAGGAGTCGAGGGATTTGTTGGTTTCGAGGAAGGCGGCGAGCTGGCTGTTGACGGCTTTCTCGATGACTTCGGCCGGGAATGGTAGAAGCGAGATGGGGCGGTAGTTTTTGAGTTCGGTGGGGTCAGCTGTGGGTTTTTTCAGAAGGGCGCTGAGTTCGGCGTGTTTCCAGCTTTCCGGGAAGGTGGCAGAGTTGAGGGAGCAGTTGATGACGTCTCGGAGGTGTGGTGCTATGATGGAGTCAGCTTTGTTGAAGATATGGTGAGGGCATGGGTCTGTGGGGGATCCTGAGTGGATGGAGTTCATCAGGCGGATGGTGTCCTCCGTGGAGATTGGGTTCCAATCAGTAAGGATGTTCAAGGGGGGTGAGGGTACGGCAGAAGGTTGGGTGGGTTGGTCTCCGTGTTGGTTGTCGAAGCTGTTATGGATGTCTGCGATTTTGTTGTGGAAGAACGAGGCTAGGGAGTCGCAGAGGGTTTGAGAGGGAGTGATGTCGTTGGAGTTGGCTGAGGGGTTGGTAAATTCTTTGACGATGTTGAATAATTCCTTGCTGTTGTGGGCGTTGTTGTCTAGACGGTCTTTAAGTGCAGCTTTCTTGGCAGTCCGGATCAGTTGGTGGTGTGTGCGGGTGGCTTTTTTGAGGGCGTCCTTGGTGCTGGTGTTTGGGTCTTTTTTCCAGGCCTTCACAAGGGACCGACAGAGTTTCTTGGATGTCTTAAGGTCGTCGTTGAACCAGGGAGCGTTTTTGCTGCCTAGTTTAATTTGACGTTTTTTCAAAGGTGCTAGGTTGTCGGCGCTATTGGTTAGCCATTGAGTGAGCTTAGTGGCTGCTTGGTTGGCGTTTGAAGAGTGGGTCGGGGGGTTTTGAAGAAGCGATGAGGAGATCTGGTCGATGGTGATTTTGTTCCAGTTTCTTCGCAAAGTGGGTTGAGGAAGGTTGTGGGTTGTGATCTTTTTGTAGACAAAGTGAACACAGCTGTGGTCCGTCCAATGGAGAACTGTGGTGTGACTGAAGGAGATATGTTTGCTGGAGGTGAAGATGGGGTCGAGTGTGTGGCCTGCGTAGTGAGTGGGGGTGTTAACAAGTTGTTTGAGTCCGAGGTTGGCCAGATTGTCCAGAAGGGTGGTGGCGTTGCTGTCGTTGCTCTTTTCCAGGTGAAAATTGAGGTCTCCCAGTAGTATGTAGTCCTCGGAGGGGAGGGCGTGAGGGGTGATAAAGTCAGTGATGTCTTCACTGAATTGTGCACGGGGTCCTGGTGGCCTGTAGAGGAGGGTGCCTCGGAGTGTGGTCTTGGGGTCGGTGTGGATCTGGAAGTGAAGGTGTTCGGCGCTAGCGAGGTTGGCATCTGAGCTGGTTGAGATGCGGATGGAATTCTTATGGACGATTGCGATGCCTCCTCCTGTTTGCTTGATGCGGTCCTTACGGATGATCTTGTAGCCTTCCGGGATGGCAATGGTGATGTCTGGGGCTGAGGATGCGTTCATCCATGTTTCTGTTAGGAAGGCTACATCCGGAGAGATGGTGTCTAGTAGATTCCAAAGGTCGATGGCGTGTCTGTGGACCGAGCGGGTGTTGAGCAGGATGCATTTTAGGTGGTTGGGGTCAGATCTCTGTTTGGTGTTCGTGGATGAGGAGTTGGTCTTGGTGCCGTCATACTTGCAGGAGATGCATGTGAAGGGTCCATGGGTGTGTCCAGGAGCGGCTTGGGCGCAGTTGGGGAGTCGGCCGGGGTTAAGGGCTAAGAGGGTGGAGGCGTCGTAAGTAATGCGGGTGCGGTGGGTGGTACGGGGGCCAGGGGCTCTGGCGTTGGGCGCGGTCCAGGCGCGGACGGGCGTAGACGGGCTTACCTTTGGCGCATCTTCGGCGCAGCCGCAGCGCGTGGACGCTGCACGTTGGAGCATTAGTCATTAAAATGGGTAGTCGAGGGGGCGGAGCATGGGAGGGGCAGCAGGGAGGCGGGAGCGAGGTCGAAGGAGGGCTCGGGTCAACAGACAAAATGGCAGCAACAACAAACGCTGCAGTGCAGGGCGAGAAGGGGCACTGGCAGTGGGGGCAAAGGGGCGCTTCGAGGGCCAGATATAGTATGGGTACTGCCGCAGTGGGAGCGTATTCAAGCGCGGAGTGGAAGCGCTATGCAGAAAGTAATATCAGCCCAAGGAAATGTACAGTCAAATGCACGCAGGCAAAGCGCTATGCAAATTAAGTACCGTCTAAGGCGCTTTAAACACAATCACAGTCAAGTTCTGAGTAAATGCCCAGAGGTGCACTCAGACGAAGCGCTATCAGAATATAATCACAGTCTATGGAGATGGAACCACTACAGTGCAATAAATAGTGTCTAGAGGTGCACGTAGTCAAGGCGCTAAGACAATGCAACATATACAATAATGCACAGGGATTAAGTTAAGAGGAGCGCGCCAGCGGATCAAAATGCGAGCAGATGAACTTAACGATACCACAATAATCAGGAGGAGGATGCGAGGGGAGCGACCACTCGTCAGGAAGGCATGATGGTCACAGCTCTTCGAGAGGCTGGGGACGGCCTGTAGTTCTCGTGGGTGGGAGGGGCAGCAGGGAGGCGGGAGCGAGGTCGAAGGAGGGCTCGGGTCAACAGACAAAATGGCAGCAACAACAACAACAAACGCTGCAGTGCAGGGCGAGAAGGGGCACTGGCAGTGGGGGCAAAGGGGCGCTTTGAGGGCCAGATATAGTATGGGTACTGCCGCAGTGGGAGCGTATTCAAGCGCGGAGTGGAAGCGCTATGCAGAAAGTAATATCAGCCCAAGGAAATGTACAGTCAAATGCACGCAGGCAAAGCGCTATGCAAATTAAGTACCGTCTAAGGCGCTTTAAACACAATCACAGTCAAGTTCTGAGTAAATGCCCAGAGGTGCACTCAGACGAAGCGCTATCAGAATATAATCACAGTCTATGGAGATGGAACCACTACAGTGCAATAAATAGTGTCTAGAGGTGCACGTAGTCAAGGCGCTAAGACAATGCAACTATACAATAATGCACAGGGATTAAGTTAAGAGGAGCACGCCAGCGGATCAAAATGCGAGCAGATGAGCTTAACGATACCACAATAATCAGGAGGAGGATGCGAGGGGAGCGACCACTCGTCAGGAAGGCAAGATGGTCATTAGGAGACCCTACATGTGCAGGGAGACCCTGGAGTGGTTGCAGAGGACATCCACATAGCAGTAACCTCCCAGGGATCCTCTGTTCACCCCTCAATTCTCTCACAGATGTGTTTGACCTCTCTGGCCTTACTTCCTCATAAACAGCCTAAAAGTGTTGGCCTGCATCTCCAATTATGATGTAAAGCCATTTGTAATCTCCGCTTTTATTTTCTTCCTGGCTCTTGAAGGGTTCAACTTCCACCCCCGGCACCTAAGAACTGACTTTCAAGGGATGTGGTCAAAAGTTGTGTATCAGTCAAACCCAGTCAAAAGAGGAATTAAACACTGCATCTGTACAACTTCTATTTCGATGCCGGAGCCCAACAATCTGGGAGACTAATGTCAGGCAAGTGGGTTAACTTTTAAGGGAGGCCAATGCTAAAAAATAGGCGGCTCCAGGGTATCAGCCAGCCACTGAGGGGGGTAACAATGTATCCAGTCCCAATAATCTACCAAGAGGACTCACCGCCAAGCATGATTGGAATTGTCGGGGATAGAGAAGAAAAGGAACTAGCTCATAATCTTGCTAGTGTTTCACTGAAGTTCTCCGCTTTACATGCACCACCTGCCTCCAGTCCAGACCTGCAGCCATCCCCTTATTTTGGACCCCTTTGCTCTGCCATTGCCACCCATACATCCTCCTCAGATGTAGCCTATAGGCCCAAAAAGGTGTTCACTGTCCCTGGCTCAAAGGGATCAGTAAGAGAAGAGGGTGATCTTAGCATTGGTCTGGCTATTACTGAGGTCATGAGTAAGGCTGCAGGGAACCCCATTGTTTCAGGCCTAGGACCTCCCTTAGCATTGCTTGATAACCCTAGGGAGAGGATAGTCTCCCATATGGTAGCAGAAACTCTCAGCAGGGAGGGAGATAAGTATATCTTGGATTCTAACGTTTAGTTACATTTTACACTTTTGAGTAAATTTACTATTAATCAAAAAATACTTTATTTCCAAGAAATACATTCTTACAGAAATATTGCACATTACCCAATTCACCCGTAGACAATCACAAATCTCATAAAATTAGCAATGCGCAGCACATATTTAGATCAATTTGACCAACACATGAGTTCGGCTGTTAGCAATGTAAACACTTAAAATTTCCATCACTAAAATACAATGATTGGTCATATATCCCCAAATCCCACACATATTAAGGTACATTACGCAGAAACCAAGCAAAATTATTTTTCTTTATAGTGAAAAACAGGGTTTTGTTTTATCAGCATTTATTGTCAATTTTCCGCGACAGTCTTCCTTGAACTTCCAAATCAACTTGAACCAAGTTGCCACTATGCATTTTCATCACAAGGATTAACAATGCTCCAGCACTGAGGGCACTAAAGAGGGCAACCTCCTCTGCACCCGTCCGCAGCCGACCCGGGCCCCGATCCCCGAAACTCCGATGTGAGAGCGCATTCGATATACTAGTAAAATACTAGTAAAATACAAAAAAATCTTAATTCATCTCTGAGGGACACCTATGCTCATTCATTGGACCCTCTGAGCCTGCCTAATAAATACCAAGTACGTTCCTATAGCCATGGCACTCCCGAGATTGTCTTTGTTAGACCTAATATGGGTGATAACATTTGCACATCTGCCACAGTGAAGGCTTACTGGCCAATGCTCCTTCTTTAAAAACACCTTGAAATGCAGAACCTCCTCCATGAATATCGCTAACTGCGAAAACCTACTGTTTTCAATTAAACTTTCAGAAACATTTACATTCTCAGGCCTTCTGCTTTAACGGCCTCCTGGGCCGGCAACAGACTTGCATCAATTGTCTCTGAGGTTATTGCCTATCATAGTTTGCACTCAGCAAAATTCATCTTACTTGGGAACCTTACTATTCACTACCAATCTTAACCACAACCTTGCAGCAATGCGGTTTGCCCAGTTAGTTACACTCTCCATGCATAACAGAGGCCACAAAGTGGACCCCATTTTTAACAACTTGATTAATCTGGTTGCCGCTGACCATTCACCCAAAACTCTGCTTTGCCCACATGTTGCTCAAAGTTACCATCATAGAAAATCCAGACAACCATCAATCCAGAGTGTCAAGACCATGGTCTAAACTGAATGTCACTGCAGGCACTTAGAGCCTCAGTTTGGAGTCACAATGGAGATATTAACACTGCCTATCAGGGGTTCCTGAAATGGATTGAATCACCCCTAGAAGCCATAAGACTTCTAGGCACAATGCAAGCACCTCCTGGTTCATCTCAGAAATCAGAAATCACTCAGACAAAGACCTCCATTGGTCTATTATTGAGAAATTGACACCAGCCCAAAACTCCAGTAAAAAGAGTGCAAAACAGAGGAGAGGAAATGGAGTGCAAACTATGAAGAAGAAAAGAAGGCCATTTATAAAAAGGTGTACAAATAATTAGTACTCATTAGGAAAACTAGGGTAGCAGATCTTGCAGAGACGATCTCTATACGTGCCAAAATACATTCAGCTATTGTATCTTTTAAAGCCAATAGTTGTGGGGCTTACCCCCCCCCCCCACCCCCCACCAAGGAGCGCTGCAGTGAGCTGGTCATGTTCTTTCTTAACAAGGTCAGACTACTTTAAGAATGATTGGTCGGGTACTTAAAGCCAACTCCTGCAGTGAACGGTAGACCATGTGACAAAAACATCGGTCTTAAACTATCAGCTCACCCCTAGGTATTTTGTAATACCACCTTGGAATCAGCAAAAACAATTAAATCTAAAATAGATATTTGACAAAAGGCAAAGAGAATACAATTCCAGCCCTAACCACTATGTATAATCTCTCACTTGACAGAGGAAAAGTTCCTGATCTCTGGAAGCATGTGATAATCTATCCCAATGCTGAAAAAGCCCCATCTAGACCCCATTAAAGCTGACAGCATTAAACACATATCCCTGCTTCCTGTAGTTAGCAAGTTCTAGAGAAACTGACCAATGGACATCTGACCGCATTTCTGGAGGATAATAGTTTGCTGCTCCACACACAAACCGGTTTGAGACCTGGTTATAGCTCTGAAATGGCTATGCTATTAGCCATATAAGTTGTTAGGAAAACCCTGGATAAAGGAGGAGTAGCCCTGCTTATTTTACTTGATGCACTTGAATGTCTGTCTTCCTTTTTAGAATATAGATCCTTTCAGAATATGGAAGGTGCTCATTTGTGAGAAGTTTGCGTGCGGCTTAAATGTTGTGTGTCTCAGGGCTCCTCCCTGTGCCCCAAACTTTTTAATGTATATGTCCAACCCCTTGCTGATTACATCTGCTCTTTTGGCCTTACTATGGTGTCTTATGCTGACAATACCCAAATTGTCCTCTCTCAGACACCTAATATCAATCAACCTGTGGTGAATTTGAAAACCTGATTGGAACAAGTTAATAACTGGATGGCCTCTGGTTTCCTTAAGTTAAATGGCAACAAGACGGAAGTCCTGGTAGTGGGGAAACACCCTTCATCGTGGAACCAGCTTACCTGGCCTTCATGTCTGAGGGATTGGCTGCCACCACACACTGAAGGTCAAGAGCCTGGGCATCTGTTGGCCTCTGGTGGTCTTACTAAGGCCACCCAGGCTTCATCCTATCAAGAGCATTGAGGAAGCCTCTGAAATGGCTCCCGGCGGTATCAAAAAGAATTGTGCTACAGGGTCTTATACTATCACAACTTGATTACTTTATTTCTCTCTACTTAGGCAGTCTGACCTATGTGGTTAAAACATTTAAGATAATTCAAAATGCTGCAGTTCATGTTCTGCTAAATATTGCTAAATATCACTCTGTACGCACAGCACTGGCAAGTATTTATTGGCTTCCATTAAAGAGAAGGATTGAGGTCAGGGGCCGAGGGATTTCAGACACAAACCACAATCTCCTGAGTTTTAGAAAGCAATTAAAGACACATCTGTTCAGTTAGGCATCTCAAAACCTCTTGTCATTTACTGCTGGCACTGGGAAGCTCGATTTTGGGTAGCCATGCGCTCTATAAAAGTAGGTAACAACGTATATGACATCTGCATGATATGGCATGGAACGGACACGAATATCACCAGCTTCCCCACCTGGCTCAATGGGAAAAATCCTTTCCTTACATTCACTCTTACTGCAGTTAGGAACAGAATATCCTGTCTGGATGTTACCATTATCGCCAATGAAGGGAGACTGATCACGAGTCTGTACAAGAAACCGATGGACCGGAACAGCCTCCTACACTTCAACAGTGCCCAACGAGCGCCCTATAAGAAAATGTACCTGTGGGCCAATTCCCTAGAATCCAAAGAAACTGTGCAAATTTACAAGACCACAAATGAGAGGCAAAGCCCCTTCCAAACAAGATGAGAAAAAAGGCCTACCCAGAACGAGTGTTCAAAAAAGTCCAGAAATGAGCCAGAAGTATTCCGAGAGAATCACTCCTTGAAAGCAGTTCGAAAAGCAAGACAGAATTATTAATTTTGGTAGGCACCTACAACTCTGTGTCATACGAAATAAAAAAAATCGGTAATAGACACTGGCGCATCCTCTTCTCTAGCAAATTAACCTACCACAACCTATGCTCTCATTCAAACGAAACAGGAGCATACGTGACAGTCTTGTCCACAGCAAAGTACAATACAAAGAAATCCAATCATAGAGCACACTTTTGAGTTTACCCCAAGTGAGAGGCCACTACCCTTGTGGCAATTGCACTTCTTGTGCTCTTACCACTCATGCACACACTCTCAACCTGGGCTTGAGAAAATCCTGGGAGAAAAGAACCACACTAACAGCAGTAATGTTGTGTATACAATCACATGCCCCTTCGGCTTACTCTACATTGGCATTATAACCAGAAAAATCAAAATACGAAACAGTAAACAATTGACTAAACTCACTGCGCACTTTATTGAAATTACTCGCTCAGACAAAGTCTTCCATTGGTCCATTATTGAGAAATTGGCACTAGGCCACCACACCAGTAAAAGACTTTTAGAAAAAGAAAAGAGATGGGTATACAAGCTACAGACAAATATACTCGGATTGAATGATGATATCCCTTTGCACCAACTTGACCTTAAAACACTACATGCACACATCCACAAAGAAGTTGTACCAACTAGAAAATATGGACAACCCCAAGAAGGCATAAGATAACATCCAAAAACAAGCATAACAAAATGTTGTTTTATGCCTCATCTAAATTTACACTAGATGTCGACCTGCTGCTACCTTTCATTACAAAATATGACAAAACATTAAAAAACCTGATCTAAGAATATTTCTACGTAATAAATGTGTATCATGTGAAGACAGCACTCCTCTGTAGACAATTACACTGAGAATTACAGTTCCCATAAGGCAACATAATAAGCGCTTAAACAACACATCCCTCTATTTTTGGCAAGGATTAAACTTCGAAATACACCATCAAGCGTACTAGGCCCACCATCTGTGTCCACTCGCCCCCCACATTTTATAAGTCTCTGTGCGAATTTCACCTTGAACATATAAATTAACATGACAGTTTAAAATTGCATTCAGGCTGCAAGGGTAAGCCTAGGATATGTTGAAAGCGCTACCTAAATGGGTAGCACAATCAGTGCTGCAGACTCACTTGTAGAATGTAATTTACAGCCCCTGGACAAACATAGTGCCACTTTACTAGAGACTTACAAGTAAATTAAGTATGGCAACTGGGTATAAACCAATTCTACCATGTTTTAAGGAGAGAGCACTTTAGCACTGGTTAGTAGTAGGAGAGTGAGGCCAAGCCCAAAGGCCAAAAAAACAAATTCAGCGGAAAGTAGAGGGGAAAAGGCAAAGGGCAAACGGTTTGGGCGTGACCCTGCGGAGAGGGCCAGATCCAACAGTAATGGTCAGCAGTGCAGTTGCAGGGAAAGGACCTCTAGAAGCTTGTTGTTTCCCTGCAGCTCAAACAGAAAGTCAGCCAACTGACCTTGATGTCACTTCCGGGGTCTTGGTTTTAGGACAAGCAGATCCAGTCTTAATTTATGTCTCTGACGATACTTATTTGGATCTTCACAGGACCAGGAGTCTTCTGGGGAGAAGTCTTTGTGGTCAGATGTTATGTCCAGTGCCACCCCCTTAACCAATTCTGGTCTGTTCCTCTATTACCACTTGGTTTGGTACCAGCCTGACTAGAGAGACTAGGGGGAAGAAGGCTGAGGTGTGAGCTTCATCTGCCAGTGACAATGAAGGCATCCTTTGAAGCTCAGGAAGGGGCTGGGCACAGCCACCCAGGCCATCCTGTCAAGGGAGGAGTCCCCCTTCCCATACCCAGAGTCCTTTGTCCACTGTCTGGAAGCAATACACATTTCACTATAGACAAGCCATCAGGGGTCAGATACCAGCTGGACACTAACAGGAACATCTTTTGGTTTTAGGTAGGAAAATCACATCTTCCTAAAAGTACAATTTACAAAATAGAAACATAACATCCAACCTGACCATTACGTTAGATTTCAAATTGCTATTAAAATGAGTCCTTGTAGCATATAATTTACAGGCCCTGGGTACGAGTGGTTCCATGTACTAGGGACATTTAAGTGAACTGAATGTGCCAATAATGGATATGCCATTTCTAACACGTTTAAAGAGGGATGTACCACTGGTTAACAGGAGTAAAGTGTGCAGAGTTCTATGATTGGCAAAAACAGGTTTAGCAAGGAAAAGCAAACATCTGGGGCAATATCATGCAAAAGATAGCTATTTGCAACAGGCCCTAATTAAACAAAATAAGAATGTCTATGTTTTAGTGTTGCAGCCTCGCAAAGATATAGATATACACATTTTTGGAATTTACAAAGGTTTCCAGGTTACACCTCAAAACCTACCATGGTCTCAGGTCTCATATGTATTCTGGTAAAATTTTAATTCTGTTTTCGCATGAGCAACTATACAGAGTTGTGCAGAAATCTACCAAGCCGATGCCATTGAACTTGCTTACTGTTTTTTCGCCACAAGACAATTTTTAATGTAAAGAAACACCTTTCTATTATGTTCCCATCCACTTCCCAATTTTTTAAATGATTGACCTCTGCCCTTATTAGGCATACGTGACTGGTGCTTTGTAAACGAGAAATAGATCTCATAGGAGATTGTCTATATTCACAACCATATATATTTGAAGTTGTGCACAGAATAACAGGGATGTCCAGCCCTATACAGCCACCCCCTGCCTCTGGGTCTGGAGTTAGTAGCACAAAAGTCTTTGTGTGATTAAATCCCAAAGAGTGCAACAAAATGTTTGTGAATTCAAGCAGTAGTTAGGGAACCCATAGAAAAGGATGCTTGTTTTTGTACATTAAACTAGCATAGACAAATAGCTGAAGGAGTTAGTTTGAAATTATCTACGGGTGGCAAGAAGAACAGTGTGTTCCAGCATGTTAATGCACAAGGTCGAAGCTTCAACTAAATCAACACAGACTCTGAAGGAGCAGTCATGGAGAAAGTAAAATGTTTCATCAGTGACCCAAACAATATCTTTTAGGCTCTCCAGCAAGGCAACATGGTCAGTGGGATCAACTGCAGCCCAGAGGTTGAGAATATCCACTATTGATAAGCTGTTGTACTCCACATCAGTGACTCACTTTCCAATAGGGCAGTTCAGTGGCCCGTCATGGTCAAATAAAGTTGAAATTCAAGTTGGACGTCGCTATCTTCTCAACCACTTTTGCTAGGATTGGCACAAGGCTTGTGGTTCCAGAAAAATGTATTGGGCTTGGACATACTCAATACTGTCTTAACACCCTGGAAGTCTCCTGGAACAAGTAAGGTTTTAATGATTAGTTTGTGGAGTAATTAATTTGTTTCTCTTGATAACTGTATGAAATGGGGTTATTGAGGGAACACTACTCATGTAGCAACCACAATTTGTTTCAGGGTGAATCAAGCAGACCCCAAATTAACCTTAACCTGTGCTTAACCCTCTCATAGCTTGGCACAAAAGCAGTCCGGCTTAACTTAGAGGCAATGTGTACAGTAGCTATGCATCACTTTAAACAGTAATAAAGTGACAATACAATTGAAGAAAAATATCACTCCAATTTAGGAAAAGAGAGTAACATTTCATGATTTTTTTGACAACAGAACAACAAAACTCAAATGTGTAGACCTGGAGTTATTCAATTTTAAGTGCTTTGTGAAAATCAAGCCATAGGAACCTGCAGTGCCAGCCACATTTAACTTGGTCTTGATTGCTGACTCCATTTTTGCTTATGCTAAAGTGCTTGTGGTCTCTCCTTAAAACATGATAGAATTGGCTTATACCCAATTGGCATATTTAATTTACTTGTAAAGTGGCAGTACCAGTGCCTAGAGCCTACAAATGAAATGCTACAAACGGGCCTGCAGTACTGATTGTGCCACACACTTAAGCAGCACTTTAAACATGCCTCAGGCCTTTGCCATTGCAGCCTGTGTGTGCAGCTTTAAACTGCCATTTCAGTCTGGCAAATAAAACTTTCTCCAAGCCCAAACCTTCCTTTCTAATACCTATGCCACCACTAGAGCAAACTCTAGCAGGCCCAGAGGGCACGGTGCAATGACTTCATTGGTTTTACAAGTACTCTAAAAAATTTTACATTTCCTGCTAGACGTACCGCTCCCATAGGTTAACATTAGAGTTACCTCATTACTAATTATTCTTAATAAGCTGTAATTTGAAAATGGGACCAGGTGACCAGTTAGTGTTTGGGTCTTTGGAACTGTAATAAAAATCCAAACGTATGATGACATCGTAATTCAAATTACAATTTCTAAAATGCACCTTTTAGAAAGCTGACATTTTCCGGCCTTAGTAATTTGGTGCCTACAACCTGTCTCTGGGTCACATGACTGGGTGTAGTTGGCAGTTTGGATTTGTGTATTTCGCCTAGACAGCCACACACAATAGAGAGCTTACGTGTGCCTGGATGGGCCATCACTGGCAGGATGGGAGGTTGGAGCTAGGCACAGCCTAACTTATTCTTGAATAGGCTGTGTTCTGCCCCCACACAAAGGGCTGCTTCGCCAGCAGTGGGAATGAGACCAGCGTACTCGCTGAGGTCTCGTGGCATCCTTGGCACAATTACTGAATAAAGAATAAGCGTACTCGCCTTAGATTGGTGATCATTACTCTTTGGACAGACTAATACTCTGATGTAAAAACCTAGCCAGGTCAGAATTATAACCGTGAATTAGGAATAAAACTGACATTTGGGCAGCCATACAGCCCTTACGAAGTTGTGGGTTATTACCCCAAAGACGAAACACTTGTTGGCTGGACCTTGTGGTGTTCTTGGAGACAGGACTGGGAAGGCAGTATGCCTGGGGACTTCAAAGGGAAACATCTAGAAACTTCTCCCTACAGAGGCACAAATGTGTATAAATATTGGACTTCAGACACCAAATCTTCCGTATACTTCTGGACCTTTGGATACTCTGCCATGCCAGGAAGAAGGACTGCTGTGCTGATGAAATGACTGGCACTCAGTTGAACAATGCTTTGGACTGCTGCCCTGCTGTGCTGGCCTCCTGCTTGCTGTCCTCTTGTTTGGGTGAGAAGGACTGGAACGCCATCTGTTGAACTAAGGATAATAGATTGACTCCAAGGGCTAGTTGGCTGGACTCCTGACTTGAGCCTCAGGAACAGAAGGTTCAAACCACCTCAATCCATCTGTGAGCCTACTCTGCCAAGTGGTGGCACCCCAGTCCTAGACCCTGGGAAGTGGACCAAAGGTGCTTGTCAACCTCTGTGTTTTCAGCAGAACCCATACATCTCATCTGCTGTGCAACGCAATCCGGATCAAAACTGATGCATTGCTGCCACTGAGAATCTCCACCATCACAAAGACCTGCATCGTAGCCCGCTGCCTGATTGGAACCACCGCTGTGCGACACATCCTCTGAATAGGTCCTCACATACCTCATCGACAGTAGCATCAGCGATGACACCGAAACTCCTCATTGAAGCCCCACAGCTCCTCAGAGCTGACGGATCACCCCGATATCACAACGCATCTTCAACGCAGGACTTCACATCACAAGCACTATTGATGGGATCCTCGATGAAGCTGCAGGTCCTCGCACCACAGCCGCACAGCATCTCGAAACTGACACATCGCTTTGACTGGATGACGCCTCTTTGACACAGACAGTAAAAAAGCTCAGCAAACCAAGATTTAAGGTAGTTTGTTCAGCAAGCCTAACTGTATCTAACTGGCTGGCCCTCACTCCACCATGGCTGGCATGAACTTGTGACTTTGTCCTAGCCTAGCAGGACCAGAAAACCATATTTGGCGCTTTGTGCTTTTTGGTGCTAATTTCTCTGAAATGTTTAAAATGTCATCTCCGGTTCTACTGGAGTTTTGTCACTTTTGTCTTGTTATATTCATTAAAAATTACTCTATTGTTCTAACTTGGTGTAGGATGCTTTTTGTGTGGTATCTTTCTTTTTATTACTGTTTGAAGTGTTGCACAAAAACTTAACACATTGCCTTTATGTTAAGCCTGATTGCTCAGTGCCAAGCTATCACAGGGTTTAGCACATGTTAATTGAGGGTAGGCTTGTGCCTCACCCTGACAAGGATTATTGTTGCTGCATAATTATGGCCCATACCCCAGTCAACCAACAAACCAATTTCTCACACCCATGATAATATGCCAAAGTTACAAATAAATAATAATGAGCTACATATTACTAGTGTGTCACACCTTAGTGGTAAACTGAAATGCTATTGCACAGTGCATTATATTATTTCAATGTGGTTCATGTTAAGAGACTCACTTTGTATTTTCAAAATGATTTTAGAAATCCTTCTGCATTTGCAAACGTTTTTATCCACCAATACACTGTTTTGCTGGAAAAGCTAGCTCTTTATAAATCACACATCAAAGAAAATCAAGCATGCATTGGTAGGGGCAATATGTGTGCTCAATGTACTAACATGCAGTGTTACCACATTAGGGCAAGAAAGATGGGAGTGAGCTAGCTGGAGTGAATAGGAAGGGCAGTAGTTTATGAGTAGTAGTAAATTAGTCCATCATGCATTACAATGCAAGCAGTAGAGTGGAGGCGGAAGTATAATTTAAAACATCCAGTTGCATGAGGTGAGAGATGTTTGAGTAGTGTTTGTGCTACATCAAACTGTAAAATAACTTGGTAAATTATTAGCAATTGTTCTGTGTGAAGGCTGTGCTGGCAATATAAGGGAAAGCATGAAAAGTCATGCTTCCCTGTATATGCTCACCTTGAAGATATGTTGGGAGTTGTCACTTGGAGTCGATATATGATCAAAATGATTGATCTTGATATTGTGATATACAACCCGATCTAAACTGCATTGTTCCAGGACTGCTAGTGAAGTCGTTAATGAGAGCAAGTGACTACCTTGAGATACACCCTGCAGCCGATTAGTCCTATAAACCCCCATTACCATCCCGCTGAACAGGACGTGCACAGGCCGCTCCAGGGGGGCCTGTGCAAAGGGCAGGCCTGTCTGTACCCATCAGTGTCCAGAAGAGGCTGGGCTGGGCACCCCTCTTGGTGTGTAGACTCCACATCTGAAAAGCTGACTTATCATCTGAGAACAATGGGTAAGTGCAAGCCTATTACCACTCTCACCAGACTTTGCGATAAACTGGGAGTAGGTATGATTACTACTTATCAATGCACTAAAATTACTGCAATTAATCTTGAGATTGAATCTGTGGAGGAGAGACTGGGGGCTACTAGGAAATCGTTATCTTCACTTTTTACTACAGAGCAGATTGTGACTTTGGAGAAATGTGACCTAGGTGGGAGTGATGCACACCTGATAGGTGATGAACCTGGTAGTTGATGGAAGTACTCAGGCACCTGAGAAATACTGTGTACTCATAGGAGACCTGAATATCTATGGAGTGATAATGGAGCAACAGCCACTACAAAAGAAAAGTCCCAACTCAGATTTACTTGCTTCCCCCACAACAGAAATACAAACATGGGTACTTGTCCTGTGGGTGTGGCCAAGTAAAGCAAGAAGAAGTGTACCGTTCTAGACCAGCCTGTAAATAAAAGTGGGGGTCCTGATCCCATGTGCCAGCTCCCAAAGGTATCAGTAGATGTGATGAATCAGCTAGCCCTTGGAACGTTCTCCGTATTTTAGAAGGAGTTCTTGCAAGGCCACTGACCCTCGTAACTTCCAAACTTTCGAGCATTGACAGGACCTTGAAGGAGTTGGCTACATACACTCAAACCACTCTAAGTGATTGCTTGTTGACTAAAGGAGGAGCATCATGCGTCACTGAAAGTGTGCCCAAGGAGATGATCACAAGAAGGACCTCCACAAAAAGAGGGACTTAAATGCAGGGGAAAAGAGCAGGCCTGGTGCCTGGTGTCCAGTGTTTTACAACAAGAGCTATGCAACTTCCCATAAAAGAACCTTCTTCTACAGCACTTAAGTCTGCCCCACCTGCAAAAATTGATTGCGGGAATCGCCAGATTTTGCAACTTTCCCTGGAGTGTACTCCATATGTAGTTGTTCTGAAAAACATTTCCCCTTTGGTTTCAGCTCAACAGGAACCAGACCTTCAACTAAAGAATAAGGCAATCCACTGGACCAGTACTACCCTTAGTCGAATCAGTTGTGAACTCCTTGCAGAGGGAACTTGAGCTTGCAGGATGCAAGGGCTGGAATAATCTCCTAAAATACACCCAGGCAACTGTCTTGTTATCAATTTTCTGGATCCAAAAGCTCATGAGGTTCATCCTGGAAGGGACCGACAACGTATAAGGGCTTACTGAAAGATTTTGCCTGGTCCCTCTGGGTTTCTTTCATAAATGTAGTGGTGAGCACAGAGTGGAATTTAATAGGGGTTTTTCTGTTCCAATTAAGAATTGTTATACAGTGTTGGAGGAGGTCGATTGACTCTGCAGGAACAATGGTACTCCGCCCTCTCAAGTTAAAACGGCAGGCAACATGGCACCTGCGGTGTCCTTAATCCCAAACTGTGGTCACACCAACTCTATTCTTTTGGACACTACTTTGGGCCTCTGCCAGATATCACTGAAAATCAGGGCTCAGACTCTGGCAAATCTATACCGTCCCGAGATGGCTCAGTGGTGGCTTTTGCTGCAACAGACTATGCTGACTCTTCTCATGTGTTGCCTAATGGCCAGGATAATGCTATCTGCTCACTTGAAAGGCTTTTGAGAGTTGAAGTTAAATCTGGTAGGGGGACCTTTCAGTGCTTTTCTCGAATGTCGCAGGGAAGGGCAGCAAATTGACCAATAGCAGTTTGGTAAAATTAATATCGACTCATCACATTGTATGTCTACAGAAGACTTTGCCTCAGTCTATAAGACACCTTAATAGTTACCCGTCAGTGTTTTCCCCTGCAACTTCAACTCCTGCAGGGCATCACAGTAGAGGCCTACTTACACTTATAAGCACAACTTTGACAGTAAGGGTATTGAAATCCTGGACCGTCTTCAAATATTTTGTCCATATCCTGAACACAAGACCACAAAAGACAAAAATCCACAATAGTGTACTTAAAAAATGGTAGAAATAGATGAGTTCTCTTTAGATGTACAATGCGACACTTTGAGTTCAATGTACCTTTGAATGCGTAACGCTATACGACAAAAGTGTTGCAGGCAAGGTGATGCGTCGGTTCCTTACACGCAAGAACGGTGATGCTTTGAGTCCCTACTGCTGCGTAGGGGATGCGTCGTTCTTCTCCGCGTAGGGGGGTGATGCGTCGGTTTCTTACTTCGCTTCCATGGTGATGCAACCAGCAGCACCGTAATCCAATGAAGATCCGGTGCAACTAAACAAAATGGCGTCTTCTTCTTGATGCAACAACAATGCGTGCACTCCCAATGGCCGTGCTGCGACTCAACAATTCTTCTGAGCCACGACAGGCCCTGCAACACGCTTCTACGGTGATGTGATGGCGACACTCTTCTCTGGTGATGCATGGCGCTTCGTGTGATGCGATGGCAACAACTGCAGCATGCTTCTCGGCGACGACATCTGCTGCGACGGAGACACTCTTCTTCGGTGATGCTACGACAATGGCTGTGGCGGGACACGCTTCTTCTTCTTAAGTCGTGCTTCCAGCTCCCAGCGACACACAGTCTCTCAGAAGGCCCAGCTCAACAGCAGCACTTCAATTCCCAGCAAGGGAAGGCAGGGGAGCTGGTTGGTGAAGTCTGTTGTCCCTGAGACTTCAGCAGGAGGCAAGCTCTATATCAAGTCCTTGGAGATCCTTTACAAGTTGGTTTGAAAGTAGCACAAAGTCCTTTCTCCTTTCTTTGGCAGTCAGCAACCACTGCAGGCCAATCCCCCAAACAGCACTCATCTTAGGGATAGTCTCTTCCTCAGTTTCTTTGGTTCCTCTCTTCAGCAAAGCTTCTTCTTGCTTCACAAAAGTGATCTAAAGTTCTGGGGTTTGGGTCCCCTCTTTTATACTCATTTTCCCTTTGTTCTCTGAAGGCAGAGAGGTATTTGCCTAGTCCAAATCAGTTCTGGTAAGTCCTGGAGCACTTTGTTTACAAGATTCCTTCTTTCCTTTCACAGTGTAGGCCAGGGACATCAGACGCACCACAGGAGGTAGAGCCAGCATTGTGGAGGGAAGGCACAGCCCTATTCAGGTACCAGGTTCAACTCCTCCCACCCATCTACATGCAGATCTCTCTATTCATCACTGTGCTGATTCACCCTGTCTCCTGGAATCCCCCAGCCCTTGTCACTCAAACTCCAGACAAGGAATACACAACCTAGCAGAGGCAGGCCTGGATAGTTAGGCAAGAAAATACCTACTTTCTAAAAGTGATATTTTCAAACACAGAATGGTAAAACCAGCTTCACTAAAAGATGTATTTTATCATTCTAAGTTCAGGCACACTAAACTCAAATTTCTACCTAGTTCCCTGAGTCAGTTAGGATTATAAGATGTTATAATCAAACTGCCCATTCTGGCCTATGGGGAACAGGTAGCCTTGCAACAGTGAACAACGAAAATGGCTGTAATTCACTATTAGGACATTCCTCACACACCAGGGCATGTCCTACCTTTTACCTACAATGAACCCTGCCCTTGGGCCTACCATAGGGGTGACTAATATGCAGAAAAGGGAAGGTTTAGGAACTGGCAAGTGGATGCATTTACCCGTCAACATGGCAGCAGCAGACTGCACAGAGGCTCCGCAATGGCAGACCTGAAACACACTTATACAGGCTGCTTCTGTGGGTGGCACAACCAGTGCTGCAAGCCCTCCAGCAGCATTTGGTTTACAAGCCCTGGGCACACTTGGGGCACTGTACTAGGGACTGACAAGTAAACCAAACCAGACAATCATGGAATCACTAATTCATGCATCAATTTACAATAGGGAGGGCGTACGCACTTTAGCACTGATCAGCAGTGATAAAGTGCCAAGAGTCATAAAACAGCCATGAACAGGTCAGAAAAAATACAGGAGGTAGGCAAAACGTTCAGGGATGACCCTGCAAAAAGGGCCAAGTCCAAAAGTCCCCTCTAGGGGAATCCACAAACCCCGGGTACCTTTAGTATCCCTATGATGTTGGAAAAAAAGGACGCAAATTTGGCATTGATACCTTATGTGGTTAAAATGTTACAAGGACCTAAGCCCGAACTACCCCACGTAGCAAAAAAATAAGGCTTAGCATGGGGGGTGGCAGCAGCTAAGGGGTTAATTTCAATGTCCTTATTATATCAATATAAGATCCTGAATGTGCATGTACATCTGTGTTTTTGATAAGTCTGTATAATTAGCAAAGAAATAGGTGAACAAAAAAGAAATATTAAGAACATTTTCATTTGAGTAGATGGAATATGTATTGAAAGAATACAGCTTTTAGTGAAAGCATCACCTGAAAGCTATTGAACTGCATTCATGATAAAGACAGTAGCTGTGCCTTGTTTGATAGTTACCTTGTTAAATCAGGGTGAGATCTCTTTTAGAAGCTTGCGTCTTCTCAATTTCCTTTCGTTGTGGTAATGTAGCTGAGCACCTGTTTGCCCAGTGTGACTCGTACATGTTTTATCAGCTCCCACTGAGTTTTAATCAGCTCTGGGTGGAATAAATGCCATTAGGACTGTGGCTTCCTCATGCTCCAGTTACAGATTTCCAGCTTCTTGAAATAACATAGTGTGGAGAACTCAGACAGAATATGGCATTTAAAACACTGCAATGTCCCAATTAGACTGCTGAGTTTACCTCAAGTTTTCCAGGACTAAATTTATAAAGTTGCAATGAAGTTGATCAGCTTTTGTTGCTTCAGAGAATGCATTTGATCATTTTTCTCCAAAAAAGATGACGATTGAATAGGAAAGGCATTTTTTGTAATAACTAATTGAGGGCCTCATTTATGAAAACTGTTGCATCGCTGTGACAAAACAGCGATGATCCCTCATGGTAACACGATGGATACACTGTATTTAATGTACAGCGCTCCATGTCCCATGGAATGACAAATACGTCAGGTATCCTGCCGTATCTGTCTGGGCAAAAGTCATTCATTAAAGGAGTTGTGTCGCAAGCATGATGCAACACCAGCAGTGCATGAGGTAGGCCTGAGACAATGGCACTGTGTCACATGCAGGGGCGTCCTAGAAGTGTTGCAGTAAAATCTCATTGATTTCACTGCAACACTTCTATGATCCTTTATTACATGAGAACGCCTACCCTGCATACATTATACCTTACGCAGGTATAATGTGGTGCAAGTCTTTACAAGGTGACGCAACTACCTAGATGCGTCACCTTGAAAATATGGCGCAATGTGGAGCATTGTTTATGCTGCCGCTGTGTCACAAAAAGTGACTCAACGGTGGCGCCAAAGTGTCGCAAGGCCTTCCTAAATAAGGCCCTTGGTTTGTTGTGAAAAATTAATGTATTAAACAAATTTACCAAAAACATTTAGGACATTGCCTGCTGGTGCCACATTGAATCGCCCCACGGTAGACATGTTACAACCAAGGCTCCAATCTAACCCCACTTAAATTTTCATCTTCAAGGTGTAAGGCAACAGCATCCATGAATACCTCTAAAACTCGCTGATGGTTTTTCATCCAAAGCAGTTTCTGCTGAAGTGCCACTTGAAAAAGAGTTACCATAAGCATTAGATCCTGTAAAACTAAATATCACAACAATGTAACGCATTTTGTATTTTGACTTTCAAAAAAATTACCAAAAACATAAACTGCATTACAATTCTACATTATCGTTATTTTTGAAAATGTGTTATCGTTACTTTTTTACATCTCAACTTAGATTCTCTAAAACGCTCGATACTCCTTGTTCATTGCCTTTATTTAATCACGTCTCTGCCAGTCATTTCATTTTGCCAATGTCAAATCACCTGTTGATAACTGGAGCAAAGAAACATTAAAAAAAAGGCGGAGTTCAATCTGATCAAAAGGAATATTCATGCAATTTAAAGGCGCGTATAAGAAGAAATGTCTTCCTTGCTGGATCGTGATTCTGGGCACCTGTGATACCGACTTTGGAGCCTCGCGGCCGCAGAGCGGGGGGACTACAACTCCCACAAACCTTAGCCTGGTGACTCCGCCCTCCTCCGCCCATTGACGTGCCCGGAAGGCGCACATAAGACCGGGGCTACATCGGGGGAGCGGGCAACTTCTTTCTTCCTTGCTGATTCTGGGCACCTGTGATACAGATTTTGGAGCCTCTCAGCTCACTGCGATATCAGCGCCTGCACCCTTACCTGGCTGCTAGTGCCCCCCGCTGCCGCGACAGGAACACCACGCGGTCGCAGAGCGGGGGGACTACAACTCCCACAAACCTTAGCCTGGTGACTCCGCCCTCCTCCGCCCACTGACACGCCCGGACGGCGCACAAAAGACCGGGGCTACATCCGTGTCGCGGGACGCGCGTGGGCGGCGCCGGGCTAAGCCCGGGCAAAGGGCGGGCCATCTGTGGCCGTCCGGGGCCAGACGAGGCCCTTTCGCTGATGAGCGAACACTGGACACTCCCCTCACAGTAAGATCTTACCCATTGTTAATGAACTCTACAATACATGTTACAAAGTTTATCATAACACTCATTATGTAACGATCACCGCTGTTAGGTAGCCTGCTAGACTTAGCCTACAGCTCCACTAAGAAGAATAATGACAGCACGAACAACTAAGGGCAGGAATTCTCTGGGGGGAGAGTTAAATAAAGGGACGCTTGACCACTTTTTAACCAAGGCAGCCTCAAAAATCGACCATGAGATAGCGATTTCTGAACATCGACTGTCATTGGAACTAGCTAATAAGAACTCTTCCCTGGGCTCCCTAATCACAGCTCCATCCCCGCCGCCACAAGCTACTCAAGCTACTCAAGTAAGCCCGATAGACGACATTAGTATCCCGCTACTTTTGCAAGACTGTATTACATCCTCAATTTCAAGCAGGGGGACACGAGTAAGTAGTCACAGTCTTGACATCTCCTTAGAACTACTATCGGAGGAACTTTGAAAGCCCTCAGAAAAAATTATAACACCTAGAAACAATAATTCGAAGATAAGACAAATAGGGCAGGCTGTCACATCAAAGAGAAAAAGGGGAGGGACATTCAACCAGGGCAGACCTCAAAAAACAGCTAAAATCCATCAAAGTCCCTTGAAGTCTAAAGGTACACTGCTAAAAGAACCTCTGTCCTTAGATTCAAATGACCTGATGAAAAACCTTGAGCATTTAGTAAAATCATTACTCTTGCCCCTTATAGAAAGAGTTAAGAGTTAAGAGGATATCTGACCAACTAACTACCATGGCTGAAGCTACAACAAAAATAATGCCAACCTCCTACAGCAACTGCTGATATCTAAACAAGGCATTTTTCTTGGTGGCCAGATAGCGGGGGATGCTCACAAAACAACAGAAATACTAGAAACCTTACCTATCACAAAAGAGCCTAATCTGGTTTCTATAGTAACGGACATTACCCACACAATAAACACAGGACCAAATGAAATCGCTACAACAAAAATCCCAGAAGATCTAAATACTCCTTTCAATAGGGAAAACTTGTCGATTAAAAACTTAAACAAAATGGGTGTACATATAGATCTCCCCCCAGCTTCCGCCCCCTATGTCATAATTCTCACTGGCGTCCCAGAATTGCCAGTAGGGAGAAGGGAATCTTATCGGGAGCTAAAAAACAAGGCAATTTACTGGCTAAAAAACAATAGACCCTTGCCACTAAACATAAATGGTGAAATCATGTCCGTGAGAAGATTGGCATGGGTTGGCCATAGGCCAAAGGACATCGCGGGTGATGTCTTGATTATAAACTTTAGCGACCGAAGAGAAGTAGCTCACATCACGGATTGGTATGTCGAGAGAGGCGGCGATGGCATATCCACCCGTGACCTGAGCTATTTTTATCCTCAATCCTTAGTAACCGGGAGGCTCTCCAGACCACTCAGCAAGACGGGGAATAATCTCAACCTCTTTTCACCAGTTCTCACACCTTCGTTCTATAGAAGGCAGGAGGCATATTACCCGCGATCCACTCACAGAGATAGGCCCATCCCACACCAATATACGAGCACAGAGGTCCGCTTACATTCCGTCTTGGTCTATTCCCTTATATAATCACTACGCATTAACTTCCCTTGATGAACAGGATTGATATAGGGGGGAAAACAGGGTGCAGACAACAACCTTGAAGGTCCCAGCTCTTCCATCGGCTGACTTAAATCAACATCAGGGAGCACTTCCTTGTAAGGAATCCCCCGTTAACAGGAGAGGAGAAGAGCAAGAACAGGGTTTCAGTTAGGTTGGGTATCCCAAAACTTCAAATTCTCACACATGAGCATAGATTCGACCTGACACGTGAGGCAGAGCAACCTTCTCTCCCACAGATGATAAACACAAGCGAGTTGCGAAAAACCACTCTAAGCTTCATATCCTGGAATGTCGCAGGGTTAGCTAGTAAAATCTCTTTTCAACCCTGGTTAGACGTTGTCCATAACTATGATGTAATCTGCCTTCAAGAAACATGGGCAGCGGATGAATTACATATATTTGGCTACCAGACTTTCCACATGCCTGCCATTACAACCACCCAAGGAAGAAATAAAGGGGGCCTTTCTATATATGTTTCCACGGCAGTAGGAATCAAAATCTTAAAGTTAAACTTTATATTTACAGAGCACTATCAGATTCTGAGTATGAGCGGTGGTCATGTAAAAAACATGACCATAGTTAATTTTTATAATAATATCCCCAAAAACAATGTGGATAAAGTAATGGATAAACTTAAAAGTAGTCTATCAATTGTTCAGGACCACGTACGTGGTGAGATGGTTCTTATTTGGATGGGAGACTTTCATTGTACCATCTGTCCATATGGTTCGTCGGACATGTGCGGTCTAGCCGAACACAAAGAGGACTCTCCCACCCATTTTATTCATTCCAAAATTGGAAATGTTTTTAATAGTATGTTATTCTACTTTAATTTGTCTTATATTAATGAATTATGTTCCCCGGCCATTCCTTTCTGCCCTACCTTCAACGGCAGGGGTTGCAATTCCACGATTGATTTCACCCTTTTAACAACTTCCCATGCAACCTTGATTTCATTATGGGAAACTCTTCCGCAAATTTTTAGTGATCACTATCCCATTTCCTTCACTCTAAAATTTAGAGGACAACCTAAGACCTTAAAAGAGAAAGCTGTTTACCTCCCGCCAGTTAAACTAGCTGCTTCCAATGGATGCACGTTAAAGTGGGATAAGGTGAACCCAGTTGATTTCCTTCTAAAACTGGAATCTGCCTGTCATACAGATTTACTTCTGCTTATCTAGTACAGAGGAACCGGGCAAAGTTGTGAGCTCCTTTATCAAATTCCAGGGCGAGATGAGGAATTTACTAATTAAGGAACACCGACTAAATTCTAACAAATTACATGGTTGGTTTGACAAAAGCTGTACTAAAGCACATACTTCTTTGAAAAGGGTTTTGCACGCATCACCTAGATCCTTGCTTGCGATTCGGCTAGCTAGGAAAGAATACAAAGCGGCCATTAAAAATAGGAAGAATCAACTGAAAAAGAAGGCTTGGTCAGCTTTATGTGATCCTTCCAAAAGCAGGGATAACACCGCTTTTTGGAAAACTGTTAATACCCCTTATTTAACAAACAGAGATGCAGATATTATAGATCATGCCATTGATGGGGAAACAAGGGTTAATCACTTTACACACCTTTATGACCCTGCGACCGCCCCAGATAATGCAATTTCTGGAACGGGATTGCTGAAAACCCAGTCTGAAAATTCCCCATCTACCGTGTTTCCATTGGATATTATTTTTAACTGTCGGGAGGTCTCAAAAGCTATCAGCAACAGTCCCTCTGGTAAAGCCCCGGGCCAAGATGGAGTCCCTATAGACGTATATAAAAACGAAATCGATCTGTGGGCTCCACTATTAACAAACATTTTAAATAAAGTAAATCAACAGGGGCTCATACCCTCTTGAACGGAAGCTATAGTGGTCCCAATTTTTAAAAAAGGAAATCGAAATGATCTTACCTGCTACCGCCCGATCTCATTGCTCGACGCGCTAATGAGAATAGTGTTACACAGGATTCAATCATGGGCTGAGGAAAATGATATTATATCAAATTTGTAATATGGTTTTAGAACTGGGAAAGGCACTATAGAGCAGGGTTTAAATCTTGCAATGACAATATCGAAGTATACTCAGGCCAAGAAGGGGCATCTTTTTATTGCCTTTGTTGACCTGAATTCTGCCTTCGATTGCATCAACCACAACTTTTTATGGGAAATATTACCAGACTTGGGCTTGGATAATCAAATCCTCCAGTTCATTAAATAACTTTACAGGGGAGCAGGTGCTAGGGTCCGCTACACCAGACTGGGTGAGTGTTCTGGAAAATTCCCCATTAAGAGGGGTGTGAGACAGGGGTGCATTCTTGCACCCCTTCTCTTTACACTTTACATTAACTCGATCAGCCAACACCTTAGGGAGTCCCAACACGATCATCCAACAATAATGGGAATACGAACTCCATTATTTTTATATGCGAATGACGCTGCCATCATGTCCCGCACCAGGATTGGACTGCAGAGAGCCGTCCTTAAATTCGCTAACTACATGGCAGAAAGGGGTTTAAAAATCAACATTCCCAAGACATACATAATGTCATGTGGGACAGGGACTAAGAGGACTCCCTGTCCTATTTTTCTTGATGGTAGGCGGATTGAGTCCACAGATAGATTCACCTATCTGGGCATACACTTTGATAGAAAAGGTAGCTGGCAGCCTGCTGTGTCAGCTAGACAGTTAGCTTTCTCCAGGACCATAGGCGCCCTGAACAACTTTGAGGCTAAAATTGGGGGTAGACCAGTCAGAGAGCTGCTCCATATATACAATGCTAAATGTGTTTCTACAGCTGTATATGGCTCAGGCCTCTGGGGAACAGAAAATGCCCAAAAAATCCAGTACAGCGAAAACCAGTTAATTCGCCATTTATTGGCTGTACCTAAATCTACATCTACCTATTTTGTACATATTGAACTGGGGCTTCACTACATACTGGATATTATTAAAACAGCGCCCATTTTATTATGGCATAAAATCTGGGTCACCCCTGAGACCTCATTAAACCGCGATTTAATCAATGAGTGCCTCAAACTTGAGGGAGTAGGCAATATCAAATGGGCAACCTACGTGAAGAACATGATGACAGAGCTTGGTCATTCGGAATTCTATACTAGCCCATTGACCATGGAACTAGTATCTAGGACATCTCTGAAAAAGATGGCCATGGACCACTTAAATATTAATAGGTGGGATATGGAAACAATCAAGCATACTGTTATAAGATACCAACAAATTACTCCTCTGGAAGGGCTCCAAAGGTATCTTACGTCTAACCCCAGTTGTTATGCCCGTATGCTACTCTCTCGTTTTAGGTTTGGTACTTTCTACCGTTTGATTACTTTCCGTCATGTTAATAATTGGGCTATGGAAAATGTAATCTGTCCCTGTGATGATATATCTGTCCTGTCTAATATTCATTGTGCCTTTTTTTGTAAATTCTATGAAATACCACGGAGGACCTTTCTGAAACCAATTTTAAAAAAATGGGATATCCGTACCTGCAAACTTGCTTTTATCAGACTTCAGCAATTGGAAAATGACTTTGTAATTTATGCAGTTTCTGGCGTCTCAAAACTTGTCGTGAAATTCCGGATTACAATGAATTAACTTGTTTTGATGAATCATATTATTAACTGTGATAACTGATAAATATTTTTATTTTTATCTATTTATTACCGGATTTTAAAAAAAACTGTGTATAATTATAAAATGTTTAGGGCAATTTTTTATTGTAATGTTTGTTTTTATGATTTTCTTTTAAAAATCGAAAAAAGCTTCTCTGAATCTGAATCTGAAATATGTAGTCTTCTCTTTAATAGTCTAGATTTGATACCGGTCTTAGCACTTGTGGGCGAGCACATACTTTTCCGACTCAAGTAAGTCTTGCACTTTTGAGAGCTGGTAAGTTAGTTAGTCATTTCATAATAACAGTAAATTACATTATATATTTACCTTTCAGTTGGGATTCTTCTAATCTAATTTGTAATCCATCAGAAATTATGGTACAAACCATCAACCGTAAGTGTCTGATCTCCCATTTTCTGACTTCTAACCACTGCCGAAGGTCATAATAAAGATCCCTGTGCACTGTATTTCAGTTTAAATTGCAACATGCTCCCTGCTTTGCCTAAAGGTCAGCAAAGTTGCCAAATCATTTAGTGGCGAATATCCCATGCTCGTCAGTGATCAAAGAGAACAGTTGCTTGTTGAAAGTCACTTTAATGAGGCTGAGCCAAACCTTTTTATAAATAAAAATGTATTAGAAAGTTGTCGGTGTACCCTACTGAATATGGCAAATGAGTCTAAACTACTGGTCAGAAGGAGAGTAAAGAAGGAAAAAAGTACTTTGTTAGCAGGGGACTCTTTCTCTGCATAATGTATCAGTGTAAGCAGCTACACGTTGACCAAAAAAATGCCAGTGAGCTTCATCCAACCAGTTAGCATATCATCCAGCCGCAGTGTGTGCAGCTAAGAGCGGTGGATCGGGGGATTTAGACAGACGGTGATGGAAAAATGATTATTTATTTAATTTCCCTCCTCATCATCTGTTTAAGTCCCCCCCTCACCAGCCCACCACCCTTACCTGCATGTGGCGCGGCTGATATCTTCATTCTACAGATTGGTCTTTCATTAGATGATAACAGGCCTATCTGCATTTTAGTCGCAATCAAAGCATAGGCTGACACATATTTAATAGCCAGTTTGCTCAGTGCTTGACATTGCATAATCTTTGTCCTAAGCCAGCTCTTACTGAGCAGCTTCGTAACCTTCCCTTGTCCTGTCTGCATACCCTTGCTCATCACTTGTAATCCACCATTGTGGAGTGCTTCATTGCTTTATAGCTAGGTTCATTCTATAAATGTCAACATATACATAAATGCAGAAATACTACCAATGGTCCAGTGTGCTCTGCTCCTGAGAGTTAAAATTCAGTAAACTTTGCCAAATATGGTTTTGACTCTTCTTATAACTCTGGATTTTAATGCTTAGTTAACATCAACATCATCAATATCTCTGAATTCATTTTCCTTCATCATCTTATTCCAGAGCATACGAAATAGAGAGTTGACACAGTACATGCAAACATTCTAAAAGAAGAAGACATGGAAGAGGACTTCATTTCCTACCACCCATCAGCACAGAAAGTGACATTACTGGATCTCGCATCATCTGCCTGCACAAGAAGTGACATTACTAAATGTCCCATCATCCATCTGGACAGGAAGTACCATTACTGGTTTTCCTGCCAAAGCCATTTTAAATGAAGAAAATAGGCAAGAGGACTTCATCTCCTATCACCCACTAGCACAAGAATTGACTTCAAGGTACTCTGGACTCCTCCAAACTACCAGGACCTACTTAAAGACAGCTGCAACACAGACACACTGCAGACAAATTGCTAGCGCACCAAAGGCAAGTCCGTCTGTGCACGTCTGTGCCTGGATCACGCCCAACACTAGGAACCCTGGTCCGATCACCACTCATCGATACTCTGCAGCACTTCATAGTCTGCTAGACCTCGAACACCGTTACCCCAACTGCTGCCATGCTGACCTTACACCATGGTAGGAGCACACACCAAATAAGCACCACACACCACAGTAAACCTGCAGGTTAACACCCACTTGCATGCATGTTTCTCAACACATGATCACTCAGCAAACGCACAACAGAAATATGGGACCTTCTGAGCACAGAAACACCCCACATCCTCCTCCATTCAAGAGACCTTGCTCAACCCCTTATTAGCACCCGACAATGATATGGCAATCCCAGCGGGCTACACGATCGATTGACAGGAACACCTTCACAAGCCAGGAGGAGGACTCGCTATCAACTGCAAGGAATCCATCAATTGAGCAGTATCCACAGAGAATGCCACCCCATTCATGGAACACCTGCACTTCAAGCTGCAACTCTCTGAAACACTCACTCTGAATGGAGCCCTTGCCTTCCAACCACCTGGACCATGAGCCACCTTTACCAACTTCATCAACAACTTTGTTGTTCCACATGCCATGGAGTCTACATTCTCCTCTGTGACCTCAACTATCACTTGGAATACCAAAAATACCACGGCTCCACAGCACTTCTCAAAAGCTTGAGCAACATCAGACTCACTCAGCTTGTCACATAACCAACACACACCTCAGTATACACACTGGTCCCCATCATCACTACATGTGACAGCATCTAATACAACTTCATCACACAGATCACATGGACTGACCTCTCCATCATCCACTTTCAAATCAACACCCCAGGTCAACACCTTAACAGGTTCAGCACTCCAGGCTGCAGCTGCGGCAAAATCACAAAACCAGACAGGCTCAGCACCCTCAGCACTGATCAATCTAGCCCCGGAGACAAACTTGACAAGGACATCATCAACTTCTACATCTTGATCAAAAACTGTGTGGACTTAGTCAAAGCCATCAAACCCACCAAATCTCTCAAATAGATCTGGTCCTCCCTCACGAAAGAACCCAAAGGGTCAGGCTGCCACCCTTCACATCAGAGACAAAGAAACTGTTAAGTGATGACACACAGGGATCGTCAGTCAGCCCCACTCTTTTCAACATATTCATGACACCACTCGCCAACATCAGCCACTCCCTGAAGGACAAGACAACCACCACCAGAACCAACTTCATCAACTGCATGACCATGGTGGCAGACTGGATGCGACCAACTGCCTGAAGCTCAACTCTGATAAGATGAAAGTCCTAGTCCTCGGCAACAAGACCTCTCCATAGGAATCCACCCGGTGGCCATTAGAGATAGGAGCACCACCCACAGACCAGCAGATGAAAGCTCAAAATGACAGCTCAAGTCAATGCAGTATGCACCTCCTGCTTCCACATCCTATGCATGCTGGAAAAGATCTTCAAATGGTTGCCTCAGACGGACCGTAACACAAGCACTCATCACCAGCAGGCTGGACTATGGTAACACTCTTTATGCCGGAATTGCTATGCAACTCCTACACAGACTCCAGACCATCCACAACACAGCTGCAAGACTCATACTCAACCTCCCATGCCACACCCACATCACACCACACCTCTGGATGCTTCATTGGCTCCTCATTTGCAAGTGCAACCAATTCAGACTTCTCATGCACACATCCAAAGCCCTACGCATCACAGGACCAGAATCCCTAAACAGCCACATACACTTTCACCAACCCACCAGACACCTCACTCACACAGTCCCTGCATCCGCAAAAGCAAAACTGGTGTTCGCCCATTTTCCTACATTGCACCCAAGAAATGGAACAGCCTCCCTCAGCTCATCAGAGCCTCCTCCTCAGTTCTTGAGTTCGGCATACAAGCAACTTGGAACCAGACACCTACACACGTTACCCAAGCACCTGGATACCCTCTCAGGTTATTAGTGTGCAATACAAAACAACACAACGCAAAATACATAAAACATAGCATTCTTTTCACTCACTGCATAACACACATGGGCTAGGGGCACCTGAATGGCCCTATTCACAATCCACGAAGTGTCAAAAACATTATTGACTTTGTTCTACTGTCCTGCATAACATGCATTATTTGTGTTGTGCTTTGCATAAAGGTATTGGAACATTTACCGGGTATAATTTTATTGGGTTAGGCCAACCTGTCTAAGAATATGCAAGGAAATTCAAATTGCTCAGTGCATTTTTGTCATCTGTTAACCATAATCCTAGGTCATAAAAATATATAGCCCGGTGTCTTCAGCTCCAGCATGTAATCCCAAAAGTGCCTTTTAGTGTCATAATGTCCTGTGGGAGGTCTTATCAAAAATTCATTAATTTGAAATTCTACAAATCCAGCCGAGTCCCATGGTAGTATTCTTATGAACGTACAGTCATGTATTTAACAAATTTTGTAGGACGATATGCAGATTTCTCTGAAAGAATATCCACAGAACAGCCTACACCTAAGTAAGTAAGGACGAGAACACTCTTTTTCAAGGCTGTATATACAATTAAAGATAAAAACATATCTTAAACATGATGTTTAAGACAAATAATTACAAAAATAAAAAATAGTAATTCAAACTCTCATCATACTTGCCTTTCCAAGGTTAATAATTTTACTTTATTTTTTATAAATTGTGTGTGCCAGTCGCACCTTAGTGATCCCTAGGATGTGTGTTTGATTAATTTTATTAACAACGGAAACGTGTTGACTGTTCTGTGGATCCCCTTTCAGACAAATCTGAATATGGGACTGCAAAACGTGTTAAATACAGACCAGTATGTTTTTTCTAACACTACTTCAGGACTTGGCTGACTCTATTCTTGTCATCTTCTAGAGAATTTTTACGATGTGTTCAGTTTCAAACAAATGGTCACTAAATTGTGCAATGTTATGATTTTTTAGTTAAAGCTGCACAATGAGGTTAACAGAACCGGGTACATGGAAGAACGTGCTATTTTGCAGCTCATGTATAATACTTTTGTTTTATCCAATGCAAAGGGGAGCAGACAAAGCCCTAGATGTAAGCCATTCAAATACTAAAGGATTTAATGCCAAAAGGATTTTCACCGGTCTATGAGATTTTCCAAACTGCCCAAAGTAATGTTAACATGCTGACAGATATTCTAGATGACAATGGAGCTGACGAATGGCCTGCGATTTAGTTCAGGAGTCGGGAAGACATTATCTGGACAATCAATAAGGTGTACAGGAGCTACAACTCTGAATTTTAGCATAGAATGGCCCCTCACTACAACCCAATCCGAAATCTCTGATTGAGGTCTTCCAACCTGATACATGAATAAGCTTTCAAGAGGTCAAGTCACAAAAGCAGATCTTTGAAAATTCATGACCATAAATATCTGAAACAATCTACTTATAATTCTGGAAACTTCTTAAAGATAAATGCTTCTGACTTGCTTTTTTATAGGACCTTTGCCAGGAATAAGGTTAGGTGATAGGCACGCAGGGGCTGTAAGCACCGAAGAACAAGACTGTAAAAGTTTAGATGGATAGTAAAAGTTTAGATGGGTAGGTGCACTGGCCTGCTAACTTAATTCAAGGCTTGACGCCATTTTCAAGTTAAGAGGTGTAGAGCCAGATTTAGACTCCTTTGGACCTTAACTATGTGCCTAGCAATGAATTACGTGGTTGCATTGGCTTCGCACCCATTTTTGGATATCACACTGTTTCATGTTTTATCCCTTTCAGTTCCCTTGTTAGTCCCCTCCTTATCTTGTATGCCTAGTTGTCTTGTACCTCTTCCTTATCAAATCTTACTTGTTTAAGTCCAGCAGCATCCTTGGACTTTCGCACGATTCCTGGTTTCTTTTGGGCTAATAATAACATTATCCACTGCTGGAATCTGTAAGATGTTTCAATTGTTACCTGTACTGTATATTTAGCTAGTGTCCATTATGACCTCTTGCCTTGTGCCTTTAAATTGGTAATCTGCCCAAGATCTATTATGTTGGGAGCCCCACTCACCTGAAAATCAGGTACTATGGAAACAGAGATAGTCCAACCTCTCTCCAAGTTCTTTTCTCTCCACGCTGACTGAAAAACAGCTGTAGGCAGGTAAAGCACTGGGGGAGGGAGATAAATTGGGAAACAAGGGAAGGATTCTGGATGTCCAGAAGTAGCTCATTCAAGGAAGGTGTCCTGGATGGATGTTTTCCCTGGCAGATCTCCTTTTGTGTTAAGGAAGGCGCATCAGCTTTCTTTCCTTTAAACAACATGAAAAGGAACTAGAATGGAACCATACATTCATTTAGTAATGCGTGCAGCGCGATTCATTCCATACTAACTAAGTACATGTGGCTGATTCTCACCGAAAGCTTTAGCTGCAGACACCCAGGAGGGCAATCAAGAGATACCAATCAGCACAAAAAGGCTCCCATTAATCCACAGGAGAGAAAGCCCAATCAAGCATCTTTTTTCTTTCATAGGAATGTAAGGGACAACCAACCAACAGGAGGACATATTAGGTAAACCAATAAAAAGGTCCAGGAGAAGATACCTCAATATAATCACAGTGGAAAAGGAAGGGAACAGTGCACTGACCCAAAGAAAACACAGACTGTAACAACATATGCACTTGAGTGCGGAACGGAACAGTCTTATGAGTCCTGTCATGTGGAATAGGCAGAACCTGGGCCAGTAATTGCTAATGGAAAAAACACCACAGAAGTGAGAAAAGGAGAACTGGATCCAAGAGAAGCATTGCCCGCCCAGAGCACCATAGGCACTCCACTCAGTAGAGGGTGGGTCTAGCGAAGGAATGGGGAGCAAGAGTCAGTAAGTAATCCAGCAAGATTGCTGGCAACTGGAAATTCTGCCTAGTTTGGGAGCCAGAAATGAAACCTAGCATAGAGGTTAGGGAGAACAACAACGAAATAGTACCTGGTCCCATACCCAATACTGTGGCATAACCTACATGATGACCGCTCCACCAATCAGTGTGGCTGCTGCGCTCCTGACACTCGGAAACCAGCAAGTCCAAAACATACACAATGCGACCACTCAAATCGAGAAAGAAAAAGGAGAGGACGTGCAGCCCACAGAGGTAAAAACACAAAAGATGAGTTTTAGCACCCAGTCACCTCGATGATTCTCTCTACATAGCACAAGTTCAGTGTTAGAAATGGGGGTCTCTAGTTGGCAGAGGTAGTTACCTTTGTCCAAATAGAGACCCTTGCTTCTAGTCAGGATAAGGGGGATACACTCCTAAAATAAACCTGCCTACCTCCTTGGCAGCTTGGCACGAGCAGACAGGCTTATCTCAGAGGCAGTGTGTAACGCATTTGTGAACTCATACAGTAACACAGTGAAACACTACATATTGACACCACACCAGTTTAGAAAAAAAAGTATTTTTTATCTAAACAAGACCAAACAACAAAAATACACAATACAGTACTACAATAGGTTCTTCAATGGTAGAAACAGTTCAATTCAATGCAAGTTGTAAATGTGACAGTTTTCCAACAAAGTACCATAGATGCGTCATGCAATACAAAAAAAGGGTCGCAGGGAAGGTGATGCACAGTTCCTTGCTTCGGGGGAGGCGATGCGTTGGTTCCTAACTGCAGCGCAGGGGAGGTGACGCATCTGTTCCTTACCGGCGAGGAGGCAATGCGTCGGTTTCTTACTGTGTACCGGTTGCGATGCAAAAAGATGGCACCTTGATGCAATACAATGATCCAGTGGGAAGCAACAAAATGGTGGCTCCTTGCAATGCGATGTTTCGGTCTGATGCGTGTAGTTTAGCAGCCGCACAGCAGGTGCTGCAACAATGTTCTCAGTGATGCATCGTGACACGGTATAGATGCGGCACACTTTTTTCCATGACTCAGTGATGCGTCGGGTCTCGGTGCGGATGCAACATGCTTCTTCTTCGTTGCGTCTACTTCCAGCTCCCAGTGACAAACAATCTCTAGAGGTCCTAAACAGCTGCAGGCACCACTCTGTAGGTTAGAATTCACAACAAGGAAATTCAGTGGGAGTTGATGGTGAAGTCTTTGTGTCCCTGAGACTTCAAACAGGAGGCAAGCTCAGTTCAAACCCTTGGAGATCTTCCTCAAGATGGCAAAGCAAACAGAAAAGTCCTTTTCTCCTTTCCTTGACCACTGCAGGCCAACCTCAAATTGCAAACAGCACAGGGGCAGTAATTCTCCTTCAGCTTCTCCAGTTTTTTCTCTGTGGCAAAGGTTCCTCTTGATTTCCCAGAAGTGATCTAAAGTTCTGGGGTCTGGCTCGCCCTTTTCATACACACAAATCCTTTGTCTCTGCAGGGAGAGAGTGTCTGTACCCAGCCAAAACCAGTTCTGTCCTCTCTGATGCATCTTCCTGGCAGGAGGTGGGGACATCATTGTAGAAAGCAGACCCGGCCCAGGTAGCTGAAAGGAAATCTCCTCCCCCTACTCTCTATTCTATGCAGGCTCACGCAAGTGAAAGGAAATCTCCTCCCCCTACCCTAAATTCAACCCAGGTCCCATTCTGCCCAGCCCTGACTCATCCGCAGCCCTCTCCCAGCTCCTGTCACTACACAAACCTAGCAGAGGCACACTGGATAGTTAGGCAAGAAAATAAATACTTTCTAAAAGTTGTATTTTCAAACACCGAATGTTAAAATCACCCACACTTGCACTTTAACATTCTGAGTTCAGGCATACTAAATGTTCTTATCTTGTTCCCAGGGTCAGTTATATTTATAGGGTGTTATAAACTAACTGCCCATTCTGGCCTATGGGAATAGATAGACTTGCCATGGTAAAAAATAAAATTTGCATAATTCGCTGTCAGAACATGCTACACAAATCAGAGTATGTCCTACCTTTCACATAAAATGCACCCTGCCCACAGGGGTACCTAGGGCCTACCTTAGGGGTGACTAACATGTAGAAAAGGGAAGGTTTAGGGACTGGCAGGTGTGTGCACATGCCAAGTCGACATGGCAGTCCCAGACCGCACACAGACTCTGCAATGGCAGACCTAAGCCGCACTTTACAAGCTTCTTCTCTGTGGGTGGCACAACCAGTGCTACAAGCCCACCAGCAACATTTGATTTACAGGCCCTGGGCACACATTGTGCACTGTACTAGGGTCTGACAAGTAAATCAAATAAGCCAATCCTGGAATGACTAATCCATAACACAATTTACAAAAGAGAGCATGTGCAATTTAGCACTGATCAGTAGTGAAAAAGTGCCCAGAGTCATAAAACCACCAACAACAGGTCAGAGAAAATACAGGAGGGTGCACAAAGTTCAGGGATGACCCTGCAAAAAGGGCTGAGTCCAATATTCAACAAAAGCATCCCTTGGCTCAAGTTGCATTTGATATGGTACGTAACACATACTAACAAGGTTGAGTGTAGTTTTATGTAGACACAGCAATGTTTGTGAGGGTGAGCTGCAGGCCTGGATTTCTCCCTTACGGCCTTTCCTTCATTCTCCTATGGTTTCTATGTCTGGTGATATGTTCTCCCTATTCATCAGGACAGAGACTCAGGGATGGCAGGGGCTTCAAGCAGGTCAATGACTTTGAGACCCGACAGCCTTTCAGATATCATGGATTACAACCCAAAAAATTTGGACATGGGCTCCACTTATTTAATTGAACTCTAACTACCCTTGTCTTGTGCTCTCAAATAAATGGTGTATTGTTATCTCATTTAATAACAACAAAACCTGGGATTGGGCGCACTAAGATTAGCAACACCTAGGATTGGGCACTTTTGTGAAGTGGTGTGGCTCACTGGTTAGAGGCGGCAGACCCGTAGGCAGAGAAAGGCCCGGGACCAGGGTTCAATTCCTGACGTGGCAGGGTCGTGGACCAGGGTCAAAACGGACTCGATAATTCTCGCCTCGGTGCCTACTCTAACCAGAGAACACACTCGGCCACTCTGGGCATTAAGCTTGCCTCATCTCTACAACAGCCCCCCACAGACGCCGGGGATGCCTGGTTTCACCTTGGAGATACCCAGAAAGGGACCATCTCACAGGGAAAACCAGGACGGGTTCCCCAGCGGTCTTCAGCACCAGGATACTCCATGGAGTCGCAGTGCGCTTTACAAGTACACCCACATTTACATTTTACATTTACATTTTTGCAATAAGATCCAACTAATGCAATATTAGCAACACCTAGGATTGGGCGCACTAAGATCCAACTAATGCAATACGCCGATGACCTGGTACTCCTAGACCATACTAAAATAGGCTTACAAAAATCACTCGTGGCCCTGGCAACCTACAATGTCAAAAATAAGTTGGTTGCCAATCCATCAAAGTCAAAAACAGTAATCGTTGGGCAATACCCTAAGAAAAACCTGGAAAAATGGAGGCTAGGCCAGCTGACTCTGGATTGTACACAACATTACAATTACCTGGGGTTTTGGTTTACTGAAACAGGCCGCCCAGGAGTCCATCTCCACAAAATGCAGATGAAAGAGAAAAGCATCATTTACGCCCTCTGCAAGCTACACGCCACTCTACACAGCCCCACCACAACGGCTATCCAAAGAGTCCTGAGGGTGAAATGAATACCATCCCTTAATTATGCACAACAGGCATTTCCAGGGAAACTAGCGAGAGACCTAGAAAAAATCCACTGCTCAGCCTATAAAAAGTTATTCCACCTGCCCGCATGCACCAGGAATAATCTAGTGCGTTAGAATTTAACCTGAACCAACAAAAACTGGAAGAGATGGCCTCTCTGAGCAAATACTTTTATCTTACAACGGCGGCACCTGAGAACACAATGAAGTGTGCCATAAAAAGCATTTTTCTGAAACCCAGCAATCCCTGGTCAGCCAGCCTTGCCGCTGCCAAAGACCACTAGAAACTTGCAATAGAGAACTGGGACCCCAAGACAAACAAGTAGACTGCCATCAAAAGAACAATAAAAACACAAGTTTGCTTTTGCTCTCGTACCTTGGACATGGAATCGTTGGAATCAAGTGGCTTTCACGAGTCCCAAAGCCTCCCACATACAGAGCATAGCCCCAAACTTCATCTTACGCAGGCTGTGGGGAGACAAGCCTTACACAGGATCCTAGCGTTCAGACTACACCCTCTCCCCCTTAAAGAACTATACCCCTCCGGGTCGACAAACATGGCGATCATGGAGTGCCGGCTCTACAAATATAAACGTGAGTCCTTGGCCCATATCCTACTTTGCTGCCCGGCCTTGCGCCTATCCCGCAGACTTTACCTTAGGCCACCCTGCTACAACTGGGGACTAGAACTGTAAAGGAGACAGTCCACCAACTGTATATACTGGACACAGTGAAGCATATGGCTATATTTGGCAAATTTGTACAACAGACTTGTACGAAGCTGATGGACTCTCCAAGCTAAGTAATCAGGCAAGCACTTATGCCGAGGTTACATATTATCTTGAACTAACTGTTTAGCTTAAACGGGAGCACGTATAACTGTTGGCCGAGTTCAAAAAGCTTTCTTGGATTTAATGGTCACTGATTTTTAGACCCTTAGATTTTAATCCTAATGTCTATTTTTTTAATTTGTTTATCTTTTGAAATGTAGTGTTCTCTTTCTACCTTGTTTTATTGCAATGGTTTTGAGTAACCACGCAAATAAATGTATTCTACCATCCATTCATTCATTATCTCATTTAATAACAGTTAGTATTAGGAAGGCCAACTGGACAACAGCACTTCAATGAGCTCCGAGCCCTCCCGATGGCCAGGGATCACAGCAAATCCACCTCTCCATCACACAGTGCTCTTCATTGGGCCCTCCATACCGACCGGCAATTTAGACAGAGGTCTGCGTTGGAAGCAGACTCTGAGGAGGACTTTCTCAGGGGTGGTCTCACAACAGTGAATTGATGCAATTTTGCACTTACCCAGAAAAGGCAGCTGACAGCTGTGGGGGGTGAGGTAGTGTGTCAAGGGTCTCAGCAGCTCCGTCATCTGTGGTGCCTGGTTGGAGGTAGGCCCAAGGGCGGATACCCTGAGAGCAATGATATAGGCTGAGGAAATCATGTTTGTTGAACTAGGCATTGGGATAATCCCCATGGATGAACAGATGTTGATGTGCCATAGCAATTGTGGAATACAGTAGCATTTCAGTATAGGGTATGTTTGTAGAATGGGAGTCTGCATCTCAGTAGGAAGCGGACAGTAGGATGTAAAAGAGAGAAAGTGACCACTAACTATTAAGACTCACAATTGAGAAATGTGGGTAATAGGTAAACTGTAACACGCTTCTGTAGACATCAGCTTTTCTCTCACAGAGTTGTGGATGAGTGGTTATTTTTAATTGAATGAGGGGATCACTATTGGCCACTACGGAACTGGCAGCTGGTGTTCGATGTAATGAGACATTCAAATGATTTGCACCTGTGCTACTAGAAACCCAACATTTGGTCCTCAGCTTCTTGTTGAAAGTACAGTGCAGGCATATATTGGCAAATCAATAGAAAACTTTATGGACTATCTGTAGCCTATTAAAAAAATATCCCAGGAATTTCTTAGTAGCAGTAGGGGTAGTCTCATAGTGAGATGGGGCGCAACGGCTGAGGCAGACTTTAGAGCTAGTAAGGCAACATTAGTCACTCTGGGTTGGGATCTGATGTCTAAGTGTATTGCAAGGTAAAAGATTATGGTGACAACCCTAGGTTTTGTCAGAGGCCCAGTAATACTCTTGAATTAAAATGCTATGCCTTAAATGATACGGCAGTCTATGTTCCTAGTGATACTAGTGATAATGGAAATTGCTGATATGGCCATGGTAGTGCCATCGGTATATTCCTAGGCTAGGCCCGTGTAGTGAAGCTGCTCACTTCTTACATTGTCCTATTTGTTACAATAACATGTCTGCCATAACCTTTTGCAACTATCTGTGTGCCTGACAATACTGGAATAGTTTCTCTAAAAATTATTGTTTTACACATCTAGCTTCACACAACATTATCTTGATGCCTCAAACATCATGTACAAGGCCCTTCTACACACTATGTACACATATAATTTCTATCCTCATCCACAGACAGATAGTGCTATCTACATATCCATAGCATCACTAATCTATACACACATCGCAAGGCTGCTTTCTATTATAAATGAAGACCTCCCAGTGAGATTAGCAGAGGAGGCACTTTGGGTAACACCGCAAGTCCCTGCATGCTGAGACATCACCACAAAGCGGTCTGACATCTCGGTGAGGAGGTGTCCAGTTTGTCCCCAAGACGGGCTCCTACATTCTCTCCCATCAGATAATGGGTTAGATCGTCCATTGGGTGAGTTTTGTCTTCACGCCTACACACACTCTAGGTACCCTTAAGGTAGGGTTTATATAGTAGAGTATGCCTGATTACTGCCTTGTTTATATGCCCACTTATATACACTGTTTTAGCGCCATGGTAGAACTGTATCTACTATTTACACTTTTGGTGCGTGTAATCACTATTATCTACTTCTGTCTACTGATTATCGCCGCACATGTATTGGTTCAATAAATATATTGAAAACGTTCCACTGTGTATTCTGTATACTTCATTGAGCACTAGAAAGCCTAAGTGACTGTAAGAAAGGTTCTTATCTGTTTCCATGATCCCTTGGGGGTCAGGGTTCTCATGTTCAGTGGTTGCCAGAAACTATTCACTCCCTGGTAAGGTTATGGGGGCTATGGTGGCACTGTGATCTAGCTGGTCTCTAGGCCAACATATCCTGTGGGGGTGCCAGGAATCAGTTTAGGTACCTCACCCAAAGTTTATGTTGTCCAACAAACATGCAGGTCCTATAGATTAGTGGGAACTACACAACACCATTGAGGACAATGGTACACTGGAAAATAGGAATAAGACTGCAGGTGTCTGTGCCTCGAGTAAGAGGAGATAAGATATCTAGCAATATTTGGTATATTTAAACAAAAGGGAAAATAAGGAAAACCATGTTGTGGGAAATCAAAAGATCTCCTTGACATACTATTTTAAAACAATCAAACAAAGAAAAACTCAGAATATAGTCCGGTGACCAATAATTATCCTATTCCTAGTGGTTGAACCCAAAGATGAGAAGTACTCTCTTTACGATGCTGCACCATAGCTCTGTGCACTCTGCCATTTCCTAAATCCTCTGCATAACCAGAGAACCTGTGGAATTGCCCCAAAGGATTTTGCTCCACCCCACTGTGCCTTTTTGAACCAAGATTTGGCCTGCCCAGTCACAGTATCCAGTTGCTGCACAACTGAGCCCTCAGGATTAGACCAACGCAGCTTGAGGGTCCCACATCTCTGATAAAAATCCAGAATTGAAGTAGCATGCAATCCAGCTGTAGCAAAGCCATAGCAGCGAGAGAGGTGGCCGCTCTTCCACGCCAACACTAGTGATCTTTGGCCGGCGGACTTCCTGGACTTCCTCGACCGCAGCCCTTGACCTGCAACCCTGCTGCCCGCCACTCTGCTGTACCCCACAGTGTGGTAGTCACAGCCAGGGGGTCACAAGCGCAGCTAGTTCAAAGGAGGTGAGCGCAGCTGCCATTTGAAGGCGGCTACTGAGTGTGAGCCCTGCAAAATCACAGAAGCGGCTCAACTAGGCTGGGTGCAGTTTGAGGATTCGCGCAGAGTGCCCCGCTTGTATGCTTCTCTGCTTTTCCATGCCCCCCCCCGGTAGGCACGAGGAGAGGAGGTACCAGGGATTCGTCAGAGAGCCACCGCTGCAGTTTGTCATCCCTCCAGTTGGGCTGGTGCCACCTGTTTTACCAGTTTCATCCACCTGTTTCATCCGGGTGGAAGGTGGCAAATGACTAAACCGGTGCAGCCAGCTGGTAATCTCCCCTGGTTCTTCCCTTATCAGTCATCAGCTTGATTGGGTGTTGGCATTCCAGCAGTTCTATTCCTGTTGGCAGGTGACAAAAGGTTACCCATGTAAGCTAGTCAGGCCGACAATATAATATACCCATTGGATATTGGCTGCTCCAGCAAATACCTAGACTGAGTCGTAAGGTCAGTAATGTAAGGTTAGGACGTGAGTACAACGGGACTGCAAGACCTGCTGATCTAGCTCAGTCTCATAGCTGGAGACAGGATCACCAAATGTGGTGTCCAACATTGATCAACAGTCCTTTTATGCAAGACCATTTTTCCCTAATTTGAAAGATGTAGGCACATCAACAGAATTTAAATATTAGAAATCTTCAGATGTGCTGCAAATTAGAGTACCTACCTCAGTTCAAGCCTTTTGAAATGGCCTTTGTTAAAAGCGCTATTCTATCTAGTCACATTATCAGTCATAAAATTTATAGTAAATTACATTAATGTTATTCATACCAAGGAATATGGCATCTTACATATAAAAATCTGACTCAGACAAGAGTGGGATGGAGTGTAATGCCCACATATCAAGAAGCACAAGAAGCACATTCAAAACTATAAGGCAATGTAAAAGTAATCTGGTTATAGACAATTGCCCTTTTCGTACTGATAGGCAAAGCGATTGATGAATACTGAAGGAACTATCTCCTGCAACACCTCAGAGAATAAAATGCCTACTGGGAAAAAAGTGATAGCCTTGTGGAGTTTTCAACCCTGTCTGTACATCCATTAATTCGAGAAAGAGGATCACCATATCATATATGTAGTTCACCACAAAGTATATAATGGTATGCTTTCAGAATATTGCTCTTTTAATATAGAACAACAGAAATGTCTACTCAGGAATGTCATTGTTTTAGGTCGATATTTTTCAACTCTGTATTCTGACATGTAAACTCAAAAGAGTTACAGACCTCATTTATATATTCTTCCCAAGTCAATTTGAATACATCAAACTAAGGGTATCGAGGTTATCCTAAAGCCTCCAATCGGTGGTGGTTTTTATTGCTTGGAGTTTATTTTTATGGGGAATGGATTTATTTAGTAGTTGGAGTGTGTTAATTGAGCTT
The DNA here is from genome assembly GCF_964261635.1 of Lissotriton helveticus. Lineage (NCBI taxonomy): Eukaryota > Metazoa > Chordata > Amphibia > Caudata > Salamandridae > Lissotriton > Lissotriton helveticus. Next base: position 241,134,191 of record NC_136060.1, on the reverse strand, counting down.
GTACATGAGGTCATACAGCACTAGTGTGAGAACTAAATAGAACCCATTGTCAAAAGGAAAAGAGATGTCAAGAGAAACAACAGTGGCCCCTTCTGGTAGTTTTCCAGGACCAACTAATATTCTAAGATATTATACTCATTACAAAAATTCACATCTGTGGTATCTTAGCAAAAGGAACAGTGAGATGACCCAAATATACAGCAAAACCGAGATGCCCTGAATTTAAAACAGGATTGTTGGGAATGGCCCTTTTTGCAGGGACATCCCTAAACTTTTTGTTTCCTTGTCCTAATTTTTCCTGACCTGCTGTTATTGGTTTTAGGACTCTGGGTTTGGTTTGGGATTGGTGTTTCCATGATTGGCATATTTGATTTACTGGTAAGCCCCTAGTAAAGTGCACTGAGTGTGCCAGGGCCTGTAAATCAAATGGCACTAGTGGCCTGCAGCACTGATTGTGCCACCCACATGAGTAGCCCTGAAAAGGTAACTCAGACATGACACTGCAGAGTTTCCATGCAGTTTGTAACTGCCATGTCAACTTGGTAAGTGCACCCTCTTGCCAGGCCCAAGGTATGCCTTTAGCCATGGTGCAGTGTATGTGAAAGGTAGGAAGTACCCCAATGTGTGTGGCATGTCCTGTTAGTGAAATACTGCCAAATTTGTGTTTCACTATTGAAAGGCTATCTGGCACATAGGAACGCATGAGAGGAAATATATAATATCTTATAAGTATAACTTCCCATTGGGACTAGATAGGAAAATGAAGTGTAGTATGCCTGAACTCAGAATCTAAAGAGGCAGCCTTTAGTAAAAGTGATTTTTATATTCTGTGTTTGAAATGCCACTTTTAGGAAGCAGGCATTTTCTTGCTTAGCCTTCCTGTGTCCCTCTGATAGGATGTGTATTGACTGTCTATCTTTGGAGTGACAAGGGCAGAGGATGTGCACTGGCTCCAGAGAATATGGATGAGTCAGGGCTTGGCTGAATAGACCTGGGCTGCTTTCAGAGAAATGGGTGGAGTTTTTCACTAGCACCTGAATAGGCCCAGTCTGCATTTAGAGTGGTGGGAGGAGATTTCCCTTGCACCTGTAATGGCCCTGTCTGCCTTGGACAATGCTGTCTCCACCTCCTGCTGGGAAGCTGGGCCAGAGTAGACCAAACTGGTTTGGGCTAAGCACAGACACTCTCTGCCTAAGAGGACAAAATAAATTGGAGTATTAATATTGGGGCCCAGACCCCAGATCTTGGTGGCTGCTTCTGTCTTGGTCAGTGCAACTTATTTTTGAGAGTTTCTCCAAGGGCTTGAGGTAGAGCTTGCCCCCTGTTCAACAAGTCTCAGGAACAGCAAAGACTTTAAGTTCTTCTGCCATCAGCACGGGCTCGACAGAAGAAAAAGCAACCTGACACCGTCTACGATGCCGCTGCCGACTCCGTGTCCTGAGGGCACCACAGAGGGCACTGCTGAAACCCCACAACGCAACTCTGGTCTCACTATTGCGGCCACCTGATGCGGCCACCAACCCACCAAGCCGCTGCATGCACCGCGATCTGTGGGCATCGCACTCCGCACTGCTTCACGCTGTAGCGCTGGTATACCCGACAACGACACTCCACGACAAAATCAACTCTGCTGCTTGGATGGTGGTGCAAGGGCACTGCTTGTAAGTTACATGATGCACCGCTCTCATCCCACACCGCAGTTTTGGCCTACCAACCCCGGTGCTATCGACTCCAGTTCGTCAGCCAACATCAGCACTACAGCAACGATGACGACGCTGCTTGAACCGTGACCTGCCAGCACAGCGACGAGCACCGCATCACTTCGCACCACAGCCCTGGTCTCACCGATGCCACTGGACAACCGTTACTGAGCTGCTTCCTGCACCGAGACCTGAGGGCATCACACAATTTTGAGTTCGGAGTTCGATCTGCAACGATAATGACTTCAAAGGCCCAATGCCTCCTGCACCGACGTCCGGACTGCGGATGCTGGCCACTCGGGGCTCGAGAGGTCACCGATGCCCTGCATTTCTAAAGGTACTGTTTGGGGGTATTCCAGACACGGTAACTGTCCCGCGACATTGCAGTCAGCCAGAACTGTTCACGTTTTTGGCTCAGGATGCCGTGGTAGCCCCAGACCGAGCTATTGACTTCACGGAACTATATTTCAAGTTTATTTTGATTACTGAAGATTTTTAAGTACTGTATTGTGGATTTTTTATTGTGTTGGTCTTGTTTTTGATTCATAAAAATGTAGGATATTTTTCTAACTGGTGTGGGGTCCTTTTGTAGTGCTTTCACTGTGTTACTATTGGTTATGTGCAAATGCTTTAGACACTGCTTCTATGATAAGTCCGACTGCTCATAAAAAGCTACCAAGGGGGTGAGCAGGGGTTATATTTAGGAGTGTAACTCCCTTATCCTGACTAGGAAGCAGGGTCCATACTTGGACAAAGGTGCAAACCATTGCCATCTAGAGACCCCCATTTCAAACAAGGGTCTTCCCATTATGCGTTTAGAACCTTACAGATTTGAAACTCACAATTGATTCAGCCTTGAGAAGCTGGTCATAATAAGACTGCTGATGAGAATCTTCATTTTTTGTTGTAATAAGCAAAGATCTCACAAAGTTGCAGAAGAAACCCCATTTTAATTTTTTGAAGCACCCAATTGTTGCAATCTTTTTATTCTCATATTAAATAAACCTCTTTTTGTGAACCATGAATAGACCCCTTCATGATATCAATAAGGTCAAGAGGAGATAGCATTTTACCTTACTCAGAATTAAGGGGAAAGTATGTCCTTCTCCAAGGTGAATTGTGGAACTTCCTATTTTGAAATCAAATATCATTTGAATGGAAAATAGCTTACACTATTCTGGTATAAAAAAACTGGTGCTACCATAAAATCTAGATTACACCTAAAACAATGCTTCAAGCTCAAAAGTCTACAAACAAATGTAAATAATAATAGTAGTCTTATATCATACAACATAAATATGATGGGGAAGTGGAACTCAATGCTGATATCCCAGAATCAGATTGGTCTAGGTATGTGCGCACATGGGGCATCAAAATGACACAGTAGACTACAGATGATATCAATGCAACCAAATACTGTAAATAACATATTGAACCCCTCAAAAGTAACAATTGGATTACTATAGAGGGGAATGTGCTGGTGAAGCTGCTGATATTTTTTATTAAGTCTAGCGATTGACCCATAAATGTGGACTGGTGGATCAAAACTTGTGCTAGCATGGGCATCATGCTTAATGACATTCTAACACAAGTACCATAAATCTGACACCTCAGAATATAACCATGAAGAAAAAGGCCAGCAACTATGGTTATTGCATGGACTTATGATGGCAAAAACATTGTGCGAACATTTGGAAATCAATTTAAATGAAATCCTAGATTGACTACTAGATATGCAAACCTCAAATAGCTAAAGAGGTAGGGTAAGTAGGTTTATCATGTTAGACAGTTGTCCATAAAACATTCTAAAACACAAATGACAATGAAGATCATAAAAACGTCCCATCCTAACTACCCAACACCCCTGACCCGCTACAGTTCATCTTTAAAACGCTCTTTAACAGACCGTAAAAAATGAGCAGCTCCAACAGCCACATCTAGATAATGTATTTCTGCCAACAGCTCCACAGCTTTCATCCTATGGAGGAACCCATATTTAAAAAACAGAGGTCTTAATAACTTAATTCGATTTACAAGATAAAAGAGACAATACATCAACATATGCAGAGAATTCAGAGATCAAACAGATCTGGTCAATTTAGTACGTGGGAACACTTTGGTAGTAGATTACTATTAGATCATTACTCTTCATCATGACAATTATTCATAAGACACTTTCAGCAAGGTTCCAGAATAGTCAAATTTGTATGTTGTCATTAATCTTTACTTAGGTTACAAACTTAACCACAAAATGGGAGAAGCATAGCTGAACAGGTAAAGATCCAGGGTAGGACTCTTGATTAAAGTGTCACTACAGGGCAACCCACTCATAAGATACAAAATATCCAACACTTGAGGGTTGGACCCCGATGGAATAAAAAGGCAAGTATACTCACTACCCTAGCATATACAATGGTGCATGCATGATGAATACATAGAAGAAATAGCATAATATGTTGAACGAACCGGGGAGGTATAGCGTTCTCCCTGATGATAGCCCCGGTCCTATCTATGCCTTAGATTAAGGCTGAAACAGGTTGGGATGACATAGGGTCATAGGACCATCAAATCCTAAAACCCTACATACATTGTAATTTGAACATCCCCGACTACTCCACCAATAAAGGGATAGCTTTGAGCAGACAAGGGAATTTTAATCTCTAGCTAAGCACCCTGGGTTCTTTCATGCAAGAGTTACCTGAAAGACAGTGTAGCCTACCCTAACTATTAGGAGTCCGGGTGAACCTGATGATAAAACATGGCACTACTAGAGAATGTGAGGGTTTGTTAAAGAAAAGGACGTTTTTCCTTCCCTGCAGTGCAGTGCCATTGTGAAGGCTAGTTTCTGTCATATTCCATATAGGTACCCTAATATAGGCTCATGACATCGTAACCGTACACCTATACTCTCCCCTACATTACACACACAACGGTTCTTGAAGACTGACCTTTTACCTAGATACGACACTGCACACAGAACGCTGGATTTTCCCCGGTAAAAGCCTCATACATTATGCATGAGGATTCTTAGAAACTTCAGGACTACCATCTCCTGTATAATAACTATGTATAAAGTTGATTCCCAAAATCATCCTAAGTCCAACAAGTGGCACATCAAGGTAGAACCCCTGGAGAGACCTTTGGGTATATAAACATCACATTTTGCTGAGACAAATAGAGATCAGGATTTCCCTGCCGACACACTGACGCAAGACGCTGAGGTTCCTGCATTTAGATACTCCATTTAACATCCCTTGCAGGGTGTTCACCTCGAAGCCAAGACGGGGTCCCACAGTCTCTCACTTCAGTAATGGGGTAGACTTTATCTTAGAGGGATTCTTGGCTAAACACCTACATACATGCTAGGAACACTTGGGTACATCTAGTTAGGGTAGCATTGTAGAAATACACATTTTATTCTCATGTATTTTATATACTTGCCTGTATTCATGGTTATAGCAAAATGGTAGAAATATACCATCCTTTTACTTTCTTAGTGCCTCTAATCATTTATATCTGTTACTGACTAATGGTTGTGCCAGCACTACTATTTTACACTAGAATAACGACTGTTCAATAAGTGCTTATTGAAAAACGTCCATACCGTTTATTCTGTGTATCCCTCTGAGACTAAGTGAGCACGAGTGACTGAGTGAAAAGTAGTACACTCTTTCCACGATTCTGAGAGATCAGGGTTGTCATGTTGGATAGTTGCCAAGAACTATTATCTCCTTTTTAAGAGGGGCTTCTAGTGACACTGTGAGCTAGCTGGTATACAGGCTAACATACCCGGTGGAGGTGTCTAGAATCAGTCTGACAGCAATCCTAAAGTATATGTTGTCTAAACACACAGATCCAATATAGGTCTAATAGGAACTACACAAGATTTCCCCTTTTCCCCCTCCTAAACCGATCTCACCCAACATTTAAGGTTGGCCATACCAAGGTAGGCATCCTGGCTTTATAGCATACACTATTTAACAGAAACCGTAAAACTGTTTAATGCTGAACACTTTGCTGAATCACATCAACCCATTACAGGACCGTAAGTTATTTATCAAAAATCCTAATATTTTATTTATTTGATCATTTATACAATTTCTTAGAAAATGTCTTCACTTTGAGTTTAGCTGAAATGATGTTAAATAGTCAGAAATATTTTACTATCTACCTAAATGCATTAATTTGATAATCATTTGAACCTTCCAGCTATCGTAAATTAATTATTTTTGAAAAAAGAATCCTCCCTGGCTCAACACTGAAGTGAAGAAGGTATGCAGGGTGTACCTGAGAAAACAATGCACCTGGCTGCCTAACCTTTTATAGGAACTGGCGATAGTAAAACTAAAAGACAAAAAAAAAATCAGTATAAACTATTCTGTAAAACAGGTGTAAGAAAGTGATTGGAAGCTCAAACAGTTGCACAAACCAAGGCTTATAAGAAGACTTGGGTAAAGCATATTAAAGAATTTTATAGTTCAGGTGCAGTGAGCCGATTACCAATAGAGTTAGCAGATGATTCCACTCTATTAGCATTCCTCTTTGGGAAGTATATAGTTATTTGAAACATTAACCCCTTCAGAGCAGAGCGAATTTTCGCGCTGTGCTGAAGGTTCTATTGAGCGGGCGGGGCTGTGACGGAGCTGTTCCGTCATTAGCACAGCCCAACCGGCGCTCATGACGGAACTGCTCCGTCATGAGCACCGAAGGGGTTAATAACTATGTCAGTGCATCTTATTTAGGAGTTTTATATAGCGCTACCTGGACCCGAGGGCATCAAAGCGCTTTACAACAAGTGTCATATATGAAATCAAGAACACAGAGATCATAGTAGGACATAGAGATTTGTGACGAGTAGTATTCAAACAAAAGGAGTAGCGAATGGAAAGAAAGTAAACATGATCAGTACTGGTCACAGAAAATGAGTAGCCGATAGATTTTCCTATTCGGGGAGGAGGGAACGAGGTAGAGGTCCGGGAGGAAAAGGAGGTCAAGGTCACAGGACACAGGACACAGACTCTAAGTCAAGTGGAGTTCCGGCTAGGCACTTCAGTGGAACCTATTAGTTCACTAGGGAGCAATCGAGGAAGATGACTTTGAGCAGACTTTTGAATTTTGCAAAAGAGGGAATCGTTCTGAAGTGGGGGAATAGAGTTCCAGATTTTGGGCGCCTTACCAGCAAACAACCTGGCCGCAGTTTTTTGTTTGAGTGTTTTCAGCGGGATGAAAAGCAGAGTGTTGGAGCTCCTGAGGTTCCTGGTCTGGCCGGCTTTTTTGAGTTTGGAAGCCAGGTGGTCCGGTTTACCTGTGAGTAGGGCTTTGTGCATGAGGCAGGCTGTTCTGAAGCTGGCCCGCATTTTTATTGGGAGCCATTTTAGTTCTCTGAGTGCGTGCGAGATTTGGTTGAATTTCTTAGCTCTGGTGACTATTCTTGCTGCTGCATTGAGGGTGGTTTTGAGGGGGGCGAGGTGGGATTTTGCTGTACCAGAGAGGACTGCATTCCCATAGTCTAGTCTGGACAGCACCAATGCTTGAGTGGCTTGTTGAAGGTCCTTGGGCAGGAGGAAGGGTTTTATTTTGTGCAGTATTTTCAAGTTGAGGAAGGCACTTTTTGCCAAGTTTTTGTGGTGTTTGTTGATGCCCAGTTTCAGGTCTAGGCCAGGGTGAGGCCAGGGTGAAGTTACCATTTAGTGCATCAATAGCTTTGAGCCATTCCTCAATTTGGGGTTCTCTTCTTTGTTGGAGATGAGGAGTATTTCTGTTTTCTCTTGATTGAGTTTTAGGTGATTACTTGAGAGACAGTGTTGGACCTCTCAGCATGACGTTGAGTCTCTGGATGTCCTCAATGGAGGAGGTTTCCAGAGATATCTGCGTGTCATCTGCATATAGGTGGAAGTGGATGTTGGATTTTTTTTGTAGGGCAGTGAGGGGTTCAATGTAGAGGTTAAAAAGTTGTGGGGAGAGCACTGACCCCTGTGGAACACCCCTGCTTATGGGTTTTAGGTCGGACTCAAAGTTTTTAATTTTTATTCTTTGGGAGCGGTTGTGGAGGAAGGAGGAGAACCAGTGTAGGACCGTCTCTTAGAGACCTGCCCTGCCCTTTCCTGAAGAACCTTGATGAGAAGTTTGAGGTCGACTGTGTCTAAAGCTGACAATAGGTCTAGGAGAATGAGAAGGCAGCATTGGTCCGAGTCAAATGACTTGTGAATATCATCTGTGACATTGAGGTTTGTGGTTCCAGTGCTGCAGCCTTTGCTGAAACCCGATTGGTAGGTATCGATAAGGTTGATGTTGTCCAGCTGTTGGGTCAGTTGTGGGAGTACGCATCTTTCCAGGATTTTGGATAAAAGAGGGAGGTTCGAGATAGGTCTGAAGTTGTTTCGATATTTTGTGTTTAGGCCAGGTTTTTTCAGCAGTGGCGTGACTTGTCCGACTTTGATTCAGAAAAGGGGTGGTGATGGACAGAGCATCTGAGTTAAACAGAACACTCATACCCAGTCAAAAGATCAGGGCTAGATCCATCACCGTTTTTTAGCTCACTGCACCATCCCAGCTCAGAACCTGGCTATATGCAAATTAGTCTGACCCTGGCCCAGTGCATCATGGGAAGAGGGCAGACCAAACTACCAAGCCAATTCTTTACTAGAAAGGAAACAAGCTTCCGGGGACCGGTTTCTGGCATTGCAGCCGTCTTCGGCCCGGCTTGCTTGAATCCTGATGCTGCAGTGAGCAAGGGACTCATGTCTGAGCATACCCTGCCACTCCTATAGTGGCCAAAACGATTCAGAAAAGGGGGTGGTGATGGACAGAGCATCTGAGTAAAACAGAACACTCATACCCAGTCAAAAGATCAGGGCTTGATCCATCACCGTTTTTTAGCTCACTGCACCATCCCAGCTCAGAACCTGGCTATATGCAAATTAGTCTGACCCTGGCCAGTGCATCATGGGAACAGGGCAGACCAAACTACCAAGCCAATTCTTTACTGGAAAGGAAACAAGCTTCCGGGGACCGGTTTCTGGCATTGCAGCCGTCTTCGGCCCGGCTTGCTTGAATCCTGATGGTGCAGTGAGCAAGGGACTCATGTCTGAGCATACCCTGCCACTCCTATAGTGGCCAAAACGATTCAGAAAAGGGGGTGGTGATGGACAGAGCATCTGAGTTAAACAGAACACTCATACCCAGTCAAAAGATCTGGGCTTGATCCATCACCGTTTTTTAGCTCACTGCACCATCCCAGCTCAGAACCTGGCTATATGCAAATTAGTCTGACCCTAGCCCAGTGCATCATGGGAAGAGGGCAGACCAAACTACCAAGCCAATTCTTTACTGGAAAGGAAACAAGCTTCCGGGTACCGGTTTCTGGCTTTGCAGCCGTCTTCGGCCCGGCTTGCTTGAATCCTGATGGTTCAGTGAGCAAGGGACTCATGTCTGAGCATACCCTGCCACTCCTATAGTGGCCAAAACGATTCTTAAAAGGGGGTGGTGATGGACAGAGCATCTGAGTTAAACAGAACACTCATACCCAGTCAAAAGATCAGGGCTTGATCCATCACCGTTTTTTAGCTCACTGCACCATCCCAGCTCAGAACCTGGCTATATGCAAATTAGTCTGACCCTGGCCCAGTGCATCATGGGAACAGGGCAGACCAAACTACCAAGCCAATTCTTTACTGGAAAGGAAACAAGCTTCCGGGGACTAGTTTCTGGCATTGCAGCCGTCTTCGGCCCGGCTTGCTTGAATCCTGATGGTGCAGGAGCAAGGGACTCATGTCCGAGCATATCCCTGCCACTCCTATAGTGGCCAAAACGATTCAGAAAAGGGGGTGGTGATGGACAGAGCATCTGAGTTAAACAGAACACTCATACCCAGTCAAAAGACCAGGGCTTGATCCATCACCGTTTTTTAGCTCACTGCACCATCCCAGCTCAGAACCTGGCTATATGCAAATTAGTCTGACCCTGGCCCAGTGCATCATGGGAACAGGGCAGACCAAACTACCAAGCCAATTCTTTACTGGAAGGGAAACAAGCTTCCGGGGACCGGTTTCTGGCATTGCAGTCGTCTTCGGCCCGGCTTGCTTGAATCCTGATGGTGCAGTGAGCAAGGGACTCATGTCTGAGCATACCCTGCCACTTCTATAGTGGCCAAAATGATTCAGAAAAGGGGGTGGTGATCGACAGAGCATCTGAGTTACACAGAACACTCATACCCAGTCAAAAGATCAGGGCTTGATCCATCACCGTTTTTTAGCTCACTGCACCATCCCAGCTCAGAACCTGGCTATATGCAAATTAGTCTGACCCTGGCCCAGTGCATCATGGGAACAGGGCAGACCAAACTACCAAGCCAATTCTTTACTGGAAAGGAAACAAGCTTCCGGGGACCGGTTTCTGGCATTGCAGCCGTCTTCGGCCCGGCTTGCTTGAATCCTGATGGTGCAGTGAGCAAGGGACTCATTGCGGAGCATACCCTGCCACTCCTATAGTGGCCAAAACGATTCAGAAAAGGGGGTGGTGATGGACAGAGAATCTGAGTTAAACAGAACACTCATACCCAGTCAAAAGATCAGGGCTTGATCCATCACCGTTTTTTAGCTCACTGCACCATCCCAGCTCAGAACCTGGCTATATGCAAATTAGTCTGACCCTGGCCCAGTGCATCATGGGAACAGGGCAGACCAAACTACCAAGCCAATTATTTACTGGAAAGGAAACAAGATTCCGGGGACCGGTTTCTGGCATTGCAGTCGTCTTAGGCCCGGCTTGCTTGAATCCTGATGGTGCAGTGAGCAAGGGACTCATGTCTGAGCATACCCTGCCACTCCTATAGTGGCCAAAACGATTCAGAAAAGGGGGTGGTGATGGACAGAGCATCTGAGTTAAACAGAACACTCATACCCAGTCAAAAGATCAGGGCTTGATCCATCACCGTTTTTTAGCTCACTGCACCATCCCAGCTCAGAACTTGGCTATATGCAAATTAGTCTGACCCTGGCCCAGTGCATCATGGGAACAGGGCAGACCAAACTACCAAGCCAATTCTTTACTGGAAAGAAAACAAGCTTCCGGGGACCGGTTTCTGGCATTGCAGCCGTCTTCGGCCCGGCTTGCTTGAATCCTGATGGTGCAATGAGCAAGGGACTCATGTCTGAGCATACCCTGCCACTCCTATAGTGGCCAAAACGATTCAGAAAAGGGGGTGGTGATGGACAGAGCATCTGAGTAAAACAGAACACTCATACCCAGTCAAAAGATCAGGGCTTGATCCATCACCGTTTTTTAGCTCACTGCACCATCCCAGCTCAGAACCTGGCTATATGCAAATTAGTCTGACCCTAGCCCAGTTCATCATGGGAAGAGGGCAGACCAAACTACCAAGCCAATTATTTACTGGAAAGGAAACAAGCTTCCGGGGACCGGTTTCTGGCTTTGCAGCCGTCTTCGGCCCGGCTTGCTTGAATCCTGATGGTTCAGTGAGCAAGGGACTCATGTCTGAGCATACCCTGCCACTCCTATAGTGGCCAAAACGATTCTTAAAAGGGGGTGGTGATGGACAGAGCATCTGAGTTAAACAGAACACTCATACCCAGTCAAAAGATCAGGGCTTGATCCATCACCGTTTTTTAGCTCACTGCACCATCCCAGCTCAGAACCTGGCTATATGCAAATTAGTCTGACCCTGTCCCAGTGCATCATGGGAACAGGGCAGACCAAACTACCAAGCCAATTCTTTACTGGAAAGGAAACAAGCTTCCGGGGACCGGTTTCTGGCATTGCAGCCGTCTTCGGCCCGGCTTGCTTGAATCCTGATGGTGCAGGAGCAAGGGACTCATGTCCGAGCATACCCTGCCACTCCTATAGTGGTCAAAACGATTCAGAAAAGGGGGTGGTGATGGGCAGAGCATCTGAGTTAAACAGAACACTCATACCCAGTCAAAAGACCAGGGCTTGATCCATCACCGTTTTTTAGCTCACTGCACCATCCCAGCTCAGAACCTGGCTATATGCAAATTAGTCTGACCCTGGCCCAGTGCATCATGGGAACAGGGCAGACCAAACTACCCAGCCAATTCTTTACTGGAAAGGAAACAAGCTTCCGGGGACCGGTTTCTGGCATTGCAGCCGTCTTCGGCCCGGCTTGCTTGAATCCTGATGGTGCAGTGAGCAAGGGACTCATGTCTGAGCATACCCTGTCACTCCTATAGTGGCCAAAACGATTCAGAAAAGGGGGTGGTGATGGACAGAGCATCTGAGTTAAACAGAACACTCATACCCAGTCAAAAGATCAGGGCTTGATCCATCACCAATTTTTTTAGTTCACTGCACCATCCCAGCTCAGAACCTGGCAATATGCAAATTAGTCTGACCCTGGCCTATTGCATCATGGGAACAGGGCAGACCAAACTACCAAGCCAATTCTTTACTGGAAAGGAAACAAGCTTCCGGGGACCGGTTTCTGGCATTGCAGCCATCTTCGACCAGGCTTGCTTGAATCCTGATGGTGCAGTGAGCAAGGGACTCATGTCTGAGCATACCCTGCCACTCCTATAGTGGCCAAAACGATTCAGAAAAGGGGGTGGTGATGGACAGACCATCTGAGTTAAACAGAACACTCATACCCAGTCAAAAGATCAGGGCTTGATCCATCACCGTTTTTTAGCTCACTGCACCATCCCAGCTCAGAACCTGGCTATATGCAAATTAGTCTGACCCTGGCCCAGTGCATCATGGGACCAGGGCAGACCAAACTACCAAGCCAATTCTTTACTGGAAAGGAAACAAGCTTCCGGGGACCGGTTTCTGGCCTTGCAGTCGTCTTCGGCCCGGCTTGCTTGAATCCTGATGGTGCAGTGAGCAAGGGACTCATGTCTGAGCATACCCTGCCACTCCTATAGTGGCCAAAACGATTCAGAAAAGGGGGTGGTGATGGACAGAGCATCTGAGTTACACAGAACACTCATACCCAGTCAAAAGATCAGGGTTTGATCCATCACCGTTTTTTAGCTCACTGCACCATCCCAGCTCAGAACCTGGCTATATGCAAATTAGTCTGGCCCTGGCCCAGTGCATCATGGGAACAGGGCAGACCAAACTACCAAGCCAATTCTTTACTGGAAAGGAAACAAGCTTCCGGGGACCGGTTTCTGGCATTGCAGTCGTCTTCGGCCCGGCTTGCTTGAATCCTGATGGTGCAGTGAGCAAGGGACTCATGTCTGAGCATACCCTGCCACTCCTATAGTGGCCAAAACGATTCATAAAAGGGGGTGGTGATGGACAGAGCATCTGAGTTAAACAGAACACTCATACCCAGTCAAAAGATCAGGGCTTGATCCATCACCGTTTTTTAGCTCACTGCACCATCCCAGCTCAGAACCTGGCTATATGCAAATTAGTCTGACCCTGGCCCAGTGCATCATGGGAACAGGGCAGACCAAACTACCAAGCCAATTCTTTACTGGAAAGGAAACAAGCTTCCGGGGACTGGTTTCTGGCATTGCAGCCGTCTTTGGCCCGGCTTGCTTGAATCCTGATGGTGCAGTGAGCAAGGGACTCATGTCTGAGCATACCCTGCCACTCCTATAGTGGCCAAAACGATTCAGAAAAGGGGGTGGTGATGGACAGAGCATCTGAGTTAAACAGAACACTCATACCCAGTCAAAAGATCAGGGCTTGATCCATCACCGTTTTTTAGCTCACTGCACCATCCCAGCTCAGAACCTGGCTATATGCAAATTAGTCTGACCCTGGCCCAGTGCATCATGGGAACAGGGCAGACCAAACTACCAAGCCATTTCTTTACTGGAAAGGAAACAAGCTTCCGGGGACCGGTTTCTGGCATTGCAGCCGTCTTCGGCCCGGCTTGCTTGAATCCTGATGGTGCAGTGAGCAAGGGACTCATGTCTGAGCATACCCTGCCACTCCTATAGTGGCCAAAATGATCAAGCCCTGATATTTTGACTGGGTAGGAGTGTTCTGCTTAATTCAGATACTCTGTCCATCACCACCCCCCTTTTTGAATCGTTTTGGCCACCACAAGTGTGGAAGGGTATGCTCAGATGTGAGTCCCTTGCTCACTGCACCATCAGGATTCAAGCAAGCCGGGACGAAGACGGCTGTAATGCCAGAAACCGGTCCCCGGAAGCTTGTTTCCTTTCCAGTAAAGAATTGGCTTGGTAGTTTGGTCTGCCCTGTTCCCATGATGCACTGGGCCAGGGACAGACTAATTTGCATGTAGCCAGGTTCTGAACTGGGATAGTGCAGTGAGATAAAAAACGGTGATGGATCAAGTACTGATCTTTTGACTGGGTAGAAGTGTTCTGCTTAATTCAGATACTCTGTCCTTCACCACCCCCCTTTTTGAATCGTTTTGGCCACCACAAGTGTGGAAGGGTATGCTCAGATGTGAGTCCCTTGCTCACTGCACCATCAGGATTCAAGCAAGCCGGGCCGAAGACGGCTGTAATGCCAGAAACCGGTCCCCGGAAGCTTGTTTCCTTTCCAGTAAAGAATTGGCTTGGTAGTTTGGTCTGCCCTGTTCCCATGATGCACTGGGCCAGGGACAGACTAATTTGCATGTAGCCAGGTTCTGAACTGGGATAGTGCAGTGAGCTAAAAAACGGTGATGGATCAAGCCCTGATCTTTTGACTGGGTAGGAGTGTTCTGCTTAATTCAGATACTCTGTCCATCACCACCCCCCTTTTTGAATCGTTTTGGCCACCACAAGTGTGGAAGGGTATGCTCAGATGTGAGTCCCTTGCTCACTGCACCATCAGGATTCAAGCAAGCCGGGACGAAGACGGCTGTAATGCCAGAAACCGGTCCCCGGAAGCTTGTTTCCTTTCCAGTAAAGAATTGGCTTGGTAGTTTGGTCTGCCCTGTTCCCATGATGCACTGGGCCAGGGACAGACTAATTTGCATGTAGCCAGGTTCTGAACTGGGATAGTGCAGTGAGATAAAAAACGGTGATGGATCAAGTACTGATCTTTTGACTGGGTAGAAGTGTTCTGCTTAATTCAGATACTCTGTCCTTCACCACCCCCCTTTTTGAATCGTTTTGGCCACCACAAGTGTGGAAGGGTATGCTCAGATGTGAGTCCCTTGCTCACTGCACCATCAGGATTCAAGCAAGCCGGGCCGAAGACGGCTGTAATGCCAGAAACCGGTCCCCGGAAGCTTGTTTCCTTTCCAGTAAAGAATTGGCTTGGTAGTTTGGTCTGCCCTGTTCCCATGATGCACTGGGCCAGGGACAGACTAATTTGCATGTAGCCAGGTTCTGAACTGGGATAGTGCAGTGAGCTAAAAAACGGTGATGGATCAAGCCCTGATCTTTTGACTGGGTAGGAGTGTTCTGCTTAATTCAGATACTCTGTCCATCACCACCCCCCTTTTTGAATCGTTTTGGCCACCACAAGTGTGGAAGGGTATGCTCAGATGTGAGTCCCTTGCTCACTGCACAATCAGGATTCAAGCAAGCCGGGCCGAAGATGGCTGTAATGCCAGAAACCGGTCCCCGGAAGCTTGTTTCCTTTCCAGTAAAGAAATGTCTTGGTAGTTTGGTCTGCCCTGTTCCCATGATGCACTGGGCCAGGGACAGACCAATCTGCATGTAGCCAGGTTCTGAACTGGGATGGTGCAGTGAGCTAAAAAACGGTGATGGATCAAGCCCTGATCTTTTGACTGGGTAGGAGTGTTCTGCTTAATTCAGATACTCTGTCCATCACCACCCCCCTTTTATAATCGTTTTGGCCACCACAAGTGTGAAAGGGTATGCTCAGATGTGAGTCCCTTGCTCACTGCACCATCAGGATTCAAGCAAGCCGGGCCGAAGACGGCTGTAATGCCAGAAACTGGTCCCCGGAAGCTTGTTTCCTTTCCAGTAAAGTATTGGCTTGGTAGTTTGGTCTGCCCTGTTCCCATGATGCACTGGGCCAGGGACAGACTAATTTGCATGTAGCCAGGTTCTGAACTGGGATAGTGCAGTGAGATAAAAAACGGTGATGGATCAAGTACTGATCTTTTGACTGGGTAGAAGTGTTCTGCTTAATTCAGATACTCTGTCCTTCACCACCCCCCTTTTTGAATCGTTTTGGCCACCACAAGTGTGGAAGGGTATGCTCAGATGTGAGTCCCTTGCTCACTGCACCATCAGGATTCAAGCAAGCCGGGCCGAAGACGGCTGTAATGCCAGAAACCGGTCCCCGGAAGCTTGTTTCCTTTCCAGTAAAGAATTGGCTTGGTAGTTTGGTCTGCCCTGTTCCCATGATGCACTGGGCCAGGGACAGACTAATTTGCATGTAGCCAGGTTCTGAACTGGGATAGTGCAGTGAGCTAAAAAACGGTGATGGATCAAGCCCTGATCTTTTGACTGGGTAGGAGTGTTCTGCTTAATTCAGATACTCTGTCCATCACCACCCCCCTTTTTGAATCGTTTTGGCCACCACAAGTGTGGAAGGGTATGCTCAGATGTGAGTCCCTTGCTCACTGCACAATCAGGATTCAAGCAAGCCGGGCCGAAGATGGCTGTAATGCCAGAAACCGGTCCCCGGAAGCTTGTTTCCTTTCCAGTAAAGAAATGTCTTGGTAGTTTGGTCTGCCCTGTTCCCATGATGCACTGGGCCAGGGACAGACCAATCTGCATGTAGCCAGGTTCTGAACTGGGATGGTGCAGTGAGCTAAAAAACGGTGATGGATCAAGCCCTGATCTTTTGACTGGGTAGGAGTGTTCTGCTTAATTCAGATACTCTGTCCATCACCACCCCCCTTTTATAATCGTTTTGGCCACCACAAGTGTGAAAGGGTATGCTCAGATGTGAGTCCCTTGCTCACTGCACCATCAGGATTCAAGCAAGCCGGGCCGAAGACGGCTGTAATGCCAGAAACTGGTCCCCGGAAGCTTGTTTCCTTTCCAGTAAAGTATTGGCTTGGTAGTTTGGTCTGCCCTGTTCCCATGATGCACGGGGCCAGGGACAGACTAATTTGCATGTAGCCAGGTTCTGAACTGGGATGGTGCAGTGAGCTAAAAAACGGTGATGGATCAAGCCCTGATCTTTTGACTGGGTAGGAGTGTTCTGCTTAATTCAGATACTCTGTCCATCACCACCCCCCTTTTTTAATCGTTTTGGCCGCCACAAGTGTGAAAGGGTATGCTCAGATGTGAGTCCCTTGCTCACTGCACCATCAGGATTCAAGCAAGCCGGGCCGAAGACGGCTGTAATGCCAGAAACTGGTCCCCGGAAGCTTGTTTCCTTTCCAGTAAAGTATTGGCTTGGTAGTTTGGTCTGCCCTGTTCCCATGATGCACTGGGCCAGGGACAGACTAATTTGCATGTAGCCAGGTTCTCAACTGGGATGGTGCAGTGAGCTAAAAAACGGTGATGGATCAAGGCCTGATCTTTTGACTGGGTAGGAGTGTTCTGCTTAATTCAGATACTCTGTCCATCACCACCCCCCTTTTTGAATCGTTTTGGCCACCACAAGTGTGGAAGGGTATGCTCAGATGTGAGTCCCTTGCTCACTGCACCATCAGGATTCAAGCAAGCCGGGCCGAAGATGGCTGTAATGCCAGAAACCGGTCCCCGGAAGCTTGTTTCCTTTCCAGTATAGAATTGGCTTGGTAGTTTGGTCTGCCCTGTTCCCATGATGCACTGGGCCAGGGACAGTCTAATTTGAATGTAGCCAGGTTCTGAACTGGGATGGTGCAGTGAGCTAAAAAACGGTGATGGATCAAGCCCTGATCTTTTGACTGGGTAGGAGTGTTCTGTTTAATTCAGATACTCTGTCCATCACCTCCCCCCTTTTTGAGTCATTTTGGCCACCACAAGCGTGGAAGGGTGTGCTCAGATGTGAGTCCCTTGCTCACTGCACCATCAGGATTCAAGCAAGCCGGGCTGAAGACGGCTGTAATGCCAGAAACCGGTCCCCGGAAGCTTGTTACCTTTCCAGTAAAGAATTAGCTTGGTAGTTTGGTCTGCCCTGTTCCCATTATGCACTGGGCCAGGGACAGACTAATTTGCATGTAGCCAGGTTCTGAACTGGGATGGTGCAGTGAGCTAAAAAACGGTGATGGATCAAGCCCTGACCTTTTGACTGGGTAGGAGTGTTCTGCTTAATTCAGATACTCTGTCCATCACCACCCCCCTTTTTGAATCGTTTTGGCCACCACAAGTGTGGAAGGGTATGCTCAGATGTGAGTCCCTTGCTCACTGCACCATCAGGATTCAAGCAAGCCGGGCCGAAGACGGCTGTAATGCCAGAAACCGGTCCCCGGAAGCTTGTTACCTTTCCAGTAAAGAATTAGCTTGGTAGTTTGGTCTGCCCTGTTCCCATGATGCACTGGGCCAGGGACAGACTAATTTGCATGTAGCCAGGTTCTGAACTGGGATGGTGCAGTGAGCTAAAAAACGGTGATGGATCAAGCCCTGATCTTTTGACTGGGTAGGAGTGTTCTGCTTAATTCAGATACTCTGTCCATCACCACCCCCCTTTTTTAATCGTTTTGGCCACCACAAGTGTGGAAGGGTATGCTCAGATGTGAGTCCCTTGCTCACTGCACCATCAGGATTCAAGCAAGCCGGGCCGAAGACGGCTGCAATGCCAGAAACCGGTCCCAGGAAGCTTGTTTCCTTTCCAGTAAAGAATTGGCTTGGTAGTTTGGTCTGCCCTGTTCCCATGATGCACTGGGCCAGGGACAGACTAATTTGCATGTAGCCAGGTTCTGAATTGGGATGATGCAGTGAGCTAAAAAACGGTGATGGATCAAGCCCTGATCTTTTGACTGGGTAGGAGTGTTCTGCTTAATTCAGATACTCTGTCCATCACCACCCCCCTTTTTGAATTGTCCGACTTTGAGGCAGGCTGGTATGACTCCGGATCTCAGGGAGCTGTTTATGATCTTGCACCAAAGCGGTGCTAGGATGAGTTTCAGTTCATTGGTCAGTTGAGCGGGTAGCAGATCGAGGGCGTGTGATGAGGGCTTGGTGCTGGAGATTAGTTTGACTATCTCTGCTTCCTGAATGGGATTGAAGGAAGTCCAGTGTTTTGGAGGGTTCATGGATGCGATGACCTTAATTCTAAGCGTCGGGCTCTCATGGAGGGGATGTGGTTGGTGACTAGTGAGAGTTTGATCTTGGAGATTTTGTCATTGAAAAAGTTGTTGAAGTTGTTGCACAGTTCTTTGGATATCTGAGTTGGTGAGGCAGTTGGCTTGCAGGTTTGTTCCTTTGGGTCTGTTTTTTCCGTTGTCTAGCGCAGTGCAGAAAAACAATGTTTTTTTATTCATAATGTGTTTTTTGTACTTACTGCGCGCAGCTTGGAGTTGATCGTGGTGCATGACAGAGGGGTTGTTCCTCCAGAGTCTTTCTGTGGCTCTTAACTGTCTCTATTCATCGTTGATGTCAGTAGTAAACCATAAACTGGATGGAATGCTCCTGTTTTTTTTCAGTTTCCGAGGAGTTAGTTAAGCCAGGATGAGCGTCATATTTGAATTGTAGAGAGAGATGAGTTCAGTTGTGGCGAGCTTATCCTTTCTTCTAGTTCAGCTCAGGGGATCTGAGCTGTATTTCTACTCCATTTGGGGGGTCATGCGAGGAGGGTTGGATTGGGACCATTTGGTTGATGTGGAATAAGATGATGTGGTGGTCGGACCAGTCCACGGGAAGGATGTGGTCAATAGTAACTGCGTCGCTTTGGGCAATATTAGCATCCAGGGTTGCTCCTCTGAGATGCGTTTCTTCTGAGCAGTGTTGGGTAAGATTGTTGTCATGTAGGAGGTTGTTCAGGGTTTGAATTTGTGAGATGTTTACTTAATTCCAATGTAGGTTGAGGTTGCCAAGAATTAGGTTGTTTGAGTTTCCGAGTAAGCAATGAGCAATCAGGTCAGAGAGGTGTTCCCCAAATGCGGTGGTGTTGCCTGTGGGATGATACAGAAGGTAGCAAAGTGCTGGTCTGTTGTCACTTTTCTTGATGTTGGCTGTGAGACATTCAAAGGTCATCTGGATGTGCATCTGGACGTAAAAGGGATCAAAGAGTCTCGATAACCAAACTGAAATGCAGCAGTGCTATTTGGTGCAATGGTGGATGCTGGTATAGCTCCGGAAATATGGACGGGTACAGTTTTCAGGGTTGCAGATAGCAAACGTGTTATTTGCTTTCGGCTATGCTGTTTCCCCCTCTCTTTGTCAACAAAGGTTGTGTAAGGCATCTATACAATTAAAGGCAGTGCAAACATCCCAACGTTTTTGAGGGGGTCCATACTAGGAAATTCACAATGCAACAGTTCTGGCAATATTGGTCTGCAAGTTCACCTGCCTCCGAACCTGCCCCGCACCCGCCAAGACAAACACCAGCAGCAACCACCTCAAGTGCATCCTGATCAACACCCGCTCCGTCCACAGACACGCCGTGGAACTCTGGAACCTCCTCGACGCTACATCACCGGACGTCGCCTTCCTCACGGAAACCTGGATGAACGCCTCCTCTGCACCCGACATCACCATCGCCATCCCGGACGGGTACAAGATCATCAGGAGGGACCGCATCAACCAGACCGGAAGTGGCATCGCCATCGTCCACAGGAACACCATCCGCATCACGACCGACGCCAACAACTCCTTCGCCGCAGCCGAACATCTCCACTTCCAGATTCACACCGACCCTAAGACGACCCTCAGAGGCACCCTCGTCTACAGACCCCCGGGACCACGCACACAATTCAGCGAAGACATCACAGACTTCATCAGCCCGCACGCCCTCCCCTCCACTGACTACATCCTCCTCGGGGACCTCAACTTCCACCTGGCGAACAACAAGGACCGCAACACCACCGCCCTGCTGGAAAACCTCGCCAACCTCGGAGTCAAGCAACTGGTCAACACCCCCACCCACTACGCCGGCCACACACTTGATCCCGTCTTCTCTTCCAGCAAGTACATCACCTTCAGCCACGCCACCGGACTCCACTGGACCGACCACAGCTGCGTCCACTTCAGCTTCAAAAGATCCACGACCCACCACCACCCGCAACAGGTACCTCACAGGAATTGGAGCAAGATCACCGCAGACCAGCTCACCAGCTCCCTCAGCCAGAGCCCACCCGCCAACACAATGGACCCCAACGAAGCAGCCCGCAACTTCACACAGTGGCTGACCCCCTGCGCCGACGACCTCGCGCCACTAAAGAACCCTCCCAGCAGACCCAGAAGCAAGAAGGCATCCTGGTTCACCGATGACCTCAAGGACTCCAAGAAGACCTGCCGCACCCTCGAGAAAGCCTGGCTCCTCAACCGGACCACCGACAACATGACCGCCCTCAAACACGCTACCCGCAAGCACCACCAGCTCATCCGCACCACCCAGAAGAAATCCCTGAAGGAACAACTGGACAACAACGCCCACGACAGCAAAGATCTCTTCACTATCATCAAGGAGTTCTCCAACCCCAGCACCGGCACCAACGACATCACTCCGTCACAAGACCTCTGCGACTCCCTCGCCTCGTTCTTCCACCGCAAGATCGCCGATCACCAATGCCCCCCACCGCCACCCTTCGCACCTGGACCACGGTGACCACCGAAGACACAGCCCGCACGATGAACACCATCCACTCCGGATCACCAACCCACCCCTGCCCACACCACGTCTTCAACAAGGCCGACTCCACCATCGCACCCCAACTCCGGAACATCATCAACGCCTCCTTCAACACCACCACCTTCCCGGAGAGCTGGAAGCACACCGAGATCAGCGCCCTCCTGAAGAAACCTACAGCGGACCCCACCGATCTCAAAAACTTCCGCCCCATCTCGCTCCTCCCTTTTCCTGCTAAAGTCATCGAGAAGATCGTCAACAGACAGCTGACCGCCTTCCTCGAGACGAACGGATCCCTCGACCCCTCGCAGTCCGGCTTCAGGGCCAACCACAGCACGAGACCGCCCTCATCGCAGCCACTGACGACATCCGGACCCTGCTCGACAAGGGGGAAACAGTTGCCCTCATCCTCCTGGACCTCTCCGCTGCGTTCGACACGGTCTGCCACCGCACCCTAGTCCAGCGCCTCAGCAACATCGGTATCCAAGAGAAGGCACTGGAGTGGATCATCTCGTTCCTCGCCGGTAGAACACAAAGAGTCTGCCTCCCCCCGTTTCGCTCCGAGGCCACCGAAGTCATCTGCGGCGTCCTGCAAGGATCTTCACTCAGCCCCACCCCCTTCAACATCTACATGAAACCTCTCGCAGCCATCGCACGCCAGCACAACCTCAACATCATCTCTTACGCCGACGACACCCAGCTGATCTTCTCCCTCACCAGAGACCCCGACACCGCCAGAACCTTCCTACACGAAGGGATGAAAGACGTCGCCGAGTGGATGAAGGACAGCCGCCTGAAACTGAACTCGGACAAGACGGAAGTCCTCATCCTGGGATCTTCGCCCTCCGCCTGGGACGACTCCTGGTGGCCCCCAGCCCTGGGCACCGCACCCAAGCCAACCGACCACGCACGCAACCTGGGCTTCATCCTGGACCCCTCCCTCTCGATGACAAGACAAGTCAATGCCGTCTCCTCATCGTGCTTCAACACCCTGCGTATGCTTCGCAAGATCTTCCGCTGGATCCCGACCGAGACCAGGAAGACTGTTACCCAGGCACTCGTCACCAGCCGACTGGACTACGGAAACGCCCTCTACGCCGGAACCACAGCCAAGCTACAGAAAAGACTCCAGCGCATCCAGAACGCCTCCACCTGACTCATCCTGGATGTCCCCCGACGCAGCCACATCTCCAGCCACCTGAGGAACCTGCACTGGCTCCCCGTCGACAAGAGGATCACGTTCCGGCTCCTCACCCACGCACACAAGTCTCTCCACGACCTGGGCCCCAAGTACCTCAACGACCGCCTGACCTTCTACACGCCCACCCGCCAGCTACGGTCCACCAGCCTCACCCTCGCAGCCGTACCACGCATCCGAAGAGCCACCGCCGGAGGAAGATCCTTCTCTTACCTGGCTGCCAAGACTTGGAACTCCCTCCCCATCCACCTTCGGCTGACCCAGGACCATCTCGCCTTCAGGAAACAACTCAAGACCTGGCTGTTCGAGCAGTAGCATACCCCTCTCCCCAAGCGCCTTGAGACCCTCCCGGGTGAGTAGTGCGCTATACAAATGGCATGATTGATTGATTTCTATTTATGGGATGAATGGACTGCTGTAATATGTATTCGTGGACTCTTCCATAGCCTGTACCCCCATGGATGGAAAGAACAGTATGGACAAATTGTTTAGGTGGGGTGTACTGAAAGCCCATACCAAGTACAGAGGTGTGTCAGACAAGGCTGTCTTCTTCCTCCCTCCTATATACAATATACATTAGTAAATTTGATAAAGAGGAATGGGTGATACGAGTTATACTTCTCCCACAAAGGTTAGTAGGTGGGGGTAGTACATTGGATCCCTGATGAACACACAAAACCTGGTTCTCCTAGACAGCCCACCTTTGTACTAAATTACAAGTTCTTTAAATAAATATATATGTCGAGTTTATATCCTACAGTGCTGTAAGCATGGGCTCTATGGCTGGGCACACCCATAGCACTTATGTCATGTCATCACAATAAATCTACCAGAGGTTATTTTGGAATGCTCAACGGTCTCAGCAACTTGGAAATCATTTGGGGTTTTGTATGTATGTATATATATGATTTTTCCATAGGAATAACCTAGCCAAAAGGCAACAGAGCAGTGCACATGGTCATAGACAAGCTTAAAGTTTAAGGGCCATATGTATCAAGCAAATTCGCATTCGCAAAGGCCGAAATTCGCAGAATTTCGGCCTTTGCGAATGCAAATTTGCTAAATGGAATGTATTAAGCAAAATGTGGTGCGAAATAAGGAATCGCAAAATATGCGATTCCTTATTTTGCGATTGCATTTAAGGAATCGCAAAATTTGCGATTCCTTAAATGCAATATATGATGCAAAAAAAAATTGCTAATTGTCCCTAAGGAATCGCAAATTACCACCAACTTCAAGTTGGTGGTAATTTGCGAATTTCTTGAAAAATGCCAATTTTGGCATTTTCAAAGTGCTATGTGATGCATGCACCCATGCTTATTTCAGGGGTGCAACAGGGTGTCCTTTGGACACCCCTGCACCCTTGAAATCATTCTCAATTTGCGATTAGCAAATTGCGAATCGCAAATTGAGAATAATTTTACATTCATTCCTATGGGCCTCCTGGCCCATAGAAATGAATGGGAAATTATTCCTTAATTGCGATTAGCAATTTGCTAATCGCAATTAAGGAATTTTAAGAAATCGCTAAAAAATAGCGAATTTCTACATACATACCATTTAGCAATTTCTAAATAGCGATTTCTTAAAAATCGCTATTAAGGAATCGCAAAAGGGTATGTTGATACATCTGGCCCTAAGTGTAAGAGGAAACAGAGGAGGGTTGAGGATTATTGGACTGGGTGATTTCTGTTGGCTTTTTGGGCTCTGTACACTTTACTTCTACCAATTAGCATGGTGAAATTTGTCTACACCTTTTTGGTATATTTAATTTACTTAAAATGTTCCTTGTATATGGTACTACATGTGCCTATGGCCTGTAAATTACTTGGGGGATGCAGGGTTCATTGTGTCACCCACTACAGTAGGACTGTAATATATGATTTAGGCCTGCCTCTAGCTAGTAAACTCTGTAAGGTTTATTAGTTAAGGGGGGGAAAGCTGTGATGCACGGCTCTGCGTTGCTCCGCTTTAGATCTGGTGAAGCAGCGAATAAGGGACTATCTGGCACTGTCGTGCATCGCCCTGCATCATCCTGCACAGTTCTGCGTCAAATCTGATGAGGCCACCAATTATGGGCTGCAGAGTGCTGGGATACGGGGTCCTGAGTTGTCCTGCACCATTCTGCATCAGATCCAGTGAAGCTTTAGATCAGGGTCTGCAAGGAGCTGCAAAGGGAAACATCCTTTACAACGCAACTTTTACCACGCAGTGCCTTTACGACGCAACTTTTACAACGCAAACCATTACAATGCATTGCGCTGGGGGGCGCTCTAGGATAGGGTATAGATTTAATTTACTATCCAACACCTTCCATACTATCCACAGGGACTGGAGTTGTAATAGTAAATTAAACTATTCACTATCCAGCGCCTCAAAGCACTATGCGTTGTAAAGGCATGCGTTGTAAAAACAGCGTTGTAAAGGCATGCGTGGTAAAAGCATGCGTTGTAATGTCATACATCCGCTGCAAAGCACTGTGATACGAGGCCCAGAGTCATCCTGCGCTGTGCTGCATCAGACCTGTGAAGTCTTTCGTTGAGCAGAGAAGAGTACACTGTGGCTCTAGCCAAGGGTCCAGGACCTTAAAGAGAATACTTGGGGGTCAGAACTCACTTCCACAGACGCCAGTATAGGGGATCAGGTAAAGTACAGTGGGGTCTGGTCAAATGGAAAGCAAGAGAGGCCTCTGGAAGTTTGTAGTGTCCCTGTTGCTCAAATAGGATTAAGTCAATTGACTATTGGTGTCACTTCTGGGGTCTTGGGTTCAAGGCAAGTAAGTCCAGTCTTCCTTCTTCAGACAACAGTTCAGTCCTTCTGAATCATCATAGGTCCAGGAGTGTACTCAATTCAGGTTTTGGGAATGCTGTATGTATATCCAGTCCCAGCCTCTGGGTGGCAGTCACCCCTTTGTCTGACCTTAATACTGGTTCTGGTCCATTCTTCCCTTTTCCCTGGGTTTATCTCCAGTCTGTCTAGTGATACAAAGACCAGGTAGGCCCAGGTGCCAGCAGCATTTGCCAGTGACAGGGTAGGAATTTTCTAAGGTCAGATAAAGGCTGGATACAGCATCAGTTACCTTTTGAATCTCAGGAAGATGCTGCAACCCCCCAGGCCATTCTACCCAGGAGCAGAACCTCCCTTGCCACAACCAGGTTCTTAGTCAGCTGTCAAGAAAGAATACATATTACACCACAGGAGAACCATTAACAGTGATGCGAACCTGGAGACAGGCTTCAATGGACATTTGGTTTAGTCCGGAAAATGCCAACTTCCTAAAAGTGACATTTTCAAATTAGTAACTTAAAATCAGATTTTCCTAGTAAAGAGGATTTAAATGTATGATTCGAATGAGTGGAAGAAGTTCTTGTTTAGCTTTTCCCCAACTGAATTTCCCACTTATTAAATGTAATAAGGTACCGCAGCCTTAGTCTATGGGAGGCTATCCTTGTCACAGTGAAAAACAACTTTGAAGATCTTTCACTACCACTACATGTAAAACTTTAAATACACATATCCAGCTTTTTAAATACTTTACTCCCTTCCTCCTTACTGTTAGGGCCTACCTTAGTAGTGAATTATAAGCATCAAAAAAGAAGGTTTATGTCAAAAGGTTTATTTTGTCAGATTGAAATATCAGTATGAAAACTACACACATAGGCTGCAATGGCAGGCCTGAGACATGTTTTACAGTGCTACTTTATTGGATGGCAAAAAGAATGCTGCAGTTCACTAGTAGTATGTAATTAACTAGCCCTGGGTACATATTGTACCATATAGTACTTATAAGTAAATTAAAGGTACCTATCAGGTGTATACCAGTTTTACCAAGTTTGGAAGGGAAAGCTAAAAAGCTTTACCACTGGCTAGCAGGAGTAAAGTGTGCAGAGTCCCAAAGCCACTAAAACGGTTTCAGCACGAATAGTATTGTGATGGGAATAATCGGGGGATTACCATGGAAGCATTGGTAAATGCATAGGTTTCCCCTAAGTGATTAATAATAACTTTTTTTGTATGTTGTAGTGTGGTGAGCAGTTATGCAACGTAAGTTAAAGAAACTCCGTAAAAGTGCTCTGACTGGTTTATTGAGAAAGGCAATATATGGTAAATACTTTGATAGAGTGCTTAAATTGTATGGGTGCACTATACTCATGGTCTTAACACACTCACATGTATTTTTGTCGTTTGCAATGTTTCATGATTATTAAGAAGCATTTATTCAAAAGTATATTAGCATTGAAATGTAGTGTTCTCATTTAAAGTTTGACTTTGTATGTATTAAAAGAAACTATAATTCCTGTATGTATAATGTACACAATGAAATATTATTTGTGCAAAGTAATATGTGTTTAGTCTAACTTGCCTGCATTGTAGGCCCAAAGTGCAAGTTGTTTTGAGTTTCATTTCTCCTTGATTGCTCAAGAATTATATTTAAAAGAATACTTTTTGTGTTCGAAGACAGTCTGTCCTCACCCTCCTGCAGTTGCAGGAATTCGACTTCGTTAATCTTAGATTTAAGGAGATACCCGGAATCTCTTTGATGAAAGCTGGAAGGCGAAAAGGGAGGATGCCTTTCATGTCTGGCCTATCTGAAACCCAAGGCCACTGCAAAGAAAACCCAATTTCATTAAAGCTTCGTGGAAACTTACTGAAGATATTGCAAATAGAAAAGTTTACCTTGTGATGTAGTGTGTGTTAAACATTGCCTCTTTGTATGATGTGCAGGGACAGATTCAAGAGACTTCTGCTTATTTTTGGAGCAGAAGGAGCATCTTAGAACGAGCTCCATAGCTTTAAGCTATCAGACCCATTTGATGTGAGTACCTCTTTTTTATAATACATTTTTATTAAAAACCTCGTACAACAATAATAAATACATTTCATACTTCAATCTGTTAAAACCTAGTATACACAAATTTACAAAATGTAACAAACCATCAAAATAAAACATTGTGGCACTCTACCATTAATTGAGAAGCAGATAATTCATATGAGTAAAAATCAGCATGAGAGACCAGATAAGAAGACATCATTTAAACTTGTGGATCCAATAAAGATAATAACATCCTGTTGCTTGAGAGGGGCTTACTCCACAAACATCCATATATAATCTTTGACCCTCGCCCCTGTTCATAAACGAGAGTCCCTCCACCCCTCAAGGGGGCCCAGATGTTCAACCCCAGCTCCCTCATCTCCGAGTGTATAAGGAGGATTCAATATTATGGATACCCAGGAGTCTAGCCAGCCACATCTGAAAGGTAGTTGCTACAGTATCCTTCCAGTCCGCCGCTAGCAATATCCTCGGGACTGCCACACATATAAAAACAAAGGCTTCCTCCTCCTTACTGAGGCCCAAATTACTATCAATTCCTATCACCATTAGGGTAGGGGTAGGTTGATCTAAGTACTTAGCAGCCCCTCCCAAATCTTCTCGCTCGCTCCACAAATTACCCCTAGTTTATCACACTGATGGAACATGTGTACCAGATTAGCGGGCCCCTCCGAACACCTTGGACACTTATCATCCTCCATCTTCCTCCAATCATATAATTTGGCTGGTGTAAAATAAATGTTGAAAAGGGTTTTATAGTGTTGGGGTCTTAGATTTCTAGAGCGAAACAATTTCCCTGCTAACAAAAAAGCTTTATATAAATCTACATCCGGATTGTTTAATTTCATCATCCAAGAGGCCTCAAATTTTTCAAAATAATCTTGTAGACTCGATACTAAAGAACAGTACACCATTCTAATTTTAGTTCCACCACCTAATAAATACTCGATCATATTAATTCTACATCCTGGAGAGGTCCATTGCCTAATACCCTTAAGAGTATTATATATTTTTAAGAATTTGAAACCTTGATTTGCGTGGTTGCCAAATTTCTGCTGGATGGTATTGAAGCCCATCAATTGGTCCCCTTCGAGTATATCTCCTATTCTTCTAATTCCTTGCTGCTCCCAAGATCTCCCCAACCTATCTTAGCTAAGTTGTGGGAATATACTTGCATTCCAGAGGGGAGTATAATAAGTTATTCTTGGGACAGCCAGCATTCTTTGTATCAGCTTCCATACCTCCCAGACACTGTCCATTATCTTATAACACATTTTTTTGTAACACCGCCTATCAGTTTTCCACAGCAGAAGCCCTACGGCTTCTCTGCCCAACATCAACTCATAGATGGAAGGAAGAGTCTGGCTACCAGATGAGGTATCAGTCGGGCTGCTAGCAGAATCAAATAAAATTGCCATCTGGCTTACTAGACAAGCCCAATGATACATTCTGATATTAGGAATCGCCAATCCTCCCTTTTCCTGCGGCAGAGACATATATTTCATGGCACTGCCATATAAAATTCATAAATGTTACCTCTATCGATTTCATTAGACTCTCGTCAATCATAAATGGGATAGAGCGGAAAAGATATAATATTTTGGGAAGCAGTCATTTCAAGTACATAGGCTCTCCCTATTACAGACAAATACAGAGCCGCTGCAATAGATGTTACCACCGGGAAAAAATTGTCCTTTATAATTGTATCCTTTGTGGAGCTTATCCTGACCCCAGGATAGACTGCCGTTTCTATACATCTTACATCATTCATTATAATATTACTGGTGCAGACTATCTAGGTCTTACTTTTATTCTGCAGATAACCAGAGCGCTGCCCAAATTTGGCTCGAAATCTCTGTAATAGCTCTCATAGCCCTGACTGGCTCTGGGGTGAATATGGCAGATCATCCGCATAGGCCAAAAGCTTGGTCTCAAACCCATTGCAGACTATTGGCTTAAAATATTACGTTTTAAAATATTCTCTAAATCAACGGGTCGATGTAAAGGGCATAAAGAATTGGTGAACAGGGACAGCCCTGCTGCGTCCCCCTGGAGATTAAAATTCTTTCTGAGCTCCCTCCCATTAATTGGATTCTAGCCTTTGGCTCGGAATACATGGTCATAATAGCTCTCATTATTTTGAGGCCAAAGCCCCTACGCTCCAATATTCCCCACAAATACTTCCACATCACAAGATCAAAGGCCTTTTCCACATCGAGAAGGATCATGGCCATCCGTCCCCCCATTTCAGCCTGCACATTAAAGAGTGTGATGGCCCGTCTAATATGGTACGTTATCCCTTGGCCTGGGATAAACCCATGCTGCCATGGGGACACCAAACTGCCAATGTCCCCCCAAACCGTTTTGCCAGAACCTTCGCGTAAATCTTAGTGTCTGTATTGATGAGGAATATTGGATGATAAGATGCAGGATTCTCTTTGGGTTTCCCTTTTTTGTGAAACACTCCAATGTTAGTTTCCTTCCAGGATTCTGAAAGTTCGCCAGAGAACATTATGCCCTTAAATAAATCTAGCAATATAGGAGCAATCTCACTCTGAATACATGTATAAACTTCAAGCAGGATACTGTCGGGCCCAGCTGCCTTCCCTGCTGATAGATCTAGCTGTGCTTCCACAACTTACCCTATTAAAAAACCTTTCTCAAGTACTGCTCTGGTCTGACTACCCAGCTGAAGACCTGTATCATCAAACTCCAAACTATCGGGAACTGTTCCAATCTCTTTTTTATATAGGTTTTGATAGAAGTCTTTAAAAACCTTAAGTATATCATTTGGCTCTGTATAATTCTGATCCCCCTAGTGTATATTTGTTATTACGTTCTTCATACTGTGATGTATTCCTATAGGTACTGTATCGATTCCCCTATTCCTGACCCTGGTTTGGTTAATAATTAACTAGCAGCCATCCAACGGTGCAAAAACCGTTATCTGATTAAGCCACACCACGGCACAGAAGCGCGTTATCTGATTAGGTCATAACGCATGCCATCTAATTAGACAAGCGATATTCCTCCAGCCCCTGATAAGGCATACGGAGTTCTCAAAACAAATCAAACCTACAGCGACCTGGGAAATTCCCATAGCCATTGTTTTGATTTCACAGAGAACTTCAGCAAAAGAATGTGCGAACGAGCCCGTTCATATGACATCCTTATTGACGTATATATGTCCATCCTTACGTCAATCTCGGCAGCTTTCAGGTATAAATATTACCGACATTGCCTTAAGCAAACACATGCGGTGGTGACGAGATTGGAGCAGCGAGACTTGCCGAGGAGCCCAGCAGAGAGCGAAGCCCACAGGCGCTGCCCCGCCTTCCTGACGCGCTGAGAACGAGACGCTGCCTTTCTCCTGCAGAGAAATCCAGCTCCGGCGCTTCCAAGCAGCCCTCGCAGGCCGCTGGAATATCAAGACCTGGGATAAGAGATACCAGCCCTCCATCATTCCAGATCTCAGGTACAGAACTGAATAACCCCTCAAAGAGAATTCTCTAGTCAGTCCCTTGGCAAAACAAACTTAACTTAAACTGCTACTTAGCTACTCCCGCCCACGTATTAGGCTTAGGTCAGGTACACTGGGGTAGGCGTGGTTAGAAGCACCAGTTGAGTATGATTAGTCAAATGTATATATGTATGTATCTATTTTATCCATTTTAAAGTATCATATGGCTCAGAAACCATATCAATGCTTCTACAGTATTATTTTATAATTCTGTCTCTACTGTATGCACTTTACTTAACTACAAGTATTGCAATAATAGCGATTCATTTCTCTTGTATGAGAAAAGAGACTGATCAATAAATAACATCTTTTTATTGAACACGCCCGTCTCTTCCCTTTCTCTACAATCTGGTGAAACTAAGAATGCACTGAACTGACTGAGTAAAATAAGTTGTCTTTTGTTTTCACACGACTCTAGAGATACACTCTTGATTAGGGGAGAGCAAAGTTGTCATGTTCTATGGTTGTCAGAAACTAAATCCCTTCTTGTCTATCCAGGGAGGTTAAAATCTTCCCTGCCTATTCGAGAAAGTTTCTAGTGAACTCTGAGCTAGCTGGCAAACACAAAACTTTAAGTCTAATATCGTCGGTAGAAGACCTAGTTAACCTCTGCCCTAGGTCTATACTATTGAAGATATTATTCCAATGCGCAGAGCCTATTGGGATAATATGAACTACACTACATGGCGCCCAACGTTTGGATAGGCGATAAAACTAACGTAAGACATTAGAGTAACTCAGTCGTGCTTTTTCACACAGAACCCTTTTTTCCCATAATACTCCAAAGACGTCTGGAGTGGGTGAAAGGTCATATCCGCCAAACCTCGCAGGAGGAAACTCCTATGTATGGTTCTTGGTTTACTCAACGTTGAAGGATACACTGTTCCAAAATATTGTGCATCTAATCTTTGTTTCCATAGAAACCTGATCTGCAAATAAACAGAATAACCTTCCTGTCAGTAAAATGACAGAAAGTGAAGAAGAAAGGGAGACAGTTAGATTAGCAGCTGAACTCCTAGAAGCAGACAATACTCTGCTGGAAAATGACCCGGATATAATACTCATCCCGGTCAACATAAGAAAATCTATAACCTTAAAACTTATAGAAAATGGACTGACACCAAGAGGTGGTACAGTCATATTCGTAATTGAGGCACACGAATATCGGCAGACAGAGGTATTCTATTCATGGATAAACTTTCCAGCAGCAAACGCTGTAACAAAGGACTTCCACTATTACAAAATAGAGGAACCTCCTAATGAGTACACTCCTTTCGAGGAGGTGGAAATACCACTCAAATTCCAAGAGCACCTGCTCTTGTTTAATGGTGCCCTAAA
The DNA here is from genome assembly GCF_964261635.1 of Lissotriton helveticus. NCBI lineage: Eukaryota > Metazoa > Chordata > Amphibia > Caudata > Salamandridae > Lissotriton > Lissotriton helveticus. The sequence continues at coordinate 241,102,017 of NC_136060.1, read as the reverse complement.
ACATAATAATCACATCACCAGGCTCGGTCCACTAGGTAGACCAGGAGCAACGTGGCCGGTCCTAGCCGTATACACACCACATCCAGACATTGAAGAAATGCCTGCACCAGATCTTTTAGCACAGCTAAAACAATTAATAAAAATACATAGACAATTAGTCCAATATGTAATGCGGACTTCAACAATCCAACCAGCAATTAAAATTCCACAGCTGAGCACTCATCAGGGGAACACAAATAAAATTACACCACAGAACATACAGTCCTGTCTAGGTAAGGTACCCGCAAAAAGGGAACAAATTCCTTTCTGGTTAGCACAAAAAATCACTCAAATAGAGGCGGTGTTTCCAGATACCACGCCTGTTGAGAAACATAGGATTCTGACTATCTGTCTTCCAATGGGAATCGCACCACATGTGGAGGACTGTGACACTTGGGGTACAGTCTTTGCTTCCATTTACACAAAAACACATGGTGTTCCATCCATGTCAGTAATACCAGATGTGCTAAAACAAATTCAAGATGAATACGGTCCAGAACCCGCTTTAACTCTCGGTATGAAACTACTGAAAGATTTCAAGCAGGTCTCGGTAATATTATTAGCCAACATAAAGGGAGAAGCAGCAAATGTGGCGATTCGCCAGAGGTTAAAAGAGACAAATATAGCAGACCAACCATCTGAAATTGCCAGAATCATAGAAAAATCCTATGAAGAACTAGGAAGAGATAGTTTGGGTGGAATACCAGTGAAACCCCAACTAGTTGAAAGTCCTGAACAAATATTTATTAAAAATAATTTAAACACTCAGAAAAAGAGCTGGGATGGAAATAAACAATCCAATCCTAAAGAAAAAAGATTCCAGTCCAGAGGAAGGTCTCCTCGGCGGAGAGAAAGATCTCCTGACCAAGGACGCAAGTCTCCCCAAAGGGAGCCCTCTGTGAAAAAATACAACCTTAGAAATAGGGATAATATAAAAAAACCTGATAGATATCAAGATATTGATACACGTCCCTCTCAATCTTTTCAGACTTCCTCGCAGAAATCGGAAAGAAGAGGACGATCAGAACACAGGGAAGAGCACGTCAAGTCCAAAGACAAAGAACCTGCTCATCTGAATAAAAAATTACAATTTCCAAAAAAGAAGGTAGCCAGTATTAAAGTAATCAACAATACCGAGAATACTGAGGACACAGCTGAAAAACGGAGAATGGGCTCAGACAATGCTAGACAGCGCAGCAGAAGTGAGCATAGCTCGCAAAGTCCTTATGAATCATCTGGAGACAGTGGACACGAATGAATACATTTAGTTGGAAACTGCAGATACCAGAGTTAGCAAACCTCATAAAATATATGAAATAACATTGCGTATAGAGGGGGATAAGACTAGAAAAATAAGGGGTCTATTTTGGGATAATCTCTCCAAGGGCTATGACATACTTCTAGCTGAACGAGACTGGCCTCCAGAGTTTGTCAGGGAGTGCCCACATCGCGAAGAAATGATTATGCCTGCCTTCTCAAACCATATTCCAATTCATAAAAAATATACACTTGCAAGAAAGTGGGCAGTAGCTCAAGCCCCTGCCTTATATAAAAATCATGTGGGATGGGATGAGGACTCTCCTCCTCACAAAATCCAGTTAAAATCACAACCTACTGCACAGAGGCAGTACCCGATTAAGCAAGAAGCTAAAAAACAGGTAAAAGAGATCCTAGATCAACTTGAATACCAGGGGATGATTGAAACTTGCACCTCACAAATGAACAACCCTTTGTTTCCTGTCTCCAAACCAGACAATTCATATCGTCTTGTTTTGGACTACAGACACCTTAACTCATGTTGCAAAACATTTGCAGTGCAAAACTCGCATAGTGCTGCACTAATGAATAACATAGTGCACAAAAATACAAAACCACATTAGACATTGCTAATGGATTCTTTTGTCAAAATATAGCACCAGAGAGCAGATATTTGACGGCATTCTCAATAAATGGCACGCAAAAAAAATTCTGTCGTTTGCCCCAGGGGTTCAAAAACAGCCCGGGATTATTCTCAGCGAGAGTAACAGAATTACTACAAACATATGATGACGAGGCATTATCTTATGTCGCCGACATCTATCTAACAGATGATGACTTGGATACTCACTTGAAGAGAGTGAACACCATAATACTTGGGTTCGCAGCAGAGGGTTACAAATTCAACTTTAAAAAGTCAAGAATTGCCCATCTAACAGTCCTGTTTTTAGGATATGAACTATCAAGTGAAGGCAAAAGCCTGGCTGACAATTTCCTAGAGAAATGTGCTGTAATCCAAGCACCTAGAACACTGAAAAACTTACAATTAATTCTAGGCTTCCTAAATTTCGGAAGAACTTACATTATAAATTATGCAGAGAGAATTAAACCTCTCTATGATCTAATAAAACCAGATTTTAAAAGAATCAATTGGACTCAAAAACACACAGAAATTTTGAGATCTTTACAAACAGATATGCTAGTTAAAACAAAATTACAAACACGTGAGAACACATGCAACCTTGTGATTCGAGTCATCCCAGGAAGATGCGGATTCACATACCTGACCTCTAATGAGGGAGAGAAGGTACCAATAGCATACAAATCACATTTGTACACAGAAGCTGAAAAAAAGATTCAGCATTAAGGAAAAGATTGTTCATGCGGTTCAAACAGCTGTAGCAAGGGAAAAATACCAAGCAGACGGTAGACAGGTTACAGTCCAAACAGCAGAATAAGCTTTTGAGGCATTAACAACACCATGTAATTTACCGCAAACTGCACTAAATCCGGAATGGATACAATGGGTAAATTCTGTTGCTACAGACAAAGTAAAATACTATTTTGACCCGGAAATGAAAGAATTAAAATATCTAGAATATGAAAGAGAATACCCTCTGCCAATCGACATTCTGCCTTTACGACAGTACGCCTGTGTAATATATACAGACGGACATGCTCAACCCTCAGTTTGGGGAGAGCTGGCTTACAACGCCACATGCGAAATTGTAAAAGAAGTGTGGCGCGAAGGCAAATTAAGACCTCTACTTACAAAAACACACTCAGTGGAAGATAATTCAGAACAACAAACTGAAATAATAGCATTAAAAATGGCGCTAGATAATGCCGATCGCCAATTCCCGACACTTATTGTGTGCGATTCGTATTACTGCGTCAAATCATACAATAACGATTTGCAGAAATGGATTCAAAACGGTTACAAAGATGACACAGGTGCCACAATAAAGCAGAAAGCGCTTTGGGAACAATTAGTTCTTTTAAAGAAAGAACTACCAAAAACTCACGTGATACATTCACTGAGTCATCAGCGTGATGGCGTTCACGTTGCAGGGAATTCATTGGCTGAGACAGCCACAGCGGTAGCAAATAAACCAGCCTCCGTAGCTACAAAAAAGCGTACAGTAAAACACATTGACGGTGAAACTGTGCTGGCGGTGAAAACGTCATCAAAAGGCGACTGCTCAGCGCTACCGATCAATTATCCACTCAATTATACATACATAATCGATGCAAACTCAGTCCCTTTTGCTCAAATCCCTGGAGTGGGGGGATAGAGTAATTCCAAACACGGACAGGAGAGGCTTGTTAATAGCAGACGCATATATGGGTGAGGGTCTCAGACACCTTAAGCAAAAAGATTCTCTGGAAGAATTACAATCAGTGTACTGGTGGCCAGGCATGAGCCTGCATCATCACATTTTTGTAAAAAACTGCCCAGACTGCAACAGAGATCGCAGTGGCGAGCGAGGAGGACTATTGCCATGGCATTTTGCTCCAGATAAACAACAACAATAAGAAAGTACCCATCATGAAAAACGCGTTATATTAACATAAAAAGACTAATTTTCACTTATAATGTAGACCCCAGCGCTCGGCTGACGTCTGGACTGTTATAAAAGATTTGCGAGTCTATAATGGCATATACGCTAGGAGCATGCTACGTTTTGACTAATGTATTCCCTTTAGCCCTCAAGCTTATGGGGAAGCATGGCCAAATGAGCATTGCATAGCGGGACTCTTCTCACTTCCTTCCTGAGGGATACGGGATGGTGTAAAGAAAAAACCAAGACATAAAGCAATCTATAACAGAAAAGGTATTAGGTCGGGAGCTGGGTGGGTCAAACATTTAATAAGTGTCCAACGTAGTCTAAATAACCTGCCAAGGAATTCTCTGAAAGGGTTCAGTCCGTACGAACTATTGTTCGGGACTAGAATGATGATCCAAGATCTTGATAGTCAGACTTCAGTGGTTAAAGACAAAAGCTTTGATATCAAAGATCGTTTGGCTATTTTGCAGGACTTAAATGAAACAAGGAAAGACCTGAGCAACATAAAGTTGAAACAACAGCCAACAACCACTGAAGAAAAACCACCTGTCCCAGCAAGGCCTGTCTGGATTCCAAAAGTCGGGGATCTGGTCAGGGAAAAGATCGGGGTAAAGAAGGAATTTGGGCCTTCTTACAGAAAAGCAGTTCCTGTCTTGTCTATCAACGGGACAAGATCAGTAGTACTACCGCCCCTTGCTGGTAAAAAGGAGAACCAAGTCATATCCATCGACCTGGTAAAACCACAATCATGTGGCCGATAACAAATAGTAGGCCAAGTGGACTCCCAAGAAGTAGCAGAACACCAATGTTTGCTACAAATACAGAGGCTCATACTGGAAGACTGATCACATTTGGAAAATCTACAGTAAATCAACAAGGACTATGCAACAAAGCAATGGAACTCGAACCTCTTAAAACCCAAATCAAAGCTTTTCATCAAGAAACAACAACCTATGATGATGTAACTACAGACTTTGCTAATGAAACAAAGCAAAATCCAAAAGCAATTGGAACAATTGACAGAACAGCATCCTGCTACTTCATCAACTTCGATGATTCATCTGAAGATCTGAGTGAACCTAAAAAACAGCCATCAACAAAAACTTTTAAAGATAAAGCTAAGGAACTTTTTCAACAGCTGAAAGAAACCTATCTGATTTCTCCATGGATTGAATTTTGGGTGGCCTTCGGTGCATTTATCCTCATTCTTTGGCTCATCATGGTACTATGCTTGGGACATTTCATTGAAGGAAAATATGCTAAAATGGACACAGCAAGCCAGAAAATCAACTTGGTCCTTAAACCACACACATCCTCACACATCGAGAAAAGAGAACTTTCTTCAGTGAACTTCACAGCCAATCCTATACCAGGCGGTGTAGCATGGGACAAAACTGATTATGAAATCTATGGTCCGGTTGAAATCCTGAAGTATCCACACCAATTCAAGATCTCATTGAGTAACTTTGTAAAACCAAGCACATTTGCTGATGATTGGGACTTTGAAAGTATTAATGATATGATGTCTGATCTTGTGATGTCTGCTAAATTCACAGAACATGATTATTTGCAGGGTTCGTCTAATTATGATCAGATGTTCTGCTACAACCATTATGGTAACCATTATCTACATAAATCTGCACAACCTAGAAATGTTTTAAATTATAACCAATGGGAACATTGTGCTACTCCTCCAAAAGATAGCTCGAAAACATTTTATGATAAATATTCATACTTTTCAGGGTTTAACACAAGTAATGCAGAAACATTTTATTTCAAATTATCAAATAAGACAGGTATGAAGACCATGCTTACAAACACAAAATTGATATATTCCGATTCATTCTGTGAACAAATGAATACATTTGGGTTTGATTTCTGGAACAATAATATTGAAGCTAAAACTGTTTGGGGTACAAGAGATTGGCAAGTACAAGGTATAGAATCATTGTTTAGAGCCTGCATGATCCCATAACAAATTATATTCTTGAATGACACTATTCAACAAACTACCTGTCTTGGCTTAGCCAAAATCAAAGATTTGAACAAACCGTCTATTCCAAAACCAACAGTGAACATTAATAGCTCTATAGATGTTGAGATAGACGTAAACCATATTTTAAACCAAAACAGAACACATCCTGAATGGAAAAAATGGTTGATCTGGCCCACAGATACAAATAACTGTCAAGACAGATTCCTGAACAAAATACAGGGGTTCACATTGACTAGGCCAGACCCTAGATATTCCCAAAGACAACATCCAGGGATAGTAACCACCTACAGCGTGGGCAAGCTCTGCCTTCAATGGCTACAAACGTCCACACTGGCTGAAATTAAGCAACACCTAACTTTACTTACAGAAGGTGCTGACTTGCGTGATTTCATACTGGGACCACGCAAACAGCGTCAAAAACGTTTCATAGCGGCCTCTATATATGCAGCTTATAACGAAGTTTGGAAAGTAACTCAAATTGAGACAGCAGAAAAAATACGGAAAATTGACCGTATTAATTTGGAAAAAAATCACTTTCTGTGGTGGACAATGGGTTAATGACTCTGTCCTCCAGAATATATTCTCTGGACAGCATATTGTCTTCAGCAATCGATATAATATCGCAAGACTTACTGATGTTACAACACGGTCAGTCCCAATTGCGTTCTATTGTACAGCTTGGCTGGACGTTACAAAATCTGCGTTCTGGCTATGTGCCTTGGCGTTTAATCAACACAACGTCATTATTTAATATCTTTAACCTTACTGATAAACAAATCAGTTTGGCACAGAAGGGTGCTGACTATACAATTCTGAGCATTGAAAAACTTGAGAGATTACCATTGACAATGTCAGAACGACCTGTCATTGAATGGATAATACATGGAATAATAAATATTCCGATAACTACTTTCCAGTTTCAATTCTGCCAAAAATATATACAGGCAGGCCAGTATGAAAGGTTGGGTAAAGGGTACGTTAAGTCAATATGGAACTTGCCCTATACACACGAATGTGTAAGTAATAAAGGCCAGAAAGTGTTTCTCAGTGGCGATAATTGTGCAAGATCACTGAGCGGTACACTTCTGTGTCAGGGTATTAGCTTGCATGGAGCCTGTGAAGGGACCTCGAGTAACCTTTCATGTTACCAGCTAGGCACACCTGCAACACAAATAGAACCATTCTTTAGGAGACTCTCGAACGGGAGTTACATTCTAATAGTAGATCGCAGATGTTGTAGTTTGCTGCCCGGAAAACCTTATCTCATAACCGTGACTAGGAAGGTCATGTGCTGTGAACGAGTTTTGTTCCCGAACGATTCTCCAGACAGGGAGGCAAGGTTATGGCCCGATTTGAAAATTGCTTCTATTCGAATAGATACTTTAAGCAGAATGAAGACTGTGCTCCTACAGACGCTGACCAGGCTCACGTCATCAAAAGAAACGTATGATCTCCAAGTTGCAAGGACAACAGAAGAGATTCATTCATTATTATCAACTAATTCCCCCATACATTTCGCAGAAATACTGAACGAAATCTTAAATATTTCTGATACCACTGGTATCTCCAGTGTATTTAAAGCAGTGTTTTCGGGTGCTTTAACTCCATTCAAAACCATCCTGGGTATTTTTCCAGACTTTGTCCATTCCATTTTTGGCGCACTTCCTCTCCTTTTGGGACTAGTGGCAGGCTTCCTATTTTTGATCCTGTTATTTCGCTATGGCAAACCATGTCACAGACAAAACACCTGCGACAAGGGAAGAAATGATCCTAGCCATTGGCTACCGGGACCGCATAACTAAAGTCCTTGGACTAGCACGGCTTCGGGACCTGAACATGACTTGGTTTCTTTCATTTAGACCAATGTGGCAAAGTTGTGTTATGCCTGTATTAAGGTGCTTGCTATGCGACGAAGAATGCTTGTTGGACACCTGTCTGGCACTACAATCGGATGCGCCAATGGACGCAGATACCTTGTTGGGTCCGGTAACGGCTCATGCATTGTGCTGTCCCCAGCGGCTACCAATCCTGATGACGGCATTCGTGGAGACTTCACCACTACGATTGAGGGGTAGTGAAGTACAAGATGAAAGCAGCATCAATCAGGTACGACCTTCAGTCAGCTATGCTGATCAAAACATCAATGGAGGCAATGGAGGCAATCATGCTCAGGCTCATGAATGCATGGTAACAACTTTTTTCGAGTTAGTGGAACTTACGCAAGAAGCTGTTGACAGTTTTTTCAACAGTCTTAATGATATGATGTTTTCTCCAGAGCAGCAGGAATAACTTTGAGCAAATTAGCACTCGGAGTTCCCTACATCCTGAATTTGGCCTTCAACTTTTTAAAGAAAAGCGATATGAAAAATGTTCTCATCATTGTCCAGACTGCAAGAACTTTTTCCCCAATTCCAAAATATTTACGATTTTTGGGACACTTATCTTCTGCTTAAAGTAGACATTATTCTTAGAGAACTGAATTTCTATTTTAGGTAGTCACGAGACATTAGCTATCCTCTAGCACTGTTATACTAAACTTTATGATTGTGATGAAATGGTCTCGCACCTTTTTTTTTCTGTATCAAGAGCCATTTCATGTGTTCTCGCATTTTTAGTTATGCTGAATTTTAAACATATGAGTAGCATTATTAGACTGCTTGTGCATATAGTATACGTGATAGTACATGTGATTGTGTTTCGGATGTTTTATAAAATCCAATTTTCGGAATGCATATAAATGTATTTTGGGGTGGTACGGTATACACAAACGCTACTGGTTTCACTATGCCTAGATTTGTAAATATGGACATAGTCTACGTGGAGTGGGTGTGATGTATTCCTATAGGTACTGTATCGATTCCCCTATTCCTGACCCTGGTTTGGTTAATAATTAACTAGCAGCCATCCAACGGTGCAAAAACCGTTATCTGATTAAGCCACACCACGGCACAGAAGCGCGTTATCTGATTAGGTCATAACGCATGCCATCTAATTAGACAAGCGATATTCCTCCAGCCCCTGATAAGGCATACGGAGTTCTCAAAACAAATCAAACCTACAGCGACCTGGGAAATTCCTATAGCCATTGTTTTGATTTCACAGAGAACTTCAGCAAAAGAATGTGCGAACGAGCCCGTTCATATGACATCCTTATTGATGTATATATGTCCATCCTTACATCAATCTCGGCACCTTTCAGGTATAAATATTACCGACATTGCCTTAAGCAAACACATGCGGTGGTGACGAGATTGGAGCAGCGAGACTTGCCGAGGAGCCCAGCAGAGAGTGAAGCCCACAGGCGCTGCCCCGCCTTCCTGACGCGCTGAGAACGAGACGCTGCCTTTCTCCTGCAGAGAAATCCAGCTCCGGCGCTTCCAAGAAGCCCTCGCAGGCCGCTGGAATATCAAGACCTGGGATAAGAGATACCAGCCCTCCATCATTCTAGATCTCAGGTACAGAACTGAATAACCCCTCGAAGAGAATTCTCTAGTCAGTCCCTTGGCAAAACAAACTTAACTTAAACTGCTACTTAGCTACTCCCGCCCACATATTAGGCTTAGGTCAGGTACACTGGGGTAGGCGTGGTTAGAAGCACCAGTTGAGTATGATTAGTCAAATGTATATATGTATGTATCTATTTTATCCATTTTAAAGTATCATATGGCTCAGAAACCATATCAATGCTTCTACAGTATTATTTTATAATTCTGTCTCTACTGTATGCACTTTACTTAACTACAAGTATTGCAATAATAGCGATTCATTTCTCTTGTATGAGAAAAGAGACTGATCAATAAATAACATCTTTTTATTGAACACGCCCGTCTCTTCCCTTTCTCTACAATCTGGTGAAACTAAGAATGCACTGAACTGACTGAGTAAAATAAGTTGTCTTTTGTTTTCACACGACTCTAGAGATACACTCTTGATTAGGGGAGAGCAAAGTTGTCATGTTCTATGGTTGTCAGAAACTAAATCCCTTCTTGTCTATCCAGGGAGGTTAAAATCTTCCCTGCCTATTCGAGAAAGTTTCTAGTGAACTCTGAGCTAGCTGGCAAACACAAAACTTTAAGTCTAATATCGTCGGTAGAAGACCTAGTTAACCTCTGCCCTAGGTCTATACTATTGAAGATATTATTCCAATGTGCAGAGCCTATTGGGATAATAGGAACTACACTACAATACTTTCCTGCCTAATCCGGAGTGCTAAAAGTTCATTTGCAGATCTCTGGGCTATCCATTTATGTATTTCCGATTTATTAGTCAAAATCTTCCGCTGAATGTCAGTGACCTCTTTCTGCTGGCCGATATCTATCATATGTTGTTCCTCTGCAGCTACTAACTGAGCCAATAATCTCTCATTTTCATCCTGAGCCTCTTTTTTTAACCTAGCAGAGAAGCTAATCGTTTCCCCTCTAAGGGCTGTTTAAATGTGTCCCAAATGATATTCCGGGATGCACTGTACCGATTCATATAAAAATAGTCTGGGGTCCACTTCCTTATATATTCTATAAACTTAGGTTTAGCTAATAACCTCCTCTGGAAGGTCCATCTAGAATGACTTTTATTTATGGCTTCTATATCAAGCTGTAGGATTAATGGATTGTGGTCCGATACTACTTTCGGTAATTTCTCAATCGTAGCTTTCATAATTTCTGTCATAGAAATCAAAAATTAATCCAGCTTGGTATACTTTTTAAAGGGGCAAGAAAAATACTTGAATCCTGGTTTATTAGGTTCCTTGTTCCCCCAGACATCTAGCTGCCCATGTGAATTGATTAATGAGTTCAGTGCTTGATATACCTTTGGTTTACGGCCTAGGTGCTCGGTATTATTACTAAAATCGGTAGAGATATTGAAATCTCTGCAGACTATCAAAGGTCTCGGCCAATTCGTCAACTCTATCTCCAGCTGGTCAAATAAATCAGGATCATCCTGATTAGACCCGTAGATTGTGCAGAGAGTGATTCCTAAGCCAAGTTCAGCCAACGCCCACCACCCAAGGGCATCTGTCATTTGGCGTTTTGCCCCTCCCAGGGCTGATTTAGCCGAAATTGCAACCCCTCTGATGGTAGATGTCCGGGAGGAACAAGCCAACAGATCAAATTCTCGAATATTTAATAAATGCCTTTTTGCCCATGGTAAGTGGGTCTCTTGTAAACATAGCAAGTCTAACTGGTTTGCCCTTACAAATTGCCCTAGCCGTTGCCTCTTTCTCCAGTCATTAGACCCCCAATGTTAACTGTACAAATCCTAAGCTTCCCCATTTTCCTCTAAAGAATTGCTACAACCCTCATTGCTCAGACCATTTATCTGGTTTGTATAGAAAACCTTAGGCCACTATACGAAATCCTGCCAGGTATTTATTTTCTTCCCCTCGCCGTGCACCCCCCACCATCTCCATCCCCCAACACACCCTCTGCACCCCTCCTCCCTGCTCCTTCACTTACCTCGTGCTCTCCCGCCACCCCATTGAAGAGCTCAGACCGTGGTCTGTGCATGCGATGTTCGCAGCGCTAGCCGCCAGGGTCCTACTAATCCAAAATAAATTACATTACCCCCTTACTCCTATTAAATCATAGGTTTTAACCACTCTTTATACAGCAATGTGCTTCCTCCAATTCCCACCTTATCTTCCCTTACTCCCTTTATACCCAGTAATAAATACAATTTCTTTCCCTTTTTCTTTCTCTAAATTACTCCAGATTTAACTTTATTTGTCCAAAGCGTCCATGTATTCCTTTGCTTTTATCTCCGATGAAAAATACAGAGCCTGGCCCACATGGATCACCTTAAGTTGCGCTGGGTTGATGAGATAGACCTGGATATTTCTCTCCTGGAAAGGTTTTATGAGCTGGCTCAGTCTCCAGCTACTTTCTACTGTCGAGTGGCAGAAGTCGGGCCGCACAAAAAACAGAATCCCCCCATTTGATCTCTTAGCTTCTGGTCTTGCTTTGTCTGCGATTGCCTGCCGCAGAAAGAAGTTGCCAAAGAACACCAAAATCGCCTGCGGTTTATCGCCTTCTCTTGCTTGTGATCGTGGATTAAAGGGGGTGTGATGTGTTCTTGGTACTACTGCTGCCCAATTCCAGTCTGATAGCTCAGGGAATGCATACTTGAAAAGATCGAATATATATGCCCTGGTGTCGGACCCATCCAGCCCCTTCGCAACCCCCAGCACCCTGAGGCTGTTCCTCCTTTGTCTATTCTCAAAATCCTCCAGCTTCCACTGGATATCTTTGATTTGTGACCCTTGAGCCACCACCTGGGTTACTGTACTTGCCGCTTCTGCTTCTGTATTGACAATTCTCTCCTCGAGGTTCATCACCCTCGCCCCTATATTTATGCATGCCATAGAGGGCTTCCTGACGACTCCTTGCATTTTCCTCATTGCAGCTTGCGCTTTTCGGCTGTCTTGGCGGGTTTTTCCCTATAGGAGAGGATAGCTCATCTGTGGCTGGCTGAGGCTGGGCTGGGCCCAACCTCTTTGTTTTGCCGCTGAGAAAGCAACGATCCCTCCGGAGACAGTAAGAGCTTAATTATCCCTTCCGTTTGTCCTGCCAACATTTTTTCTCAAGAATCGAACCGTGACTGTGGACTAATTAGCTCACTTGAACCAGTGGTTTTAAATCCGGGGGGAGGGGAGGGTTCGAAACTTTTCCTGTACTCAATTGTATTTATTTTCTTTTTTTGTTAAAGTTGGTTACTTATTAAGACCATTGTGAAAAGAAAAATGTTAAGCCCGAGGCCCGCCATGGGTAAAACAGGCATAGATGCCTCACAACAATCCCTACTGAGCTACCTTACGGGGGCTATGGGTGCCTTAAACAAACAGATTACTTTAGTAGAAGAATCCTTAGAGATAGGTTCTTCGCGGCTATCCACCGAGTCAGATTAACTAGCCGAACAGGTATCACCAAGGCAATCTGTAGCGCCTAATACCCCCATGAACAGCTGTATTCAAAACATTTCTGATGAGATTTCGATAAGTGATTCTGTTTCTTTCTCTCAGCCCCCCCCAGAAAAAAACACAAGATTCCATTTCCATCCCGTATTGATAGCTCGTGCATTGTAATGGGTTCTGCTATGAAAGATAAGAATCCCCCAGATGTTGCTACACCCACAACAACGAAATCTATCTATCAAGGGAAAAAAGACAATTGTGAGAAAAGGTCCTTGTAGAGGGAAGGAGGACTCTTTAAAAAAACTAGAGGGACTAAGTAGTGACATAAGGAGACTATTTACTTTAGTGGAAAGACTGGATCTTTATCTAAAAGTGAATTTGGACCAAGTGCGGGCCAGATTGACTCATTTTGAGGATCATGTGTCCCCTGACAAGGAAAAAATTCCTGACCCTACTGCTGGTGTTCAAGAGCCAAGGGAGGGAAATGAGCGAAATCTTCTTCAGACCAGAAACTGTCGATCTCCACAAAAAACGTACTCAAATCCCAAGGATAATGGACCCTCCTCAAGGGATCCACCTAATAAAACTGCTAGCCTAAAACATCCTGCAGCGGTCCCCATCCTTCAGAATAAGAATCTTTTAGCAACCTCTGTTATAGAGGACAGGCACTGGGGTTTAGCTAACCACCCAAAACCTATAGGTCACATCTTCTCACCGCACTCCTTGCAGACACGTCAACACTTACTGCCCACACCACTAGCCCAAAACTGGGCAAATCCTGGGACAGACCCAGTTCTTGATCTTCCACCGTGCGCTACACCACACGTAATTATTTTAGCAAACGTGCCAAGCAAGGGTCTAACAGAAGTAGAATCCTGGGAAGCACTAAGGAATAAAGCCCTCTATTGGCTTGGTAGGAGGACAGGCCTAGACGCCCAATTGTTTGATGAATTTAAGATGGCGAGTAGGGTCCAGTGGGTGGGCAGTACTAGGAAATCGTTGCCGGGAGACTGTATTGTACTCACATTTAGATCTCCTATGCTGGTTAAGAACATTCTTTGGGGGGCTGGCAATAATGTTCTAGCGGCAGGCCTGATTAATATTCTACCTCTTGTTTTTTTTTACCCTCCTCGCATTAACCACTCAACCCTGTTTGGGAGCAGAAACATCGCCTCAACTCCAGTCGATTATTATGGTGTTCCAACCTTTAACAGATTCAATCTGTTATCTGGGCTGGAAGGCATTGATTGACTGGATAAACATAATTCCATAGATTTAGGGCCGGAGGAACCTGTGACTGCGACACCTAAAAATACATTTAACTACTTCCCCTCTTCTAACTCCAGTACTCAAAATGAGGTGGAGAATAGTAAGCCTGAAACAGAGACTTCAACCCGTGTCTCCATAATGGAGATCTTAGGTCCACCTTCACTTGTGCCTATTAGTAAAAACCAAAAAGGGATCAAAATCACCAAGAATTCTGACTTCTGTGAAGGGTCCACCAAACAAAGCATTGAGCCCCACCGGATTTAGCCCTTAAAATAGTCTTCTGGAACGTAGCTGGCCTATGTTCAAAATTAACAAATGACATCTGGCTTCGATTTGCAGGGTTTTTTCAAATCCTCTGTCTTCAGGAGACTTGGGCTACTGTTCCCCTACACATTGAGGGCTATAAAACATTCTTTTCTAGTGCGCTCCCCTCCGCCTCTGGGAGAGCAAAAGGTGGCTTGACAATTTTAATCTCCAATTTATTAGCAATTGAGAAAATTGTGTCATACAAAATCGAACGAAACTTTCAAATAATAACATTAGACCTGAACCGGTATGACACATACGTCTTGGTCAATTTTATAATAATCTTCACCAGACTGACTTAATAGCTATTCTAAAAGAAATATTGTTTTCTTTACAGGATTTAAAAAATAACTCTGCTAAAAATGTCATAATTATTTGGGGAAGAGATTTTAATCTTACTTTATGTCACCAAAACAATCATTGTAACTGTGGCCTTCTAGACGAAAATGAAAATGCATTAACACATTTCTCTCACACAAACATTGGAGAGCAAATGAACGAAGTGTTATGTGCTCTGGAATTAGGGTTGGCAAACAAATTAGTGGTACCTCCGGTCCTGCTCACCAAAACCTTTAATGGAAGGGAAGCTTTCGGCATCATAGATTTTATATTTGTTTCAGTCAATGCAGTGCCCCGCATTGTAAATTTTAAAACCCACGATAACTCTATCAGTGATCATTTTCCAAGCAGTGTTACAGTATTATTCCCAACCAACCGACATAAGCGGAACCCTGTGAGAATATATGGACAAGGAACTTTATATTTGGAAAGATTAAACGGGTATTCCCTTAAGTGGGCAAAGATTGATCCATTTGCAATAACCACCGAAGTAGTAAAAAATTCACTACAATCAATAAACAACTGCTTGGATTTTAACACTACTAACGTAGAGATCCTAAATAATGTTTCTAATATAATAACAGCAGTAAAGGCAGCCATGCACAGGAATTTAAAGGAAAGGATGGTTTAATAAAACTTGCACAAAAGCCCATTCTAATCTAAAAGCGGCCCTTCATAAAACGCAAAGGGACAAACAGGAAATTGCCCATTGCAGAAGGGAATATAATAAGGCCATAAAAACAAGGAAAACAGAACTTAAAGAAGATCTTTGGGCCCAATTGCACAGTAGCTGTACCACGAAAAATAACATTGCTTTTTGGAAAGTTATTAGGTCACCTTTTCTTTTGGTAGATACCAATAATGCTAACATAGACATAGCTATTAATGAATCAGTGTGGGTCCAGCATTTTCTGGGGATTTTTGGTTTTCCTTCTCAGGTACAGCCACCTCTGATTTATACGGAGAACGTAACCCCCACCCCTCATCAAAATCTGTCTTTCCTTAGAAATAATACATCTGGAAGTAAAACATGCCCTGTTAGTAAAGGAGGAAAGGCGCCTGGTCCGGATGGGGTTCCAGTGGATCTTTTTAAGCACAACTTGGACCTCTGGACCCCCATACTGACGAGAGTCTTGGAGGCATCATGTGCTGTGGGCCTCTCAGATTCTTCGTCAGACTCAATTCTGGTGCCAATTTTCAAAAAGGGGGATCGCAACTGCCCATCCTGTTACTGACCGATATCCCTCTTAGATTCCCTTGGGAAAGTAGCGGGACGTATCATCCTTGACCGTCTCCAGTCATGGGCAGAAGATAACAGCAAACTTTCATATCTTCAATTTGGCTTTAGAGAAGGACTTGGCACCACAGGCCAAGTGCTCAATTTGTCCCTTCTTGTCGGCAAGTATGTAAATGCCAAAGGCGTGAACCTCTATATGGCGTACGTCGACCTGACTGCAGCTTTCAACTGCGTAAGTCATTCCAAGCGGATCTATGACAGAATATCGACAGACAAAATATTGGCCTACAGAAACATCGAGGCTGGAATTTTGAAGGCGGGTATATCGACATCCTATCTACAACATGGTAAGTACAAAAATATCGAAACCAAAATATCGATGTTAAAAATATCGTAATTAAAAATATCGTTTTATATATGTTAAAATATAATGTGTAAAATAAAGTAAATAATACTGATAAATAAAATAAATATTGTTAAAAATATTTAGTAATGTTTCAAATTAATAAATAATAGATATATAATAATATAACAGTAATTAAACACATATGTAAAATATATATTATATATTTACTTATACATTATTTAAAAATACTATAAATTACAAATAGATCTCCACAAATAAAATAATTACATAAAAAAGTAAATAATTATTTTTAAAAATTTAAAAATTAAATATACTTTCAATATTAAAAAAATTAATAACATAATACATTATCTAAATTCATTCTAAATAATAAATAAAACTACTATTTAAAGTTGAAAAAAATCAACAGTATTAAAAACGTTGGATAGCGTAAAATGTAAAATTACTATTCCCACTCCAGAAAATGCAAAATTAGGGAAAACATTGTATAGCATAGAGATAAACATTACTATTACCACTCCAGAGAGTGAAACAGTAAAGAAAACATTGGATAGCGAAGGAGTGAAAATGACTATTCCAACTCCAGAGAGTGCAACAGTAGGGAAAGCGTTGGATAGCATAGGGGTAAAAATTAGTATTCCCACTCCAGAGAGTGCAACAGTAGGGAAAGCGCTGGATAGCGTAGGGGTAAAAATTACTATTCCCACTCCAGAGAGTGCAACAGTAGGGAAAGCGTTGGATAGCGTAGGGGTAAAAATTACTATTCCAACTCCAGAGAGTGAAACAGTAGAGAAAGCGCTGGATAGCGTAGGGGTACAAATTACTATTCCAACTCCAGAGAGTGCAACAGTAGGGAAAGCGTTGGATACCATACAAATTACATAAAACATACTTAGAAATAATTTTTATATTTACATTTATTAATGTTTTAATTTTTAGATAACTAAACATCATTTAAAAATACCCATTAATATTAAAGAGAAAATAGATTTGAATAAATAATTAACAATAAATTAACAATAAATATCAATTAATAAATAATAGTTACCAAATAATAAATATTAAGCAATAAAATACTGTAAAAAACAAAACAAATATTATTAATAATTGATTACCAATTAAAAAACATTAAACAATAAAATTATTTGAAACCCAAAAAAGACTTTTTATAACACATTAATTACCAATTATTTACAAATAATTTCCAATAAAATTTTTTGTAATTACCAATTAAATACATTAATGACCAATTACAAAAATGTATTACACATTAAATACATTAATTACCAATTACAAACAATAACTACCAATTACAAACATTAACTAACAATTACAAACATTAAATACCAATTACATAAATTAATTACCAATTACACATATTAATTACCAATTAAAACAATTAATTACCAATTAAAATTATTAATTACCAATTAAAATTATTAATTGCCAATCGCGGCCGCGGCAAAGGGATTAAAAGAGGAGGCCGCTTGAAAAAGCTAGAAAAAAGGGGGAATTTTTTGTTATGTTTCTTCCCTACATATGGTCTTGACAGGAGAGCAAGTGGTGCACGTCTACAAAATTGTTAGGTGTGTATTTGATACATATGATAGGAAAAATAAACAATGTTAGACTTACAAGAAGTGTATCCAGACGAGGAAGAAGGAGAGGCCCATGGAGACCCAGATAATAACCCTGATACAGGGGTCAGTTCCAGCAAAACAATCACTAGTATTTGGTCTCTAGGAATGGCCAATACTGGAGACTCAAATTCCTATCTTTAACCTCTCTGGAAAGGGAATGGCACCTACAGTTCACTTTCTGTTATAGAAAGGCGTATCGTTTGTTCCAAACACTAAACCTAACATATTTGAACTTTTCAGGACATAATGGCTGTTTTAGGAAACTGTGGCTCAAGAAGTTTTTTATGAATGATGATAATCAAGATAACATGTATATCATGGACAACATTTCTGGGCTCCATTTACCATTCACCGTCACTCCTACACTTGAACAGGTAGGCCCAAAAGTCATTGTGTTTGAGAATGTTGTATATCAGAAATTATAAGCTGTACACATTACATACTATGTACGCCACATAATCTAGAACTTGAAGAAATGCAAGACTTTACAGAATAAAGCAAGAATGAACAAGTCGCAATTAAATACTGAAACAAAGGATGAGGGATAGTAATTTTGGATACTAATCAATATACTAGCAACATGACTGGACTCTTAGATAGCCTAGCTCATTATTCCTCAGTTCAAATGGATCCTACCTTAAGAGTGCAACAGAAAATTCAACAGCTTACTAGTAAAGCTTTGACTAATGATGAAGTAAATGCAAAAGAATATGATTATCTTAATGTGGATCATCCTAACATGGCAAGTATATATGGGATCCCGAAGATCCATCAAAATGAAGTAGATCCACCTTACCGCCCTATAGTTACAACAATATGATCAGTCACAGAACCGTTATACAAATATATAGATGCAATCTTACAGCCATATGTACCGAAAACAAAATCATATATTCAAAACTCTAGGGATATTATTAGGAAAGTCAAAGGTCTTCCTTTTAAAAGAAATCAACACATCTTAGTCACTTAAGATATTGAATCACTCTATAGCGATATTCCCCAACTGGATGATATTGAAGCTGTTAATTTGTTCATGAGACTCCATGATGTTCAAGTTCCATGCATGTTTATCATTAAATGACTGTACGTGGTCCTTCATGAGAATACGTTTGGACTTGGAGGTGCCCAATACAATCAAATAAAAGGAGTCAGTATTGGGGCTTCTTGTGTCCCCATGGTAGCCAACATCTATATGGCAAGATTTGAACACAAGTTTATTCAAAACGGGGTTGCACCCTTTTTGGAATCTATAACCCATTGGGTAAGATTCATTGATGGCATCTTTTTATATGGACTGGCACTATGGACTTCATGCAAGAAATTCTAAGTTGGCTGAATTTGTGTGACCCTAATATGACCTTCATGGCACATACATATTTTGAACAAGTCGAATTTTTGGACATCTTAGTACAACACAAGCATGAGCTGCTTGAGGTAGATTTATATTTAAAACCAACAACAAAAAATACATGACTCCTCTTTTGACAGCTTTCATCCCAGAGCTCAAAAACAAACTATTCTTTTTGGACGGTTCCTAACCTTATGTAGGAAATGTACCAGTGTAGTTGACCATGACACAAGAGCGAATGATATAGTAGAAAAGCTCATTTTGAGAGGATACCCAAGACCCTTGGTAAGGGACGCATTTAGGGGAGCTCGGTTTTATGATAGAGACTACCTACTTCAGAATACTCAGAGATTACAAAATGACAAGCTGGTTTGTGTCCCTCGACACTCAGCCCTTATTGAGAAGATCCGACAAATTATTTGTGCCAATTGGCCCATTTTCAATGAAGGGGCTGAACATTATGAAACAATTCCAAGGCTTCGATTTCAACACAGGAGAAGTAGAAACATAAAAGACATGGTGGTTCATTCTCGTTTACCAAATTAACCTACAGAATTCCAATCATCTATAATGGGAGGGAATCCAATTATAGGACATTTCAAATGTAATACATGCAAAGCATGTAATGTGGCAATTGAGATATCACCCTTTACTTTGAATAATCATAGAGTTAACTTGAAAGCCTTTACCAATTGTAAAACAAAGAATGTAGTGTATTTGCTTCTATGTCCGTGCGGTTTAGGTTATGTTGGAGAAATAGCGCACCCTAAATTAAAATTGAAGGCCGCTTGAGAAAGCTAGAAAAGGGGGGAATTTTTTGTTATGTTTCTTCCCTACATATTGACAGGAGAGCAAATGGTGCACGTCTACAAAATTGTTAGGTGTGTGTTTGATACATATGCTAGGAAAAATGAACAATGTCAGACTTAGAAGAAGTGGAAGAAGAACTGAATTCTGAAACAAATGTTGAAGTCTTACTGCAAAAAGGGAGCTGAGGTCTATAGTTGGTGGGGCTTTGTTGAGACCTTACTCTATACTGCCTTCAGCATTCGTACAACATTGGATCCAGTGTGATCCAAGCTGTATATTCACCATCGATCTTGATTGAACCTGTGTGCATTGGGCAGCTTTCGTGGATAGGGCTTAAGGGAAAGTAGGTTTCATGTCTGGGGAGGGACTTCTGAGCCTCAATGAGCTGTGATCTACTATCGGGTGATAACATAGTCCATGCTCCACACTTGCTAGGGCTTTATTTGGAAACTAAATAATGTTAGTAACCAGGCTCTGTATTCTCTCTTGCTTTTGAGAACATGTCATTGAAACTTTGCATGGTAGTAAAAATAGCGCAAATCGAGTTGTTTATTTTTCGTGCTTACAAAATACAGAAGTGAGAAAATGGTATTTAAGGCAGGTTTAAACATAGAGCAAACACATTGCTTATTATTTTGCAGTTCATTAAATACTTTTATAGTATGAACCTTCAACCTGTGCTTGATGTGAAATTAATTTGTTCTGTTTATTAATTAAATAAGCAACGAAAATGAGTGACTCACATCAAATAATTAATATGCAATCCATATATTTAGTTTGCTTTCTCGGTGCATTTCCACACATTTTGCCGAGGAGCAAACATCTTTCTGCGATGTAGTGGATCCCAATCTATTCACTTTATTCCAAATCACAAAATTCCAAATAATACAGAGTTCCGTGATTTCACACAAGCAAAGAACAGATATGTTACAAAACGAATCTTGCCTGTGGAAAGACTTGTTACTTTCCAGTATGCATCACAAATATTAAGTAAGGCTGGGTGACACCACCTCCCACAGATTTCCTTCCACTGGAAGTACTTTTGCTTCTCCAGTTTCTGTTCCTAGACATTTCTGTAGATATTCAAACAGACAACGTTGGGAACTGAGAGTGCAGAACAGCTCGCCAGAAAGGGCACTTACAAGATTTATCATTCTTTCTTCCGGACAGTGTTGTACTGAGGCAAAATAAGCTCTCCGCAGCATCTGTCAATAAACATACTGGAGAAATAACCTCTCACTTTGCAGAAATAAATCATTTTTTTTTGCACATAAGCTTCTTTGGGGCTGTTGCTGAATTTAATCTGACCAGAACTGCATTTGATAACCTATAAAACGTATAAAACTTATGAAAGTCCTTTTTTAACTTTCGATGTATCGACGTTTATTTACTTAATTTCGGACTCCGTAAATGGGTCAAATACTCCTTTGTCCTTGAGGTTATTGATTGGGGTCATTTGTTAACTCTATCTAAACATGAATCTCACTGTCCTGCCTGAAGATGGCTCACCCTTTCTCAGGCTGCTGCAATATGTGTTATCCAATGGCATATTTCGGATTTTCAAAAATCTTTTCTTGCTAGTAGACATTTTTCCTCTTTACATGATAAGTGGTAATACCGCATATATGCAAATTTATTTTTGAGCCTGTTGACTAAAATAGCCGTGTCACGTTGACTCTACGAAACGTATTCCTAACAGAAATCGGGTGTTGCAGCTTTCGAGAAGACCTACATTATTTGCATACAGCAGAATTGCAACATCTCTTCTTCAGAGAGGGGTACAGTACTGAACGGGAAAAGAAATGTTGCAACGCAAGAATGCAGCCCTCCTTAACTCTGGCATCATACGTCTAGCAGCATATTGTTTGTGATTGCGTGTAAATGACATTCCTTGTATGTAAAAAAGATATTACATATGTTTTTGAATCAGCTAGGACAGACATGGTCATCCATTCATTTTTGTTGTATCGTCATACACACTCTAAGGAATATAACTATATCTAAATGTAATGGTTTACTTCTAAGACTGCAAAATAATTAGTCAACACGTTACTAAATGAACTAAGAGAGTTAGAAGAGAAAATCAACAAGTCTAATGCATTAGAGGAGGCAAAGACGAAATTAGATGAAGTTGAAAAGGAAATGTTATCATATTCGGAATATTTACTAAAGAGAAAAACAGATAAGTTGAAAAAGGATGTTAGATTCTCCACAAAAGAAAAAAAATATGGTTATTTGAATGAGAACTTCTATATTCAGAATGATTACCAGGAACGGTATCGAACAACATAAACAAAAAAGAAAGGTCACTACCTTCTCGGACAAGACCGATTCAGAGAATGAGGGCTGTTCTTATCTATTTGTGAGTGAAGGTAGAAGGACCAACTTTGGAGTAGATCAACCAACAGGCCAATATTTTTAATCCAGACGAGGAACAAGGAGAGGTCCATGGAGACCCAGATATCAACCCCGATGCAGGGGTCAGTTCCAGGAAAACAATCAACAGTATTTGGTCACCAGGAATGGCCAGTACTGGAGACTCAAATTCCTATCTTTAACCTCTCTGGAAGGGGAATGGGACCTACAGGTGACTTTCTGTTATGAAAAGACTTATCATTTGTTCCAAACACTAAACCTAATCTATTTGAAATTTTTCAGGACATGATGGCTTTTTTTTTTTTAGAAAACTTTGGCTCAAGAAGTTTTTTATGAATCATGACAATCTAGGTAACATGTGTACCATGGACAACATTTCTGGGCTCCATTTACCATCCATCTTCACTCCTACACTTTAACAGGTAGGCCCAAATCACTGTGTTTGAGAATATTGTATATCAGAAATTAACATCTGCTACACATTATATACCACATCATCTAGAAATACATGCCCTTACAGAGTTAAGCAAGAATAAACATGACAAATATAAAACCTGTGACAAAGGAGGAGGGATTATCATTTTGGATACTGATCAATATATTAGCAAAATGACTTAACTCTTAGATAACCGAGCTCATTATGCGTCAGTTCAAATGGATCCTAACTCAAGAGTGCAATTGAAAATTCAACAGCTTACAAGTAAAGCTTTGACTAATGATGATATAAATACAATAGAATATGATTATCTTAATGTGGATCATCCTGAAATGGCAAGTATATATGGGATCCCGACGATCCATAAAAATGAAGTAGATCTAACTTACCGTCCCAGTTACAACAATAGGATCAGTCACAGAACCGTTATCCAAATATATAAATGCCATTTTACGACCATATGTACCCAAAACAAAATCATATATTCAAGACACTAGGGATATTATTGAGAAAGTAGAACGTCTTCCTTTTTCATATAAAACAACAAATCTTAGTCACCTTAGATATTGATTCACTCTATAGCAATATTCTCCAACTAGATGATATTGAAGTTGTTAATTGGTTCATGAGACTCCATAATGTTCAAGGGCCATGCATGTTTATCATTGAATGACTTCATGTCGTCCTTCATGCGAATACTTTTGAATTTGGAGATGCCCAATACAAACAAATAAAAGGAGTCAGTATGGGGGCTTCTTGTGCCCCCATGGTAGCCAACATCTATATGGGAAGATTTGAACATAAGTTTATTCACAACAAGGTTGCAACCTTTTATGAATCTATAACACATTGGATAAGATTCATTGATGACATCTTTTTTATTTGGACTTGCACTATGGACATCTAGCAAGATTTTTAAGTTAGCTGAATTTATATGACCCTAATATGAACTTCACGGCACATACAAATTTGGAACAAGTCGAATTTTTGGACATCTTAATGCGTCACAAGAATGAGCTGCTTGAGGTAGATTTATATTTAAAACCAACAACTACAAATACATTACTCCACTTTGACAACTTTCATCCCAGAGCTCAAAAACAAAGTATTCTTTTTGGACAGTTCCTAAGGTTACGTAGGAACTTTACCAGTGTAGTTGACTCTAACAGAAGAGCGAATGATGTGAAGAAAAGTTAATTTCAAGAGGATACCCAAGACACTTGGTAAGGGAAGCATTTAAGAGAGCTCGGTTTTATGATAGAGAGTACCTACTTCAGAATACTCTGAGATTAAAAAATAAAAGAGTGGTTTACGTCCCTCAGCACTCAGCCCTTAATGAGATGATCCAACAAATTATTTGTGCCAATTGGCCCATTCTCAATGAGGGGGTTGGACATGATGAAACAATTCCAAGGCTTCGAATCGCGCACAGGAGAAGTAGAAACATAACAGACATGGTGGTTAATTCTCGGTTACCAAATTAACCTACAGAATTCCAATCATCTATAATGGCAGGGAATCTGATTATAGGAAATTTCAAATGTAATATGGCAATCGAGATAGCATCCCTCACTTTGAATAATCATAGAGTTCATTTGAAAGCCTTTACCAATTGTAAAACAAAAAATGTAGTGTATTTGCTTCTATGTCCCTGCGGTTTAGGCTATGTTGGAGAAACAGCTCACCCTATGGCAACTCGCCTTACAGAACATCATTAAGCTATTCATATTAACAAAATAATAGCTCCTTTGGTAAAACATGACATGGATGAACAACATAAATCAGAGAATACAAGCTCAAAGAAGGAGGGGCCCCACAGTGATAAGGGAAGTACAGATAGACAAGGGTTGAATAATGAAATTCCATGGAAAAATACAATAAGATTATTGTAGCTCAGATTTCAAGTCTATGTGGATAAAGTACACATATCATGTATAGTTCTCAATTTGAAACCATATTGTGCAGTTGAGAAGATTTTATGGGTCTTCAATATAATTCTTATCTGCCTTGGAGTTCATGATATTTGAAATGATATTATTGGTTAACATGTTTCGCAATTCCATGGTATTCTTTCTTGCATTAATATAGTGGACAAAATGGGGGTCTCTAGTTGGAATTTTTTATTAACTGTACAATTAATTAAAATCTTTACAGTAAAATGAGAGAGTACAGAAAACAGTAATTGTAAACTTCTTTGCTTAGTAAAAGGTGTACTACTGTGCTAATTAAAAAGGCAAATTAAAAACAGAATAGGGTGAGGTGGTACGACGCCCCTGTCTGAGTCCCATATGAACGGCCTTTTTCCAACCTTGTGTGCCTTGGAGTTAGTCTTAATGGTGGACGATTCATTCCTGGAGGGGCCTACCAGTTGGGCACTGTCAATTCTACTACGTAGCGAAGTCACTTCAGCTGTCGTCCGCTGCTTTTACCATGGGCTTCCCAAGTGTTAAAACGTTTTCGTTACTGGCTTTTAGGGCTAGCCTTATTTGGTGAACGAATTTCGCCAATCTCGCTAGGGTCATTGTGTTGATGGTTGAGAAACACAAAGCTGATACTTCACAGCATGATTTTGTGCTCTGTCTGAGGCAGATCGGTCTCAGCAGTCGCCGGCGATCGATGTCGGAAAAAGGACAGCAGCAGAGAAGGTGCAACCAAGATTCCCTCTTGTAGGTGCATAGTCTACAAGATATGGATTCCCCTCTTTGAGCCCATACAGGGTTGAAGTCTGCTATCCCAAGCGTGGTCAGCCTCATGTATAGAATTTTGCTTCGGACATGAGTTGTTATGGCCTCACTTAGATATAATTGTGCTTTTCCTACCATGTGCGAGTTGTTTAATGAGTCCAAATGGGAGCTTCGACCGAGGGTTTTATGGTCGAGGTCAAAGGAGATTTCATAAACTTGTTTGTTGATTGCTCTCTTCCAAACATTCATTGGGATGTCCTGCTGCAGAATATTTTCTTCCTCAATCCTCAAAGTTTTGATTGCGTTTCCCAGCCTGGTATGCCATGTCGAGGCTGGCCCTTCGAAGATGGATCTCAAGTGGTATTTAAGGGAGTTAGCCGGAGCCCTTAATGTCCTTTGATACAACTTTATAAGCTCCCCCTGGCAGATCAAGTCTGGCCTTGCTAGGCCAAGCTCCAGTCTCAGCCTAGATCTTCTTGCTGTCCTCGGTATGTGTAACACCGACTTGTATGCCTTAACTTGGGCTGAATTGAGAAGAACGTCGAACTTTCCAGGAAAGGGAAGATGACCGTAAGAGATTGCAGGGAGAATCTTTGCTCGCAGGGCTATCAGAATTGGACTGGCGGATGGGCTGATCAGGTTCTGACTTACTTGTTTTAACAGATATGTTACCTTGTTGGCTTTGGAGGCATGATGATTTAGATGTACATTGGCCTTTGCCCGTTCCGTGAACCAGACCCCCAAGTAGTTGTATGGGATCTCTAGTTGGCAAAGGTAGGTACCTTTGTCAAAGTAGGGACCCTTCTTTCTAGTCAGGTTAAGGGGGATACACTTCTAAAATAACCCCTGCTCACCCCCTTGGTAGCTTGGCATGAGCAGACAGGCTTATCTAAGAGGCAGTGTGTAAAGCATTTGTAAACACATACAGATAGATCCGTCTGGGGCTACAGCCATACTGAATACGACAGAGTCTAACAATTCCAGCCAACTGCGTCAATACGGGTTAGCAAAAGCGTTGACAGACTCGGAAACAGTACCTTTTGTTGTTGCGGCCAACACAATGGTATGAGCCGGTCCGGGGCAACCGTCTTGGTTGCGATGTGAGATGGAAGCGCTGCAGCGTGCGGCGTCCTCTCGGCTTGGTGCAGGCAGCGGCTCGTTGATGGAGTCGGTGTGACTAAGGCTTGCGTTGCAGGGTGAGGCAACACTCGATGCGGAGCTGGCAGGTCAAGATGTGGCTATGGAGCCGGTCGAGGTTCGCATCAAGCAGCGACGGAGTCGAAGACATCAGTGCAGCATGTAGCTAAGCATTGCGGAGTGCGATGCCCACAGGACGGGGTGCCAGCAGGGGCTCATTGACAGAGTTGGTGAGACCAGGGTGGCGTTGCGGGAATTAGGCAGTGCTCTCTACCCTGCTTTCATGACACAGGATCCTGTGATGGACTCGGTTACCCTTTTCTTCTCCAGGCAACTGAAACCAGCGGTTCCAGAGGCGGTTCCCAGAATTTTGGCGAGGTATTTGATGTTCCTGAGACCGTGTGCACAGGGGGAAAGCTCAATTCAAACCCTTGGAGATCTTCCTCAAGCAGGGGACACAGCAAAGTCCTTTTCTTCTTTCATTGGCAGCAAGCAACCACTGCAGGCCAACCTCAGACAGCAAACATCGCAGGGACAGTATTCCTCCTCAACTTCTCAGACTCTTCTCCTTGGCAAAGGTTATTCTTGATTACCAGAAGTGAGCTAAAAGTCTGGGGTCTGGGACCCAATATTTATTTCCCCAAATCAATCAATCAATCAATAAATCGATCAATCAATATTTGTAGAGCGCGCTACTCACCCGTGAGGGTCTCAAGGTGCTGGGGGGTGGGGGGTGCTGCTACTGCTTGAAGAGCCAGGTCTTGAGGAGTCTTCTGAAGGCGAGTAGGTCTTAGGTCTGCTGTAGGAGGGTAGGGAGGTTTTTCCAAGTCTTGGTGGCGAGGTAGGAGAAGGATCTGCCGCCAGAGGTTGTTCTTTGGATGCAGGGGACAGCGGCGAGGGCGAGGGTGATGAAGCAGAGCTGGCGGGTGGGGCTTTAGAAGTTGAGTCTGCTGTTCAGGTAGGCTGGTCCGGTGTTGTGTAGTGCTTTGTGTGCGTGGGTGAGGAGCTTGAAGGTGATCCTCTTGTATACGGGGAGCCAGTGTAGGTCTCTCAGATGGGGAGTGATGTGGCTGCAGCGGGGGATGTTGAGAATCAGTCGGGCAGAGGCATTTTGGATGCGCTGCAGTCGACGCAGGTGCTTGGCTGGGATTTCTGCATAGAGTGCGTTGCCGTAGTCCAGCCACTTGTTCTATGGTGGCAGAGAAGCCTTGTGCTTGGTCAAAACCGGTTCTGTCCTCTCTTATGCAGCTTCCTGAAAGGAGGTGGAGACAGCATTGTCCTTTGCAGACCAAATCCATTCAGGTGAAAGGAAATCTCCTCCCCCAACTCTAAATTCAGCCCATGTCTATTCAGCCCTGACTCATCAGGCTCTCTGGAGCCACTGGCCCTCTCCGGCCCTTGTCGTCCAAAAGCCCGACATGCAATACACAAAAAAGGCAGGGACATACTGGATGGCTAAGTAAGAAAAGACCTATTTTCTAAAAGTATTTTTTTCAAACACAGAATGTAAAAATCCCCCTCACTAAAAGATGCATTTTAACATTCTGGTTTCAGGCATACTAAACTTTATTTTCCTACCTTGTTCCCAGGGGTAGTTTGTCTATAAGATGTTATATGCAACCTCCCCATTCTGTCCTATGGGAACACATAGCCTTGCAATAGTGAAAAACGAAATTGGCAGTATTTCACTATAAGGACATGCCAGACACATCAGGGCATGTCCTACCTTTGACATATAACACACCCTGCCCACAGGGGTACCTTGGGCCTACCTTAGGGGTAACTAATATGTAAGAAAAGAGAAGGTTAGGGACTGGCAAGTGGGTGCCAAGTCATCGTGGCAGTATCAGGCTGCACACAGGCTCTGCAATGGCAGGCCAGAGTTAAATTTTACAGGCTGCTTCTGTGGGTTGGACAATCAGTGCCGCAAGCCCACTAGCAGCATTTGATTTACAGGCCCGGACATACACAGTGCACTGTACTAGGGACTGACTAGTAAATCAAATAGCCAATCATGGAAACACCAATTCATAACAACAATTTACAATGGGAACACTTCCACTTTGGCACTGAACAACAGTGGCAAAGTGCCTGTTAGAATTGGGGGTCTCTGGTTGGCGCAAGTAGGTACTTGTGACAAGCAGGGACCCTCTCCTCTAAGTCAGGGCAAAGGATGACCCTTCAGAATTACCCTTGCTCACCCTCTAGGTGCGTGGCGTGAGCAGCCAAGGCGATTCTCCAGGCGTTAGTCAGTTAAGCATTTGTAGACACACACACAGTAAAATATACCAATCCCCCCACAAATGGACACCAGGCTGTGAGTATATAAAAATACGCTTCTTTATGTAAAATATATATATCTCTTAGGTCAGACTTATCACAAGATCAAATAACGGTTCTGTATGCCCACAGGTTGTAAATAGGCAAGCTCTCTTTTAGTTATAGTTCAAAAATGCACTGTTCTTCTCTTAAGTTGTATTCCACAATGTTCTCTTGATTCTTTGTTTGTTTCTGCACTCGGGTGCGCTTTAGACGGGTGAAATCCCGACGCCCTGCCAAGTCTCACGCTTCCCGCGTGCGACGCGATCGGCCCGGCCGGGTCTCTGACAGCTGATGGCCCTCCTGGTCTGCGGGACCCCCTCGGGGGGGAAACACCGACCTCAGAGCTGTCCAGGTGGAGGGGAGGCCCACGGACCCAGCGCAGCCCCAGTCACTCGGTCAGGGGCTCTGGTTGCAGCCTCGTCTCCCCGACAGCTAAAGGATTCCAGCGGGAGGGGCTGGAGCGCTCTTCTCAGCGCGGAGCTGCAGGCAGGCACACAGAGCGGCGCGAGTCAGCGGAACAGGGGCGGCTCGCACCGCGGGTGATATTCACAATTCCTGGGCCCTTGCAGGCAGGCTGGCAACCCTAAAATCAAGGGTAGAAACAAACGTTGCGGGCCCCGAGCCCGTTGACGGTCTCGGTGGCGGCTTTCCTCCGGGGACAAAGGCGAGGTGCCCAGCGGCTCAGGCAGAGCGGGGCTGGCACCCGAGGCGTCCGTCCAGGTCGGAGGTCTGTCCCCTGGGTCTGTTTGCGTCCGGTGGGGATTTCTGGCGGGAGGGTGAGGCACAGCAGCGAGGCCCTCTTAGGCGGTCAACACAGCGATCTCCTCAGCGGGGGGAGAGCGGCTCAACGGAGCGGAGCTCTTCCTCGGCGGGGACGAGGAGACACAGTCGGTCACGGCCTCAGGGAGGGGCTGGGGGGCACCACAGCAGTGAGCCTTCCAGGCGGTCAACACAGCGATCTCCTCAGCGGGGGGAGAGCGGCTCAACGGAGCGGAGCTCTTCCTCGGCGGGGACGAGGAGACACAGTCGGTCACGGCCTCAGAGAGGGGCTGGGGGGCACCAAAGTCACAGCTCCGGCAGTAGTAGATATCCCGGTTAATTACCGGCAGACGAGCAGAGGCAGGTTGAGCCAGATGGTCCTGTGGCTCAGGTCAGGGGGCAAGCTCAGTCAAGCCCTTGGAGAATGTTTAAGCACAAAGCAGCAAAGTCTTTTCTCATCAAGTCTTTTCCTCTCCTTTCTCAGCAAGGCAAGCAGCAGGCCAGTTCTCCCAGCGTCTCTTCTCCTTCTAGTCGGGCAGAGGTCCTTCGTGGTGAAACAGGATTCTAATTTACAAGGAGCAGGGCTCCTACTTTTATACACAGGATATTAAAATAAACTTTACTAAAAGAAGTATTTTATTATTCTGAGTTCAGGCATACTAAACATGAATTTCTACCATGTTCCCTGAGCCTGCTGGGATTATAGAGTGTAATAATTCCAGCAGCCCATCTGGCCTAGAAGGGAACTGGTAGCCTTACAATAGTGAAAAACGAATTTGGCAGTAGTTCACTATTAGAACATGCCACACACATCAGGGCATGTTCTACCTTACACTTACAATGCACCCTGCCCTCAGGCCTACCATAGGGGTGACTAATATGAAGTTAAGGGAAGGTTTAGGGGCTGGCAAGTGTGTGCACTTGCCCAGCCAGGGTGACAGTACCAGACTGTACGCAGGTTCTGCAATGGCAGACCCTAGACACATTTTAAGGCTGCTTCTGTGGGTGGCGCAACCAGCGCTGCAGGCCCACTAGCAGTATTGGCATTCACCAGCCCTGGCACTCCTGGTGCACTTTACTGGGGACTGACAGTAAATCCAATGAACCAATCAGGTATATCAATCACATGTACACTTTACAGTAGGGAGCACTTGCACTGCGGCACGGGTTGGCCGTGGCGCAGTGCCCTGAGTCGCGGACACCAGCAAAAACATCTGAGGCACAACAGCAAAAAGTGGAAGGGAAACTCACGCCAAGGTGCCAGGTCTAACACGTGTCCCCTCCAGCTGAAATGTGGGGGGAACTAACCTTCCCCAGGGAGTTCCACATCACTAAGGCGGAAAAACCTGGACAGACCGTCAGCGTTGGCGTGATCTGTGCCAGGGCGGTGTTCCACCGTAAAGTCCATACCCTGTAGGGAGATGGACCACCTCAACAGTTTTGGGTTCTCACCCCTCATCTGCATCAACCATCTGAGGGGCCTGTGGTCTGTCTGAACCCGGAAGTGAGACCCAAACAAGTAGGGTCTTAGCTTCTTCAGTGCCCAGACCACAGCAAATGCTTCACGCTCTATTGCACTCCACCTACTTTCCCGTGGCAGTAACCTCCTACTGATGAAGGCTACAGGGTGGTCCCAGCCCTCCTCAGTCATCTGTGAGAGAACAGCCCCTACACCATGCTCTGAAGCGTCTGTTTGCACTATGAATTCCTTGGAGAAATCAGGAGCCAGGAGCACGGGTGCCGTGCACATGGCAGTCTTCAGGGTGTCAAAAGCCTTCTGACAGGTGTCAGTCCAAATCACATTCCTGGGCTGCTTCTTAGAAGTCAGCTCTGTCAAGGGGGTCACAATAGTGCCATAGCCCTTGACAAACCTCCTGTAATACCCAGTGAGCCCCAGGAAGGCTCTCACTGCAGTCTGGGTCTTGGGGGGTTCCCAAGCCAGGATGGTCTCAATTTTGGGTTGCAAGGGTGCCACCTTGCCACTCCCCACTTGGTGTCCCAAGTACACCACGGAACCCTGCCCAATCTGGCACTTGCTCGCCTTGATTGTGAGGCCTGCCTTGCGCAGGGCCATCAACACTTCCCAGAGGTGCCGCAGGTGTTCTGGCCAGGTGCCACTGAACACTGCGATGTCATCCAGGTAGGCGGCACTGAACTCATCCAGCCCAACCAACACCTGGTTGACCAACCTCTGAAAGGTGGCAGGGGCATTCTTCATCCCAAATGGCATAACCCGGAACTGGAAATGCCCATCTGGTGTGGAGAATGCGGACCTCTCCTTTGCCCCATCGGTCAAGGCGATCTGCCAGTACCCAGACGTTAAATCAAACGTGCTGAGGAACCGGGCAGCCCCTAGCCGATCAATGAGCTCGTCCGCTCTGGGGATAGGGTGCGCGTCAGTCTTGGTGACTGAATTGAGTCCTCTGTAGTCCACACAGAACCGGAGTTCAGGTGTGGCTCCCGGCGCAGCAGCCTTTGGGACCAAGACCACGGGGCTGGACCAAGGACTGCTGGAAGACTCAACCACCCTAAGAGCAAGCATCTTGGAGACCTCCTCCTTGATGCAGGCCCGGACCCTGTCAGTTACCCTGTAAGCCTTATGCTTCACAGGTAAGCTGTCTCCTGTGTCCACATCATGGACGCACCAGTCTGTGACACTAGGAACCAGGGAGAACAGGTCTGGAAACTGCCCCAGCAACTGGCGGCAGTCTTCCTGTTGCTCAGGGGTCAGGGTGGGTGAGAGGTTAACTCCATCCACTGACCCATCTTTCTCACAGGCCACTAAGAGGTCAGGAAGAGGCTCAGACTCCTCTTCCATTCCATCATCAGTGGCCAACAGCATGCCCACTTCGGACCTTTTCAAGTGGGGCTTGAGGCGGTTGACATGTAAGACCCTTAAAGGATTCCTGGGCGTCTTCATGTCCACCAAGTATGTCACTGAGCTCTTGCGCTCCACAACCTCAAATGGGCCTGTCCACTTATCCTGAAGTGCACAGGGTTCCACTGGGGCCAAGACATACACCTCTTGTCCAGGCTGAAGCTCTACCAGAGTGGCATTCTGGTCGTACCACCGCTTCATCTCCTCCTGGCTAGCTTCCAGATTTGCCTCAGCAAGTTGTCTGAAGCGCCTGGTTTGGTTTCTGAAGGCCAGCATGTAGCTATATACATTCTGGGGAGGTTTCCTGGGAGATTGCTCCCAGCCTTCCTTTACCAAACTCAGTGGTCCTCTCACGGGGTGACCATACAGCAGCTCAAAGGGGCTGAACCCTAGAGACTTCTGTGGCACCTCGCGGTATGCAAAGAGCAGGCATGGTAAGAGGACGTCCCACTTACGCCTCATTGGACCTTCCAGGCCCATGATCATGCCCTTTAGGGTTCGGTTGAATCTTTCAACCAACCCATTTCCTTGGGGATGGTAAGGTGTGGTGAACTTGTAGGTCACACCACACTCTTGCCAAAGGGACTTCATATACTTGGATATGAAGTTGGTCCCTCTGTCGCTCACCACCTCTAGAGGGAACCCCACTCTGGAGAAAATTCCCATTAGTGCACGCCCCACCACGGGGGCCGTCACTGTCCTCAGAGGGATGGCTTCAGGGTACCGGGTGGCATGATCCACCAAGACCAGGATGAACCTGTTGCCCATGGCTGTCTTGGGGTCCAGAGGCCCAACAATGTCAATACCCACTCGTTGGAATGGAGTACTGACCACAGGGAATGGTTGGAGTGGAGCCTTGTTCTTCCCTCCACTCTTCCCACTTGCCTGGCAAGTTGGACAGGTCCTACAATGAGCATCTGAGCTCTTGTGCATTTGGGGCCAGTAAAAGTGGGTGACAAGCCTGTCATAGGTCTTGTCCATCCCCAAATGTCCTGCTAACGGCACATCATGAGCCAGTCCCAGTAGGAAGGCTCTGAACTTCTGGGGTACCACCAGCACACGGGCTGACCCAGGTTCAGCAGTCTTAGGCTCGGAATACAGGAGGTCATTCTCCCAGTACACATAATGTGTTTTGGCCTGAACACCATTGGCCTGGTCTGCAGCCTGCTGCCGCATACCCACGAGAGAAGGGCATTCTTTCTGCTCCTTGCAGAATTCCTCCCTGGAGGGGCCTCCTTCTTGCTGCCAATGGGTCAGCTCAGGCAGGTCCCCCAGTTCAGCAATCTGTTCCCCTGTAGGCTCCAGGGCATCCCCCTCAAGGTCTGCTTCTTCCTGGACCGTGGGAACAGGAGGGGCCGGTTTCCCGCGCCCCCTGCGCCTTCTCCCTAAGGCCGGTTCCTGGGCCTCTCCTTCAGGTCCCAGGACTTCTTGATCACCCCTACTGGCTGCCATTGACCGGGTGGTCACGCACGCCCAGTCAGGTAGACCCACCATCTTCAGGTGAGTCGTTTTCTCCACCTTTTCCCAAGGGGAGTCCTCCAAGTCATTCCCTAGCAAACAGTCAACAGGCATGGCGTTCCTCACACAGACCTGCAGAGTACCAGAGACCCCCCCCCACTCGAAGGGAACTTGAGCCATCGGACACTGACTCTCTGAATTATCAGCATTGATAACCCTACAGTAGGCATGGGGTACAACCTGCTCTTGAGACACCAGGTGATGCCTCACTGCAGTCACACTGGCTCCTGTGTCTCTAAGAGCCTCAGCTTTCTTACCATTGATGGTAACCACCTGCCCATATTTTTTAGTGTTAGAGGGCAGGTAGTTGGTAGGGACCATCTCACTGTCTCCTAGTGAGACTAGGGTCATCTGAACAGGATCTCCACCCCCCGGGACCATCACTTCTTCTCCTAAGTGAACACTGGTCACTTGTCGGGGCGGAGCACCAGTGGGTGCTGGTTTTCCAAACAGGCGACACTTGGGGTCACTGGCTATGTGCCCCGGGTCACCACATTTGTAACAATTGAAGGGCCCCTTTGGAACAGGTCTACCTGTCGGGGCCCCATTCTGCTTTGGGGGTGGGGGAGGCTGAGAACCCTTCTGCTGGTTCCCTTGGGGATTACTTTGGGGGCCTTTAGGGAACCCTTTCTGTTTACCCCTGTCCCCCCCACTCTTCTGCTGGGGACCCTGCCCACCCTTGGCGGAGTCTCCCACTGGACCCTTGTGGACCCTGGTGCTGAGCCAGCGGTCCGCCTCCTCAGCAAGCTTCCTCGGGTTGGACAGCTTGCTATCAATCAGGTGCTGGCGTAACTCAGGAAAACAGTTATCAGACAAGTGCTCCCATGCAATTAAATCAAAGAGACTTTGAAAATCATTCACCTTGTTACCCTTCACCCAACCATCCAGGGCTCTGCAAAAAAAATTCACATACTCCACATACGTAGTCCCAGGACGCTTTGCACACCCCCTGAACCTCTGTCTATATAATTCAGGGGTAAGCCCATACCTGGTCATTAAGGCCTCCTTCATGTGGGGATAAGAAATCTGTTCTGCAGTGGGCAAATCTAGCAGGGTGTCCCGCCCTTCGCTAAGGAACCTTCCCCACAACCCCGCTCCCCAATCTTTCTCAGGGACCCGGTGGGAGGACATGGCTACCTCATATGCCCTAAACCACTGTCCTATGTCATCCCCCCTAAAGAATTCTTTAACTATATCTTTGGGGATGTACACCTTGGACTCTACCTGCACCGGCGTTGTGCTGCCACCAGAAGGAGCTGTTCCCAAACCTCTTTGATCCAACTCCTTCATTCTCAGGTCATGGTCCAGCTGGCGTTGCTGTGCCTCCATGGCCAATCTTTGCTTGTCCATTTCCAGTTTTTGTTTTTCCATTTCCATTTGCCCAGCTAATCTTGCCATCTCCATTGCATGTGCCCTGTCTGCGGCCCTGTCTGCCAGCTCCTCTGGTGACAGGCCTCTGGGGGGCTCTCCAGCGCCATCTGGTGGAATGATATCCACCGGGGTCTGTGGATCTCTTGACTCCCTCCAAGCTCTCAGCGCCGTCACGAGTTGGGTCTTGTTGCTCAATCCACCTTTGGCAATTCTGCATTTTGTGCAGAGATCTTTCAGCTGGTCATTGGTTAAGCTCCTCAAGGCTCCCTCTCTCCAATCTATGTCATCTGCTCCAGAGAAGGTAGAGAGCGCTCTTCCGGCAGGAAGTGAGCCAGGCATGGCTTCAGCAATGGCAGATGTCTCAACAAAATTAGCAAAAAGGAACTGGAAACCTGTGGCTGCGTTATAGATCTGCTCTCCCTATGTGGTGATCAGTAATTCACTGTATGTAAACTACAAATGCAAATTCGCAAATCCTCACCGCTGCGACCAATGTTAGAATTGGGGGTCTCTGGTTGGCGCAAGTAGGTACTTGTGACAAGCAGGGACCCTCTCCTCTAAGTCAGGGCAAAGGATGACCCTTCAGAATTACCCTTGCTCACCCTCTAGGTGCGTGGCGTGAGCAGCCAAGGCGATTCTCCAGGCGTTAGTCAGTTAAGCATTTGTAGACACACACACAGTAAAATATACCAATCCCCCCACAAATGGACACCAGGCTGTGAGTATATAAAAATACGCTTCTTTATGTAAAATATATATATCTCTTAGGTCAGACTTATCACAAGATCAAATAACGGTTCTGTATGCCCACAGGTTGTAAATAGGCAAGCTCTCTTTTAGTTATAGTTCAAAAATGCACTGTTCTTCTCTTAAGTTGTATTCCACAATGTTCTCTTGATTCTTTGTTTGTTTCTGCACTCGGGTGCGCTTTAGACGGGTGAAATCCCGACGCCCTGCCAAGTCTCACGCTTCCCGCGTGCGACGCGATCGGCCCGGCCGGGTCTCTGACAGCTGATGGCCCTCCTGGTCTGCGGGACCCCCTCGGGGGGGAAACACCGACCTCAGAGCTGTCCAGGTGGAGGGGAGGCCCACGGACCCAGCGCAGCCCCAGTCACTCGGTCAGGGGCTCTGGTTGCAGCCTCGTCTCCCCGACAGCTAAAGGATTCCAGCGGGAGGGGCTGGAGCGCTCTTCTCAGCGCGGAGCTGCAGGCAGGCACACAGAGCGGCGCGAGTCAGCGGAACAGGGGCGGCTCGCACCGCGGGTGATATTCACAATTCCTGGGCCCTTGCAGGCAGGCTGGCAACCCTAAAATCAAGGGTAGAAACAAACGTTGCGGGCCCCGAGCCCGTTGACGGTCTCGGTGGCGGCTTTCCTCCGGGGACAAAGGCGAGGTGCCCAGCGGCTCAGGCAGAGCGGGGCTGGCACCCGAGGCGTCCGTCCAGGTCGGAGGTCTGTCCCCTGGGTCTGTTTGCGTCCGGTGGGGATTTCTGGCGGGAGGGTGAGGCACAGCAGCGGGCCCTCTTAGGCGGTCTTCTCAGCGGGGGGAGAGCGGCTCAACGGAGCGGAGCTCTTCCTCGGCGGGGACGAGGAGACACAGTCGGTCACGGCCTCAGGGAGGGGCTGGGGGGCACCACAGCAGTGAGCCTTCCAGGCGGTCAACACAGCGATCTCCTCAGCGGGGGGAGAGCGGCTCAACGGAGCGGAGCTCTTCCTCGGCGGGGACGAGGAGACACAGTCGGTCACGGCCTCAGAGAGGGGCTGGGGGGCACCAAAGTCACAGCTCCGGCAGTAGTAGATATCCCGGTTAATTACCGGCAGACGAGCAGAGGCAGGTTGAGCCAGATGGTCCTGTGGCTCAGGTCAGGGGGCAAGCTCAGTCAAGCCCTTGGAGAATGTTTAAGCACAAAGCAGCAAAGTCTTTTCTCATCAAGTCTTTTCCTCTCCTTTCTCAGCAAGGCAAGCAGCAGGCCAGTTCTCCCAGCGTCTCTTCTCCTTCTAGTCGGGCAGAGGTCCTTCGTGGTGAAACAGGATTCTAATTTACAAGGAGCAGGGCTCCTACTTTTATACACAGGATATTAAAATAAACTTTACTAAAAGAAGTATTTTATTATTCTGAGTTCAGGCATACTAAACATGAATTTCTACCATGTTCCCTGAGCCTGCTGGGATTATAGAGTGTAATAATTCCAGCAGCCCATCTGGCCTAGAAGGGAACTGGTAGCCTTACAATAGTGAAAAACGAATTTGGCAGTAGTTCACTATTAGAACATGCCACACACATCAGGGCATGTTCTACCTTACACTTACAATGCACCCTGCCCTCAGGCCTACCATAGGGGTGACTAATATGAAGTTAAGGGAAGGTTTAGGGGCTGGCAAGTGTGTGCACTTGCCCAGCCAGGGTGACAGTACCAGACTGTACGCAGGTTCTGCAATGGCAGACCCTAGACACATTTTAAGGCTGCTTCTGTGGGTGGCGCAACCAGCGCTGCAGGCCCACTAGCAGTATTGGCATTCACCAGCCCTGGCACTCCTGGTGCACTTTACTGGGGACTGACAGTAAATCCAATGAACCAATCAGGTATATCAATCACATGTACACTTTACAGTAGGGAGCACTTGCACTGCGGCACGGGTTGGCCGTGGCGCAGTGCCCTGAGTCGCGGACACCAGCAAAAACATCTGAGGCACAACAGCAAAAAGTGGAAGGGAAACTCACGCCAAGGTGCCAGGTCTAACAGTGCCCAAAGCATCTAGACCAGCAAAATGGAGTCCAACACACAGCAACAACACAGGAGGCAGAAGCAAAAAATGCAGGAAAAACCGACGCCAATGGTGCCAGGTCTAGCATGTGTCACATCCAGCTGAAATATGGTGAGAACTACCCACCCTCTTGGGAGTTCTCTTCACTAAGGCGATAAAATCTGAACAGACCTTCAGCATTGACGTGTTCTGTACCAGGGCGGTGTTCCACCGTGAAGTCCATCCACTGTAGGGAAATGGACCACCTCAACAACTTTGGGTTTTTACCCCTCATATGCATCAACCAACTGAGGATTGCAAAAAACACAGTTGATGGACAGAATGTAAAACAATGTCATACATTCACCCCAGTACAAGGATCTGGGCCTAAATCCATTATTTTTTTGCACTCCACACCACCCTGGGTTAGACACTGGCTATATGCAAATCAGCTCTGACCCGTGCCTCATGGGAACAGTCCAGTCCGAACTACCAAGCCATGTCTTTCCCAGACAGGAATAAAGCATCCAAGGACCGGTTTCTGGCTATCAGCCTTCTTCAGCCTGGATAGCTTGACTCCAGTGGTGTGGAGAGCCTGGGACTCACGTCTGAGCATACCCAGCCCACTCGGGGTGAAAATTGCAAAAAACACAGTTGATGGACAGAATGTTGAACAATGTCATACATTCACCCCAGTACAAGGATCTGGGCCTAAATCCATCGTTTTTTTGCACTCCACACCACCCTGGGTTAGACACTGGCTATATGCAAATCAGCTCTGACCCTGTGCCTCAGGGGAACAGTCTAGTCCGAACTACCGAACCATGTCTTTCCCAGACCGTAATTAAGCCTCCAAAGACCGGTTTCTGGCTATCAGCCTTCATCAGCCTGGATAGCTTGACTCCAGTGGTGTGGAGAGCCTGGGACTCACGTCTGAGCATACCCAGCCCACTCGGGGTGAAAATTGCAAAAAACACAGTTGATGGACAGAATGTAGAACAATGTCATACATTCACCCCAGTACAAGGATCTGGGCCTAAATCCATCGTTTTTTGGCACGCCACACCACCCTGGGTTAGACACTGGCTATATGCAAATCAGCTCTGACCCTGTGCCTCATGGGAACAGTCCAGTCCGAACTACCAAGCCATGTCTTTCCCAGACCGGAGTCAAGCATCCAAGGACCAGTTTCTGGCTATCAGCCTTCATCAGCCTGGATAGCTTGACTCCAGTGGTGTGGAGAGCCTGGGACTCACGTCTGAGCATACCCAGCCCACTCGGGGTGAAAATTGCAAAAAACACAGTTGATGGACAGAATGTAGAACAATGTCATACATTCAACCAACTGAGGGGCATGTGGTCTGTGTGAACCCGGAAGTAAGGTCCAAACAAGTAGGGCCTCAGCTTCTCCAGCACCCAGACCACAGCAAATGCCTCACGCTCAATCGTATTCCACCTCTGATCCAGTGGAAGGAACCTCCTACTAATGAAGGCTACAGGTTGGTCTAGGCACTGCTCCCACACATGCTATGAAGCATCTGTCTGCACAATAAATTCCCCTGAGAGGTTGGGCATCTAAAGCACCGGCGATGTGCACATGGCAGATTTCAGTGCATCAGAATCCTTCTAGCAGGTGTCAGTCCAGTTCACCTGCCTGGGCTGCTTCCTAGAAGTCAGCTCTGTCAAGGGGGCAACAATGGAGCTATAGCCCTTGACGAATTCCCTGTAATCCCGGTGAGTCCTAAGAAGGCTCTCACCTCTCTCTGGGTCTTGGGGTGTTCCCTAGCCAGAATAGCGTAATTTTTGGGCTGTAGGGACGCCACCTGGCCGCTCCCTACCTGGTGTCCTAAGTACACCACAGAACCCTGCACGATCTGTCAATTACTCACCTTGATCGTGATGTTTACCCTCTGCAGAGTCTTCAACAATTCCCAGAGGGGGTGCTGACGTTCCTTGCAAGTGGCATTGAACACTGCAATGTCATCCAGGTAGGCGGCACTGAAATCCTCCAGTCCAGCCAACACCTGGTTGACCAACCTCTGAAAGGTGGCAGGGGCATTCTTCAACCAAAACGGCATCACCCAGAATTGGTAGTGCCCCTCTGGTGTTGAAAATGCTGACCTCTCCTTTGCCCCATCACTTAAGGCAATCTGCTAGTACCCAGACATTAAGTCAAACGCGCTGAGGTATGCGGAAGCTCCCAACCAATCTATGAGCTCATTAGCTCTGGGGATGGGGTGTGCATCAGTCCTAGTGACTGAATTGAGCCCTCAGTAGTCCACACAGAACTGAAGTTCTGGTGTGGCACCGTGTGTGGCAGCCTTTGGGACCAAGACCACTTGGCTGACCCATAGGCTGTTTGAGGGATAAATCACCCCTAGTGCTAACATCTTGGAGACCTCCTCCTTGATGCAAGCCTTGACCCTGTCAGCCACTCTATAAATGTTATGTTTTACTGGGGGACTGTCCCAAGTGTCAACATCATGGACACACCACTTAGTGACACCAGGGGTCATGGGGAACAGAGTAGCAAACTGTCTCAACAGTTGGCGGCAGTCACTCTGCTGTTCAGGAGTCATGGTGGGGGAGATTGTTACACCGTCCACTGACCCATCATGTTCCTTCACAGACTTGAGGTCAGGAAGAGACGCAGTTTCCTCCTCCATTCTAGCATATGTCACTAGGAGCATGTCCAATTCGGACCTCTCCAAGCGTGGTTTCAGGCAGTTTACATTGCGGGATCCGCAAAGGGTTCCTAGGAGACTGTAAGTTCACCAAGTAGGTGACGTTACTCTTGTGCTCCACCACCTCAAATGATCCGGTCCACTTATCAAGGAGCACACAAGGCTCCACTGGAGCCATGACCCATACTTTCTGTCCAGGTTAAAACTCGATCAGAGTGACATTCTGATCATACCAACATTTCATCTCCTCCTGGCTGGCTTCCAGATTCGCCTGAGCAATTTGTCTGAAGTGCTTGGTTTGGTTCCTGAAGGCCAGCATGTAGCTATATACATCCTGGGGAGGATTACTTGGAGCTTTCTCCCAGCCTTCTTTCACCATATTTAGAGGTCCTATCACAAGGTGACCATACAGGAGCTCTAAGGGACTGAACCCCAAGGACTTCTGCGGTACCTCTCTGTAAGCAAACAAAATGCAATTGCAAGAGGACATCCCACTTATGCCTCATGGGCTCACCAGGACCCATAATCTTGCCCTTCAGGGTCCGGTTGAATCTCTGAACCAGCCCATAACCTTTGGGGTATTAAGGAGTGGTAAACTTGTAGGTAACATCACACTCCTGCCATAGGGACTTCATATACGTAGATATGAAGTTGGTATCACAGTCAGACACCACCTCTCTGGGGAACCCCACACAGGAAAAAATCCCCCTCAACACACGACCCACTACGGGGGCCGTAACAGTCTATATAGGGATGGCTTCCAGGTACTGGGTGGCATGGTCTACCAAGACCAGGATGAACCTGTTGCCCATGGCTGCCTTGGGATCTAGAGGCCCCACAATGTCAATACCTACCCTCTCAAAGGAGATGCTGACCATAGGGAAAGGTTGCAGTGGAGCCTTACACTTCCTCCCAGTCTTACCATTTGCCTGGCAAGTCTATCAAAATTTACAATGATTATCAGAACTCCTACGCATTTGGGGCCAGTAAAAGTGGGTGACATGCCTTTCAAAGATCTTGTCTTGTCCCAAATTTCCTGCCAAAGGCCTATCATGAGCCAGACCCAGTAGGAAGGCTCTGAAGCACTGGGGAACCACCAGCACACGGGCTGACCCAGGCTCAGCAACCTTAGGCTCGCTATACAGGAGACCATTCTCTCAGTAAATCCAATGTGATCCAGACTGATCACCTGCTTCCTGGTTTGAAAACCTGTTGCCGCAAACCAATGGTGCAGCGCGGCTCCAAAAATTCTTCATAAACCATTTCCTAAACCCACGGAGCTACTTACAATTTTTTCACAACTGTGCCCATCTTTCTTACCTTGCATTCATTCACACATTTACTCTGCTCCAAGGATTCAATAAGGATCCATTAAATGAGTCGCGGTGCTATAGCGGAGTGCCTGAACTAAACTTTATACATTATTTACAACTGCAGTTTTATTTCTAAGACCATGGTTTTCTAAAAGAAGAATTTTTAAAACACCCCACTATTTATTATTAAATGGACCTGCTAGTAAAAGTTAACTAAAGGACAACAAGACCTGCTTAATTTTCCATTTATTTAATTTATATTTAGAGATTTA
Source organism: Lissotriton helveticus (assembly GCF_964261635.1). NCBI lineage: Eukaryota > Metazoa > Chordata > Amphibia > Caudata > Salamandridae > Lissotriton > Lissotriton helveticus. Next base: position 241,059,442 of record NC_136060.1, on the reverse strand, counting down.
ATCTCCTTGCATGATCTCTACGTTTGACTGAAATGAAAATAATTCAGTTATGCAATAAATCCTGAAAGAAAAGTTACATTTCAATAGCATTCATTTATTAGCATGACAGCTTTGAAAAATAAGTCAGAGGCATATTACCCTGATATAGAGACGAAGACATCAGAATAGAATGTAATAATTCCAATTGAAAACCTCTCTGTCTCTCTCTCTCCCTCTCCACGCACTTTGCACCCATTCAAAAGTTAAAGTTCAGAAAAATGTCAAAGTCCCTGCGCCATAGGAAAAATTACGCAGACCGACAGCATTTTGGGGTGCAAAGATCAGGTCAAAAAGCGAGCTTTTTTCAATCTCCCAAATATCCTCTTTAATACACTTTTTCACTAACTTATCTGTCTACATTTTTAACTCTTTAGTCCTACAATGTCTGTGATTGGTCAATTTAGAATCTGATGAGCATCGCCTCATCATTTTACAGTTCAATTTTGTACGGAGTCATCCTTATGTTGCGGAAAACTGGGGTGCCATTGTCCTCATTTTTTACTTCCTTCAAAGTGTCCTTTAAATTGTTAGTTGATGTACTTTTCCCACGAATCAACATGCTGACTTCAACAAACTTGGCTTGGGCCCTATAAAATGGGCCACGCTGTCCTTGACCCATACTGCTCAGTCACATGCAGCTCGTATCTCCGATCTGGCGCCTGCGCACTTCTATTGCCATCTTGGAATTTTCAGTCAGCATCCATCTTTATTGGCTCACATAGGCCTCAATTTAGGAACTATTACAGAAACAAACACAAATAAATGCAAATTTACAAAATAAATTCCTTTCTGTTTACCGCCCCCTTTCTAATGATATCCCGGTTAGTATTTACCTAGCTTTAAACAACATATATGCGTGATTTGACTTACCAATCTTCATGATTTATGCCAAAAATAAACAGACAAAAGGACAATCATGCAATTCTCAATTAGATTATAACAAATGCGTACTCTTTTGACACAATATACGAAAATTAGTAAATTATGCTTGGCAATTCCATGCAAATTAGTATCCCACGTGTATTCGTGTATGTGCATTCTATTCTATTGTTGGTTAATTTCAAAACCACACATTTAGTACTTATTACTGTTATGGAATGTTAATTTTACAAGGGGTATACAAAAATGTTTGTTTCCACCTTGCTCCATCACCAACAAGAGAAGGCACTTCTGCTGCTCCTGGCAGAATTTCTCCCTGGAGGGGCCTCCTTCCTGCTGCCAATGGGTCAGCTCAGACAGTTCCCTTAGTTCAGCCACTTGTTCCCCTGCAGATTCAAGTGCATCCCCCTGAAGGTTTGCCTCCTCCTGGACCATGGAAATTGTGGAGTCTGGTTTCCTGCACACCCTGCCTCTTCTCTTTCTGGCAGGCACCTGGGTCACTCTTTCAGGTTCAAGTCCTCTGGAATACCCCTACCGGCTGACCAAGTGGTCACACACGCCCACTCATCTCCAAATGAGACCTTCACTCCACCTTCACCCAAGGTGAGCTCTCCAAATCACTGCCTAGCAGACAGTTTACAGGCATGGCTGGCCTCACAGCTACACTCAAGGTACCTGAGGACCCCCCACTCAAAGGGAACCTGTGCCACTTTGCAGAGGCACTCTGAATTGTCAGCAGCAACTACTGGGTAGAATGTGTTGGGGATAGCCTGATCTTCAGACACCAGCCGACAACTGACAGCTATCACACTGGCTCCGGTGTCTCTCAGAGCCTCCACAGTATGGCCCTTGATGGTCACCCACTTCCTGTACTTCTTAGTGTTATCAGGCAGGGGAGTTCTTGGGACCATTTCACTTTCTCCTAAAGAAACCAGGGACATTCCTGTAGGACCCTTCCCCCCTGGGGCACACAACTCCTCCCCCAAGGCTACAATAGCCATTTCCCGGGACGGTGCACCAGTGGGTGCGGTGTTAACCTCCTTGGAAGACGTAGGATCCCCTTGAAAGTGGCCCACCTGACCACAACCAAATGTGCCTTGGAACCCCTATGTACTGGCTTACATGTCGGGATCCATGGCTTCTTTTCAGTGGGAACCCTGACCTTGGTTCCCTTGGGGATTACTTTGGGGCCCTTTTTGGAGCTCCTTCTGATTACCCTTGTCCCCCCAGTCTTCTGCTGGGGTGTAGCAGGGATTCCGTTCTCCTACAGAACTGTGCATAGAGATTTGGAACCTCGGTGAATTAGGGTGACCCAAAATGCACCTCAGTACCCAAAATCCCCTTACCGAGCTAGCTACAGTGTCTCATTGGTCATAACAAACTCCCAATGTTTAGACAAACCAGAACATGAACTTACAATACCTCAGGTCACGTGGAACACATGAGCACTCTTGCGTTATACAATCATTTCAAACCAGAACGTGGAGTAAATGAGGACACGTGCATATTTGAAATATTTATTTACTAATGCCGTTTTATCAAACGCAGTATCTTAGATAATACAAGGAAACATATTCAAGTCAAGTCAAGTCAAAAGTGCTTTATTCGAGTTATTACTCATAAAAGCATAATATACACAAGAATTTTAAAAACAAATTAAATTTACAATCCAGCACATTGACGCAACACTATAGGTTACATATAAAAATTCAATCGGTTAAAAGGATTAAAACATTTGATAAAAATAATTTTCAAGATGTGAAACGCTGGAGTCTAAAAGCAATTATACAAATGCAAAAAATCAATTAATCAAGACAGAGAATAGTTAGTTAACTAGCAGTCTCTATCTTGATACAAGGTCGTTGATAAATAAAAAGCAGTAATGTCAAATTCATGAGGACCAATTTGTCACACAGAGAATAGTTATTTAACTAGCAGTCTCTGTCTAAATTGTCGGGCAGAGAATAGTTATTTAACTAGCAGTCTCTGCCTGAGCATCCATGCCCAACCCAGATATTTTGCTGTAGCTATCAGGATCCAAGAAACTTGAGTCGTACAAATAATTCGCATAGCTACAGAACTACTTGATGTCCCAAGGTTCCTGCACATAGGAGCTAACCATACTCGTCTTGGAATAACATATGATCCGCATGAAAACAGAAAGTGACCCAGAGACTCATCCCCCAACCCACAAGCTGGGCAGGTGCTATTTCCACCTGAACCCCATTTAGCTGTCAATGTTTTTATAGGAAGTGCACCGGCTCTCAGTTGGAATAAGAGCTTCCTATCACCTGGTTTGGAGATGATATCCCAATATGGTTCCAAGACTGGATACATTTTGGCCTCAAGAAAATGCGAAGACATGGACCCAGAGCTTGAAGCATTTAAAGTTTTAGTAGCAATCCATTCCCAAAAAATATCTTTTAAGACACGCTTAGAAGGGAAAGATGTCCCAGCAGGGTCCTGCCATAAAGAACTCAACCCTAGCTCAAACAATATAGTTTTCAATAATTTAAGCCAGCTTATCTTGTGAAAGCCATCAGCCTTGATCACATCCACAAAACCCGCGGCATAATGTGAGAGCTCAGGAGTGGTCCAGAGTCTGCGCCAATACAAGATCGGGCGTAATCTGGCCAAGTCCTTGATTTGTTTCCTTCCTAGATCGTATCGGAGAGGCAACAACGGAGTACTTTTAGGTGTACCGGTAAGAGTTCTTAAAAATTTATTTTCAGAGGCTTGCAGAGATGTAAGGAAACATATTATCAGAAGCAAAGTTATCAGCATAGTTACTAGTCCATAGAAAGCAAACGGTGACAGCGCGCTAAGATACTGTAATGAATTAGGGTTAACAACACCTAATTCTCACCCTCCCTAACTAGCATATTATATTAATATCTAAGAAGGTCTCTTTGGGTTTTAGCAGGGCGGCCCCATACCTCAAGATCCTAGTGTGAAGGGATCACATCAGCTTCTACCAGCTCTCTGCATGCAAACCGCATCAAGTGTGTAACGTGTGCTCTAAGCAAAGCAATATAAAACGCGCCTAAAGCCAGAATTTGGCAGGAGCTGCACTTATGTTATGTCAATGAAGGTGCGAAGATCACACCTCACAACAATCCTGTGTCGAGTTATCCTTGAAGCTTCAGCACTCACTGTACAGACATAGTTTACCAAGCAAAGCTGATATCAGAGCAATAACATATTATTCTCATGTAAATCACAACGCTCTTCTAGGCTGAAAGCTAAAACAACAATTATGTGCCGTGTGCAGAAGCAGCAAAAAGGAAAAATGGCGTTTAAACATTTAATAAGCTCATGCTAACTTAACACGATATATAGGTAAGCAGTAACTATATGACAGGGGACCCCACCCACCTTTGGCAGAGTCTCCCACACGACCCTTGTGGACCCTTGTACTGACCCAGTGGTCCACCTCCACAGCAAGCTTGCTGGGGTCAGTCAGCTTACTGTCAATCAAGTGCTGACGAAGCCCTGGAAAATAATTATCTGCAACCAAATCATAGAGCCCATGCAAATCTTCACCCAACCATTCAATGTTCTGCAAAAGTAGGACACATACTCAACCCAAGTACTTGACTCCAGCTTCTTGCAGTTTCTAAATTTCTGCCTAAACAGCTCTTTGGTCAGCCCATACCTGGCTATCAAGGGTTCCTTCATTGGGGCATATGACATCTGATCCTCTGTGGGCAAAGCTAGCAATATCTCCCTTCCTTAGCTGATAAAGCAGCCCCACAAGCCCGGTACCCAATCTTTCTCAGGGACTCTGTGGGACCTCATTGCCACTTCATAAGCCTTGAACCACTGACCAATGTCCTCATGCTTCATGAAAACCTTAATAACATCTTGGGGAATGTATACCATTCCTTCTCCAGGTACTGATGGTACGCTGCCACCATGGGGCTTGGACTCTAAACTCTTTGCCTTTAGAACCAGCTCCCCCAACCCTCTTTCATGCTCTAAGAGCATCTTTTTCTCCTCGAGGGCTAATTTTTCCCTCTAAAATGCCAACTCCTCATCTTCGTTCCCCAGCCTGGGCTTCATGAGCTCCAACTCATGCATCCTGTTTATCTCCCTGTCCTCCAACTCCTCTGGACACAGACCTTTTGAAGAAACACTGCTGCCAGATCTCTAACGTACCCTCCCTCCTGGCAGAGACCACAGCCCCTCCTGCTGCATATCCAAATTCTCTGCCTCCAATGGAGGCTTCTTATCCTGCCCACTGGAATTTCTGGATGCCAACCAGGCCCTCAGCACCTTTTGGTATCTATCCTTCCTGGTAAGGCCTTTCTCAGAGATTTTAAATGTCTTGCAAATGGCTTTAAGATGAGCCACAGTGTAGGTTCCCAACCTATTGTCTTCAAATTCAATGTCAATAGATTCAATGGATGCTGGCTTGGTCATAATTTAAAAAGTGGCAGTTCAAAAGTTGCAGAGATCAAAAAAGGAAGAGTCCAGTAATAGTATGTGGTTGCGTAATGGTCTGCACTATACCAGTAGTGTACACCAATCACTGTATGTAAGACACAAATGCAAGTACAGATCCCACTACTGACCACCAATATTAGAAATGGGGGTCTGTAGTTGGCAGAGGCAGGTACCTATGTCCAAGTCGGGACCCTTCTTCCTAGACAGGGTAAGGGGGATACATTTCTAAAAAAAAACCCTGCTTACCCCTTGGTAGCTTGGCACAAGCAGTCAGGCTTATCTCAGAGGCAGTGGGTAAAGCATTTGTGAACACATATAGTAATACAGTGAAAACACTACAAATGGACACCAAGCCAGTTTAGAAAAATAAGTAAACTTTATCTAAACCAACAAGACCAAGAACGACAAACATCCAACATACAATACTCTTAAAAATAGTTACTGTGTAAAATATCCTTTAAATTAAAGGAAAAATGTGAAAATACAGTTTCTCTGCCTCGGTAGGCAATACTGAATACTACAGAGTCTAATAATTCCAGCCAACTATGTCGATACGGGTTAGCAAAAGCGTCAACAGACTCGGAGACAGTACCTTTTGTTGTTGCGGGCGACACAATGGTACGAGCCGGTCTGGGGCAACCCTTGTGATTGCGATGGAAGATGGAAGAGTTGCAGTGTGCACGTCCCATGGCTCGGTGCAGTCAGCGGCTTGTTGACGGAGACAGTGAAACCAAGGCTTACGTTGCAGGGTGAGGCGACACTCGATACAGTGCCGGCAGTCATGATGTGCCGACGGAGGCAGTTGAGGTTCGAATCAGGCAGCGACATTATTGAAGACGTCAGTGCAGCATGTAGCGAAGCATTGCTTAGTGCAATGCCCACAGGACGCGGTGCAAGCAGCGGCTTGTTGCCGGAGTCAGTGAGACCAGGGTTGCGTTGCGGGACAAGGCAGTGCTTTAAGGACACGGGATCCTGCAATGGACTCGATGACAGAGTTGTTTCCCTATTCTTCTCGAGGCAACTGAAACCAGCGGTTCCAGAGACGGTGCCCAGAAGTTTGCTGTGATTGTTGTTGATGTTCCTGAGACCTTGTGAACAGGGGGAATGCTCAATTCAAGCCTTTGGAGATCTTCCTCGAGCAGGGGACACAGCAAAGTAGTTTTCTCCTTTCCTTGACAGCAAGCGGCCACTGCAGGCCAACCCCAGACCGCAACCAACACAGGGGCAGTTTTCCTCCTCAGCTTCTCCTGCTCTTCTCCTTGGCAAAGGTTCCTCTTGATTCCCAGAAGTGAACTGAAAGTCTGGGTCTGGGCTCCAACATTTATATCCCAAATTCCTTTGTTCTCTGGTGGCAGAGAAGACCTGTGCTTGGCCAAAACCGGTTCTGTTCTGTCTGGTGCAGCTTCCTGACAGGAAGTGGAGACAGCATTGTCCTTGTCAGACCAGACCCATTCAGGTAAAAGGAAATCTCTGGCATTTTAACATTCAGAGTTCAGGCATACTAAACTGTATTTACTTCCTTGTTCCTATGGGTAGTTACGTCTATAACAAACTTCCCATTCTATCCTATAACAGGTAGCCTTGCAATAGTGAAAAACAAAATTGGCAGTATTTCACTATCAGGGCATGCCACACACATCAGGGCATGTCCTACCTTTCACATACAACACATCCTGCCCGCAGGGGTAACTTGGGCCTACCTTAGGGGTGACTAATATGTAAGAAAATGGAAGGTTAGGTACTAAAGTCGACTTGGCAGTGCAGGACTGCACACAGGCTCTGCAATGGCAGGCCAGAGTTACATTATACAGGCTGCTTCTGTGGGTGGTACAATCAGTGCTGCAAGTCCACTAGCAGCATTTAATTTGCAGGCCCTGGACACACACGGTGCACTGTACTAGGGACTGACTAGTAATGCAAATAGCCAATCATGGAATCACCAATCCATAACATCAAATTACAAAGGGAGTACTTGCACTTTGGCACTGAACATTGGTGGCAAAGTGCCCAAAGCATCTTGACCAGCAAAACGGAGTCCAACACACAGCAAAAACAGAAGAGGTAGAAGCAGAAAATGCAGGGTAGACCCACGCCAATGGTGCATGGTCTAACACATAGCTATTATGAATTATTCTAATGTCTTTATTCAATTAGCCCCACATTTGCTGATCAGTCTAACCTTATGAAGTTTAGTCTAATGCTACATATGGAGTTGAGGAGTTTGTTTCCAATATGGCTGCATCAGCTCAGCCCACTGACATGTGTTTTTATAGTTTGCGGGTAGTTTTTTGTTTGATTTTTCAATTTTGAATTAAAAGGGACTCTAATTTTTTAGATGCATTACCCTTGAATGTATCCAAGATGGCTACACTATTCCACCTATTTAGTGTGAAGTGTATTTTTAGCATTATAGAGGATGTATTCAGCTTTTGATCTTCACAAATAGCACCCCTCAGTAATCAAAGAGATGAGCCTTATAAGGAGGACACGCATGACACAATCTTTTAGCCCATACCTATTTTGATTGTCCTGCTCTGTGACATAAACACAAACTCATCATCAGCTATTACGGTAAGGAATCGATATGGGGCATTGGGTACCTCATGAGGAGACTTGTTAAATAAGTAGATATTTTTGATGTTTATGGTTATCAATTTTTCTCCCCCATTAATACCCATGAACTTGCGAGGGTGTACATAGAGATGGGATTTAAGATAAAGCCACGGAACCCTTGGATACACGCACACAGATTTGACATGATAAGGCATGGACGAGATGACTTTCCTCTGACATAAATATTGCATGGGTGACATGAGATAAGAATTCATCAAATTTATACATACCAAGGTATGTGTGAAGCAATTCTCTATATTTAATATTTAAATTAAATTTTACGATTTTGACATCTCAATATGTACTTCTACATATTTGCCTCTTAGGATAAATAATTTGTATATGAATTCCAGATGGACCATACCTATCTTTTGGTAACAAAACACCAAGTTATTGAGATCTTTTTGGTTTATGGATCACAAACAGGTGTGAAGGTTTGCTGGTGGTATATATTTTTCCTGACTATTCATGGCAATGCGCAATTTTCTTCTCTTTTCACCTCTTGGGTATTGTTTGGACACTAAGCAGAATAGTTGGCTGCATTATTTCAAGGTAATATCTGATACCCATGAAAGAAGCATCTTAAGTGAGGACAGAGAAGCTAATTTAGTCCAGTGTTTTAACGGTTTTCATTCTTTTTTCGGGGACGATCTAGGCTTGTGCTGATGGGTTGCATGCCTTGCATTAATTATCATGTTAGAATTACAGAGCTCTCATATCATCTGACATTTTATATTTATAGGAATTTTCTGTCCTAAAGAAATATGACACTCCTGAAGAAGGCCATGTGCTGAAATGTGTGTAGAGAATGTTGAAGTGTCGAGTACACTTGAGTTAATGGATATTCAAATATTATCAGAATAATGAACACATTTTAAATATTGTGCCTGCAGATTAATTTTGGAATATTATTGATAAAATACAATGATTGTTATGGATTATGTTCCATTGTTTATAAGGAATCGTGTATTATTGAAAACACATTTTTAGGAACACAATTTGAAATACAACCGTATCATTGTTCTTTTGTATATTTAATTCATGTGTGATTTGTGGATTAGTATGGTGTATGAAAGGTATGATTGAGAGCATGGCACAGTTTTAAAGTGTTGCCTATTTATTTGTACATACGTATTTTTGTATTGCGGATGAGAATAAATATGTATTTTGATATTTTTCCATAATTTTGTTGGTCTGGAGCTCTGTGTGTTTTAAATTATCCTGATTGTATATAAAAAATATAGTTGGCTGAAAATTTACAGTATTAATAATGGTTTACTTCTTCTACAGAGTTGGGTTTTATTTTTGATTTTTTAACATCTTTGGGGCAATATTTACTCTTTTGCATATCAAGGAGATCCTCCAGCGGAGTGTCAAGTTATCTGTTGTACCTGTTACCAGGAGGAGACTTCTCACACCATGACTCAGCAGGATCTCTAGAGCAATATTTTGAATGGGGGGGAAATATATCTCCTAGGGAATATGATGGCGCAGGACTACCAGCTCAGTTAGTCATACTCACCTGGGCCCATAAACACTCACACATTGAACTGGTAATCCTGCTTTCACGTCTGTCTATCAGAATATTATTGACTTTAGGATTCATACCTGTACACCATGACTTTCCAAACCCTTGTCACCTGTCCTTTAAGTCCTACGGATCTAAAGGGAGTTAGCATAATAGGTAGCAATTTTATAATTTTACCTTACTGAAGAAAAACCACAGACTCTGGGGAAATTTTAAACACTTTATCTATACAAAGAAGGGCTCCTGACTAAACAGGTGCAAACAGGACAGGAGTAAAACAGGACAGGTAACCTCCGCTAAGTGCAATGCCAGCGTCACACCCCTCTCTCCGGCAATTCTAGAATCCCGACTCGGTAATCGATACTTCTCCTTCAGCAAACCCTGATTCTTCTGACAGAGTGCTCTGCCAGCACTCTGCTCTCGATTCTCCTTCAGCATATGTTGAGTCAGTCACAGGTCTGTGACAAGTCAGATAAATTAACTAACTAAGCCTACCTTTGATTATACCATTTTCAGTGGGTGTACCACCCCCTAAAGGTTACAAATTCCATGTGTTTTCTGCATTTGATTGGTCAGAAAGACGAGGAGAGGTCATCACACCATACTAAGATGAGATCATTTCAATTCAATATAGTTGATCAATGTTCCCACCCATAATTAATTTTCCCATGTTTTTCTTCCACCCAGCAATATGATTTCATTTTAGTATACATTGTTTAAAAAATGTTAAGTTGTCTTCCTTTTCCCAGGTCATGGGGTGAAGTTCCCAGGCGCATCGCGGGTAAGACAGACTTTGGCAAGGTTTCAATGCCACTGCTCGAGGTCTTTCAGTGCTTCCGGCACATGCGCAGAGTAAATTCAATATGGCGATTCAAGCCACCCTTAAGGCCCAAATACGAGCTATTAAGGAAGTCAAAGAGAGACACATTAGATTACAAAAATAAATGTATGCACTGTATACCACGTATCTCTACTCTAACCCCATTACATTTGTTTGACTATAGCATTAATAATTAAGCAGAACACACACGTTTTAGTTCGAGTCGGAGCATATGCATTAGTATGAAAAGCATGAAGCGGCCATCTTGGCACTAATGCGCAGCTGCAAAAGATTCTCACCAAAAGCGAAAGATACATCACACCACGTAGATGTAGTATACGCATGCGCGGAAAAGTTCCCACTTTTTCGGCAGCCATTTTAGGACTCTCGAGTTACTGTTAATGAAAACACATGGGCAAGCTTCCCCTTCTTACTAAAAATGTCGTGAAATGCAAGTATTAGTAAACACAACATGTTGCTTAATTAGTTATAGGTTATTTCGAGAGGGCAGAGTACAAGCAAGTTTCTGTACGTATGAAACCTTGCTCCATCAACTATGTACAGCGTAGATGAATGAAAGACCGAAGGCTTGTATTTACAGGAAGGTTGAACAAGAGGACAGTTAAAAAAAGCAGAACAGTTAGTTGTGCACCTAATTCAGAGCGTGTAAATCACAGGGACAGAGCACCCTCTGTTACTGGGCTCACCAATGTGCACTAACTCTGCCAAAGACTTTAAGAGTTATACATGTGTTTGATTTTGCATCATCCATGTGTTGGAAAACCTATATCTGCTGCAATTTCCACCTGCAAAACTCTACATAGATATAATAGGCTAGTTTCTCCCAACCTCATTCAAGATATGTACATCAACCTAGTGGGACCTGCTCTGCGTTCAGGCTTTCAGGCCAACAACTTGTCTAAGCAAGAAATAGCTCAATCTGAAAGATAAGCAACTGGGTTGAAAATTGAAGATTCAGCCATCTGCTGTGCTATGGAAATCCAAAACAATTTGCATTCCCCATAAAAATGTATTAGAGCGAGATAAGATATCTTATTACTAGTGAATGCAGGTTTTAATTTAACCAATAAATGACAGAGTAAAGGAACATGCAAAGTAAAAGGCACATCAGTCCGTAAATAATTGTTTGGATATGCTGCTCACTAACCATGCAAATTACAATGCAAAAAGCAAAAGCTTTCGAAAATAAACGTGCTGACAAGTACAGAAAGTTAGCACATATGCCCAGAAACATTTTCATACTGTGACATTCATAAGCATCTTGTATTCTTGTTGGCTTGCTCACGTCTTTCTTCTGGTCTTTTCCAAGCCTCTATTATTCTCCAAGTATATTGGTCAAATCATTTCTACCTTTTAATAGAACATGTGCCTTTGTCTAAATTTGATAAATTCACTTTAGACGCGAATTATACTGGATCGCGTGCTTGTGTTGAACTCAGTGAGAAACATGTTCCCAGCCCAGCACAGATTTAGTAAAGGCCTTGGGACCACTGAATAGTGCCTAAATCTCCATCTATGTGTTTCTTAATATGTGTGTGCCAAGGGCAGTTCTATACAGCTGGCGTTTATTGACTTATCTTGCACCTTTGATTGCGTAAATGGATCCAAATTGTAGGGTATGTTAATTTCTATGTGCCTTGAGGTAGGTCTAGTCTCTCTCTTGCGACCTCCACTGGGACTTAAAGGCATCTGTATGGTTTGGGGACAATGGTGGGTGTTACTCTACATTTCTGGTCAATTGAGGTGTAAGCCAGTGGTGCATACTTGGCCCTATACTACTCCTGTTACAAATAAATGCCTTAGAATCTGCTGTTGTAAATGTTGGGGCTGAGGTTCCTGTGGTAAAAAAAACAAAAAAACATTCCGGCTCTCCTATACGTGGATGATGCTGTGCTGCTTGCCAGGACTGCTTATGGCCAAAAGCTCCTGATTTCTAGTTTTGTGATTTTAATGGAAAAACTGGATCTAGAGTCTAACTTTCCGAAAACATATATAACTGTGTGGGGCACTAAGAACACAAAAACATGTGCCATACACATTGGGGGCAAACTAGGGGTGAGAGTGAGTCCGTTTCCCCTTGTGTTGGGAGCATGATATGTCGTTTTTGTGTGCTGTTGGTTCTTTAGGGGGAAAACCACTCGCTCCCAATCTCGAGATTTATAGGGCCTCCCTTCTCTGACTTACGGTTCAGGGGTCCAGGGAATAGGGATACTAGTAAGATGCAAGTGGAGGAAAATAGAGTATGCAGGCGGGTATTGAGTATTCCTCCCTCACACACTAATTTGGTAGTTTGACAGGAGCTAGGCCTGGAATATGTGGAAGACCAACTGGATCCTGCTCCATTGATGTTGTGGTGCTCAATTTGGTGAAATGAGGAGGCTGGCATTAATCGCACAATCATATCAGATTGCCTCTCTTGTGTGCATGGCCCTAACATCCCCTGGATTCGGTTTGTCAGGGAGACAACCCTTGCCTTCGGCTGTCCATACATATTTAAAAAAACAGAAACCGTAAGAAAGAGGGATAAAGGGTGGGTCAAAGAGTGTTTTTTTATTCTACAGACGGGCCCAGAAGGAGGGGGGAAACTACTGGAACCTGCAGTCATAGAATATTGCTTCCTTCAAGTTACTGAAGCGGTGACTCCCTGTCTAACTGTTGTACAGAATACATGGGAGTGTATGCTACCGACGTGCTTAATTAATTAATTAATTAATTGTGGGTTTCTAACGCTCTAGAATCGACTCCCGAAGGAGTATCTCTGCTCTATAGACCGCTGGGGAACCCGTCCTGGCTTTCCCTGTGAGATGGTCCCTACTGGGTATCTCCAAGGAGAAACCAGGCATCCCCGGCGTATGTGGGGGGGGGCGTTGTGGAGATGAGGCAAGCCAATGCCCAGAGTTGCCGAGTGTGATCCCTAGTTAGAGTAGGCACCGAGGCGAGAATTATCGAGTCCGCTGACCCTGGTCCAAGACCCGGCCGCGCCGGGAATTGAACCCTGGTCCCGGGCCATCTTCTGCTCCCGGGTCTGCCGCCTCTAACCAGTGAGCCACACCACTCCACTAAAGGGTGGGTCAAAGAGTGTTTTTTTATTCTACAGACGGGCCCAGAAGGAGGGGGGAAACTACTGAAACCTGCAGTCATAGAATATTGCTTCCTTCAAGGTACTGAAGCAGTGACTCCCTGTCTAACTGTTGTACAGAATACATGGGAGTGTATGCTACCGACGTGCTTCAGAGTAGGCTTCATTATATGGCTTCTGTGCTTCCCCCAAGCACAATTTGCCCCTTCTGACATACAAATTTGCCCTTGCAATGAGTCGTCCTCGCAGACACTTCTACACTTTGTCTTTGTGCAAATGTTACTTCTTCCTAACGAAACAGTTATTACTCCAATACTACGCAAATATAAGTAAAGCAGGTGCAGAGTACCTTTGATTTTTCTCCAACAACTAGGTCACCATACTTGCAAGGCAGTTGGTTCTTTCTTAAAGTGTGATTTTATCATGTATCTTTTATGATCGGTTTCTACGAGATTGAATAAATCACAGTTCACCTTGATTAGATTTGATCAATTAACTTTTGATCTTTGTTAGTTTTGCGCTCAGATTAATTTAAATTACTTCATTATATGCAAGTGTTTTTCCTAGCATCACAGCACCGAGTGAAACATTAAGTGCAGAATATAAGAAACTATTGACTTAAGGGTTCTGAACCATGCCTGATCTATTAAAGAGAAATATTGGCTGGCTCAAATTGATGCTTCCGTGGTTGTGTTTTGCGGGTCACGCTGTCAAACATTGGCGTAATAAGTATATTGCTCTTTCTTATTTTACACCACTTTGTAAGTAATAAAGGGTCATATTCACAAGGAGCTATCGTCAAATTACCTGCACTTTATTGCAGCCAAAATTGTGATACATTTACCACCCGATTCACCAGCTGGTGCTAACAGCCCAAAGCACCAGTTTTCCCGGAATAGCAGCCGCAAAAAACATCACCACAGAGGACCCCCGCAACTATCGCTAATGAGATGCGGAGTAGGTGTTCCCGTGCAAAAGCTGCGACAACACGACATCTCAACATTCACAATGACCAGCCAGATCTGCGATAATAAAACACGAGATAAGGCGGGTTAGCAACAGGAAATGAACACCTGCTCTGACCTGGTGTAAAGTCAGACGGCAGCCTGCACCACAAAAGGGAGCCCAGCCCAGGGCACTAAGGAAAGGGTAACAGATGCCATAGAGCCCTCCTCATGCAGCCCGGACACCCAAGAGGGCCACAACATCCACCCGGCACCCCCCCTCACAGACCACCACTGAGGCAGTGCAGACAAAGACAGCGGCCCCCCAGAAAACACACCTGCCTCACAGGCCCAACATCTGACAATGTCACTGTCCACCACAGGCTGAAAGGGACAACCATCCTAGGCATCCTGACCATCATCGCCTAACAGGCCTACGGCACCAACACAGCAGACAACCAACATCCCACACCACATCAAGCTGTTGGGTGTGCTGCACCAGTTGGCCCCAACCAACACCCGCCAGAGTCGGCGGAGACTCACAGCCAGCCACATCCAAGTCCACCACACCTGTCCTGGACATCACCATCACCCTGGCACATCAGTCCCCATATGTCCAACACAATGGTGACACAGCACACAATCAGCTCAACAGGAAGCACACGTCACACATCAATGTGCAGGCAACATCGGAACACCGTGGGACCTTCACCAATGTTGCCTCCAAATACACAGCCAGTGTGCTTGATCCCTTCACCCTCTGACAGTCCATCAGCAACCAGCATTCCCAGGATGGCACTAAGGGAAATTCACAGCCCCTTGGCAAGTTCCAAATTAACACCCCACTCTCCTCAACTTCACAACCATGCAATCCACCACTCTGGCAATGCACATGTCACAAAATCACAACCAACATGCACAACAACCTGCACACCCACGAGACACGATAGAACAACTTACAATGGTAACCTGGGCAAGTCGTGAACTTGACCAATCAACAGCATTGGACCTCAGCCACACAATATCAGAATGTGGGGAGAGGTGGCAACCAGACATGTGTGAAGGATGCAGTAGAACCATGATTGGGAAAGTACACAATGCCAAGAGTGGCGGGGATGTGCCGAACAGACCGCAGTATGCAGAACATACACCTCAGGTGTATGGAATGTAGTGGACAGTAGACGCAACCATGTCAGCCCAGCCAGTGGGGGTACTCGCGGAAATGTTGCCTGTTATATCCCCCCGTAAGTGTGAGCAGAGTGGGATGGGCCATCGTACGCCAGGCCAGCGTGGGGGTGTGAATAAAAAGCACATAGCCCAGGGTGTGGTCCTCTTCCGGAAAGGCCAACGTCTCTGCCAGGGCAGTGCCTCCCACCCCACCACGAGGCCGACGCCCTACTCGTTAGCGGAGTTGCCTGCGATCCTGTGCGCCTGCCATACCCTGGCCCACTGGACCACTAACCCGTCAGGCCTGCTCCTGTGCAGCGAGGCCACACTGATCACTTGCCGACACGGCGTGTGTCAAGGAGGGCCCACCACATGCCTGTGTATGCTCCAAGACCGAGGCCCACGACAATGCTAGCCTCTCAGACCATTGCTGTCCCCCCGGCGCTGGCCAAAATTACTCCTTTCTCATTTACATATTCCACCGGCATCCTCTGCGGCCCAGTAGGTCCCATGTGTGAAACTGTGTCCTGCTCCTGAATGGCAGTGACCCCAAATCCGGGCCAGCGGCCACAGCACAAGACCCACCCAATAAGTGAGGCATAGTTCCATATGGGCATCTTGCAACATGTGGAGCCACTAACCCTGTTCTATGCCAGCCGGCGACACATGCTGCCAAAAACTTTGTTCTACGCCAGCAGGCAACACGTGCTGCCACAAACCCTGTTCGATGCCAGCCAGCGTCACCTGGATGAGTGACCAGGACTACCCTGTGGACCAGTAGGACTCACATCCAGCATCTAGTCGTGAATCATGAATGGCAGAGTACACACCAGTGGTCGCATGAAGATGAGTAAGAGGAAGATGCGGCTCAGTCCGGCCGAAAGCTGGGTCACAGTCACAAAAGTGACCGAACACGTGGTGCCACTGAACCTGAACTATGCAGGCCAGTGGGGCCACCAACCTATGCCGGCGACACTCCGAGCTGACCGCTGCCTCCGGCCTACACTGCTCTCAGCCTCTCTCGAGTAGGTCACAGATTTGGAACTGAACATCAAGTATGCAAAGGCAGATTACATATCATTGCATACATGGAGAGGCGTAAGAGGATGATGCCTTGCATCTTGGCGGAGAGAAAAGGATCATTGTTACGGAGGTGTTCGTTCACTACCGACAACTGCCCTGATGTCACTAGCGATGTGCATTGCGAGCCAACGACACGTGGCTGCGGGCCACTGCTGAGCGCTGCCTCCGGCCTACACTGCGGTCCAGTAGGTCACAGAGTCATGCTTTAGCAATGGCGGAGTTGACACCAGTGTACCGGCATCATAGCAGACTGCATCCCCTCTCAGCAAAAAAAAAAAGAAAGGGGTTCCCCAAGGGATTTAATGATACTGGCAGAAAAAAGGGGTTAATTAACAAAGAAAAGAAACAGAGAAACCTGCCAGAACAAATATATAGGTCCTACTGGAGGATCCTTTAATTAAATACAAAGGTGACCATCACTACACATTAAGGCCAAGTACAACTCAGAACTATTTCATTTTCATTTTTATAAATTTATTATTGTATCAAAGGTATAAACATTTATTTTCAACATGATTGATATTTAAATCATATACGAGTCAATCGAAATAATCCAAAGAAATATCTTAAAGATGCATGCATGCCCATTCATCACAATGATATAAACATTCACTTTCACACCATAAATAATTAACACTCAAACTAACTCTCATACAGTTTTCAGACTCTCATACTGGTACAACAGGGCCTACAGTCAAGATGAAAATAAGGCTCTATGGACAAAAATAGAAGAGGGTGAGGGGGCAGCGACACGATGAAGGAGGTATAGCCAAGATAACACAGCTACTGCCGCTCACAGGAACCACGCCAACGTGCGTTTCGGTGTGAGGGTCTTTCAGGCCACACCTTCGTCAGGGCGGTGAACTACCAGGGGGTGGGGGACACACAACAGGTAAAGTAACGCAAAATTGCGGTGTATGGACGATGTTTCATTCGGCTCTCTTTTCACATTCGAACAGCCGCTGTATAATTTAACAGACGGTGTAGCAATCCCTGGCCAAATAGTTCAAAAAGAGGCAGACGTTGCAGGCTGGTAAGTGAGAGTCGCGGTAGTGGCAGATGATGAGGTTCCGAGGCACGTCTTGTGTAGATCGGTTTAGTATTTCGCTGTATTTTCACGGGGAAACAATAATTAGATAGATAACTCTTCAGGAGTCTGATGACCGTATATCGAAACAAGTCCGACCAATTCTACACTCGGGCAGGGGAAAATTCCTATATGAATGATGATGCCTGCGTGGCGGGTGCTCGAATCCAGGGTCCGAGAGGCTGCACGTCTCACGAGAGGCTCAAACCCCTCATCCCCTCTCAGCCCCAGTGCCACTAAGTCTGTTCCCCAACATTCATGGACACTCTCTGGTCGAACTTTGGTGGCATCTGAGTCTATGGACTAGGGGGAAGTTTTCATCCTCATGTAACTGATACCGAATTGGCGGTGGCAATGAGGCTGTCACATTCCACTCCTCCATTTGCTTCTTCCAGATAAAATAAAACCTCTCTGCGTCATGCCCTGAAAGACAGCTTCCACTGTCCCCCAAAACCCTCCACAACATACACCTCGGACATTGATGGTGACCCGCTCAGGTCACATGGCCAATCTGACTGCACCGCAAGTCATGTCCCATGGCCGGGTGCCTGTGACAGCTGCAGTGCATCCGGGGCCACTGACTCTGTGCTGGTCCGGTCCGGGACCCCTTCTCCAGAGAGATTGGATGGTCCCTGTAGCGTTAGGCCTTGGGGTCATCAATGTCATTTCTCTATGGTCTTGCGCTGTACGCAGCTTCTGGGACCAAATGCATCTCACCAGGGCTCACACACCAAAGCGAGTCCAGACTGGCCAGGCTGTCGTATCACCGCAGGAGGACCATACCACCACCGCAAAGACCACCTCCAACTGCCATCTGCCGGAGGTGAAAAAGTGGTCCTGACAGACTTATGGAGTTGCTCAGACCTGTCGTGGATGCCATCATCGGCCTGATACCCTGCTCTGCACTCCAGGTGCCAGTGACTCAGTGCACCGCAGGCCATTGTCTGTTGATGATTGTGTTTTGTGCTGTAAAGCGGTTGCGCAGCTATGTCACCTCAGACAGTGTGGGGGCCCTGAAACATTGTTGGGGCAGATGATGCAGGTCTAACACACCCCACTGCATCTGCATCAGGAATATATTGAAGGGACACAATCCAAGACTTTTTCTTCACATGAACGTGCTTATTTCTAGTATGCCAACCCCGGAGCACTGCAACTCACGGACACTTGTTTGCATAATGGCTGTCTCAGGACTTTCTACGGCTCACTCCATGTTGCTCAGTGGTTCTCTGTTATGCATGTGTTTTCTGTTTCCATTGCACTGGTGTCCAATGTTCAAGTTTTTGCCAGCACCAGACATTCTGTGTGAATTGGCTTACACTCACCCCACGCACATCCAGCACAGGCACCACTGTACATGTGGCCTTGCCAATAAAGGGGCCGGGAGCATGTGCCCTTAACCAGTTCAACATAATATCTGTGTGTGTCCCTGTGTTCTTGTTGTATACATGAGGGCCCTGGGCCCTATGACATTTCATTGTGCTGTGTACATCGGATGCAGACATGTCACCACAGGCAGCAGGTTGGAGCTTGGACATGTAGCTTCCTCGCCACCCACTCAATTTGTAAGGGGAGTGGCCAGGGTCATTGTACGCAGAGCCAACATGGGTGTGTGACTGCTATTTGAGCACCCCTGGGCGTGGCTCTGTACAGTGAATGTGCATCTGCATGTGTCTCTATGGCAGTGTGGGTCTCCTTAGTGGGGTGTGTACGGGCCCTGAAGGGTGATAGACGCCTACGTATATGTCCTGGTTCGCATTCCAAGGGTTCGGCCCACACCCACACATGTTGGGCCACCTCCTTTTGGCGTGCTGACACATGGCAATGGGGTGCCATGAGTAGGAGGGAGAAGTGTTGTGAGCTAACTGTGCTTGCGGGTGCTTTCTGTTGTGTGTTCTGTTGCAGGCTCGGTGTTCTCCTCTGAGTAGCTTGGCTGGCCGGGCCCTGGTGGGGGGTTGCGGGAGATATCCAAAGGCTGTAGTAGGGCGTAGGTGTCGACGGTGTGGTGTTCCTCTCCGGCATCACTGATGTTGTATTCTGTGGTCTGATGAAGGTGTGGTGTGCGCCTCTGCCATGTGAAGGGGATTTGCTTGTTGCCTTTGTGTTGACATATATGTTGGTGCATTATGCTGGTTTGCATGCAGTTTGTATGGCAATGTACATTGTGACTATTTGGGGGTGAAGGATTCTTCTGCGGAACAGTGTACATTTGGACTACATGACGGATGTGAGGTGCTACGCATATGTTTCCATTTCACAGTTTCCGGCTCTGTCAGGTGTAGTAGGCATGTTCCTGTGCATGTGCAGAGCCAGTTATATCCTCTGTTCTGCAGTGTCGACTATGCGCGTTGTTCCACGTTGTCGTCAATGTGGGTGTGCTGTTCGTGCTATGTATGTGTGCTGCAGTGTGCCAAGGGGATTTTTAACATGATCTTGGGTGGTTGTGGGTGTGCAGTGTGCTACACCTCGTTATGCATGTATGCCATTATGTCCATCTCCCCCGTCACCCCAATCCCTGTACGTTGCACTCCCAGTTGATGTTGTGTCAGGTTCTCTCGAGCTGTGCCCGTACTCCCTACTCCTTGCACTGTCTCCACACTGATGACTGTGACCTGTGTTTCCTCCAGCTCTTCCGGTGGCGTTGGACTGCCACCTCCTGTCGCCGTTGCTGCCTTTTTGTTGACTCATTATATAGCTCAATGAGACAAATGCATTCTATCGTCCCAAATGTCTAAATGTGTATTCATTACATAGCTTGATGTAGCCGGCTTGCTAAAATTGATGTGGCTCATATTTGTTAGCTTCTTTATGCCACTACTAAGAAGAAAAAACCCTGCTTAAATCTGTGATTTATGAATAGACACATCTGATAATTTGATTGATACAATGCATGTTGCACTCACCTTTAGGGACATTTTTCCTGTTACATCATCATTGTGCTGCTATATGCATAGGCACATTTGTTAATGTGGTTGTGAAAATGCTTAAACCTCTTGTACATTTTGATCAAACAACACCCGCATTTGACAACATGTATGCATCGTGCAAAACCTTTTTTTCCAATACCATATGGTTTGAATGCATCTGACTTGTAGCTCGCTGGATTTATATTCAGCACGACCGAGCGGTCACGCCTATCGAGTCGGTATTCAGCCGCTACACTGTGGAGACCGCGTCACGGTCTCCAGCTAACAGTGACGTGTCTGTTTTTGACAGCTCAATTGAGCTGTTGTACTTAAGCGTGCACGTCACGCGGATTGGTGTCACTACAACGCATGCTTTTACATCGCATGCCTTTACAACGCGGTTTTTACATCGCATACCATTACAACGCATAATGCTTTTAGGCGCTGGATAGTGAATTATTTAATTTACTATTCCAACTCCAGTCCCCGTGGATAGCAGGGACGGTGTTGGATAGTATATTAAATACATTCCCTATCCTAGAGCGCCCCCCAGCGCATTGCGTTGTAATGGTTTGCGTTGTAATGGTTGCGATGTAATGGTAGTGCGTTGTAAAAAATTCGTTGTAAGTGATGTTCCCCCGTCACGCTCGTGCTAGCAGAGTGAATAAAGGTCGCTTCATTTCCCTTTGAGCTCGGTAATTGATCCGAACTGCTGCCGGACAGATGCAACTTCCTTGCTCTTAGGTGAGACACATAGTATTCAGATTGGCCCCTTTTTGTTCATAACGTGATAGCAATCCATAGCGCCACCAAGTGACTGGATAATTAGTCCTTCCTTTTAGTTTTACAGCGAGCCTGAATCTATGGGCTTTTCTTACAAGACCCCAACTGGCTGGTGGAGGTCTGTTAAAGATATAAATGAGGTATGCCATGCTTCTCTTTATCTTCTTTTATGTAATATGTTCAATGTAGGAATTGCAAGTTATATTTTCCTGAACTATTCCGCATTATATTCCCTGGGCTCCAACTGGCTGACGGAGACCTGCTTTGTCAAATCGTGACACGCAACTTAATTACTACATTTTGGTAAGAGAATTCACCGGTGGGTGTTGGTTAGTCAATTCCTACATCCATCCTCAGTATTTTAATAAAGGCCTTTGATATTTGCAGATTTTATTCATTGAGACCCCTGCGCCATTGGTAAGCTGCCAACTAATAATCAAACAGTTAGAATACACATCTGTTTAAAACACACACCTAAAAATAGCATTTTTTAATTTTAAAGGCTGTCCACTCATCCCTCCATGGTCCTAAAGTTGACACGCCCTGATGTACCCTAAAATTGCGCTACTTTTGGGGTCGAAACATCGACATACCATATATGTCCTCACAGCCCTCATGATCATGATTTAAATTAGTATTGGATCTTGCAGCACATGTGCAAAAAGAAACAGGACAAAACCTTCTCTATCGTTTCCCCTCCCCCCTTTTTTATTTCACATGTATTTGTTTTGTATATACTGGACTGTTCATATCACTTAATCACTATATGTCACTTTCTTCACCAAGGTCACTCATTGTCTCTTGATACAATTGAATTTGGAACTGTGACAGCCCTTAGTTTAAGACACTTATTTAGAATACACTATTGACTCATATTTTCGTGTGTGTTTTCTCTTTGTATGAACTAATTCCTCTTGTGAATCTTTGTTTTATGTTCTATAAAAAGTAATTGTACACTATATTTACAAACAGTACCCTAAGCAATTGCATATATCCCAACAGAACCAATTGTTTTTGTTTAATATTAATACCCAGATTCTGCGGGACACTGGGTCGCCCCATTATTGTTAATGTTGTACCAGTTAGGAATTTCCTGCGAGGGTTCTTTTTTATATAATTCACTACCCTCTGTCAAATCAATAGAATATGTCAGACAGAGACATGCTCTCATATAGTGAGGATTACATACCCAGGTTGGTCCAAGAACAAAGTGAGTTTAACCCCCTGGGAACAGGGATAGCTCCAATGGATTCCACACTTAATGACAAATTGTCCTATGTAGAGAGATTGGAGAAAACGCTTATTTGTTCCTGCTTGCATGGTCACCTGTTAACAAAGTATCTACAAGCTTACATTATTCTTAAGGGCCTACACGTGAGGAACAAACCAGCTATCTTCATAGATGACACTAATTTCCGTGAAGGCTTTTGATTTGTTGCCAATAACTGCTCCCGGCACTGGATGGTGCTGGGAGTTGAGACTGCCCTTGAATATATGAGAAAGCTAGCTCAAGAAATTACTGATCTAAAAAAAGAAATACTGGATAACAAAACTATCAGCAACGCCAAAGAGACTCTAGAACGGGTGGAAAAAACAATAGCTGAATTTAATACCATCACCTTGAACAAAAAATTGATAAGCTCACAAAGGATACAAGAACATATGATAAAAAAGTTACCTATCCACACTTGAGCGACGATTACTACGAACAAGACACACAAGGATTCCACACCAGTCGTAGCCGGCAAGGATACCGAAGGTTTGCTACTTTTCCTAATTCTTCTTTTGGAAGTGGTACTGACAGCGACAGTGACAGACCAACTACAAATAACAATAACAGATCATACCAGCAGGGACAACGCTTTCATGATCCCCAAGGCACTTTTTTAGGGGAGCAGACATGGATGAACAGAGACACAAACTGGGTATAGACCCATGAGATGGAACCTTGGGAACAACAAACCGAGAGGCAACACACAAGCGTGGTTCCAGAGAAATGACAACAATGGAGAGCTCAACACAAGGAGACTGACCTACTAATGGTAAACCCAACAGGTAGAGTTGACGAATAGACTGTGGTGACAACTATGGATTCACATATTAAACAGACTTCAGATGACACCAATTTGAACACCGTCCCAGTACGGGAACCAATACTTCCGTTGCTTGAACACACTTCCATCACTTTGGGGAACAGTACAAATCAAATATAACATCACTAAGGACGAGAAACAAGCTCTTCACTCACTTAGAAATAATCCTTTGATTGAGGTGAAATCAGCCTACAAAGGAGGAGCTGTGGTCATTCAAAACACGGAGGATTACATCAATGAGATCAACAAACAACTTAGGTGCACAGAAAGTTATCAACGAATAACAAAAAATCCCACAGAACAAATTGTTGAGCTGATTCGATCACTCACACAGATGGGTCTTACAGAAGGTTTCCTAATACTGAACATGAATATAACTTCTTGAACAAAACGGATCCGAGAATACTGTTGTGTAATTCCTATATTCCCAATAGGCTCTGCGCATTGGAATAATATATTCTGTAGATTTGACGTAGGACTTATGTCAATAGGTCTCTATCGAATATACTTAATTGTGTGTGTGTGCCAGCTAACGCAGAGTCACTAGAAACTTTCTTGAATACACAAGAAGGGATTAGTTTCTGACAACTGCATAAACATGACAACTTTGTTTTCCAAGAATAAGAATATATCTCTCAGAGTCGTGGAAACAAATGATAACTAGTTCACTCAGTCAATCGTGCATGCTTCGTTTCTACAGAGTTTGCAGAGAAATAGTGAGACTGGCGTTTTCAATAAAAAGGGTTTATTGAACAGTCTTCTTTCTCATGCAAGAGAAGTGAACTACTACAATCGTTAGGCAGACTGCAAAGTATAATGCATAGAGCGTAAACAGTAATATGAAATAATACGGTAAGAGCATTGTATGGTTTCTAAGCCGTATAAAAAAACATACATAAATAACATAGACGAAAATACTAAACTGGTGCTTCTAAAATACACCTACCCCAATGTACCTAACCTAAGTCTAGTAAGAGGGAAGAAGTAAGAATTGTTTAGCATAGGTTTCATTTTGCCAAGAATCTTCCAAAGGATTCTCTTGGTTCTAATCAGCTCCATACCTTAGAATGAAGGAGGTCTGGTACCTCTGTCTTGGGGACTCAATTTCCCAACAGCCCGCAAGGGGAGCCGGAAACACTGGAGCTGGATTCCCGGCAGGAGAAAGGCTGCTTCCTGATCAGTGCGTCAGCTGCGCGGGCAAGTAGGTCTTTGAACTGTCCTGAACCACCGTATCTTACTATAGCAAGTGAAGGTGTATTTATACCTTGAAGGTGTTTAGGAATGTTATGTTATGTTATGTTAAACTTATTTATTAGGCGCACAGATGCTCCAGCGAAGGAGCGTCCTGGCGCCCGCCAAGGTAGCAACACAACACAACAGAACGAAAGGGAAGACCATGGAAACTAAGGAAACAAAAAAGTTTTTACAGCCCGCCGAAAGGAGAGCAGATCCCCAAGGGCACGAATCTCAAAGGGAAGGGAATTCCACAACACGGCGGCACGTACTTGAAAGGAGCGGCCGCCAGCCCGGCAGCGCTTAAACCGGGGAACAACCGCAAGTTCCAGGTCAGAGGATCTCAGAGCACGGCCTGGAATATAGCGGGAATGCCATAGTTTGACATAAAGTCGGGCATATGAACGTCATAAATGAACCCCTGGGGAATAGTTGTTCATTGTAAAGTAACTGAGTTCTTTGATAAATCAATATTCAAGCAAGGGGAAGTTCCCTAACGGCTTCAGATGGTTTTCCAAGAAATCGTTGTGACATTTGGTGAACGGATGGAAGTAGCCATGCCTGTATTTGGGTTGCATGGGCTATGTTTAAATAAGGACTTGATTTCTATGCCTATATAAGGGCAATGTGAATTGTACCTATATAAGGGCATGAATCGGGAAAATGCAATCGGAGCCTAAAATGCCACACAACAATACCTACCATCTATACACTACCAAAAATCCACAAGGACCTACAAAAGCCACCTGGTCGCCCGATTGTATCCTGATGTGGATCAATCTTGGAGCCGCTCAATACATTTTTGGATAGTTTTTTACAACCATTTGTGGTGGAAACATACTCATTCTTAAGAGACACTATGCACAGAATTCAAATAATGTAGAATCAACCCTTTGATACTCAGACACAATTTCTTGTTAGGCTAGACATCTCTTCACTGTACACGAGTATACCCGAGGACCAGGCAATAGATGTGATAAATAGGACATTGGAGAAACGACCAGCACTGACCTGGATTCCTACTGAATTTCTGGAGAGGTTACTAGAAATAGCCATGACGAAGAATTATGTTGTCTTTCAGAACACCTATTATTTCCAATGCAAAGGTGTGGCGATGGGGGCTGGGTTTGACCCCAGTCTAGTGAACCTCTACATGGACTACAAAGAGGACACCTACCTGTATGATCTCACCAATCCATATCTGGACAAAATTTCAGTCTGGAAGCGGTATATCGACGATGTGCGGCTGGTATGGACAGGCACGGAACTGAGTCTAATTGAATTTAAAACATTGCTGAATGGATGGGCCCTGATATACTATTCACTATGACCTACAATAATGAGGCCATAAGCTTTCTGGATATCATATTTAAAAGTGAGAAAGGGAGAATCTTTACAACATTCTGTAGGAAACCAACAGAGCGGAACACGACATTGAAGTATGTTTCACACCACCCGAGAAGCCTTAGCGACAATCTGCCATATGGCCAGTTCTTAAGACTAAGCCGGAACTGTTAAAAAAGAAGTGATTTCTACAGAGAGTCGGATGTCCTCATTGGAAAATTGAGAGATTGCGGATACCCTAAGGGCCTTTTAAATCGTACAAGGAAAAGGGCTTGGTATCGTCCGAGAGAGACTCTCTTGAAGATACAACCTTCGGTGGAAAATGTAGAGAAGTTGGTCTGCGTAACCATTTTTAACACATGCATTCATAAAATCAAGAAGGTATTTCTAAAGTACTGGAACTTGATAAGCACCGAAATTGGCTTCCAAGAACAACTGCCCTTTGCTTTCAAGAGGGCCAGGAACCTCAAGGACTATGTTGTAAGTTCTTTTTTAGAAACAGAGAAAACACCAGACATTAGACAACAACTAAATGTATCCCCATTATTGGGTCATTTTAAATGCAGCAACTGGAAAGCATGTGATTTTGCAATGACAGGCTCATCGTTTGTACATATGGGCAATACATACCATCTGACCCACCATACCAACTGCAACAGTAACAACGTAATATATGTCATACGATGTCCCTATGGGAAAGTCTATGTTGGCCAGACCACTCAAAAGGTCAGAATAAGGATTCTTCAACATCACAGCAGAAACTGTTGCAATGTCCAGGGGGCTCCCCTGGTGAAGCGCTTTTCCACAAATAACCACACAAATAACCACACAGCACCGACACCGCCCTCATCGCCGCCACTGACGACATCAGGATCCTGATGGACAAAGGAGAATCAGCTGCCCTCATCCTCCTGGACCTATCAGCAGCCTTTGACACAGTCTGCCACCGCACCCTATCAGCACACCTCCATGACGCCGGAATTCAAGAGAAGGCCCTGGCCAGGACCCCATCCTTCCTCTCCGGCAGAACCCAGAGGGTCCGCCTCCCACCCTTCCGCTGGAAATCCACTAAGATCATCTGCGGCGTCCCACAGGGATCCTCCCTCAGCCCGACGCTGTTCAATATCTACATGGAACTGCTCGCCCACGTCGCACGACAACATAACCTCAACATCATCTCCTACACCGACGACACCCAGCAGATCATATCCCTCACCGAAGTACCCCACACCGCCAAAGCCAACTTCCACAGAGGAATGAAGGCCGTAGCCGACTGGATGAAGGACAGCAGACTGAAGCTGAACTCAGACAAGATGGAGGTCCTCATTCTCGGACCCACCCCATCAGCCTGGGACAACTCTTGGTATCCCACATCGCTAGGCACAGCCCCGGAACCCACAGAACACGCACGCAACCTGGGGGTCATCCTCGACTCCACCCTCTCCATGACCAGGCAAGTCAACGCCATCTCCGCGTCCTGCTTCAACACCCTCCGCATACTCTGCAGGATCTTCAAATGGATCCCTCCCAACACAAGAAAAACCATCACCCAGGCCCTCATCACCAGCAGACTCGACTACGGGAACGCCCTCTACTCAGGAACAACAACCAAGCTCCTGAGACGACTTCAACGAATCCAGAATGCCTCGGCACGACTGATCCTCGACGTCCCCCCAAGGGAGCCACATCACACCCCACCTGAAAGGCCAGCACTGGCACCCCGTCAACAAGAGGATCACCTTCAAACTCCTCATCCACACACACAAAGCCCTACACAACACCGGACCCACATACCTCAACAACCGTCTCAGCTTCCACACCCCCACCCGAAACCTCGGCTCAGCCAACCTCTCCCTCGCCACAGTTCCTCGTATCCAGAAAACCACCGCTGGCGGCAGAACCTTCTTCTACCTCACCGCCAAGACCTGGAACGCTCTCCCCACCAGCCTACGACAGACTCAGGACCTGCTGGCCTTCAGGAAGCTCCTCAAGACCTGGCTCTTCGATCAGTAGCGGCCCCTCCTCCCCCCTCAGCGCCTTGATACCCTCACAGGTATGTAGCACGCTTTATAAATGCAGTGATTGATTGATTGATTGAGCAGAGGACCTACAATGGTGTGTACTTGAGAAAATCACCATACACCCAAGAGGGGGCAGTATATAAGAAAGCAGATGGATTCATACTCTTGAAACAGTCAATACAGGGTTAAACGAACAAGAGGAGACATATAAACAAATGGCTAGCCTATAGAACTTCTAAACAAACCAGGCTCCTGGTTACACAATCAACTATGAGGGTAACATGTCAGTTTATCTCTATTTGAAATATTTTGATGTATTTTAGATTATGCTACTTCCCTGACAGTATGTAGCGCACTTGATAAATCCTTGTTGCAAAATATGATTTTGTATGCGTTCCCTGATGCCACAAATGTCTACATGTTGACTCATTATATAGCTCAATGAGACCAATGCATTATATCGTAACAAATATCTGAATGTTTACTCATTACATACCTTAATGTAGCCGACTTGCTATAATTGACGTGGCTCATGTTTGTTAGCTTCTTTATGCCACTGCTAAGAAAAAAACCCTGCTTAAATCTGTGACATATGTATAGATATATTTGATAATGTGATTGTTACAATGCATAAAGTTTTTATGAATGGTGACCAACTATCACAATGGTTAAACCCTATTTGAACTCTCCATTAGGGAAATATTTCCTGTTACATCATCATTGTGCTGCTTTATGTATAGGCTCAATTGTTAATGTGGTTGTGAAAATGCTTAAAGCTCTTGTACATTTTGATCAAACTTCACTCGCATTTGACAACATGTATGCATCGCACAACTGACTTGTAACTCGCTGGATTCATATTCAGCATGACTGAGCGGTCACGCCTACCGAGTCGGTATTCAACCGCTACACGGTCTCCAGCTAACAGTGACGTGTCAGTTTTTGACAGCTCAATTGAGCTGCTGCACTTAAGGGTGCACGTTGCGTTGGCATCATTTGCCTTTGATCTCAGTAATTGATCCAAACTGCTACCGGACAGACGTGACTTCCTTGCTCTTAGGTGAGACACATACTATTCGGATCTAGCCCCTTTTTGTTAATAACGTGATAGCAATCCATAGCGCCACCAAGTGACTGTATAATTAGTCCTTCCTTTTACTTTTACAGCGGGCCTGAATCTATAGGCTTTTCTTACCAGACCCCAACCGGCTGGTGGAGGTCTGTTGAAGATATAAATGAGGTATGCCATGCTTCTGTTTATCTTCTTTTGTTTAATATGTCCAATGCAGGTTATATTTTCCTGAACTATTGCCCATTATATTCCCTAGGCTCTAACCGGCTGGTGGAGACCTGCTTTGTCAAATCGTGACACGCAACTTAATTACTACATTTTGGTAAGAGAATTCACCAGTGGGTGTTGGTTAGTCAATTCCTACATCCCGCCTCAGTTTTTTAATAAAGGCCTTTATTATTTGCAGATTTCATTCATTGAGACACCTGCACCATTGGTAAGCTGCCAACTAATGATCAAATAATTAGAACGCACCTCTGTTTAAAACACACACCTAAATATAACATTATTTAATTTTATAGGCTGTCCACTCATCCCACCATAGTCCTGAAGAAGACCCGCCCTGATGCACCCTAAAATTGTGCTCTTTTCGGGGACGAAATGTCGACATACCATATATGTGCGCACAGCCCTCATGCTCACGATTTAATTTATTATTGGATCTTGCAGCACATGTGCAAAAAGAAACAGGACAAAACCTTCTCCAAAGCTTCAACTCCCCCTTATTTATTTCATATGGATTGGTTTTGTATAAAGTGTACTGTTCATATCACTAAATCACAATATGTCACTTTATTCACCACGGTCACGTATTGTCTCTTGATACAATTGAATTTGTATATACCACACTAGATTTGGGAGGGCCTGAGGGACATTTAAAGACCTGCATAGGTTGTATCCCCCCGTACTGATATATGAATAACCTAACAAACCTATGGGTCTATCATCTGAAAAACTAATCAGGAATACATATTATACCTCAGCAACACATTGGTATGCTGAAGGAAAATCAGAGACTGGGATTCTGACTCAAGGCGTCATACAGAAGATGGTTAACCCTGTGTTAGCGGAGTGAAAAACTATGTTTGGATTCCCATCAACATCGTGTGTGATCAATATTATCATATGGTCCTCCGTCCTGGGTCTTGTGTCTCTAGATCACCGAGACAGCTGTAGTACCCTCCACGGACTCATAGTTCACGTGTGCCAACATTTGGACAACCATAAGAATCTGATCTGACGGGTAAGTGCAGTGCAGAAAGGAAAAAGTGTGTGAATTTTAAAATAGGATAGAGAATCTCATTTACAATTTTTATTCCACCAAGACCTCTTCCTAATTAAAAACAAAGAACAGCGCAAAACATTACTACTGCAGTTTAACAAATATCTGCATAGGGGCCAACATGTTTCAGCCTTAGCGGGAAGTGAACCCTAGGCTTTCTTCAGGGCCTCTGTTCTCATATCAATGCGACTGCAAAACTAGTGTTATTGACAGACTTAGTTCAAAAGAACATTTTTCTAAGATATATTTAACAGTAAAGGATATGAGTCTCCATAAACTGTGACTTCACTCCTCCCGCACCTGGTACCTCAATTGAATCTGTGGAGAAAAATAAACACACCGAACACAAGGAAAAACACCTCTTAGTTAAGGACCATTCCTTTACTAGATTGCCTTAAGTATATGTCTAACTTTAGTACATATAACCACTCACCCAGTGTGCCTGGGGAAGAGACCTCACCTCGTCCTGGACCTGGCTCAGGCGTAGTAAGACCCCGCTCTGAAAAGCAAAGGGACAACTGGAACTGAGAATGGATTGCAGGACTCGCTTGTCCTATCTAATCCCACTCCTTAATGTACCAGCGAGTTTTCTTAGCTTTTCAAGACAAATCCATGCTACATGGATCTTACTCTCTAGGACATCACCCCACCCCTCGCGCATCTATTGCTCCCCTCAATGTCAAAATCTGTTTTCTTAGCAAGTTAAAGAGATCCATATTAGACCTCCAAATTACACATCTGTGTGTCTCTAGCAATTTATTACATGAACTGCGTCTGCTGCAAAGGTCTATGGTAACAGCTGGAGCTTGTGCATTCCTTATAGACAGCCACACACACAAAGGGAACTTAGGTGTGACTGAATGGCCATCAACATCCTGATGAGCCATCCTGGCCAGGATGGGAGGGATGAACTGTCACTTACACCTGAATAGGCTGTATTCTGCCCCCACACAAAGGGCTTCATACCCCTCTGGAGTGAGTCTGGAGTCAGAGCTGGGAGGGAGTAACTCTTTGCACTTCAAAGTCCCCCTTTGAAGTCACCTTCACTTCAAACGCACAACTGGGTATAAATAATGGGTCTCTGACCCCACCAAATCAGGCACTACTGGACCGGTGTAGAACTCTGTCAGGAGGAAGGAGTGCTGTGATGCTTCAAGGACTCCCACTCTCCTGGACTGCTGCTCTTGAAAAACTGATTTTCTGCTGTGCTGTCCTGCTGCCTGCTACCCTCTGCCCTGCTGAGGAAGAACTTGAACCCAAATTGACTCCAAGGGCATGCTGGCTTGCCCCCGGTTCTGAGTCTCAGTGATATCAAAGACATCTCATCCACCTGCAACAGCAGCTGGATTTTGCTTGCTGCAAGTCTTGCCCTCCCAAGTAGTGCCAATCCAGTCCTGGGCCCGTGGAAGTGGGTACGAAGTATGGCAAATGCTAAAAATCCATACATCGATGACATTGCTTTGATTGGATAAAGTAACAACAAATTGGAAACACACAACTTATAACTTCAAAAAGGGACAGTACATCTCCGAACCTAATAAACCATAAATCAGATCAATTTATTTTGTATTTTATTCATCATTAGTAACAAAAATTATTTAGTAGTGTCCATTTTTTTGCGTGAGCTCCACCGTGAAGACATATAAAACACAAACCTACATGGAAAAACAATACATGAATTTTGCAATATCTTTGTTGAATCCTTTAATGAAGGTAGCGGGCAGGATTGTTTTAGACCGACTATCCTTTGCGGACCCGGAAGTCTGACTGAGACGCGCTGTTCGAGCCAGGAAGAAAGTGATCTGATACACCGTTGTGCCCCGTCCTGTGAAAATACTGCCGGCGGGGCCACGGAAGTAACTTCTCCAACCAGCCTGAGCCCCACTTTAAGAATGTTGAGAGCCAGGCAGTGCACACAGAAATTAGGACATTAAGATCCACTCATAAATTGTAGTTGGACGACACGGACAACAACATCTTCCTCGACACTCTGAAGAGCGAGAGATTATGGTCCTGATGAGAACTCTCAATTGATGCGAGTTCGAAACGCGTAGACTGTCAAAAAGCCTAAAAATTAAAAGTGATAGGATTTAAACAATAGATTTGTGTTTAGGAAAACAATTCGTTATAGGCTTTGCTTGTGAATATTTTGATTCCGGCACTCATTTAATCACTGATGTGTTTTTGTTTTGTCTGTAATTTTTTGTAATTTTTTGTATTTTGGTATGATTGATGGTTGACTGATGGTACGAATGATGAAACGTTTGGAATGTATTATTGTAAATAAGAATGTCTTTTTTGAAATAGGAATGTGATTTCTGTTCTGTACATAAGGTTTTTTTAAATAAATTCAAATTTGACAAAATAAAAGATCAAATACAAGAGCTTTAAAATAATAAGAAGCAAATAAAAGAATTGGAATTCAATCCAGTAAAACATAGCGTATTTGTCGTATGTTTTGACTAAAAGATGTCAAGATAATTTGGTAGCGACACGTGCACTTATTCTGTTTATTATAAGCTTGTGGCAAGCTGTGCCGTTGGGAGCCCAGATCCTGTGGTGTTTTTTTTGTTAGACCGACTACAGGCATGGCCCGAAGAAAAGGGTATTTTAAGTGATGTCCAGTATGGTTTTAGAGCTGGGGTAGGAACTAACGAGCAGATTTTGAACCTCAATATTTTAATCAGTAAAGGCCAAAACAGGGAAACTCTATTTGGCCTTCGTAGACCTCACAGCCGCCTTTGATTGTGTCGTTCATAACAAGCTGTGGGGTGTTCCTAATGATTTAAAGGTTGATCCTGTTTTAATCCGGTTTTTAAAGCAGTTATACTCTGGAGCCACAGCAAAAGTCTGTTATGAAGTACAGGGTGAGTGTACGGCTCCATTTAAAGTAGAATGGGGCAAGAGGCAGGGGTGTGTCTTGGCACCACTCCTGTTCTCATTATACACAAATGCCTTGGAACAGGAGTTGCTGTCACACACCAGGGATACCCCAACAGTAAATGCGCGCCCAATATCCTCCCTACTCTATGCCGAAGACACGGTATTAATGGCCCGCATCCAGATCGGTTAACAGAGGGTGTTTTCCTTCTACTCTAGTTTTATGGACAGGCTGGGTTTAAAATTGAATGCCAAGAAAAGCTTTGTCATGTCATGCGGGAGAGGGAACAATAAGAATATAAGCTATCAGGCAGGGGGGAATATGGTGGAAACAATTAACTCGTTTAGCTTTCTTTTCGATAGATCCAGCTATTGGGCTCCAGCAGTTAAAGCAAGGAGCTTACTTTTTATGAAGTCTACTGTGGCCCTAGCAAACTTTTCAAAAAAACTGGGGACAAGGCCGCCTGAGATTTTATAAAAAATGTATCAAGCAAAATACGTGAGAATAGCAGTGTACGGGGCTGGTATATGGGGTTTCCAAGATAGCATATTAATCCAACATATTGAAAACGCTTTTTTAAGGTTTGTTCTAGCCGTCCCAACTAGTGCCCCAGTTTTTAATTACCATTCTGGGTTAGGGCTGGTTTATGTCTCTGATTTAATTAAGGCCCAACCTCTGCTGCTGTGGCACAGAATTTGGTCTTCAGAGAGTACTGGCCTTAACAGAGAAATAATAAGAGATGCAATGAGTCTAGACAATGCCCACAAAATGTTATGGCTAAAATATATTAAAAAATGGATGCAGGACATTGGTCACACAGAATACTACACTTCTCCAGACCAAATTAGGTCTATCAATCGCAAGGAGTTTCAAAAAGGTTGTATGACTCACCTGGAAGAAACCAGATTAACCCTTGAGGTTAATAAACACATGATGGTCAAACACCAAATTATCACCATCATGTGTGATATCCAACCTTACCTGTTACATGTAATGGACGGGTATGACAGATACCTATTGACTAGATTTAGATTCGGGACCTTCCATCACTTGATTTCCCTCCCTTTCATTAACGACTGGTCAAGGGAACCTCGTTGTTGCCCTTGCGTCAACATTTCCCTACATAGTACCATACACGCAATTTTGTTTTGTAAGTACTATAGTAGCGAAAGGCGTAGATGGATAATACCCCTATTAAAACAGGGAGGATGGAGGCAATGTCGCCCAGCCTTTATGCACTTACAGATGCTGGGAAAATTCTACTGTATTGGCTCAATGGTGGGCTTTTTAACCCCTTGGCTGCGAGGCATTTTCACCTGCTGTGCGGGGGGAGGGAGACGCACGTGGCGCCACCGTGCTTGTGGCGAGCTCAGCTCGTCATGAGGCACAGTGGAGCTGCACTCATGACGAGCAGCTCGTCACGACCACACCCATTTTGGAACGTTCAGCACAGCGGGAAAATTATCCCCGCGTGTGAACGTTCCAACGGTCATGACGAGCTCAGCTCGTCATGAGTGCAGCTTAACCGTGCCTCATGACGAGCTGAGCTGGTCATGAGCACGCAACGGGTTAAAGAGTGTGTTGGGGGTCAGGAAATCTTTAAATAACTAAATCAATGGATATGAAATGTGATGGCCCTTTGAATTGTTAAATGGATTGATTAGGATTGCCTCATATAATTAGAAAATGTTGTCTTGCTCACTACGAATTCTCTGACGTTTACCAGTGATAACTGTGTATTAATACATTTTTTCATTTTAACTATGATGATGATGTACTTATCTTTTATATGTGTGCTTTTAGGATTTTAATGTTTAAAATCAAATAAAGCTCGTTTCTAATTCTGAATATACATAAAAGTCAACGTCTGGGACCCTGTTTTTTGATTGGAAAGATTGCTTCAATTGGAACGGGTAAATCTCTCTTGATGCAGATGCACTGCCACTGCTGATCGGACCGCAGACCTTGCATCACTGACTGCACAGCGCATTGCCTTCTGTTCGTGATGCATCAACTACATCTTGTGACTCGACGATAATGCATCTCAGATGCGCTTGACTCAACGAAGATGTATCACCTTCGATCCAGTGGTTCGACGCCAATGTGTTGCTTCTTTGCTTCTCGCATTTCGACTCAGATGATGATGCATCCCAGGTACTTATCAGGTGGCCAAGGCTGGTCCCTGTATCTGACCCTTGCTCCGGTCCAATCAGACTGAACTTTCGAATTTGTCCCGGTCAAGCGCAACCAGATCTTCCCGGTTTGCACTTTAAGCTTATAAGCACTACATTTTCATGTATTCTTTAAAAATCATAACTATGGTCACATTTATTTTATTTTTGTGTTTTGGTCCTACTTTGTTTATAAAAATATAAGCAATTTTTCTAATCTGTTGTGGAGTCTTTCTGTGACGTTTTCACAGTGTTACTGTTCGAAGTGCTGCACAAATACTTAACACATCGCTGCTTATGTTAAGCCTGCCTGCTTTGTGCCAAGCTACCAGAGGGTGAGCACAGGTTAATTTATGGTGTCTATTTTACTTACCCTGACTAGGATTGTGGTTCCTGCTATGTCAGGGTACACACCTCTGTCAACCAGCAACCCAATTTATAACATTGGTGGCAGCAGTGGGATAGGACTTGTGTTTATGCAGTGCCATACAGTGGCTTGGCATACACTACTAGTTCATCTATAGACTGCTTCAAATCAATTCTCCCTGACTGAAATGTTTTGAATGTTTCAAATTGTTCCCATTTCCCATTTTTTCCGTTGTGTATGTGACCTGGAGTTTAAGCTGGCCACTCTATAGAGCTACTCTGTGGCCCCACTCAAGGGATTCTTCCAAGAGAAGAGATTGTTCACCGATGGGAGTGCTACGAAAGCAGAGCTCCAAGCAGCTTTGTGAGCATGGGAAGAAGCCCACTAGAACCACACAGATAATGAAGGAAGAATTGGAGCTAGACATGTCTGATGGTCTTGACATGAAACCTCTCGGGGAGGGGGTAGCAACCACCCAGGACTGAAAGTTCAGCCAAATGCAGGGAGCAGTGTGTCATCTAGGAACATGCCCACATGTCCACAGAGGACCTGAAGGACAGGGGGAGGTGAGAAACCTGAAGCTAGAACTTGCAAAACTGAAAAAGGAAAAGGCTCTAAGAGAAGAGGCTAGCCATGGAAGAAAAGAGAATGGCCGATGAACTAAGTCTTGGACAGCTGGTCATCAAAGCCATGCAAGTGTGACCAAGTAGTAGTGGTGACAGTGTAACTGCAGTGTTTTCCGGAGAAGGGAGAGCTCACAACCCAAAAGATATTGTACCAAGTTTTTTGTGGGGAATGACATTGACAAGTGCTTCTCTGCCTATGAGGTGGCTCAGAGGGTTAACAAGGTTACTGAGGAGTCCTGTGGGGCAGTTTGTGGGGATACATGCCCAAGGTGGAGAGGGACACACTCCTGACACTAGAGGTAGAGGATCAAACACAGTCTATACCCATGAAGGCCATTCTTCTTAGTACATTTGTGCTGATCCCTGAGAGGTATAGACAGAGGTTCAGGGGCAGCCACAACCTCTCTACACAGACCTGGGTGGACTTTCTTGTTTATGCTAGTAAGGCACTGAAGAGGAGAAATGTGCTCCAGTGAGTAGTAGGTTAGCATCAATGGGCAAGGCATTCAGTCTCTGAGAGACACAGGAGCCAGCATGATTATGGTAAGAAATAAGCTAGTAGCCCCAAGCAAGTTATACCCAGTGCATTCCATTAGGCTGGCATGGATGACAACCGCGACAGCCACTATCTAATGGCCCTTGCTTCATTTGATTGGGGGCAGGGGCCTTAGGTCTTCTGAATATTACAGTGAGCCCTGCCATGCCTGTGCATTGTTTGTTAGGGAATGATCTTGAGCACACTAGCTGGAAGGAAGTGTAGCTCAAGTCACAGCGGGAAATGTTAGGGTTGCCTGAGTGGAAATGTGCTACCACCAGGTCTCTGGTTGCCCAGGAAGGTAGTCAATGGCGTCTGGAGCCTGGAAGAATGGCCCAGACAGCGGCCAAAAGAGGTAAGGGCAAGAAGCATGGGGAATCAGCCCCAGAATGTGTCCAAGCTGAGGTGGATGGGGTGCTAGGGGAGGCTACCCCGCAGTCCACTGAGGAAGATATTGCCTACCTTGCTGAGCTACCTGAACTTGCTGGATGACATATCAGGGAGGAGTTCTGCAAGGCACAGAAGGAGTGCCCAGCCCTGGAGGGCATGAGGCAACACATTGAAGCCCAGAGAGAGGTTGGCCTAACGGCTAACGGCTAATGGCCTAACGGCTAACGGCTAATGGCCTAACGGCTAAGGCGCTCGACCTCGGACCTGGGGATCTGGGTTCGAGTCTCGTTAACGACGCCAAAAACCCCCTGTGATTCCAGGCAAATCACTTAATCTCCCCGTGCCTAAAATGAAAGTGTGTCCTCATGTAACGTAACTGGTGCTATGTAAAGCGCTCTGATAACTGATTTGGTTCGGTTCTAGTTCGCTCTATATAAAACTCTGCAAAAAAAAAAAGAGCAGGCGATGCCTCCAGGAATCATCACATTGATTAAGAGGGAAACCATCCTGTCTAATGAGCCTAAGGCACCTGTGCAAGTAAGGGTACTGGTCATTCCCTAATGCTACAGGGCCTTCATACTGGCAGGACATCTGGGGCTGGACAAAACCTTTGCCAGCCCTGTACCTCACTTTTATTGGCCCTGTATGAAGAATGCCTCAGATACTTTCTGTAGAATGTGCTTGACCTACCTGGCCAGTGGGAAAACAGGGCAGAAACTGAGTGTCCCATTTAATCCCTTGCACCCTTTGAAAGGGTTGGCATCAACATTGTAGGGCTTATGAATCCCCAGACAGTCTCTGGTATCAGGTTGATCCTGGTACAGGTGGACCATGCCAAAAGATGCCCAGAGGCCATAACTCTGAGGATTGCAACTGCACTTGCAGTGGCTAAGGCCCTAATGGGGATTTTTACCAGAGTGGGTTTTCCCCAAAGAAGTGGCACACACTTCATGGCTGCTTATATGCACCCAGAGAGCCATGCCCTCACTTACTTTTTAAATCTCAGCAGAGATGAGTTCAGCCACCAGCTCACCGCGATCCTCAATGCCTCCATCACCACAGTCACCTTTCCCAGTGCCTTGAAACACTCAGAAGTGAAACCCCTCCTCAAGAAACTCTCTGAAGATCTCAGTAAGATTCGGAACTACAGCCCCATCTCACTGCTCCCATTTCCCACCAAAGTTCTGGAGAAGGCCCAGATCCTGTGACCTCTCCATCACCTTTTTAGGTATACAATGATGAGCTGGAACTTTGATCAAGTGTGTTCCTTCTGGATGTCAAGACAAAACTCTGTTCAAGCGAACAGAGCAAAGGACTTTGAAACTTTCAACAAGCTTACTCAAGAAACTACCCGAGGGCCTAAAATCGAGAGCGCCTCCTGCAGAAGTCTCAGGGACATTAGACTTCACCCCATCGGACATCGGAATTCCTGTGCGAGGAATTCTACTTGCAAGGGAGGCCTCCATCGAGTAATCCTGAGCCTCTAGGTCTAGTTTAGCAAAAGATTCAAGGAACCCTTAAATCTTTTGCTAAACCTGTGTGGGCGGCTGCAGCTACAAGAGAGCTACCGCCGCTGAGAGCCCGCCTAACTCTGAACCTTTGCACCTTTTGCTAAACCGTTGTGTGGGCAGCTGCAGCTAAGAGAGAGCTGCTCAGCTGAGAGCCCGCCTAACTCTGAACCTTTGAAACTTTTGCTAAACCTGTGTGGGCCACTGCAGCTAAGAGAGAGCTGCTGCCGTTGAGAGCCAGCCTAACTCTGAACCTTTGAATCTTTTGCTAAACCTGTGTGGGCTGCTGCCGCTGAGAGAGAGCTGCCGCCGCTGAGAGCCTGCCGGAATCTGCACCTTCGAGCCCTTCACTGAACTTGTGTGTACCGCTGCAACTAAGCGAGAGCTGAAACCGCTGAGCGTCCACCATTGTGCTAGCGTGACCGAGACCATCCTCTGTCGTGTGGGCCACTGTAGCTGAGAGAGCGCTGCTGTCGCAGAGTGCCCCCACCCTCACCTACTCTGCATCATTGTCACTTGTCCCATGGGCCGCCGCAACCAAAGAGAGGGCTATAGCCGCTGAGTGCCCACACCCATTGCTACTTTGCCTCATCGTGAATTGCCCCGTGGGCCACCGCAGCCAAGAGAGAGCTGTAGCTGCTGAGTGCCTACACCCTTTGCTACTTTGTATCATCGTGAATTTCCCCATGGGCCGCCGCAGCCAACAGAGAGCTTTCGCCGATGAGTGTCCACACCGTTTGCTACTTGGCATCATCATGAGTTGTCCTGTGGGCCGCCACAGCTAAGCGAGAACTGTGGCTGCTGAGCACCTGCACCTTTGGCAACTTTGCACTCTTGGGATTTGTCCTGTGGGCCGCCGCAGCTGAGGGAGAGCTGCTGCCGCTGTGTGCCCCCACCTTGTTCACTCTTGTTGAGGATTGTCGCTATTGTTTCATGGGCTGCCGCGGCTAAGAGAGAGCTGCTGCTGCTGTGTGTCCCAACCTTGTTCCCTCTTGTTGAGGATTGTCGCAATCGTTTCGTAGGCCGCCGCGGCTAAGAGAGAGTTGCTGCCGCTGTGCGCCCACCACGGAGCTGCGCGATGAGAGTCATCGCCACCAGCAGCCCGGGCCGCTGCAGCCAAATGCTGCTGCCGCTGAGCGCCCGCCTGTCCCTGAGTGCCCGAATCTTTGTGGGTGCACGCTGCAGACCTCAGCCCCCAAGACTGGTGGTCGCTCAGAGTCCGCCTGTCATGGTCTCCGCTTCTTCGAGAAGCTGCGTGCTGTGTCCCCTTTCAAAGACAGGTATTTAGTGCGCAACGGGTCGCGTAGGCCTCGGCCCTGAACTCAGTCAGTGTCACGCTTTGGTGAATACGTTATTGTCTTTCTTTTTGAGCCCCTACAGGTTGAATTGTAGTTGTTGAAACGCTTTGAGAGTTTTGAGTTAAACTGTTAGATAAAGATATTATTTTTCCTTACCTACCTGAGTTGTGTCCTTTTGTGGTGTTATTACTGACTTATTGTACGTGGTCATAAACGCTTCACACACTGCCTCTGAGATAGGTCTAACTGCTGGTGCTACGTTACCACAGGGTTGAGCAGGGGATATCAAAGGGGGTGGCCCTCTTGCCCTGACTTAGGAAGAAGGGTCCCTATTTGGACAGTGGCGCCAGCCAGTGCCATCTAGAGAACCCCATTTCTAACAGTCCCCACCACACACTAATTGATCGACTATGCCAGATTGGAATCACAGACGATGCGCTCATATCGATGGCATCATTTCTCAAGGGGTGCACCCGAAGAATCAGTCTCTCTGCCTTCACCTCAGAACCCAAGCAAAAGATCTGTGGTGTTCCTCAAGGCTCTTTGCTCAGTCCAAATCTCTTCAACATCTACATGACACTACTCATAGACATCATCAGAACCCATGACATCAACATCATATCTTATGCCAGCAATACCCAGCTTGTCCTCTCACTTTCAACCG
Source organism: Lissotriton helveticus (assembly GCF_964261635.1). Classification (NCBI taxonomy): domain Eukaryota; kingdom Metazoa; phylum Chordata; class Amphibia; order Caudata; family Salamandridae; genus Lissotriton; species Lissotriton helveticus. The sequence continues at coordinate 241,018,562 of NC_136060.1, read as the reverse complement.
ACCCCACATTGACAAAGATAACCTTCCACAACTGTATTAAGAACGTTTCAGCCTGGATGAAGAACAACTGCCTGAAGCTCAACACGGACTCATGGTGGACCTCAAAACTCAGTATAGTGTCCTAGAAAGCAAGCTCTCCAAGAAACATCAGGTCAGCGCCGGCTCCTCAGCCTATGTCCACATTCTCTGCATGCTCTGCGAAGTCTTCAAGCGGGTCCCATTCAGCACCAGGAAAACAGTGGCGCTGGCCCCTGTCACCAGCTGGCTGGACTATGGCAACACACTCTATGCAGGCACCACCACTGAACTCATGAAAAGACTCCAGACACCAAACGAGCAGCCAGTCAGATACCCAACTTGCCCAGGAGGACCCACATCACCCAGCATCTGAAATACCTCCATTGGCTCCCCATTCAGAAAAGATGCCAATTCAAGCTTCTGACCAATGCCTACAGAGCTCTCCGAGACCTAGGACCCACCTACACAAACCGCAACCTGAATTTCTACTTTCCCCCTAGATACCACGCATCCGCCGCTGCCACACTGGAGGCCGCTCTTTCTCCCACCTTGCCATCAAGTGATTGGAACATCGTTATCCTCCACCTCCGTACCTCACCCTTGTTGACTCACAGCAGCTAGGGACTCAAGATCTGGCTCTTCAACTGACACCTGCAGCAGAGCACCTGGATAATTTGTCAGGTGAATAGCCGGGCTTTATAAGTACCGCTTGATTGATTGATGGATCAAGCTTTTAAGCACTACATTTTCATTTTCATAAAAATATAGGCTATTTTTCTAACCTGGTGTGGAGTCTTTTTTGATGTTTTCACTGTGTTACTGTTTCAAGTGTTATACAAATACTCTACACATTCTTAAGTTAAGCCTTCCTGCTCTGTGACAAGCTACCAAAGGGTGAGCACAGTTTAATGTATGATATGTATCTGACTTACCCTGACCAGGAGTGTGGTTCCTGCTTCGGCAGGGTGCACGACTGCCATTAGCAACCCAATTTCTAACTCATACAAAAGGGACAAAAACATTAGAGATCATGTAATCCTGCTAACAACCGGAACACCAGAGTTAGCAACATGATTACAAATTGTTGGTGCATGGCACTGGTACTAGGCTACTATAAATGCGAGGGTTGTGTGGCATACCAATTCACCTCTTAAACTGAGCATTTCATTCATGGCAATGTATCTTACCAACTGCAACCCCACACATTTAGTTTATTGCATCTCATGCCATTGCAATATTTTTTATAAAGGAAGAAAATTGCAACAAGTGAAGACATGAATTGAGAAACACGATGACTGTATGAGATACAAAGTAGCTAATGATCCTTTGGCTTCACACTTCATTGACCAAAAGCACTTAGCAGATACAATTAGATGGCAAATGATTGAGGTGGCAGTACCACCACCAAGAGATGGTGGCCTCTCACATATTTTACAAAGTCCTGTTTCCAAATGTCCAGTATCTAAATTACTGCAGATACTACGGTTAAATAAGATTATAGGGATTATGAGACTGATTTTACATGTGTTGTACTGCCATACAACAGGCCTCTGTGCCTATGTACATACTTCATTTTCGTGATAAAAAGTTATTTCAATGTATCCTTGTAAAACACAAAATGTGTCCTGATTATGCTTATTGACCCAGGTTTCGTCTGATGAGATGCATAGAACACAGTTTTCTCTAGTATGCCTTTAGGCATTCTGCACATTGTGCCCCTGGTCCTACTCCATGGAGGTTTATGAGGGTTTATATACAATAGTTTCATATAGGAAATTGTGGGTCACCTTAGACTACTGTAATCAATATTTGGTTCCCTAACATCTTAGTGAAATTGTAAACTTTTATATTTATTTATTTTTTATTTGTTTTCAATCTTTATATCTGCCACAGGTTATGTGCCAATGACACTAGCACCAGAGGCTTACCCCTGTGTCGATTCCCTTATTTTTTACGTTATCTTGAATTAACTGCATTATGCTTCAGGACACCATGCACATCCTGACATTAAGCTGAAATGCGTCTTTGTTTTGCAAATGTGCCACACCACTCAGCAGGACAGTGGCAATATTGTTGCTTAAAGCTGTCAGTGCCTTTGGGATTACTGGTGAGGTAGCATCCTGTCATTCAGCCTGCAAACTGGCAGTTATAAAACCCTTCCAAAAGCAACCTGCAGACCCCACTACTCTTTCGAACCTCAGACACATTCCCTACTTCCGGTATTAACATAAATACTAAAAAAGTCGGAAACAGCCATCTCATCTCCTTAAAAAAATCTTTAACTCACTACACATCCACAATCTGGTTTCAGACCCGAATAGTCCACTGAGTCAGCCCTGCTTAAAGTTTCTAAAACCATTAAAATTACATTGGATGCTGGAAACAAAGCAGTGTTGATACTGCTAGATCTCTCCGCAGCATGCAATACCATCTCCCACTCCATACTTCTTGAGCAAATCCATGAAATTGGGACCTCTCACAAGGGGAGCCTTTTATGGTGCTGGGCTCAAATCTTGAAACTTATGCATAGATTCATCCAGCTTAAATCCGCTCGGAAAGGGACAGATTCTGCGAATCTGGCCCTTTGCGAACGGTATTTTTGCATTTGGGATGCATCATCCCAAATGCAAAAATCGCAATTCTAGAAATCGCTAAATTGCGATTATTTGCATTTAAGGAATCTCAATTTGAGATTCCTTAAATGCAATGCATGAAAGTGTTTAAAATTGCGAATTCGCAATTTGGGCACGCAAATTACCACTGAAGTACAACTTCATGGTACTTTGCAAAAACTTTGAAAAATGCACTAAAGTGCATTTTTCAAAGTTCCATGTTGTGCACACACATGCCCTAAGGGCATGTGTGTGCGTAACATATGGCTGCTCTACGCGACAATTCGCGTCGGAGCGTGGGATTAGGTGGAGAGGCTACTTGTCCGCGTTGATGAGATAATTGTCACACTACGCAGACCCCACGAGAGCAGCTTTGGGGCACCCAAGCCCACCAGTGAGGGGTACACCGACGACGCAGTAACCCTGCCTGCTGGAGTCGGCAACCAAACAGGTTGTATCCTTCACACGCCTCAGCCTCATGCGGGGCGTATCACTAAGTTTATGAGCACTCCCTAGGTCCTGAAGAATTGCCAATAGGGCATGAAACATGTTGACCTTTTCACAGATGAGGGTTGAACAGGACTAACCCTCCTTAACTGCTGAAGTCCCATTGCCCCTCCTGTTTTTAACAAGGTGGCGAACTACACGAATAAAGAGAATGGAGTAGACTACACCAACCTTTTTTATCACCATATTTCACTCACGCTCACTACTTCACACTCTAGGGGCCCTCACACCCACTCACTCACCGGCAAGGAACAAAAGATCTCCACAAGAGTGTAGCACCAAGTGCTACCCGTCAGGCATTGCAGCGCCGGCTTGACGTTGGAGCAGGAAGCCGATGATGACACGAGACGACTAGCTGGTGATATGACAACAGCCGTTAAACCAGCTTGTTGTGTGAGGCATCCCTAGTTCCGAAAAGGGATACCCTTCCCTGTTTCACTTTGGTACATTCAATACCTTTGTACCCCATGAAGAGAGGAAGATAGTTCACTTCACTACGTTATTACCCTTCCCTAGGGGAACTGTGTGCACCTTCTTGCTGTACAGATTGATGGGACACGCACACTGGACCCCTATAAACATTGTCCCCCCCTGTGTCCCCCCCTGTTGTTTACTGCGTAACATATGTGCACATATCAATTTCAGGGGTGCAACAGGGTGTCCTTTGGACACCCCTGCACCCTTGAAATCGCAATATCAATTTGTGAATCGCTAAATGCGATTCGCAAATTGAGATTGTCTTCCCATTCATTCCTATGGGCCTCTAGGCCCATAGGAATGAATGGGGAGGTATTCCTTAATTGCGACTCGCAATTTGCGAGTCGCAATTAAGGACTTCTAAGAAATCGCTATTTTTTATGTGATTTCTTGATGCATTCCATTTTGCAATTCCTTAATAGCGAATCGGTATTTTTCGCTATTAAGGAATCGCAAATTGGTTTGTTGATGCACCTGGGGGTAAATCCCCAGCTATCTGAGCTTCATTGATACTAGAGAACAATTCAGAAGATGCCTAAAGGCTCTTTCTTGGCCGATGCGCTCTGCCTGTTCTTAATCTAGCCCCAGCATACTGCCATGATGTTCAATTATGAGTGCGCTCTGTAAATGCAGTATTCATTCATTTACAGAGAGCAAAATTTCTATTGAAATGGCTACCAAAATTGCATAGTCATGCCATTTCACTGGTAACACTATGGAGTGGAAAAATGATGATCTGTGTAAATCTGATTTCAGTGGATATTTATCATTTGCACCAAGGAAAGTGTCTTGATTTGTTCCAATTAAAATTCTTGTTTCCATCAAAGAATTACAAAAAATATGCATCATTTGTCCCTTCGAAAATGCTAATATATTTTGAAATATGTGTATAGTTCATTAACAGATATTTATATGCTGTTCTGTATTAAATAAAAACTGACATCCGACAGCATTTCCTTTCACTTCCTGTATCCTTGCAAGATTGTCAACTAGGTCACTTTTTCAAAATCCTCCCACTTTGCAGTCAGAGAAATAAAATTAAACGCCAGTTTCTAAATAAGCAGGAAATAATCAGAAGACACAGGATGACATTTGACCTTTGTCTTTCCCCGTGAATCAATTGTGATATACTAAACCCAAAATCTAAAGGTATGTGCATTTCTCATTTGCCTTCCGAACTTCAGCAGGGTTTATTTTTGGAGGTGCTTCCTCTGCACCCCAACTTCCAGCGCCAATGGTGCCGGTGGGCCTCACCTGTAACCACCGTCTCAAATTGTGCACCTATGCTAGAGCATATATATATTAAAAAAAAGTGCAGCTGTAGTGAAACCTGACATAGAGGAAACGTCTAAAATACTTGATAGAAACATTTAAATGTTGGGTATAGACCTGCTGAAGCTGATTTAGGTCAGTAGCAGAGAGAATGAGATATGTGAGATAAACGCTCGAGAGGAAAGGTAAAGTAAGGATATAAGATGTAAGCAGTGTATTGTCTTATAGATGGAACAGTAAGTAGCGCAAACAGCAGAACTCGCAAGAGTACACAAGAGTGGGGCTCAAAGGTGATCAATAATGCGACAGAAAACAATAGGAGGTCAGGTCAGGTCAGAAGAAATAATTTGTCCTATAGGGCGGTCTACCTCGACGCTGGGAACCAGGTTGGAGTCTTGGCATGTACACGCAACATCCTGTGATTCTGGGCAAATCACTTAATTTCCCCGTGCCTAACAAAACAAGCATTTGCAATGCATAAGGTCTCGCATTAGGAAAGTTTGAGCTATTGGTATTTTAAATGACACATTTTTTATATATGTGTTGGTTTTGAAAATAGCAAAAATAATAGCTTTGTCATTTACAATGCCAATAGTTATAACTTGTGACACCTATAGCATTTGTAATGCAATATGTGTTGTATTCACGTGACTTAGATGTATTGATATTACAAATAACAATGGCTTTGAATTTTTTTAATAATTAATACTTAAATAAAAGTTATTGTAATTTATAATGGCAATAGCTTAAACTTTTGTAAATAACTTTTGTGAAGAATATGTTCAGTGTATTTTATTGTGACGAAAATCCAAGAACAGAAGTGAAATACTAACCTCTTTTTGTGACATTTGTAATAAAGCTTGAAACATTGAGAGATCATATTTGACCCAGTTGTTGGTAAATGGTTGCACAGATTGATGCTGTGGTGGGGCTGAGAGATGTTGTGGTGGCGACTAGTGATGCTGTGGCATTCAATGATCCTGTGGTAGCGCATAGTGATGTTGTTGTGCCCCTTAGTGATGCTGTGGTGATGCGATAGATAGAGTGAGTGGGATAGATAGATAGAGTGAGGGCGATAGATAGTTAGAGGGAGGGCGATAGATAGAGGGCGATAGAGAGATTGAGTGAGCGAGATAGATAGATAGATAGATAGATAGATAGATAGATAGGAGTGAGGGCGATAGATAGCTAGACAGATAGATAGAGTGCTGGCGATAGATAGATAGAGTGAGGGCGATAGATAGATAGCGTGAGGGCGATAAATAGATAGATAGAGTGAGGGCGATAGATAGATTGATAGATAGATAGAGTGAGGGCGATAGATAAATTGATAGATAGAGTGAGGGCGATAGATAGATTGATAGATAGATAGAGTGAGGGCGATTAGATAGAGTGAGGGCGATTAGATAGATAGAGTGAGGGCGATTAGATAGAGTGAGGGCGATAGATAGAGTGAGGGCGATAGATAGAGTGAGGGCGATAGATAGAGTGAGGGCGATAGATAGAGTGAGGGCGATAGATAGAGTGAGGGCGATAGATAGAGTGAGGGCGATAGATAGAGTGAGGGCGATAGATAGAGTGAGGGCGATAGATAGAGTGAGGGCGATAGATAGAGTGAGGGCGATAGATAGAGTGAGGGCGATAGATAGAGTGAGGGCGATAGAGTGAGGGCGATAGAGTGAGGGCGATAGAGTGAGGGCGATAAGATAGAGTGAAGGCGATAGATAGATAGAGTGAGGACGATAGATAGACAGATAGAGTGAGGGCGATTAGATAGATAGACTGAGGCCGATAGATAGAGTGAGGGCAATAGATAGACAGAGTGAGGGCGATAGATCGATAGACAGATAGAGTGAGGGCGATAGATCGATAGACAGATAGAGTGAGGGCGATAGATAGATAGATAGTTGTGTGTGTGGTTGTGTGTGGTTGTGGTTGTGTGTGTGGTTGTGGTTATGTGTGCGTGGTTGTGTGTGTGTGGTTGTGTGTGTGTGGTTGTGTGTGTTATGCTTTGTTTTTCTATGTTTTGTTATGCTATGTTTTGTTGTGTTTGGTATGCTATGTTTTGCTAGGCTATGATATGTTTTGTTTTGTTATGCTATGCTAATTTTTGTTATGTTATGCTATGTTTTGTTATGCTATGCAATGTTTTGTTTTGCTATTCTATGCTTTGTTTTGTTATGCTATGCTATGTTTTTTTGCTATCCTATGCTTTGTTTTGTTATGCTATGCAATGCTTTGTTGTGTTTGTTATGCTATGCTTTGTTACGCTATGCTATGTTGTGTTGTGTTGTGTTGTGTTGTGTTTTGCTATGCTATGCTTTGTTTTGCTATGCTATGTTTTGTTATGCTATGTTTAGTTATGCTATGTTTTGTTATGCTATGTTTTGTTATGCTATGTTTTGTTATGCTATGCTATGTTTTGTTATGCTATGCTTTGTTATACTTTGTTATGCTATGTTTTGCTATGCTTTGTTTTGCTATGCTATGTTTTGTTGTGTTTGATATGCTATGTTTTGCTATGCTATTATATGTTTTGCTATGCCATGTTTTGTTATGCCATGTTTTGTTATGCCATGTTTTGTTATGCCATGTTTTGTTAGGCTATGTTTTGTTTTGCTATCCTATGCTTTGTTTTGTTATGCTATGCTCTGTTTAGTTGTGCTATCCTATGCTATGTTGTGTTTTGTTATGCTATGCTATGTTGTGTTTTGTTATGCTATGCTGTGTTTTGTTATGCTATGCTATGTTTTGTTGTGTTTTGTTATGCGATTTTTTGTTATGCTATTTTTTGTTATGCTATGTTTTGTTGTGCTTTATTACGCTATGCTTGGTTATGCTGTGCTTGGTTATGCTGTGCTTGGTTATGCTGTGCTTGGTTATGCTGTGCTTGGTTGTGCTGTGCTTGGTTGTGCTGTGCTTGGTTGTGCTGTGCTTGGTTGTGCTGTGCTTGGTTGTGCTGTGCTTGGTTGTGCTGTGCTGTGCTGTGTTTTGCTGTGCTGTGTTGTGCTGTGTTTTGCTGTGCTGTGCTGTGTTTTGCTGTGCTTTGCTGTGCTGTGTTTTGCTGTGCTGTGTTTTGCTGTACTGTGCTGTGTTGTGTTTTGCTGTGCTGTGTTTTGCTGTGCTGTGTTTTGCTGTGCTGTGCTGTGTTGCTGTGCTGTGCTGTGTTTTGCTGTGCTGTGTTTTGCTGTGCTGTGTTTTGCTGTGCTGTGCTGTGTTTTGCTGTGCTGTGCTGTGTTTTGCTGTGCTGTGTTTTGCTGTGCTGTGTTTTGCTGTGCTGTGCTTTGCTGTGCTGTGCTGTGCTGTGTTTTGCTGTGCTGTGTTTTGCCGTGCTGTGTTTTGCTGTGCTGTGCTTTGCTGTGCTGTGTTTTGCTGTGCTGTGTTTTGCTGTGCTGTGCTGTGTTTTGCTGTGCTGTGCTTTGCTGTGCTGTGCTGTGTTTTGCTGTGCTGTGCTGTTTTGCTGTGCTGTGTTTTGCTGTGCTGTGCTGTGTTTTGCTGTGCTGTGTTTTGCTGTGCTGTGCTTTGCTGTGCTGTGCTTTGCTGTGCTGTGCTTTGCTGTGCTGTGTTTTGCTGTGCTGTGCTGTGTTTTGCTGTGCTGTGCTGTGTTTTGCTGTGCTGTGCTGTGTTTTGCTGTGCTGTGCTGTGTTTTGCTGTGCTGTGTTTTGCTGTGCTGTGTTTTGCTCGGCTGTGTTTTGCTGTGCTGTGCTGTGTTTTGCTGTGCTGTGTTTTGCTGTGTGTGTTTTGCTGTGCTGTGCTGTGTTTTGCTGTGCTGTGCTTTGCTGTGCTGTGTTTTGCTGTGCTGTGTTTTGCTGTGCTGTGCTGTGTTTTGCTGTGCTGTGTTGTGATGTGCTGTGTTTTGCTGTGCTGTGCTGTGTTTTGCTGTGCTGTGCTTTGCTGTGCGGTGTTTTGCCGTGCTGTGTTTTGCCGTGCTGTGTTTTGCTGTGCTGTGCTGTGTTTTGCTGTGCTGTGTTTTGCTGTGCTGTGCTGTGTTTTGCTGTGCTGTGCTTTGCTGTGTTTTGCTGTGCTGTGCTGTGTTTTACTGTGCTGTGCTGTGTTTTGCTGTGTTTTGCTGTGCTGTGTTGTGCTGTGCTGTGCTGTGTTTTGCTGTGCTGTGCTGTGTTTTGATATGCTGTGCTGTGTTTTGCTGTGCTGTGCTTTGCTGTGCTGTGTTTTGCTGTGTTTTGCTGTGCTGTGCTGTGTTTTGCTGTGCTGTGCTGTGTTTTTCTGTGCTGTGCTGTGTTTTGCTGTGCTGTGCTGTGTTTTGCTGTGCTGTGTTGTGTTGTGCTGTGCTGTGTTTTGCTGTGCTGTGCTGTGTTTTGCTGTGCTGTGATGTGTTTTGCTGTGCTGTGCTTTGCTGTGTTTTGCTGTCCTGTGCTGTGCTGTGTTGTGCTGTGCTGTGTTGTGCTGTGCTGTGTTGTGCTGTGCTGTGCTGTGTTGTGCTGTGCTGTGTTTTGCTGTGCTGTATTTTGCTGTGCTGTGCTGTGCTGTGTTTTGCTGTGCTGTGCTTTGCTGTGTTTTGCTGTGTTTTGCTGTGCTGTGCTGTCCTGTGCTGTTTTGCTGTGCTGTGCTGTCCTGTGCTGTCCTGTCCTGTGCTGTGCTGTGTTGTGTTTTGCTGTGCTGTGTTGTGCTGTGCTTTGCTGTGCTGTGCTTTGCTGTGCTGTGTTGTTTTTTGCTGTGCTGTGCTGTGTTGTGTTTTGCTGTGCTGTGCTGTGCTGTGCTTTGCTGTGCTGTGTTTTGCTGTGCTGTGTTGTGTTTTGCTGTGCTGTGCTGTGTTGTGTTGTGTTTTGCTGTGCTGTGCTGTGTTTTGCTATGCTGTGTTGTGTTTTGCTGTGCTGTGCTGTGTTTTGCTGTGCTGTGCTGTGTTGTGCTGCGCTGTGTTGTGTTTTGCAGTGCTGTGCTGTGTTGTGTTTTACTGCGCTGTGTTGTGTTTTGCTGTGCTGTGCTTTGCTGTGCTGTGCTTTGCTGTGCTGTGTTGTGTTGTGTTGTGTTTTGCTGTGCTGTGCTGTGTTGTGTTTTGCTGTGCTGTGTTGTGTTGTGTTTTGCGGTGCTGGTAAGGGTATGTGAGGGTGTGTGTGAGGGGGTGTGAAGGTGAGGGTGTGAGGGTGAGGAGGTGTGTGAGGGTGAGGAGGTGTGTGAGGGGTGAGGGCGTGAGGGTGAGTGTCTCCAATGAATGTCACTGCTTCGCCTTCTTTGAAAATGTTCAGTGCTGCAAATAGAGCATGCCGCCCTAATTATCACAGCATGAGGCCCCAAAGTGATCATTATCACAGCATGCAGAGAGCAGCCCCACGCTGCTGGAGCACTCAAATGCACATTACTTATAGTTGAGTGCTCCAGCAGCCTGGGGCCCTGTTGACATGCTGTGATAAGTGGGTCTCATGCTGTGATAATTGTTGCGGCGCCTGAGGAAGTGGAGACTCCTGCTGGGATAATTGTTCTTGTGGCGCCTCAGGAAGTAGAGTTTCATGCTGGGATAATTGGTCTGGCGGGCTTGCAGCGCCTGACGTCCAACAAACGTGCACAAGCTGCTCAACCTTGAAGCGCGTTCACAGACCTGGGTCGGCTCGTACCCAGGTCTGTATCGGGCTCGTTCACAGCTGATACTCCCTTGACAGGGAGGAAGGTGACTATAGTCTCGCTGGCGGGAGCGCTTCGCGCTCCAACGCCAGCTCGACCTAAAAATGAATGTGTCCTCATGTAATGCAACTGATGCTCATGCAAAGCACTCTGATACCCGATACCTTCGGGTCAAGTTCCCGCTATATAATACTCTGTTATAATGAAAAAAAATGTAGCAGAACATAAACAAAGTTGTAACAACACATACAGGTGATGTGATGCTATGGGGTGGCATGTGGAGCAGAATAAAGCACCAGACAGGCCTCTAAAAGTGCTCCTCAAAGGGGAATTTGGAAGAGAACACTGGAAATGAAGGGAAGAAATGCGTTTCAGACTATTGGGACATTTCCTGAGAAGAATCGGCGTTGCATGCATATTTTTGTGGGAGCTTCCAGATATAGATATCTATGGGTTATATGGTGTAAGGCTATGCACGTGAGTGACACAGTTCTCAAAAAGATTCGAATGATAACCAGGAACCATTGAAGGTGGCAACACCAGCAGTGATTCAGTGTGATTTTGGGGAATTATAAACAATCTGGCATAGCCTGAAGGACAGATCACAGGGGTGCAAGTTTTTAGGAAGGTCAGTAATAAGAGCTGACCCAAAATCTGCATGGAAAACGCCTATAGCTATTTTTTAAGCATCACTTAGAATCACTGACAATTCATTAAAGAGCAAACAATAGTATTGTATTATAATACAATAAAAGGTCCATTGGGCTAGTCTTATGAGTTTTATGCTTTTAAGTATTTCTCTGTTAAATGTGTATTACTGCCTTGCCATTGTTTTCGTGTCAGTTTGAAGGACAGGGTGAGATGAGACAAGCACAAGACCAAAGGTACATAAGGGAAAGTCTCCATTACTTTGGTGTGTTTCTTGAAAACTCAATTGAGCTCTGCATTTACTATTTATTTATTTATTTATTTGAGGAGTTTTCGATAGGGCAAATATGACCCATAGGTGTATCAGAGATCTGTACAAATACCAGATAAGTTATACATATAGAGTAAGAAAGCAATTTTTCACAAATAAGAAGAACTACAAAGTAACCATCGGTCAGGTGAATTCATGAGCCAGAGCGATCTTCACGAGAGTAGCCCAACTAAGGGGCATATTATCAAGGGGGGCGATAGGCACTTTTCGCCGGCTTAGCGGCCATTTTCGGCAGCTAAGCGGCAAAAATTCTATCAGCCTATTATCAAGCTAACGCTAACAGCAGTTAGCGACAGCTTGAAGGCGATAGCAAGCGGTTTGGGGCCCGCTTTGCATGTCAGCGATATTTATCGCTAATGACATGCAAAGTGGGCGTACCCAACCCGTTAGCGACTGAAAGCAGTCGATAACGTCGCTCTCGCCTATTCACAAGGCTGGCGTAGTGATGGAAATATTCCCGCTATCGCCAAAAACTAACGCCTGCTCTGACCAGTACTTAGCCATGTTATCCAATGGGAGGTGGATGACATGGCTATGAGCATTTCGTCGCTAATGCAAGAATATCGCTATATATTTTAGCGCTATGGAGGAAAACGTTGCTAATAGCATGTTTTCTCCGCTAAAATATCCAGCGTTAGGCAGCGATAAAAAAAAAGTCGCTAAGCGCATTTAGCGATAAATAACGCTAGTTGTTGGTAATATGCCCCTAAGTTCTTAGTGGTTGTTATTGGAGTAATGTGTTCATCAGAAGCCTTTTCACATATTTTTTGAAGGAGGTTGTCGAGGGGTCAGACCTGAATATGAATGGCAATGTGTTCCGTATTCTTGGGGCTAAGCCGGATAAAGAACGGTTTCAGCAAAAGGGACTTGGCGCTTCTTAAGGAATGACTGCCCCTGAAAATTCAAGTTTATTGGCCAGGTAGATGGAAGTGTTGTGGTGAGGGGCCTTATGGGTCATGCAGCCTATTTTCAACTCAATCCTTGCTTCAAACGGGAGCCAATTCTGAAGTTATTGGTCTGGGGTGCTGTGATGGAATTTTTGGGATCTTGCGAAGAGACTATCCACTGAGTTCAGCACGGCCCTTAGTGAAGTGGCCCTAGCATTGTTTTGGGAAGACATGCAAGTGTGGCACTCCCTCAATCTAATCGGAAAATGACTAGGGCTTGGACTGCCAAATGAAAGTCATCAGGGGGCAAGAAAGATTTGATTTCCCTTAGAAAGTTTGGTTGGTAGTTGGCTCCCCTGATGGTTGCACTGATATGATCTTTCATATTCAGGTTCTTTATACCAAGTGATCTAGTAGAGTCAATTAAGTTTGGGACGTAATTGAGAGCTGAAAGTTGTTTGAGCCATTCATCCATGGCGTCAGAGTGATTGTGGGAGCGATCAAGAGTAATTTCGTTTTGAGTGCGTTAAGCATAAGGTGGTTGCACGTTAGCTATTGTTGGGTTTTCAGCAGGGTGCGGATGAGAATATTAACATACACGGGTGATGACATTTTCAAGTATAATTGTGTATCATTGGCATATGTGTGGCAGTGAATATTAGAGGGCTTTAAACTTTTGGTGAGGGTGTCCATGAACAGGTTGAATGGTGAGACTGTGGATGTTTGACAATGTCAAGCGCAGAAGAGAGATCAAAAAGTATAAGCAGGCATCATCTACAATGTGTGTTAGAGCTGTTTCCACGCTATGTCCCATTCTAAAGCCAGATTGGCAGTGGTGCAGGTAATTAAACTTTTCAATGTGCTGCCAGAATTGCATGTGTATGCATTTTTCTAGTGTCAGGACATTGGTAATGGGATGGAAATTATTGAGGTCAGACTGGTCAGCATTAGGCTTTTTTTGTAGGATAGGTGAGACCATGGATGACATTTGGAGGTAGTCAGGGGTCTCAGATGTGACCTCTACATTGTTACCTGCTCCTCCTGGCATTTCCTTAGCAAAAGTTGGCCTCAGATGAGCCAAATGTTTTGCCCCCTCCAAGGCCAGGGGTCACAAAGGAAGTGTCAGGAGCAGCAGTTAGCAAGCTATATGTCACAACTGTGACCCCTGACTACCCCAAATGACATCCCTGATTGAGACCTTTCCCATCTTTAGACAATTTGGAATCAGACCTAGAGAGAGTGATGAAATACCGATCATTATCAGAGCAGGAGAATGAAGGATTGATGAATTTGGCAGGCAGAAGGCCATAGAAATCGTTGTAGGGTTATACTGATAATAATGTCTTGAGTATGTCGACTTCTTCTAGAATTTTGAAAGTATTCCAAGTAGCATTGTTTTCCTGTGACAGAGCTGGAGTGGGGGGTTCTCGTCAGATGTTGTTCCAGCAGGATATGGAGTTAGGAATGGTCTAGTAGATGCTGGGAGGCAAGGTGCAGTTCTGATTCAATCTTCTTAGCCTTTTCCATGAAAGGGGCAGAGAAGTTGTGTCCACAGGGTAATGATCCATTTATCCCTTTTCATCTGAATGGGAAATAGAGCTGTGAGTTGCTTGTTGATTGATGAGTTCAAATAATTTTGTAGGTCTGATTTTGGCTTTGTCCAGTTGTGTCCTAAAGTATTTTGCTTTAGAACTTTGGAGGAGTTTATTGTAGCAGCTTCTTGTTGATCTGAAGTGCTTGAGGTGTGTGATGGTGGGAGAGATTCTCCAAGTTCTCTCAGAAAAACTTAAGTTGCACCTTTCTTCATTGAGGTTGCAGTGGAACCCAGGTTTGGAGTGTATATTGGGCAATCTTTTTAGCTATTTTGGAGAAATTGTATCGAGTATGTCAGACATGGATTGGAAGTAGTGATCTGTAAGATCATTAACATTCTTCATGTTTGTAGGGGAGTTGAAGGAGGTTGTTGCTAATCAAAGATAGCTTACTTATGTTGATATTTCTGAAGTTTCTGCACCGATGTCTGATTTTAGGTAGATGCCCTGTCTTATCGACATCTTTTAAAAGACGAGAAAGGAGGTTAGATAACGGTCTGACCAGTTGCAAGGGGGAAGAGATTCCAATTATAAGACATTGTTTTTGGAGATGATAAGAAGATTGAGGTTGGAGACTTTATTGTATGCTGGGTCAGTACATGATTAAGTGAGGTTGAAGTCAGAAAGGAAGGCTTTGAAGTTGTTCAGTATGGGATCATTAGAGTCTTTCCAGTGAATGTTGAAATCACAAAGGAAGATCTGGTTTGTGTGTTGGTTTGAGTTAGACAAGCTGGTCTCTATTAATTATTAATTATTCAATGAAAAGTAGGTTGTTGTCTGGGGGCTGGACAAGACGGTGGATAGTGCATTCAATCTTATCATTGATCCATATATCAATACCTAGGTTTTCACAAGAAGGCACTGGAGCAGTTTGTGCATGTTTCAGGATGATCAAGGAGCGGAAAATGCATGCTAACCCGCCCCTAAGTTTTTCAGATCTATCTAATCTGATGAAGTCATAGTTGGGTGCAACTAGAATGTTCATAATAGGTGTGGAGGTATCATTGAGCCGTTAGGATAGGAGGTCAACTTCTTGTGCAAGAATGAGTACGGCAATGTCTGAAGTGTGTTTTGCAGCTGACCTGCAGTTAAGAAGCATATACTTGATATCAGACTTGGTCATTGGTGCCTCCTGGCTGTGTTGTGGGGACATATACAAGACTACACATGTTCATTGTTCTGAGGTTGAGGGTAGGTTCTCTGAGAGGGTTGAAGGGTATGGTCTGGATAGTGATCTCCGAGGTAGACAAATCCTCAAGAGTAAGGTTGTCAGATAGAAGAAGGAAGAGAATGTCATCATCAGATAGTTATTCAGTGATCCTCTGAGGTCTGGTAAAGGGATTGGGGTGGGGTCTAGATCGCTAGTACATTATAGTCAGGTTCTCAATGATTTATGTCTCATTCCAGGAGTCGATTGACCTTCCCAAAGTGATTGGGTTGAATTGATTCAAGTGTGGGGATCTATTACTCTTAGTGACCAGGAATGTGTTCCAGAGCTTCTCAAGTATTAAGGTGGTGAGAATAAGGTTCTTGAGGTCTGCTGTGGCTATCTGGAGGTCAACAATAAGGGCAACAAGCTTGTCCTGAAGAGTATGAGGATCCATAACATGAGTTTGAGGGTAGCTTGGTCTGGGGAAGGAAGACGTGAGAGGTCTCTCTTGAATGGGGTGCCAACTGGAATGGCTGTGGCTGATGAAGGTAGCTATAGGGGAAGTGAAGTGAGGGTAAGGACAGGTGTGCGAGGAGGTAGGAGTAAAGATAGGTAGTAGAGTAGGAAGAGGTCTGCTAGGGTCGTCAGTGGTGGGCTTGTGTGTTGCTGGCAAGTCATTGCGAACAGGTATGGGGAAGTGGGCAAGTAGGTTGCTCATTGGGTTGCAGAAGGAGTGGGGTGGGAAAGTCATTGCACGAGGCAGGGTGAAAAGTGGTCATGAATATCTCCATGTTGAGGTTGTTGATCAATCCAGATCAAGGTGCACTAGTTTCTACCCACTATGAGTTAAGTGAGGGGGTAGGGCAAATGAGTGGATTGTGGGGGTATCAATGCTGGGAAAGGAAGATCTTGAGTTAACAGCAGTGGTTATATTGTTGAAGGATAGAGATTGGTCAAGAGAAGGTATAGGGGATAGGGTAGAGGAGGTACTGAAGGGAATGCTGGTGTTTTAGTTGGAGAACAGAGGTGAGAATTCTGGGGGGAGAGGGGCAGTTGATCAACACCAGGTTTTACATCCTCAATATTATTTTGTTAAACCACTCTAGATTCCTGTCATCTGCATGGCTGGGAATGTTTCTATTGTTACAGAGTGAAATGGTTGCTTCAGATCGGTAAAGGTATAATGTATATACGTAGACTATGAGGTTTTTTCTTGGAATATTTAATTTGGAGTATGGATGTTATAGCTCTTCTCCTTTGAGCTCTTCAGTTAGTGAAGAAAATTAGGTTGTTAACCACAATACTTTTTTTTGTTCAATTTCTTTATTATTTTAAAAAGTAAGAATTCATACAGTTATAATAAAGTGCAATACAATAGAGTAGAATGGTCAATAGACAAGTAAAGCATTTAAGAAAATACTGACACCACAATAGAATTATGTCAGAAAAATAATGAGATCTCAAAAAGTACCAAGTCAAAATATAATATCCAAGGAGTATCTCATACTAGATTGATAACAAAAAATTAAATGTATTGCACAGAAACCCAAAAATATCAGAATAAAAGGAAAAAGAGAAATGGAAAGAATAGAAAGAAGAAGAAAGAAGAAGGAACAAGGAAAGAAAGGAAGAGAAAGAGGACGAGAAAGATGAAGAAATAAGTGAATAGATAGATAGCTAGAGGGGGACCCCTGCAGCAGTAAGGAAAATAAATTACGAAGTAGAGACAGAAGGAAATTGGCCTATCAATCCTTGAAATGACAGATTCATATATTTATCCAGTGACCTCCAAATAGTATTAGAGATGGAAGAAGTACAATGTTTCTCTGCAACCGAAGTATGGGCCCCACGAAGAAAACATACCCAAGCCCACCAAGTATGATAAGACTGGAGATTAAAGGATTTCCACTCAGTTAAAATAATTTTGACAGCAATTGATATAAGTAGATCTAATAGCTGCATATCAGAATAGTCTAATGGAAGAGGAGTACAAGCAGCCCACGGTCCCAATAATATCATAGGTAACGAGAGCTCCAATGGAATACCTAAGATTAATGATAAATGCTAAATATGTTGGTGAGTTCCAGATACCGAATTACAATTCCAACAACGATCATTATCCCTCAGTTTTAGTTTGTATAAGCGAGCAGGGGTCCAATGCAGAAGATTAATAGTAAAGAATTTAGATTGCATAAGAGAAGGAGCAATCTTATTCCGTAGTGAAACCTTCCCAATTAGCGTCCATGACTCTTGTGAGATATGTTTGAAAATATCACTATTTAAAATTATGTGACCATTTATCTTGTGTAATAGTAACCTGTGAGGGAAGTGGCGCAGATAAAAATGTTTATATTTTTGAGGCAGTATGACCTGCCCGAGACCACATGTATAAAAGTGAAATAGTAACCGAGTCTGTACAGAGGGTCATTTTAAAGAGGGCAACCTTTCATTAAAAAAAATAATAGAACTCCATATTGTTAAGATTATATTTGCTGGCCAAAGAAGAAAAAAGAAGAGGATCATGATTGGAGTCATAAAGATGTTTAACCAACGTAAGACCTCTATTAGCCCAGGAAGACATCGTAACAGGATCAATATCAGTAACAATTTTAGGATTATACCATAATGAGGACCATCTTGATTTATGAATGGGAATAGAAGCCTTATTATCTATACATTTTAAAGCGTTAATTGTGTCAGAAAATAATACGACTTGAATGAGGTAACACAAGTTTTGAGGCAGTGAGTAAAGCAGGGGTAGATAGGGGAGAACACAACTCTTGTTCAATATAAATCCACAGAGGGGGTATGTGAAGTTGGTAAAAACCAAAGAGCACCCTGAGACGATAAAAAATCAATTTGATACAAGTTCCAATCTGGAAAATTACATTTACCCAAGTCAGACGGCTTCCTAAGATATTTATATGCAATTCTGGCACGTTTGTCACTCCATAAAAAATTTGAAGTAAGTAATTCAATCTCCCGGAAAAAGGATGAGGACAATCTTACAGGCAGCATGGAGGATAAAAAGTTAATAATCATCGATATCATCATCTTAATAGTTGGAAGTCTTCCCCACCAGGAAATATATTTTGGAGACCAGGAAGACAAAAGATCTTTAACCTTAGCTAGTACATGGGATTCACTGTAAGCGATAGTGTCTAAAAGGTTAATACAAAACCAAATTCCTAAGTATTTAATGTGAGTCGTTTTCCTTTTAAATACGGCCTTACCCATGTGAGAAGAGAAGCACAACGCATTCCGAGGGAACAATATGCAACAAGGGTTTTTTTTAGGAAAACTCAGTACGCCTGAGGCGCTCTACCTAGTGTATACGTTTAAATATAAAGAAAGCTCAGTGATAGTAAGGGGCGTGCAGAGCGAGTGGGAAAGCCCGTAACCACTCAACATGAAAAACACATGAATTTCATATATCTAGAAAAAACAGCATTGCTCTCGCACCCAAAAGAAACATTTACAGGTTCAGCAGACGGCGAACCAATAGTTTAAATCACCACAAACAGTATCATAAGAAAAGCAGATGCAGATTCCTGAGTGTGTGTTCAACGACTGACATCCATCAAGTGTGGACGGGATTCCCGGTTACTGACTTACACGCACACGTGTTAAGCAAACGCTTGTTACATAGGCCAACGTCTTGAAGTTCCAAACGTAAAATGGGAACATACACACTTGTCTTCCACCACTTTCTTGAATAACCGCTGTCTGGTTTACGAATCCCGTCCACACTTGATGGATGTCAGTCTGAAAACATCCACCTATCTAGACCTGGATATATACAGGCTAGCCACAAGCCCTGAAGAGTCGTGTTGTACCACACTCACACGACGAAACACGTGTCGGCTGATTGTGGCCCCCCTTTTTGTGGACTGAATAAACAACTCGTCGTTGAACACACACTCAGGAATCTGCATCTGCTTTTCTTATGATACTGTTTGTGGTGATTTAAACTATTGGTTCGCCGTCTGCTGAACCTGTAAATGTTTCTTTTGGGTGCGAGAGCAATGCTGTTTTTGCTTTCCGAGGGAACATTTCCGTCTTGGCTCTGTTCAGAGTATACCCTGAGATGAGTGAAAACTATTTAATGGTATTAGAGATGGCAGGAATGGCAGTAACAATGTCATCAGAAAAGATGAGAACATCATCAGCGTAAGCAGCCGTTTTAATTGTATGTGGACCAAATTGAAAGCCTTTAATATTGTCATTTAAATTAAGTAACCAAAGGAGTGGATCTAAAGCCAATAGAAAAACAAGGGATGATAGCGGGCACCCTGGTCTACTGCCTTGACGTAGATTAAAAAAGGAAGACGGAGTTCCATTAACTCTGATGTTAGCTCTAGGTTGCACCAATAGGGAGATTACCATTGATAAAAGAATCCCCTAAGTTATGAGATTGGAGTACTGCTTGTAAAAAAGGCTTAGAAACTTTATCAAAAGCCTTTTTGGCATCAAGGGCAATTGCAGCCGATGGCAAAGCAGATAGCTTCGCTTTCTCCAATATATGACAAAAGGTTCGGATATTATCTCTAGCAAGTTTCCCTTTTACAAAACGAGTCTGGGAACCATGGATATGGCTTGGAATATGTCTCTCTAAACTTTTAGTCAAGATTTTGGTAAATATCTTTGCCTCCATATTTAGTAGCGAGATTGGACGGAAATTTTTAGGGTCAGAATGATCTTTCCCTTCTTTCGGAATCACGACAATAGTAGACTCAGGGGCTGAACCCGAGACTTTACCTAACATTACAAAGTTAGCAAGAACTTTCTTGAGATATTTTATAATTGAGGATGAAAAAGTCTTGTAGAAAGCAATTGGGTAACCATCAGGCCCTGGAGCCTTCCCCGACAGAGTCGCTTTAATGCCCTGAATTATCTCTTCGGAATCAATCGCTTGCCCTAGAGCAGTCATCTCCGACTGCAAAATAATATGTGTAGGAATCGAAGTCAAGAATTGCTGACACACAGATAAGTCACATTGATCTTTGGGAGTGAAAAGTTTTTCATAAAAGTCACGAAAAACTTGCAGAATTTCTTGAGTATGGAATTTCTTATAATGTAAGAAATCTGAGCAGTTTTGACACTGTCATTTTGATACTTTAAAGTGGCAGCCAACATCTTACCAGTTCTATTCAGCAGCAGCAAGCATCTAGACTTTTGAGCATGTACGCCAAGATAATCTCTTTTCGTAACAATGGAGTTAAAAGAGTATTTCAAATTCTTAATGTCTTGCAGGAGAGACTTATCATTAGAGTTTCTATATGCAATCTCTTTACATTTGATCTCATCCCCTAAAGATTGTAATGACTTTCTGATATCGCTATTCCTTTTTGACATTTTTTTGATAATATGACCCCTAATAGTACATTTGAATGCATACCATAACACTATTGGGGAGTTTACCGAAGATTCGTTGTCATTGAAAAAATTGTCAATTTCCACATATAATTCCTTAACTTCATCTTTATCGTCTAAAATTTCGGTATTGAGACGCCAAGAACGAGGACATTGTTTATCCGTCAAATTAAGGAGAGTGAAAGAGACCGCTGCATGATCAGAAACAACTATTGGGTAAATTATAGCATTTCTAGTATGTTTTAGAAGAGCAGTATCAACTAGAAGGTAATCAATACTCGAGAAACTAGAATGTGGAGAGGAGAAGAACGTGAAATCACTGCCCGTCGGGTTATGTAACCTCTAAAAATCAGTAAGCTTATGGGAAGAGCACATATTGAGAATATGTTTATGAGACCTGGGAGGCCGTAATTTAAAAGCAGAATGTCTATCTAGGAAAGGATCTAAAGGCAAATTAAAATCACCTCCAACAATTGTTCTAGCATTTTGAGGGATATCAGAGAGCTTTTTATTTATTGAGTGCCAGAAAAGTTGATCATCAATGTAAGAAGCATAAATATTCATAACATATAAATCGTCTGAACCATTGGACAAGCAAGAAAGCAACCATCTGCCAGCCGATTCATGTTCAGCAGTGACAATAGACAGACAAGAGTTCTAACAAATCAAGGATACAACCCCGTTCTTATTACCAGCAGCTTCAGAACAAGCAACATCAAGAACCCACTCCTTCCGCAGAAGCAAAGCTTCCTTAAAGGCAATTTTAGTCTCTTGAAGAAGAACAATATCACCAGGTAAGCTTTTGCAATAATCCAGAATCTTAGCCCTCTTAACAGGATGATTCAACCCACGAACGTTAAGAGAAATTACATTTAGACCAGTCATAAATATGCATGAGATCAAACATATACTAAATTAAATCATCATAAATAAGAATAATAAATAGTACAATAACCGTCTAAGGCAATATTAAATTAGGGCATCATAAATAACAATAATATATATTATAAATAACAACCTAAGACAGTACTAAATTAAGGCATCATAAAACCAATAACAAATATTATAACTAATAGCCTAAGGCATGGGAAATATTTCATATGTTATGTAATAAAGAATAATATGGGGCATTAGATATAGCAACTCACTCGCTCACTGACCTGCTCTTTTGTGTCCAACAGAGGAACTGCCTTTCTCATCTCCCAAACCGCATTCCCTGAGGCTGAGGTCGGCTGGTGGGAGCGTGACTGCAATCGGCAGTTCTTCAACTCGCTCTCAGCGCGACCCGCCCAGGTAGCAGTGCGTTGTCTGAGGCCAGGAAAAGCCTACCGGGGGACTGCGAGGCCCAGAAAACACCGCTCCTTGCAGCCGGCGCCTCTTCCCCCGGCGGCCACGCCCACTGAATTGAACGCTGCTTAAAAACCTTTCGCGCCACCCGCTGCGCGGGTGCCGCTCACTGACCTGCTCTTTTGTGTCCAACAGAGGAACTGCCTTTCTCATCTCCCAAACCGCATTCCCTGAGGCTGAGGTCGGCTGGTGGGAGCGTGACTGCAATCGGCAGTTCTTCAACTCGCTCTCAGCGCGACCCGCCCAGGTTGCAGTGCGTTGTCTGAGGCCAGGAAAAGCCTACCGGGGGACTGCGAGGCCCAGAAAACACCGCTCCTTGCAGCCGGCGCCTCTTCCCCCGGCGGCCACGCCCACTGAATTGAACGCTGCTTAAAAACCTTTCGCGCCACCCGCTGCGCGGGTGCCGCTCACTGACCTGCTCTTTTGTGTCCAACAGAGGAACTGCCTTTCTCATCTCCCAAACCGCATTCCCTGAGGCTGAGGTCGGCTGGTGGGAGCGTGACTGCAATCGGCAGTTCTTCAACTCGCTCTCAGCGCGACCCGCCCAGGTTGCAGTGCGTTGTCTGAGGCCAGGAAAAGCCTACCGGGGGACTGCGAGGCCCAGAAAACACCGCTCCTTGCAGCCGGCGCCTCTTCCCCCGGCGGCCACGCCCACTGAATTGAACGCTGCTTAAAAACCTTTCGCGCCACCCGCTGCGCGGGTGCCGCTCACTGACCTGCTCTTTTGTGTCCAACAGAGGAACTGCCTTTCTCATCTCCCAAACCGCATTCCCTGAGGCTGAGGTCGGCTGGTGGGAGCGTGACTGCAATCGGCAGTTCTTCAACTCGCTCTCAGCGCGACCCGCCCAGGTTGCAGTGCGTTGTCTGAGGCCAGGAAAAGCCTACCGGGGGACTGCGAGGCCCAGAAAACACCGCTCCTTGCAGCCGGCGCCTCTTCCCCCGGCGGCCACGCCCACTGAATTGAACGCTGCTTAAAAACCTTTCGCGCCACCCGCTGCGCGGGTGCCGCTCACTGACCTGCTCTTTTGTGTCCAACAGAGGAACTGCCTTTCTCATCTCCCAAACCGCATTCCCTGAGGCTGAGGTCGGCTGGTGGGAGCGTGACTGCAATCGGCAGTTCTTCAACTCGCTCTCAGCGCGACCCGCCCAGGTTGCAGTGCGTTGTCTGAGGCCAGGAAAAGCCTACCGGGGGACTGCGAGGCCCAGAAAACACCGCTCTTTGCAGCCGGCGCCTCTTCCCCCGGCGGCCACGCCCACTGAATTGAACGCTGCTTAAAAACCTTTCGCGCCACCCGCTGCGCGGGTGCCGCTCACTGACCTGCTCTTTTGTGTCCAACAGAGGAACTGCCTTTCTCATCTCCCAAACCGCATTCCCTGAGGCTGAGGTCGGCTGGTGGGAGCGTGACTGCAATCGGCAGTTCTTCAACTCGCTCTCAGCGCGACCCGCCCAGGTTGCAGTGCGTTGTCTGAGGCCAGGAAAAGCCTACCGGGGGACTGCGAGGCCCAGAAAACACCGCTCCTTGCAGCCGGCGCCTCTTCCCCCGGCGGCCACGCCCACTGAATTGAACGCTGCTTAAAAACCTTTCGCGCCACCCGCTGCGCGGGTGCCGCTCACTGACCTGCTCTTTTGTGTCCAACAGAGGAACTGCCTTTCTCATCTCCCAAACCGCATTCCCTGAGGCTGAGGTCGGCTGGTGGGAGCGTGACTGCAATCGGCAGTTCTTCAACTCGCTCTCAGCGCGACCCGCCCAGGTTGCAGTGCGTTGTCTGAGGCCAGGAAAAGCCTACCGGGGGACTGCGAGGCCCAGAAAACACCGCTCCTTGCAGCCGGCGCCTCTTCCCCCGGCGGCCACGCCCACTGAATTGAACGCTGCTTAAAAACCTTTCGCGCCACCCGCTGCGCGGGTGCCACTCACTGACCTGCTCTTTTGTGTCCAACAGAGGAACTGCCTTTCTCATCTCCCAAACCGCATTCCCTGAGGCTGAGGTCGGCTGGTGGGAGCGTGACTGCAATCGGCAGTTCTTCAACTCGCTCTCAGCGCGACCCGCCCAGGTTGCAGTGCGTTGTCTGAGGCCAGGAAAAGCCTACCGGGGGACTGCGAGGCCCAGAAAACACCGCTCTTTGCAGCCGGCGCCTCTTCCCCCGGCGGCCACGCCCACTGAATTGAACGCTGCTTAAAAACCTTTCGCGCCACCCGCTGCGCGGGTGCCGCTCACTGACCTGCTCTTTTGTGTCCAACAGAGGAACTGCCTTTCTCATCTCCCAAACCGCATTCCCTGAGGCTGAGGTCGGCTGGTGGGAGCGTGACTGCAATCGGCAGTTCTTCAACTCGCTCTCAGCGCGACCCGCCCATGTTGCAGTGCGTTGTCTGAGGCCAGGAAAAGCCTACCGGGGGACTGCGAGGCCCAGAAAACACCGCTCCTTGCAGCCGGCGCCTCTTCCCCCGGCGGCCACGCCCCCCTTCCTCCCTCTATATTCACGTAGTCTCTAACGCGCCGCGGGTCGCGCCGCGGGTCGCAGCCCGGGGCGAAGACCCGGGCAAAGACTGGGCCGTTTTAGGCCGTTAGAGGCTGGTAGAGACTCGACTGGGCCACCCCCCCTGATTTTAAAATTTTTAAAATATGTATTCGATCTTCCGTCTTAGCAATCCTTTCAGGGCTCACCTCGTCCCCATAACCTAACAAGAATAGCAATGGTCCTCACGAGAGGGAATAAATCTACAACTAAAGCCCCTAGCGCAGCAGGTAAATTGCTTGGTCCCATGGATGACTTTCTAGCGAAGGCTAACACACTCATAGATGAAAGCATAACACTCATTGAGGAAAGGGTCTCATTAGATCTAGCATTTGCTAAAAGATCCTCACTAGGCATCTTGGCGGAAGCTAGATCTCCAGTATTAGGTATCCCAAACGCAGAGCTGATTCCAACTAGAGAGAGACGCAGCCTACCAAACACGGTAGATCTGTCGGTATCCCAGATAGCGGACTCTCAACTCAGCTTTGACCTAGAACAAACCCCCGAACTGCTCCCAATAACGCCCGCTGAACTCTCCTCGTCAGAAAAAAGAGTAGAAAGGGGTAAGAGGGAGGGAGCAATCAGTAAGAAAAGGGCACCAGGCAATCCATCCTCCCCAGTAAACCTGGCAATAACTTCAACCATCCCTCAAATTCAAGATGATAGGGCGACACATGTTGAGACTCTAGCGTTAGTCCACCAGGTAGAGAAGGAGCCACCCCCCTTGATAGTCTTGGACCCTTACTCTACAAAACAAACCCCGGTGGATTCTAACGCGGTTGAGGCTCAGGAATTGACACTTTCTAGCATAGCCAGGGTAGTCAAACATGCCCTACAACCCTTAGAACATCGGCTAGGAACCCTGGAATTGCAAATTTCCGAGCTTCTAAAAAATCTAAAAAATCAGCAACCATTTCTACCACCATGTCCTCAAAAATCATTACAAAATAATAGCAAAAATTCAGTAAGCACCAATGCATCAATCCCTAAACCATCCTTACCTAATCCACAACAAAAGACTCTCCAGATAATTACTTCAAATCCTCCGACTAATAAAAACACCTTAATTCAAACTAAAATAACAAAAACTGTAGTAGCCCAAAGCTCTACTAGCAACCTACAACAGCCCACCGTTCCGACTTCCCCAGCTGTGCCTGCTACAGCTGTACCCGCTGCCACTGCCGCAATTCCGACGGCACCGAGCAGTACAGCCAATAAAACCACAGGGAATACCACGCATAACGCAACAATAAAAACTTTACCCCCCCCACCTGTACCACCAAAAACACCTGCGGGCAGGCCCAAGAGAAACACTGCGGGGAATCCTGGCCCGCCAAGATTCCCAGCAGATTTCCCTCCAGAGGCCTCACCCTATGTGGCAGTCATGGCTGGAGTGCCAGAACTAATAGACTCTATCCCAGAACCGATCTGGTCCCTAAAAAATAAAGTTCAGCACTGGCTCCAGACCAACCGCCCAATTCCATCCTCTTGGCGCGGAAGAATTAGATCTGTAGCCAGGGTCCCATGGGTGGGCAATACCCGAAAAACCATTTCCGGGGACTGTATCGCAATCACTTTCGAGGATCCTCGAATAGTGGATTATGTCTGTGCCTGGGAAGACATTACCCCAAACGGAGGAATTAAGGTCAAGTCCCTCCCCTTCTTTTATCCTTTCAGGCAGGTAGACAGCTATACACAGGATCAAGAGCCCCCTTGGTCTGTCCCATTCTCCAGGCAGGATGACTTTACAAACATCAGTTATAATGCCCCCCAATATCAATACGAGCCAGACTATTCCTGGCACCCAGTGAGACAACGCCGCCAGGGAGGAAGGTGGGATGATAGAAGACCTCATACACATTGGCCTCCACATAGAGAGCAATCACGATGGGACCCATGGCAAAACATCCCACTAAGCAATAGGTTCAGCGGCCTAGAAATGGTCGACTGACCATCAATAGTAGCTCCTCCCATCGACACTCAACTATCTCCCTCTTCGCAGCCTAATACCATCGCCCCACTTACCAGTAACAAGGACACGATAACCCCAGAAGTAGAATCGGCCGATGATGCTTCATCCCTCATAGTCTCTTATTGGAACATCGCGGGCCTCCGAAATAAAATCGAGGATGGCTCTGCGCAGAAGTTTTTAGCCCCATACCAAATAATTTGTCTCCAGGAGACATGGTCCGTAGAAGAACATCATCTACAAGGCTATAAAACTTATAATGTTCCAGCCCTAACCAGTACAATGGGCAGACCAAAAGGTGGGCTAGCAATATATATTTCAAATTCCCTACCTCTCAATAAAGTGGTCACACTTTCTCAGGACGATAATCATCAAATCCTATCACTTACCTTTTCAAACAAAGACATCATTATTCTGACCAACACGTACAATAATTTATCGGAAGATAACTTTATAAACCTCCTCACCACCATAACCGATAAATTAAAACAAGTACTCCATCAGAGCCCGGCAGACAAAGTAACCCAATTAATTTGGGGAGGCGATTTTAACCTCCATCCCTGCACAGCTCCCAATTTAATGTGTTGTGGGATCGTAGATGATTTCAACGTTCCACTAGCACACCTTGCACACTCTAAATTAGGAAATCTAATAAACATCGCCCTATCAGATCTGGATCTTCAGATTGCCAATCATATAAAAGCAGACCCAAATGAATTTATACCGACCTATGTGGGTAGAGGACACAAGACAACAGTAGATTTTATATTTCTCTCCCAAACCCTAACGCCGAAATTCAAAAACTTTGAAGTCATTGTCACTCCTTTTAGTGATCACGCAGCCCTAATACTAACAATGTTCATGCCTGCCAACCTCTCCCATAAATCAGAGATGGCGACCACTCTCAGGCAGAACAAGATTGACATCAGTAAACGGAATGGACTAACAATCAGATGGGCTAAAATTAACCCATCTGACATAATGAAAAAACTAATAACGCGGTCCTACCCTAATATAATGAAATGCCTTGATCTGACAACTATGAATAGAAATAAAAATAGAAATAAATAAACCGCTGCACTCCAAAGTGTATATAGTAAGTGAGTTATCCTTAATGTTCAAGTCTTATAGGTACTCCAGGTGTTCACCTCCTGGGTCAAAAGGTGCTATACATGAACTGCGGGAAAACCTACAGAGAGTAGGGGTAACCTGAAGTACTCTTGGAGCACAAAAGTGCTGTTTCTTGTAAAACGTGGTTGATCCAGAAATAAATTTTCTATTTGTTTTCTATAGTTTTTATGTATTTCAATCGTTTATTTGTTAATCAACATATTCCATTCATATGATTGAATATTGTCATCGTCTTCTATTCCATTGTTGAATTTTCAAACAACGTGATACAAATCCACATACTTATGAATTCCCCAATGCATTACGCACAAACGTGCGCTTCCTCAGGGGGTCTGCAATTAAAGTAGAGATAACAACAGTAGGTATACTGATACATAACCAGGAGACGGAAAAATAAAAGCGGTTGTACGTCAATTTACGTGAAAACGTAAAGTCTAGTGCAAAGTGAGTGGGAAATGTAGCAAAAATGAAAGAAACATGCAAGGTATACGCCAGAACCAGAATAAACTCATTACAAGTACCCAAAGTGCAAGTCCTAAGTGCATAGTATAAATAGAGAAAAAAAATTTTCCCGGAAAAAAGTGCGAGTCAGAAAGAAAAGCGGTGACTGTTTTCAACTTTAAGGTGAAACCGGGTTTTGTGACTCAAGAGAGGAACGGTGTACGGCGAAACCTTAAATTATATCCCTTCGTGCAGTTAAAGCAAGCAGTCAGAGAGCAGTGAGTTTACGCATAAAACAAATAGAAGCAGCAGTGTCTTACCAGTGAAAAAGGCAATTCGAAGAGTCAGCGTGGAGTAATCAAGTGTTGGCGAATGCCCGGCTCCGTGGAACCCGGAAGACGCCACGCATGCGCAGTAGCGCATTGAAAAAGTGTTTGGAAAGTAAACACAAATGAAAGACTCACGCGACCTACGAGTATGAGAAGGTAGCCAAAACGGAACTTAAAAAAGTGAAGGACATGCATCCATAGTAGCCAAATTATAAGCAAACAATATTAAAAACTGTACACCATGCAGTATAACGGAATGGAAAAGTAGATTGGGAAATTGAAAGACGTGAACAAAAAGTAATAAAAATAGCACATTCATGACTTAGTTAAATAAACCAAAAGCTACAGCTATACTAAACTAAAGAGTGTGTAGTATAAAATGTGCACCGACCTATAGGTACAACCTCTGTTGAAAATTGGAACTATATGCAAATGATTATTATTACACAGCTAGATGGAGATCAATATTTACAGTATATTCAGTGAGTATCAAATATTGTCAATCAAGAACTTAAATCATAAATGACAACCAAATTCGAGACGCTCATTAAGTCCCTTAGGCTGCAACGCCTGCAGT
This sequence comes from Lissotriton helveticus, assembly GCF_964261635.1. NCBI lineage: Eukaryota > Metazoa > Chordata > Amphibia > Caudata > Salamandridae > Lissotriton > Lissotriton helveticus. Next base: position 240,989,809 of record NC_136060.1, on the reverse strand, counting down.
CTATATATCCAATGTAGTTCTCGCTGCAGTAATCGTCTGTTGTTGTCCATGTGTGGTTGTTTCTCCACTGTTTCCAGAATCAGGAACCGTATCTGGCTTGGATTATGTGACTGTTGAATGAAGTGTGCCGCAATGTTGGATTTCAGATTTTTTGTGCGGATATTACTCCGGTGTTCATTTAACCTGATTTTTATTTTGCGTTCAGTTTTTCCAACATAAGGGAGTCCACATGGGCATTTTATCATATAAATGACATTATTCGTGTCACATGTAGCATTTACTCGGAGATTCATGATGGTCCCTTGGGTAGGGTGTGTCATGGTAGATCCAGGAATTATACTGTTGCAATGACTGCAATTAAAGCATGGGATAGTTCCTTTGAAAATGGGTTGTGTGGTGGTTGTGGGTTGCTTGATGAGTTGTTGGATGTTCCTGGTACGTTGGTAGGCAAAAATGGGTGGTGTTTCAAAAATATGATTGAATTCGATTTCTGATTGCAGTAATGGCCAGTGTTTGCGAATAACCTCTTTGATTTGTCTAGATTTTGTAGAAAATTTGGATACAAAAACATTACGGGTCACTTGCTGTTGACTTTTCACTTTGGGTTTCAATAACTCATCTCGGTTCTTGAGTTTTACTCTGTTTTCAGCAGCCGCTGTAATGTGTTCTGGGTATCCACGTTGGTGGAATTTTTGTACAATTGTTGAACTGTTGATATTGTACAACTCCTCAGTGGAAGCAATGCGCTTGGCTCTCAGTAGTTGTGAGTACGGAAGATGCTTTTTCAAACTCGGTTGGTGAAAACTTCTGTGATGCAAATAGTTATTACGATCTGTAGCTTTGGTAAAGATAGAGGTGGTAAATTGATTGTCACTCAATTTGACAAGTACATCCAGAAAAGAAATTTCGGTGTTGTTTAGTGTATGTGTGAATTGAATCCTATCATTCACAGTGTTGAGATGGTTAAATGCAACAAGAAATTGAGTCTCTGTGCCTTGCCAAACAAGGAAAATGTCATCAATGTATCTGTAATATGCACATATGTAGGGTTGCCAAAGTGCATTTTGAAGTATGTGTTGTTGTTCGAATGCATACATGAATAAATTAGCATACGCTGGGGCAGCACAGTTGCCCATTGCTACTCCAGATAGTTGCAAATAGTACTGATTGTCACATGTTTTGAAGTAACTATGGTGTAAAGTAAATTGCATCAATTCCATTAAGAATACTTGGAGATCCAATGGTTTGTCGGTTTGTACTAAAGCAGTCTCAAGGGCTTCCAATCCCAAGTTGTGGGGGATTGAGGTGTATAATGCGTTAACATCAATCGTACATAAAGTAGTTGGTCTATCATTAGGTATAACAATCTGTTTAAGTTTGTTTAGGAAATCGGTCGTATCCTGAATGTAAGTACTCATACCTTTGACACTCGCTTGTAAGTGTTTATCAATGTAAGTGCCCGTTGGGGCATGTATTGAGTTGGTAGTGCTCACAATTGGTCTGAATGGTGGTTGACTGGAGTTCTTGTGAATTTTAGGCACTAAGTAAATATATGGTACTTGAGGATAATCCTTAATAAGGTATCTTTTGTCTCTGTCAGTGATAGTATTTGCAGATACAGCTTGGTTGATAATCTTAGTAAGCACATCTTTGAAAGCTTGCGTAGGATCTGATCTCAAAAGCATGTATAAATCTGGTTGTTGTAGATGTTCATGTAGGCCGTGTTGGTAGTACGTAGAATCCAAAACGACAATGGCGCCGCCTTTGTCAGCTTTACATATAGTCACTGTTTGATTGTTGGCTAGTTGTTTGATAGCTTGTCTTTCTTTCAGCATAAGGTTGCTACGGCTGTTTGTAGGAATATCGAGCAGAGCGTGCAATTCTTGTTGTACTGCTTTCTCAAATACGTCAAGAACCTTGTGGCTGATGGGAGCCATAAAATTACTAGAAGGACGTAGGCCCAAAAGAGTGTCTTTGTCTAGAGCAGTGGATGGTACACAAATATTCTCAAAAAAATGTCTGAGTCGTAGTGTTCTCATGAACTTATAGAATGAGATAGAAATATCTAGTTCATTGGTTTGGTATGTAAGAACAAAATTTAAACCTTTTTGTAGAACCTGTATTTGTGCTTGGCTCAGGGGGCACTTAGAGATATTCACAACTAGATTCTGTGACTCCTGGTCGATTTCGCTGGTGGGGGTAAATTGTCTCTGACATTTAGACCTCCTCGATCGTCGATTGGTTCGGGACCAGCATCTAAAAAAGAATCCCCAGTGGTAGCGATAGTAGGTTCAGTGGTGGTTTTAGAGGTAGTTGGTTGTTCAGGTCTTGTCTTCTCAGTAGGAGTTTCTTGTCTTGGTCTGCCTCGTGGAGGCATTCTACGTGTAGAGTCCTCTGAAGATGATGTATCTCCATCCGTTGATTTATTCGGTTGGTTACGATTTTGTCTCCTAGCAGCATATATTTCAGCCCAATTATGGACCTCCCCTAATTTATAATCGACCGTGTCGCGTTTGAACTTTCTCAATTTTCTTTCATTAATCTCTTTAATATACGTGTCTAACTTGCTGTTGATGTCATCTAGAGTGGCACTAAACTCTTCTGGAGTAATTTATTGGCTGAGTTCATGATTGAGTTGCTTTACTTCTTTTTCTAGTTCCTCTAATAATTTAGAGAGTTCCTCGACAATCAAAAGAATCAAATCAAGTGAGCATTTATTAAGTATGCCATACCATTTTTCGGTAAACCTGGGGTTGTTCTTGCACAGAGTTGACTTAAGAGGGATTCGCAAACCTCTGGGAATGCGCTGTACGCGATGGTATCGAATCAATGTTGAAGCATGAAGGCGTTGATTGATCTCACGTTTAGCTGTGAACAGTAATTGGCGTATATTAGCTTGTGTAGATCCTGTACTTGAAGCAATATAATCCGGCTCCTGGATTAGTGAATAAATTCTGTCAGTATCATTAGTATCAAATTCAAAGGTATCAGCTTTATTGCTGACGTCTCCGTTTAGCGTAGGGCGTGGGGTCAGGCAGGGATGCGTCCTGGCCCCCTTCCTCTTCTCACTCTACACCAATGGTTTGGAGGGGGAGATGTTGGGGGGGGCCCAGGACCTCCCACGCATAAACCGTCGCCTGATCCCAGCCCTGCTCTACGCGGATGACGCCGTCATTTTAGCACGAACACCCAAAGAGCTCCAAAAAGCAGTGAACAGATACACGTCCTTCATGGGCAACTTAGATTTAAGGGTGAACGTAAAAAAAACGTTCGTAATGACAGTTGGCAGACGCCGAAAAAGAACCTATCCTATAGTCCTTAATAATCAAAAGCTCGAATCTACCCCACATTATCCCTACTTGGGGGTTATGATAGATGACCAACTCTCTTGGAAGCAAGCAGTGAGCACTAGGGCACTTTTATTTAGGAGATCAATTGCAGCACTAATAACTTTTTCCCAGAAATTAGGCAAGAGACCGCCAATAGAGCTCCTTAAGATTTATAACGCCAAATGCCAGGCAATAGCTACATATGGTGCAGGAGTCTGGGGGTATACAGACGTCAGCCCTATTCAAAGGGTGGAAAACACCTTTTTAAGATTCTTACTAGCTACCCCCAAAGGCACCTCAATCTACGCAATGCACCTAGAACTAGCCATACCCTACTTAGAGGATTTAATTAAAATTGAACCTCTGATGTTGTGGCGCCGCATTTGGAAATCAAACAAAAACGCTCTGACTCAAGCCATTATCACAGATGCAATGAATATGGACAACTCTGCAAAAATAAAGTGGCTCCTATATGTCAGGAACTTTTTTACTGATTTAGGCTTCGAGAACTACTATTCAGACCCGACAACTATAACGGTCATTCCAAAAAAAGATCTTAAACGCCGAGCTTTATGTCATTTGGAATCGTTAAGGCTCGCCTCCAACTCCACAAAAACGGCAGTGATTCATTCAAACATGATACAAATAGCCTTTGTCATTCACCCGTACTTAGAACTCCAAATATCAACTTACGAGAGAATGCTTATTACAAGATTCAGGCTAAATATTTTCTTTAGAATGGTCACCTTTCCCTCACAAAATTGTTGGGAAGCTACACTCCCGCCGTGTCCCTGTGACGGTACATCAATGCAGTCGAATCTGCACGTGATCCTACTTTGTAAATACCACCAAGCCCATAGAAAGATCTGGCTTTTACCAATATTAAAATCTTGGGGACTGAGACAGTGCAGACCCGCTCTTCTAAGACTGCAAATGTTGGAAACACCGAATGTCTGTTACTTTATTAGTAGTTTCTTAAAGTGTATTATGAAACATAGAAAGAATCTCTAACAATCCTGTCAGTTTGAGCATAAGCGGTACTTTGCACTTTTCTTGACTAATTTTTCTCTTTTTAATTGCGAAATGAATTTTATCAGAAACATATGTAACATGTTTACTTTTACTGTGTTTTGATATTTTGTGTACTTTTATGGTTTTTCCACTGTGAATAAGCCGAATAAAGATTTATATATATATATAGCAATATAAAACATTATAATTCATAAACCACTAACATGCCCAACACTATAGAAATTGATAGCATCTTGGAAAAATACTAAAATCTATGAAAAGGTATTCAAATAGTAGAAAAAAACAGCAAATAAATCTCAAACAATAAAATATAACATAACAGATATCCAACATTTTATCATTTAGTAAACAATAATAAATATATAAACCTATAGAAAATAGATATTGTAGTCCACCTAAAATATAATTTATGCCTTAAATACATAGATAGTAAGAGAATTAATGAATATAAACATACTATAATAACCCTACAAACAAAATGCAGATAATTACAAGAAAAAGAATAAGAAAGGAAGATACAAATGAATAGCACAACGAAAAAAGAATAAACACCAGCAAAGAAGCAGACAAAAAAGAAGAGAGGGAAAGAAAGTTCAAGCCAAACTGAAAAGGAGTATACAAAGGACCCGAAAAGAGGTAGGAAAGACATATAATAATTCTCATGAAAATAGAAAGAACCAAAGAAGACCAACTATTAGAAATATAAACCAACAAAAATTCATCAAAAGAAATTAAGAAACAAAGAGTACGTAAGAAGAGGATGAGAGAAAATAGCAACCATAAACACAGTTAGAGTAGGGCAGTAATGAAAAAAAAAGGTGATAAAGAAAAAGAGGATAAGGAAAAGAGAGATATGATATCCACTAATCACAAAACAACACCTAAACAATGTTAACGAAGACAGATATAACTCTTAGATAACATTCATAGAAATATGTTCACCCTTAAAACCTGTAAAGGAAAGAGCAGTTAAAAGATAACAGCCTATATAGAGTAACATCAGATGCAGTGAATAATTATAGTTACAAAAAAGAAAAAGAACAGGGACTATTAACCACGCATAATGCAAAGATGGCACCAGGGGTATGAATCAAACCATCAGCACGAGAAGAACATTAAAACTAAGAGGTGCCAAGAAGATATTTGGAAACCAGCCAGTAATGCAGACTAAATCCAAAGAAGGAGAAAACGCTGTAAAGGAAAAGTCAGTCAAGAGAGAATAACCATAATACGGTATGAACTTACTACTGTATTCAACATGTCAACAAAGAGCACAGAGGCAGAAAAAGGCTGCATGTAAAAGCATAAACACAACAAATATGGATCCAGGATGTCAAGCACTGAGATACATTAAGAAAGGGACGTATTCAGAAGAGATTCTGACACCATCTGTTCCATCTGCGATTCAGACTGATTATCCAAGAAAGTGGAAAGTTCAGCAGGTTCATAAAAAATCTGTGTGCGACCTCTAAAAGTTATTCTGAAACGCGAAGGACCTGCGTAGATTAAAGAAACCTTTGCCTCGAATAACAGAATCTCTAGCAAAGTCCTGTGATATTGATATTCTGTGCCCTTCCCAATGTAAAATCTTAATCTTCCTCATTTGAGCTAGGATTTGTTCAGAATGTTGATAGCGCAAAGGTTTAAAAATCACTGGTCTTGGAAAAGATAGCGTTTTCGGTTTAAAGGTGGGAACTCTATGAGCACGTTCTATTTGAAAGTCATTTTCAAATGAAATACTCAGGACAGAAGATATCCAAGTAACCAAACAATCTAACATTGAAGGAGCAGATTTTTCACAATCCTCCGGAAGGCCAAAAATTTGAAGGTTACTTCGACGATTCCTATCTTCCTGTTCAGTTAGGTCTCTTCTCAATGCAGCTAAGGAGCGTTCCATACTCTGAGCATGTTTAGCTTGCTTATTCAAGAAGTCTTCCACAGAGATTATTCGTGTTTCTGATTTGGAGACACGTAGTGAGAGATTTTTGAGGTCATTCCAAATGGCTGCCACCTCAACCCGAAGTAAGTCTGTGTTCGTTTTAGTGCTTTGTGCTATGTCATGTACAGCATTAAGTTTAATTAGAATAGTATCTAATGTTGAAGCAGAATCCATATTACCCTTTGCTGAGATATCTGGCGTAGGGGAATTCTGTTTAGACCTCTTCAGATATCCTTTAGAATCTCTATCCTTGGGCGTGACACCCATTCCTTCCGCCATCGGAATAATGCACAACAACTGTAGTAAGAGCTACAGCAACACCCTGATGGCCAAAAAGAAATAATATCCTCTTTGTCGCACAACAAGCACTTAAGCACAAGGAAACTAGTGCAGCAAACAGGAACCACAAGATTCCCGTCAGCAGATAATGTATTGTGCTGCGCAGCGAGCAACCATTGGCTACAGTCACTGATATTGGAAACAAACTGTTCACACAGCCAGAGCCAATAGGTTATCAAAGGTCATAGAATAACTGGCATGTGGATAGACACCCCCACAGAAGTAAAAACAGCTGAAAAGCAGGTCACAAATAAGGCATTAACTGGAGTAGCGTATTCATTGCAAACTGAGCACAGAGAACAGTAAAAAATTACTTAGTGGAGAGTGAGGTAATAAATCCTCCCACATCGAAGACCCCCGCGTCTATGACTTGTGTGGAAAAAAGCACAAAAGGCACTAAGGTTCACAACGGCAGCACGCCCACAGAAAGGTGCCACCACCGAAAACACCAGCCAATGTGAGTTATAAATTGCAAAAGTCTGTGAAATCTGCACAACACGGAATAACCAGCACCAAAGTTGAAAAGTGAAGAAAAAGCATGCAGCACATATAGTAGAGAAGTCCCACTGAAGTACATCTGGCAGAATAGAAGGCCATTAATGAGGCAATATGATTTTTTTAAAAGTTCTGACAGTGGTCTCCATTTTGAATTAAATTATGAAGTGAAGTGAAAAGTAAAGGCAACCTTTCCAAAGTCACGTGTCCAGATATACTGAGGTATAAAAAAGTACATGACAATACCTCATGTCGACCAGGGTGATAAATGAGAGGACCCTTTGAAGCAAATAGTTGAAATTATCCCTTCAAGTTCTTTAGATACTACATCTCCGCTCCGGCCTCCATTTTGGATCCGATATGTGAGGAGAATGTCACCACATCGTGCATCAATCAACGCAGGGAAATGGCCAAGGGACCAACCAGCGGACCCCAATGCACTTGGTTCATTCCACCGCTGAAACTCGTAGACAGGTGATGAGAAAATCACCCTAGCATCGTGGGGAGAAGAGCGCCTGCACCTGAGGAATGATGGAGCTCAAAACAGCCCGACCATCTCGGTTGCGCGCTAAGCCACGCCCCCCAACCACAATACTTTTTTTGAGACAAAAGTAGGAATCAGAGATGAATGTTTCAGAGTTCTGTTTGGGTAGTTTATATTTGAAGTTCTTGGTTGCATTTTTTGATAAATTTGCAGGGTAGATGATCTTGAAAGCAATATGAGAAAACAAAAGAAACAAAAGGATGACATAATAAGTTCTTAATTAATGTATTCCAGGAGAAGCGCGGATGAAAGTGAGGAACTAGAGTATACAGAAAGACACTACATGATAAGGACGAAAATAGTAAGATGCTAAAGTGTAGCAAATAAGGTAGTGCCCGAATCCTGATCCTCTGGCATTTTGTTCTCCATCCTGCCTTTCACTAGTACTTCTAGTAATTATTACATGTAACGCATAACTGGCAACAGTCCAAGATAATTGCTCTTCCTACATCAACTGAACAAATTACATTAATTCAAAACCAAATATCCTATGATTAATTTCCTTGAATTCTCGTGATAGGTGTTAATTGGGTAACGCAAGGAACACCACCGAAGTCAGCGATTAGAGGGGAACACTAAGGTACTTATTTTGAAACATTTTGGTACAGAGCAGTCAAGCATTACAAGACCTTCCCAAAGTTTATGAACTGAAATGGCATTGCCCAAAACTGTCTAGAAGGTCGCCATAAAGCAGTCCGTTCTAACGGCTGTGTGACACTCAATCTGTTCTCAATTGTTGGAGAACCGAAAACACTCCTGAAGAACATGGTGTGGCGTGCTCCATGGGCAGTAATCAGGACAACCAGATCGTGCAGTAAATGGGAGCTGTGCCTGTAATCAGAATGGAATGGATTGGATAGATGATGGCGAAGTATGAACAGTGATAATAGGGAAAGAATAAAGAAAGTGGCTTTGTGAACCAGGGGTAATTTGAAGTTAGGGAGAGGAGCTTGCAGGCACTGCAAAAGAAGCATCATAGCAGCTATGTTTGCCCCTGCCCCCCGCCGATGCCAGCCCGTCCGCCGGACCTACGACTACGCCACCCTCAACGCACTCAACACCGGCCGAACCCCCGGCTGCCACCGAGCCACCCCAGGACGCACCCACGGACCCTTCACCTGCCAATCCTGCAAGTTCTCCTGCATCCGGACCTGTACCGCAGCCGCCAAGACGAGCACCAGCAGCAAACACCTCAAATGCATCCTGCTCAACACCCGCTCCGTCCACAGGCACGCCGTCGAACTCTGGAACCTGCTCGACACAACAGCACCAGACGTCGCCTTCCTCACGGAAACCTGGATGAACGCCTCCTCAGCCCCCGACATCGCCATCGCCATCCCGGATGGATACAAGATCACCCGGAGGGACCGCATCAACCAGACAGGAGGAGGCATCGCCATCATCCACAAGAACACCATCCGCATCACGACCAGCCCCGACGACACCCTCACAGCCGCCGAACACCTGCACTTCCAGATACACACCGACCCCAAGACCACCCTCAGAGGCACCCTCATCTACAGACCCCCGGGACCACGCACACAATTCAGCGAGGACATCGCCAATTTCATCAGCCCGCACGCCCTCCCCTCCACTGACTACATCCTCCTCGGGGACTTCAACTTCCACCTGGAGAACAACAATGACCGCAACACCACCACCCTGCTGGACAACCTCGCCAACCTCGGACTCAAGCAACTGGTGACCACCCCCACCCACTATGCCGGCCACACGCTCGACCCCATCTTCTCCTCCAGCAAGGACATCGCCTTCAGCCACACCACCGGACTCCACTGGATGGACCACAGCTGCGTCCACTTCAGCTTCAGAAGGACCACGACCCACCACCGCCCACAACAGGTCCCCCGCAGAAGCTGGAACAAGATCACAGCCAACCAGCTCGCCACATCCCTGAGCCAGAACCCTCCCGCCAGCTCAACGAACCCCAACCAAGCCGCCGACAACCTCACGAGGTGGATCAGCAACAGCGCAGACGACCTCGCCCCACTGAAGACCCCCCCCTGCCAGACCCGGCACCAAGAAAGCATCCTGGTTTACCGACGAACTCAAGAGCTCCAAGAAGAACTGCCGAGCCCTCAAGAAAGCCTGGCGCAGAGACCCAACCACAGACAACATGACCACCCTCAAGCTCGCCACTCGAAAACACCACCAGATGATCCTCACCACCAAGAAAACCGCATTCAAGGAACGACTTGACAATAACACCCACAACAGCAAGGAACTCTTCAACATCGTCAAAGAGCTCTCGAACCCTAGCGCTGGAGACAACGACATCACCCCTTTGCAAGAACTCTGCAACTCGCTCGCCTCATTCTTCCACAGCAAGATCACAGATAACAGTTTCAGCACGCAGCCGACGCACCCTACGACCACACCAACGCCACCCACCACCACCATCCGTGCCTGGACCCCGGTCAACACCGAAGACACCATCTGCACGATGAACTCCATCCACTCCGGATCACCAACCGACCCCTGCCCTCACCACGTCTTCAACAAGGCCGACTCCGTCATCACACCCCACCTGCGAGACATCATCAACGCCTCCTTCGACACCGCCACCTTCCCAGAGTGCTGGAAGCACGCCAAACTCAGCGCCCTACTGAAGAGACCATCAGCGGACCCAACCGAACTCAAAAACTACCAACCCATCTCGCTCCTTCCTTTTCCTGCCAAAGTCATTGAGAAGACCGTCAACAGACAGATGGCCGCCTTCCTCGAGACGAATGGATCCCTCGACCACTCACAGTCTGGTTTCCGGGCCAACCACAGCACCGAGACCGCCCTCATCGCAGCCACCGACGACATCAGATCCCTGCTCGACAACGGGGAAACAGCGGCCCTCATTCTCCTGGACCTCTCTGCAGCGTTCGACACGGTCTGCCACCGCACCCTAGTACAACGCCTCAGCAACATCGGAATCCAAGAGAAGGCACTGGAGTGGATCATCTCCTTCCTCGCCGGAAGAACCCAGAGAGTCCGCCTCCCCCCGTTCAGATCCGAGGCCACCGAAGTCATCTGCGGCGTACCCCAAGGGTCATCACTCAGCCCCACGCTGTTCAACGTCTACATGAGCCCCCTTGCGGCCATCGCTCGCCAGCACAACCTCAACATCATCTCCTACGCCGACGACACCCAGCTGATCCTCTCCCTCACCAACGACCCCACCACCGCCAGAACCAACCTCCACGAAGGGATGAAAGACGTAGCCGAGTGGATGATGAACAGCCGCCTGAAACTGAACTCAGATAAGACGGAAGTCCTCATCCTGGGATCTTCGCCCTCCGCCTGGGACGACTCCTGGTGGCCCCCTGCCCTGGGCAGCGCACCCAAGCCAACAGACCACGCACGCAACCTGGGCTTCATCCTGGACTCCTCCCTCTCCATGACCAGACAAGTCAACGCCGTCTCCTCGTCATGCTTCAATATCCTCCGCATGCTACGTAAGATCTTCCAGTGGATTCCCACCGAAACCAGGAAGACGGTCACCCAGGCCCTCGTCACCAGCCGTCTGGACTACGGCAACTCCCTCTATGCCGGAACCACAGCCAAACTTCAGAAGAGACTCCAATGCATCCAGAACGCCTCAGCACGCCTCATCCTGGACATTCCCCGACACAGCCACATCTCCGAACACCTGAGAAACCTGCACTGGCTCCCCGTCAGCAAGAGAATCACGTTCCGACTCCTCACCCACGCACACAAAGCTCTCCACAACCAAGGCCCAAGATACCTCAACGACCGCCTGACCTTCTACACGCCCACCCGCCAGCTACGATCGACCAGCCACGCCCTCGCCGCCGTCCCCCGCATCCGAAGAGTCACAACGGGAGGAAGATCCTTCTCCTACCTGGCTGCCAAGACGTGGAACTCCCTCCCCATCCACCTCCGCCTGACCCAAGACCACCTCTCCTTCAGGAAGCAACTCAAGAAGCAGTAGCGGACCCCCCTCCCCCAGCGCCTTGAGACCCTACGGGTGAGTAGCGCGCTATACAAATACTTTGATTGATTGATTATGTTTATGTAATACTTCGTTCACTTGAAGCACAGAGAGCATATAAGTTGCAGGAACATCACAGAATGTGTCTTTTGGGCACAGGTGTTGAGGGAAGCCCAGACAATTAGACAGTTATTTACAATCCAGAGGCATAATGGAAATGGTCTCCTCAGGAGCATCCATCACAAAACACAAACTATATGGAGGGAAACGTCCACGCTCACTACTGAACAAGTATATCTACTGGCAAATGAGATTCAGGGCACATGCTTAGTATTGCACTGGCAGCCAATAACTTTCTCCATTCTTTTACAACATTTTCCTTTAGTTTAGAAGTGTTTCAATCATTTAAGCGCCCCTTTTCAGGGCTTAACTATAACAAAAATACTCTCAATTCATAGGCACAAGTATTGAGAAACAACACAATTCAATACTGCATTATATATAGTTATACCAATATAAAGGTGCAAGTATTATGTTTGAGGATGATAACTTCCCGCCATTGTGGCAGTTTATTTTCTGTGGTTCTTTCCATCTGAATATATTGTATTTTAATTCTTCTTTCACAACAGCTAACATTTTACTGTTACAATTAGAGACTGGCCTAGAAGCATTAAAAATGGTGTTTGTCATTTATATACTTGAATTGAATTGAATTGAATAGAGTTCTTATACAGCGCAGACTGGCACCCTATGGGTATCCTGGCGCTTAGACTTGAGTATGACAATAAAAAAGGAAGGCCAAAGTAGCAGCGGGGAAAAGGCTAGAGATCAGCCCTAGGAAAGAGCCAAGCCTTCAGACTCTTTCTAAACTCGGTCAGGGAGTTGGCTTGTCTGATGCTCTGGGGCAGCTCGTTCCATAAATGTGCAGCTGCCACACTGAAAGCCCTCCCCCCATCCTAGAACACTTAAATTTGGTGATCATTTTCAGATTTGCGCTGGAGGAACAAAGCTGCTTCTTGGGGTTGTACCAGGTAAACTTCTTTTGCAGTGGGACTGGGCCCAAATCATGTACTGCCCTGCAAGCAATGCAGAGCGATTTGAAGCAAACCCTTTCCGTAATAGGCAACCAATGTAGGTCTCTCAGGGCCAAGGTTGTAGAAGACCTGCATTGCCTATTTAGCACCATCTTTGCTGCCATAGACTGGACTCTCTGCAACCCCTGAAAAATGTATTGTGGTGCTCCCAGATACAGGTACTTGCAGTAGTCCAGCCTACGCAGCACTATGTTTCTCACTACAAGGAAGCGCAAGTCCTTTGGGAGTAGTGAAGAATCTGTCATAGCATGTGCATCAAAGAGAAGCATACGCTGACGGTTTTGTTGGCCTGCGACTCCATTTTTAGATTACCATCTACCAGAACCGCCAGATTGCGCACCGTGTTGACTGGAACCAAAGGCTCCTCCTCAGGAGTGAGCCTGAACTCCAGAGGTAGATGCTGGGACATTCTGGCAGTAGGGCAGTATACCACCTCTGTTTCCCCCATTGAATTGTAATGAGTTTCTCCTGAGCCATCCAGCAGTCTGACGCATACACTCCTGGAACGTATCCATGGATACCGCTTGTTTTCTTCCAGGGAAAACACCAGTTGAGTGTCGTCAGCGTAGTTGACCAGGTCGATACCAAAAGATTTAATAATGGGGAACAGGGGCTGTAAAAATAATGTTAAAAGAATAGGGCTGATCGCAGAGCCCTGCGGTACCCCATGATGTACTGGAGACTTGCTGGAAGTGAACGGTATCATAGTCACCACCTGTTGCTTCCTGATAGATAAGACTGTAACCACAGAAGGGCCCGTCCTTTCACCCCTATCTTTTCTAGTCTTTCCAGCAGTACTGTGTGGTTCACCGTGTCGAATGCGGCTGACATATCTAATAACACTAGGATGGTATCATTGCCATTGTCGGCTCGCATTCGTAAATTATCCAATACGGTTGCCAGAGCAGTCTCAGTACCATCATCTGGACGAAACCCAAATTGGTCCCTGTCCAACAGATGGTTATCCTCCAGATAGCATGAAAGACTTTTGCTGACTGCTTTTTCCAAGATTTTAATCAGATATGGCAGAAGAGAGATGGGTCTAAAGTTTGCTGGTATCTTAGGATCCAATGAGGGTTTTTTTTAACGGGGGCGTCACTGCTGTCTGCTTCCACACCTCCGGGACCACACCTTCTTCCAAGGAATAGCTGCAGATCTGTCGCAGCCAGGGGAAGGTTTCTTGGCCAGTAGTTTTTCAAATTCTATGTGGAAGGGGGTCGAGAGGGGAGCCTGAGGACACACTATGAGCCAGGTTATTAAAGGAGTCATCCGTAAAGACTTGAAAGTTATCCAGGGAGATATTCACCCTGGGTTCTTCATCCAACCTCAGGATAAGATTGGCAATTTTGTCTTTGAAATGAGCGGCAATCTCATCGCAGAGTTTCTGCTGCGCAGCCACCTTATTGCTCGTACAGATAGGTCTAGAGAGGACCCTAAAGATTTAAAAAGAGCTTTAGTGCTATTAGGAGCTTGTAAAATAGAGTTCGCATAAAAGTCTGATTTGTCCTTTGCGATATACTCTTTGTATTTAGCCCAAGCTAATTTCAATTCTTTCTTATCAAGGTCTAAATAGTTCTTTCTCCATTTCCTCTCGGCCTTCTTACATGACAAACGCTATAATTTCAATTGCTCATTATACCAGGGGGCTGAGGCTTTATTCCTATTTTTGAGACTTTTTACTGGGACTATCGGGTCCAGAGTGCTAGCTATATGATTACAGAATATTTGGAAATTCTCCTTTATGGAAATGGAGGAGGAAAAAAGATGTAGGGCCAGATGTAGGTCGCCTAATACCGGTCGGTAACGGCCGAAATTTCAGAATTTCGGCTGTTACCGACCGGTATTAGGCTACTGAGATGTAGGTGGCCTCAATTACAAATTCAGTAATTTACCGATTCAGTATTTTTAGGAATCGGTAAATTACCAATTCCTTAAAATACCGAATTGGTAAATTACCGAATTTGCAATGTAGGGAGCACTCAAATGAGTGCATTGCATAGGTAAGGATTCGTTATTTACCACCAACTACAAGTTGGTGGTAAATAACGAAAACCGTTAAAAAAGCAATTTTGTACTTTTTTAACAGTGCCATGTGGCAGACATACATGCCCTTAGGGCACGTTTGTGTGCCACATGTGCACCCATGCACTATACAGGGGTGCAACAGGGTGTCAATGTGACACCCTGCCACACTTGTATGTTACCCTCTATTATCGATTCGGTATTTACCGAATCGGTAATTCTCATTCATTCCTATGGGCCTCCAGAATGGGGAATACCAATTTGGTAAATACCGCATCGGAATTTACCGAATTTTACCGAATCATTAGCTACATATCATTTACCAATTCTATAATACAGAATCAATAAAATTCGGTATTTTAGAATCGGTTAATGATATTTACCTACATCTGGCCCGTAGATTCGTAAAAATCGGCTGAGTCTTGTTTTTTCCTAATTTAGCCCACTCTCTTCCTTTCCGGTAGGTCACAGGACGGTCATTATTATCCTCAAATCTAGGAGTCTTGATGTTAAAGTGGACTAGATGGTGATCAGTCCAACTTTGTGGCAGTATAACTATCACTTCTGTTTCTGTCTGATTGGCAAACAAGAGATCTAAAACATACCCCCCTTAGATGGTATGGTTGTTGTAAGTTGAGATTCACACATGTGTGCCTCAAGTCTCTCAAATGACTGCCCAAACTGCTATCTTCTTGTAGTTTTTATGATTTAAATGTTCTTTATGTGCCCAAAAATAAATATAAAACAGTTGGTGTGGCAACAGAAGTTTCTTCTGTTCCTTCTTAAGTAAACATAGAGTCCCCGATTCATAAACCATTTTTAATGAACTATAGGCACTAGAAATAGATTATATCCTGCAAAGGCAGGTTCTAGAATTTGTGAGCATCTTTAAACTAGTTTACCTAGATTGAATTAATTGATTTGGTAAAGAAAATGTTCAGCTCTGTCACAACAAACCTAGCTGAGATGGAAGAATCTTTACTGAATGCCTAATTTGCATAATTCCTGAATACTTGTTGAATGTAAGGGTACCACTACTACTCACATCGCACAACATGGAGTACAAAATGAACAGTTAATGGACGGAATGCGGAATAATGCAAACAATCACCCAAGTCAAAAGATCTGTGTTTAAGCCATTTTTGATGTTGGATCTTTTTCTGTATTTTGTCCCTATTATACTGTTTGCCGTGTTGGAAAATACTTCACATTGCATCTAAGCTAAGCCCGACTGCTCTGAGCCGAACTACCAGTAGATTGTGCACACGTTAATTTGGGGTTTGATTGTGTCTTACCCTGACTAGGATTGTGGTGGCTGCTTGAAAGGCACCACACCCTAGTCAACTAGTAACCCAATTTCTAACAAATGTGAATTGCAATATGACACATGGTTGAACGAAATTAGCTCAGCTGCAAATCTAGGCTCAAATGGCATGTTCTACTCCTGCACTAAACGTCAGGCCTGTAGCAGACCATAGCATTACTTTCAATAAATGAAAATGTGTAGTATATGTTTAGGTAGCTTGGCTGGTTGAATGTTACAAACTGCCTCAACTTAACTTTAAGGCTAAACTTTCTGTTCTAAATTTTGTAAAACAACAAATATCAATAGTATTAAATTGAAATTACAAACCATAGTGAGGTATTCCCAGCGAAATGTGGTGTGGTAGTCTCATTTCCACCCGTAAATCCTCATTTATTAATGGAACCACAGGGTTCTACATGCACTGTCAGGAGGTTCGCCACCCAGAAATATTGCCTTCCGGTATCATTACTTCTAGCGGGTTGGCATTACTCGTTGGATTATCTGGGTGCTTGGAATGAGACCCTCTGTCTGATTAAAGTGAGAAAGCATAATACCAAAGATTTAACATAGGTATAGCAACTAAAGTAGCTGAGACATAGAGCAGTTGAAAGGGGAAACAACCCTTACAACGCAACTATTACAACGCACACCGTTACAACGCACACCATTACAACGCAGGATCCGTTACAACGCATGCCTTTACAACGCATGACATTACATAGCAGATGCTATTACAATGCATGCCATTACAACGTAAGTATTGGTAAGTATGTTATTTTTTTAAATCATTTTTTTTAAATGTAAATTAAATAAATTAATTTAAGTAATAGTCTATATTTAGTTTTGGGTTATGGGGTACAGGGGTATTTTTAGGTTTCAGGGCTAGGTATGGGTTTTGGGGTACAGGGGTATTTTTAGGTTTCAGGGCTAGGTATGGGTTTTTGGGTACAGGGGTATTTTTAGGTCTTAGGGCTAGGTATGGGTTTTGGGGTACAGGGGTATTTTTAGGTTTCAGGGTTAGGTTTGGGTTTTGGGGTACAGGGGTATTTTTAGGTTTCAGGGCTAGGTTTGGGTTTTGGGGAACAGGGGTATTTTTAGGTTTCAGGGCTAGGTATGGGTTTTGGGGTACAGGGGTATTTTTAGGTTTCAGGGTTAGGTTTGGGTTTTGGGGTACAGGGGTATTTTTAGGTTTCAGGGCTAGGTATGGGTTTTGGGGTACAGGGGTATTTTTAGGTTTCAGGGCTAGGTTTGGGTTTTGGGGTACAGGGGTATTTTTAGGTTTCAGGGCTAGGTTTGGGTTTTGGGGTACAGGGGTATTTTTAGGTTTCAGGGTTAGGTTTGGGTTTTGGGGTACAGGGGTATTTTTAGGTTTCAGGGCTAGGTTTGGGTTTTGGTGTACAGGGGTATTTTTAGGTTTCAGGGCTAGGTTTGGGTTTTGGGGTACAGGGGTATTTTTAGGTTTCAGGGTTAGGTTTGGGTTTTGGGGTACAGGGGTATTTTTAGGTTTCAGGGCTAGGTATGGGTTTTGGGGTACAGGGGTATTTTTAGGTTTCAGGGCTAGGTTTGGGTTTTGGGGTACAGGGGTATTTTTAGGTTTCAGGGCTAGGTATGGGTTATGGGGTACATGGGTATTTTAAGGGTTCAGGGTAACGGGTATTTTTAGGGTTCAGTTTTTAAATAAATAATTTTAAATAATTTAAATAATTAATTTTAATAATTTTATTATTTTTTAATATTAGTTCTTTAATAATAATTGTTCTTTATAAAATAAACTATGTTTTAAAGTATATATATTTACAAATTAATTATTAAAAAATAATTTAATTTATTAAATTAATTACATTTTAATAAATTACATTAAAAAAAAATAATATACTTACCTATACTTACGTTGTAATGGCATGCGTTGTAATAGCATCTGCTATGTAATGTCATGCATTGTAAAAGCATTCGTTGTAAATGTATCTGCGTTGTAAAAATTGCGTTGTAACGGTGTGCGTTGTAAAAGTTTGCGATGTAACGTCATACATCCGTTGAAAGTGGGTGGTTCTGGCTACAGGTGAAGGATATGGCACATAGGAAGTTAAACAAATGTTTTCCTTTTTACATCATAAGCCCCAAAGCAGCACATTGAACAAACCTAGGATGCCCAAGACTTCCATAAACAAAATGTCACAAAGACAGTAACAAGTATATTAGCTGTGATCTTTTGCTCAAAAACTACTGAAGACTTACTCGTGACAGTCCAGCAGACATGGATAAGCTTCACATGGGAACAAAATCAAGTCCACATGTATAAGTGCTCCGCTCAAAAAAGTGTTACTGAGCTCAGTTGGAGACTAAGGCCCTAATTTAGAAGAGATAATTAAACAACAGGGGGTGGTGATGGACAGAGTTTCTGAATTAAGCAGAATCTCTCACCCAGTCAAGAGATCAGGGCTAGATCCAACACCGTTTTTTAGCTCATTGCACCATCCCAGTTTCAGAACCTGGCTGTATGCAAATTAGTCTGTCCCTGGCCCAGTGCATCATGGGAACAGGGCAGACCAGACTACAATAGCCAATTCTTTCACTGGGAAGGAAACAAGCTTCCGGGGACCGGTTTCTGGCATTACAGCCGTCTTCGGCCCGGCTTGCTTGAATCCTGATGGTGCAATGAGCAAGGGACTCACGTCTGAGTATACCCTTCCACGCTTATGGTGGACAAAATAATTAAACAACAGGGGGTGGTGATGGACAGAGTTTCTGAATTAAGCAGAATCTCTCACCCAGTCAAGAGATCAGGGCTAGATCCAACACCGTTTTTTAGCTCATTGCACCATCCCAGTTTCAGAACCTGGCTGTATGCAAATTAGTCTGTCCCTGGCCCAGTGCATCATGGGAACAGGGCAGACCAGACTACAATAGCCAATTCTTTCACTGGGAAGGAAACAAGCTTCCGGGGACCGGTTTCTGGCATTACAGCCGTCTTCGGCCCGGCTTGCTTGAATCCTGATGGTGCAATGAGCAAGGGACTCACGTCTGAGTATACCCTTCCACGCTTATGGTGGACAAAATAATTAAACAACAGGGGGTGGTGATGGACAGAGTTTCTGAATTAAGCAGAATCTCTCACCCAGTCAAGAGATCAGGGCTAGATCCAACACCGTTTTTTAGCTCATTGCACCATCCCAGTTTCAGAACCTGGCTGTATGCAAATTAGTCTGTCCCTGGCCCAGTGCATCATGGGAACAGGGCAGACCAGACTACAATAGCCAATTCTTTCACTGGGAAGGAAACAAGCTTCCGGGGACCGGTTTCTGGCATTACAGCCGTCTTCGGCCCGGCTTGCTTGAATCCTGATGGTGCAATGAGCAAGGGACTCACGTCTGAGTATACCCTTCCACGCTTATGGTGGACAAAATAATTAAACAACAGGGGGTGGTGATGGACAGAGTTTCTGAATTAAGCAGAATCTCTCACCCAGTCAAGAGATCAGGGCTAGATCCAACACCGTTTTTTAGCTCATTGCACCATCCCAGTTTCAGAACCTGGCTGTATGCAAATTAGTCTGTCCCTGGCCCAGTGCATCATGGGAACAGGGCAGACCAGACTACAATAGCCAATTCTTTCACTGGGAAGGAAACAAGCTTCCGGGTCCCAGGCACTCCACACCACTTGGAGTCAAGCTAGCCGGGCTGAAGAGAGGTGTTACCTCGAAACCGGTCCGGTCCTCGGATGCTTGATTCCGTTCTGGGAAGGACATGGCTTTTGTAGTTCGGACTGGACTGTTCCCATGGGGCAACAGGGTCAGAGCTGATTTGCATATCGCCATTGTCTAACCCAGGGTGGTGTGGAGTGCAAAAAAACGATGGATTTGGGTCCAGATCTTTTGACTGGGGGAGTGTGTGACATTGATCCACATTCAGTCCATCACTTGTTGTTTTTGCAATTGCCGCCCTAAGTGCGCTGGGGATGCCCAGACGTGGGTCCCAGGCACTCCACACCACTTGGAGTCAAGCTAGCCGGGCTGAAGAGAGGTGTTACCTCGAAACCGGTCCGGTCCTCGGATGCTTGATTCCGTTCTGGGAAGGACATGGCTTTTGTAGTTCGGACTGGACTGTTCCCATGGGGCAACAGGGTCAGAGCTGATTTGCATATCGCCATTGTCTAACCCAGGGTGGTGTGGAGTGCAAAAAAACGATGGATTTGGGTCCAGATCTTTTGACTGGGGGAGTGTGTGACATTGATCCACATTCAGTCCATCACTTGTTGTTTTTGCAATTGCCGCCCTAAGTGCGCTGGGGATGCCCAGACGTGGGTCCCAGGCACTCCACACCACTTGGAGTCAAGCTAGCCGGGCTGAAGAGAGGTGTTACCTCGAAACCGGTCCGGTCCTCGGATGCTTGATTCCGTTCTGGGAAGGACATGGCTTTTGTAGTTCGGACTGGACTGTTCCCATGGGGCAACAGGGTCAGAGCTGATTTGCATATCGCCATTGTCTAACCCAGGGTGGTGTGGAGTGCAAAAAAACGATGGATTTGGGTCCAGATCTTTTGACTGGGGGAGTGTGTGACATTGATCCACATTCAGTCCATCACTTGTTGTTTTTGCAATTGCCGCCCTAAGTGCGCTGGGGATGCCCAGACGTGGGTCCCAGGCACTCCACACCACTTGGAGTCAAGCTAGCCGGGCTGAAGAGAGGTGTTACCTCGAAACCGGTCCGGTCCTCGGATGCTTGATTCCGTTCTGGGAAGGACATGGCTTTTGTAGTTCGGACTGGACTGTTCCCATGGGGCAACAGGGTCAGAGCTGATTTGCATATCGCCATTGTCTAACCCAGGGTGGTGTGGAGTGCAAAAAAACGATGGATTTGGGTCCAGATCTTTTGACTGGGGGAGTGTGTGACATTGATCCACATTCAGTCCATCACTTGTTGTTTTTGCAATTGCCGCCCTAAGTGCGCTGGGGATGCCCAGACGTGGGTCCCAGGCACTCCACACCACTTGGAGTCAAGCTAGCCGGGCTGAAGAGAGGTGTTACCTCGAAACCGGTCCGGTCCTCGGATGCTTGATTCCGTTCTGGGAAGGACATGGCTTTTGTAGTTCGGACTGGACTGTTCCCATGGGGCAACAGGGTCAGAGCTGATTTGCATATCGCCATTGTCTAACCCAGGGTGGTGTGGAGTGCAAAAAAACGATGGATTTGGGTCCAGATCTTTTGACTGGGGGAGTGTGTGACATTGATCCACATTCAGTCCATCACTTGTTGTTTTTGCAATTGCCGCCCTAAGTGCGCTGGGGATGCCCAGACGTGGGTCCCAGGCACTCCACACCACTTGGAGTCAAGCTAGCCGGGCTGAAGAGAGGTGTTACCTCGAAACCGGTCCGGTCCTCGGATGCTTGATTCCGTTCTGGGAAGGACATGGCTTTTGTAGTTCGGACTGGACTGTTCCCATGGGGCAACAGGGTCAGAGCTGATTTGCATATCGCCATTGTCTAACCCAGGGTGGTGTGGAGTGCAAAAAAACGATGGATTTGGGTCCAGATCTTTTGACTGGGGGAGTGTGTGACATTGATCCACATTCAGTCCATCACTTGTTGTTTTTGCAATTGCCGCCCTAAGTGCGCTGGGGATGCCCAGACGTGGGTCCCAGGCACTCCACACCACTTGGAGTCAAGCTAGCCGGGCTGAAGAGAGGTGTTACCTCGAAACCGGTCCGGTCCTCGGATGCTTGATTCCGTTCTGGGAAGGACATGGCTTTTGTAGTTCGGACTGGACTGTTCCCATGGGGCAACAGGGTCAGAGCTGATTTGCATATCGCCATTGTCTAACCCAGGGTGGTGTGGAGTGCAAAAAAACGATGGATTTGGGTCCAGATCTTTTGACTGGGGGAGTGTGTGACATTGATCCACATTCAGTCCATCACTTGTTGTTTTTGCAATTGCCGCCCTAAGTGCGCTGGGGATGCCCAGACGTGGGTCCCAGGCACTCCACACCACTTGGAGTCAAGCTAGCCGGGCTGAAGAGAGGTGTTACCTCGAAACCGGTCCGGTCCTCGGATGCTTGATTCCGTTCTGGGAAGGACATGGCTTTTGTAGTTCGGACTGGACTGTTCCCATGGGGCAACAGGGTCAGAGCTGATTTGCATATCGCCATTGTCTAACCCAGGGTGGTGTGGAGTGCAAAAAAACGATGGATTTGGGTCCAGATCTTTTGACTGGGGGAGTGTGTGACATTGATCCACATTCAGTCCATCACTTGTTGTTTTTGCAATTGCCGCCCTAAGTGCGCTGGGGATGCCCAGACGTGGGTCCCAGGCACTCCACACCACTTGGAGTCAAGCTAGCCGGGCTGAAGAGAGGTGTTACCTCGAAACCGGTCCGGTCCTCGGATGCTTGATTCCGTTCTGGGAAGGACATGGCTTTTGTAGTTCGGACTGGACTGTTCCCATGGGGCAACAGGGTCAGAGCTGATTTGCATATCGCCATTGTCTAACCCAGGGTGGTGTGGAGTGCAAAAAAACGATGGATTTGGGTCCAGATCTTTTGACTGGGGGAGTGTGTGACATTGATCCACATTCAGTCCATCACTTGTTGTTTTTGCAATTGCCGCCCTAAGTGCGCTGGGGATGCCCAGACGTGGGTCCCAGGCACTCCACACCACTTGGAGTCAAGCTAGCCGGGCTGAAGAGAGGTGTTACCTCGAAACCGGTCCGGTCCTCGGATGCTTGATTCCGTTCTGGGAAGGACATGGCTTTTGTAGTTCGGACTGGACTGTTCCCATGGGGCAACAGGGTCAGAGCTGATTTGCATATCGCCATTGTCTAACCCAGGGTGGTGTGGAGTGCAAAAAAACGATGGATTTGGGTCCAGATCTTTTGACTGGGGGAGTGTGTTCCACAGTGTGTATCGCCATTGTCTAACCCAGGGTGGTGTGGAGTGCAAAAAAATGATGGATTTGGGTCCAGATCTTTTGACTGGGGGAGTGTGTGACATTGATCCACATTCAGTCCATCACTTGTTGTTTTTGCTAATTTAGAAGAGGTCAGTACTGTCGTACTATCACATTTTATGACGATCCAGAGGCATGGGCCTTGCAATCATAGATATAAGGTGACACAAAGCCATCCTGCAAGGCTTTGTATGGCCTCCTAGATATGGTGTAAGGCAAGAGAGCACAAAGCATTGCCTTGTCTTACTTTATGTCAATGAGGCATTCCATGAACGTTGCTGTGGGTGTTCGCATTCAACACCCATGGATTTAAACATTCGTCCCAGATTTACAACATGACAAACCTGGAGCTGCGACAAAAATGTACACCTTCCTAAAGCAGGCATAATGAGGAGAAATGTCTACAAATCTCCTCGTTTTTTCCTCTTTCCCTGCGTGCTGCATTTTGCATAATACCTAGAATATGGAAAATGCCTCTTATGTTTGTTTTTGTGCAGGAAGGTGCCCCTTGCATCACAAACATGATCATGCCAACACCACAGACACCCTTGAAAGGGGGCCTGCTTTGGGGCTCGGCTGCAAACTGTGTGCTGGCACTGGCTAAAAGGAAATGAATGCACAGTATATTATTAATACTGGGCATTCCTGCCCTTTGGAATTGGTGTAGGCCAGTGGAGCAATATGACTTGCTGGAATGTCCTACGCCATTCTTTGTAAATGATGCCCTAAATCTACAATATTTTATCAATAAGGATAGAAGGTCACATAAGAGACTATGGGCCTTCTTACTGCACTGCCTTATGTCAAAAGAAAAAGGCAGTAGTGTTCCATATCTATGAGATACGCAAACAAAACAATTGATGGATGGAATGCTGGACAATGCAAACATTCAACCCCAATCACAAGGATCTGGGTTTAATCCATCATTGCGTTGCCTCACACAGTATCTACAATACCATGAAAAGCCACGCAGGGTGGCTTTATGTGGCCTCATAAAAATGTGCGCCTCCGGAACATCATAAAAAGTGAGGTTTCGGTGGTGCACTAGGCTTGTAAATAATCCCCTAAATCTTGAAAAATTATGATCAACACTGCGCTAGATGCGGCACAAGAGACTAAACCTCAAAACATTGTTGCAACACATGCCCAGAACGGTACTACAGACTAAATCTTGAATTACTGTGGCCCTGCGATCTCTGAGTGCTGAGTATTGACCTTGTTAATTGAACAAGATGGCTATCAAAACCAGGCTCAATCAAGCACAAGCTAGTTTCCCAGTGCAGAACCTGGTTGGCCAGCATACGGACAGTGAAACCCAACCGGAATGTTAAATGGTGCTAACCCAAGTGAGCAGAAGATGCCTAGACATTCATTCTAAAAACATTGAGGTTCAACACAGCAATGGTCATACATTAGGTATGCATCTGAATAAATGAGATGAAAGCTTGAAAGAGTGTAAGAGTTTAGTGAATATTGAAACAAATTAGTAATAACACTCTTGTTTCCTCACAGTACTCACCGCATCCTTGGAAACACTGTCCATCCAATTAATTGACGACTTTCACCAGTGTAACGAGGGTGAGTATTGTGAGACAGCAGACCAGAATTGTTGATACTTTTGTGCCTTCCCCCATTTCCCTTATTGCAATGCAGGCCAGTAGCAATGTGGCCAGTGAAGTTTTAGGGGGTGTGGTCAGAATTGTGAAACACATTGCTCCTGCTGGGCCAGGATTCCATGTTAGTGAATCTGCGCAGTTTCAACTCTGAGACTGGCTGCCTACCAGGAATACACAATGCTTAGCTGTCAGCTACACACAGTCATGTGACCCATCAACAGACTGCAGGCACTAGATGGCTAAGGCAGGAAAATGACAACTTTCTAAAAGTGCCATTTTCAAAATTCTGGCTGCACCATAAGTTAGGAGGATTTTTCATTACAATTCTAAAGACACCAAACATGAACTGGTTACCTATTCCTCTTTGGAAATTACACTTATAAAATGTAATACAGTAACTCCAATATTATCCTGTGGGAGAGGCAGGCGTTGCAGTAGTGAAAAACACATTTAGAGTTTTTCACTTTCAGGCTATATACATCTTAAAAGTACATGTCCAACTTTTTCAACACTTTGCATACTGCCATCTGGGTTGTCCAATGTCTATCCTAGGGGTAACTTATATATATTAAAAAGGAAGGTGTGAGCCTCACAAAAAGTTTATTTTGCCAGGTCAACATGGCAGTTTATAACTGCACAAAACCAGGTTGCTATGGCAGGTCTGTGGCACGTTTGACGTGCTAATTAAATGGGTGGCACAATCAGTACTGGAGGCACATTACTAGAATTTATTTTACAGGATCTGAGCACAGCCGATGCCACTTTCCTTGGGACCTGAAGAGATATTAAATATGCCAATTTAGTATAAGTCAATCTTGTGATGATTTAACAGACAGCAGTAACACTTTATTACTGGTTAGCAGTGATAAGTGCTAGGTTCTAAAACCGGCCAAAACAAAGCTAGCAAACAGGAGGGTTGAAGGCAAAAAGGTATGGGGTAAACCACGCCCACGGATGCCAGGTCCAACAACTTGCCTGACCGCTATTAAAATGTATTAGTTTCTTTCCTCGTTTGGTTATGATGTGCTCCGTGGTTGTAATAACTTTCTGCCCATTTTTAGTAGAGGGTAGTCTCAATTGCATCATCTGTTGTGATAGCCACACCATACAGTTTCCTCTTTCTCAGTCATGTTATGGAAGTCCTTTTCTATATCACTATGGGAATGCTAAGTGAGCGAGTTTACATTTGCTCTGGTCATTGATGGTTTCCTTCAACTCCTCTCTCTATCAGGGTCCAGTTTTGAGCTGGGCTGTATGGCTCTGGTGCATTTGAAACAATTGGTGAATCGAGTCCATAAATGCTGGCCTCTTATGAATGGGTTGTGGGTGCTGGTGTCCTGCTTAAGCTAAGCATGGTGGACGTGATGCGTGTAGTCTGCTTTATATGGTTGTTAGAAGTGGAAGAGAGTCCGTTTTGCACTCTGGGAGTCGTGCATCTTACTTTCTTGTCAAAGTTTCGTGGTTGGTTATTTGAAAGTTTGCATTAAAAAGCTTAACATTGAAAATGTAATCCTCCTATGATTGGGTTGAAAATTGTTTTCCTCTATGATGGCTCTCTAGTCCATTCTGCATTGTGAAGGGAAGGTTTTTGTGCTTTGTGAGTCTACTATCACATGCGAAATGCTTTGTTGTGTCCATGTCCATGCTACATGTAACAACAAAATTGCCTTGTTCTTTAGAACGTCTGCATTTGAATAGAAGCTGCTTACTGGAGTTTCACCTGACGGAAGAAATGGTCGTGTGGGCCTGGCAGATAAGAGACGATCATATCTTACACGCACTCAGAATGTGCTCATATGACAGGTTACCAGGACATTTGTGAAGTGCCCCCCGAAGGCTTGGTCTGGTTCCATTATGGTAGTTTCCTCTTTCCTCTTTGACTGCTGCTCATTTGTGTGTGTGTTTGAACGTGTGCATGTATGTACATCTGAGAAGTGTGTGTGTGTTTGTTTAATGGGTGTGTGGGTGGTGGGTTTATTTGTTTGTGTAGCCGCAATACATTTTTATATCATAGAGACACTGTACTTTGAATGTGGGGGCATTACATTTTACATTTTAAAGTGCATTTGTCTTCTCTTCCTTGTATTGCACATGTGCACTGAAATTTGACAATTGTGTTCCCTTGTATTTTTGTAGCTATTTCATACTGTATGAGGTTATTTGTATGTGCCGACCGATGCTGATGTATGGTGGGGTTTAAATGCCTGTTACATTTTTAACAATATTCTTGAACTTTATTGACTATTTATTTGCTGGATTGATAGAAGTGGCAACTACTTCTGTAGTGTGTTGAGCTAGTGTGCTGAGCAAAGGGGTCTATGTGTACCATATTATACTCAAAGAAATGTAACTGCAAATGTTCGTGTTTGGATCAGGCCTACAGCATAAACGAGGGAGTAGAATGCCCATAGAAGGTGCGGTATTCAGTGTACAAGACCCACGCTTGTGGTTCAGATGCTGCAGATGCCAATGATGGAAGGTTCTAGTCGTGGCAAACGCCGCTGAGTGCAGCATTCATCTGGGGGCTGTGGTTTGGCCTCATTTGCATAGAGGGCCCCTAAGCAAACCATATTAATCCCTTTGACACCACCAGTATTTAATACTGCAGCATCATTACTTTGCTTAATGTCAAGTCAATCACTGCCAAAGAGTAGGCTAGCCTTTTGCCAGCCTCATTTCGGTCACCGTAGGTAGGGAGACTAGATCCCCTGGAGACCTGCTGGCATGCAACGGTGTTACAGGGGGTCCTATTGATCAGAATAAGGTACCTTCCCAGGGGCAGATAACAAGTGCCTGTTCTCGGTCAGTGAAGACATTACTGCCTGGTGCTAATGATGAGCGCTAAACAGAAAATTATCAATCTTTTCTTGCCTGTATGTGTAATATGGGATACCTTTATCTCACCTGTGCAGTATACAGAATACAGTAAGTAATGAAGGCCCATATATTCACTAAATTCATTATATAGTCGTTGGCAGACTGTAATTGGAAGCTATCTATGCAGATATGCCTGTTTATTTATAGGGATATGTGATACTGCTTTATTCCACACCCCACAGGTTCTTTTTTACTTGATTGTGTAGCATTTTGCTCTGAGCATATCCTTTTCAGGACTCCTTCCTGTGATATTGATAAGTGGGGCAAGTAAAGTTCAAAGTCCATGAAAAATGAACCAAAAAGAAAAAAACAGCCAGAACATAATACCATCTGAAAAAAAGTAATTTAAGTTAAGAGAGACAGAAACAATGTGGATAAAAAAAAGCCAGTCCTGAAAGTAGAGTGACATTTGAAATAACCTTTTGAATTATTTGATTTTTTTGCATTACTATTTCAGGGAAAGGATTACTAAGTTCAGAAATGAAATTCATAACTTTTCTTGTTTTGCCTATCTTAGGGCTCAATGTAGAACACAAATTCAAATTGAATCTCATTGAACTGCATATAGTAAACAATGAGTATGCCTGCCCCTCCTATCCCGCCATTCCATGCTAAGTCATCTATACATGCTAGATGTTTCTGCCGTGCTGTAAATGAGAAACTTGCTGCATGGATACCTTGAATTGCCTTCGTTAATAGTAACTCAAGCATGGAAATGACAGAATGAGATTTGCAGGTTATAACTCTATCACACCAACCTCGTTTGCACAGTGATTTATGAAAATTTCAAGGAAAGGACAATAGGAATTTCTCCACGGCAGAGCAGAATTTGCGACGTCGTATTTGTTTCAGAATACATTTCCTTTTTTAGTTTCTATTACAAATGACATATAGTATGTATTGGATGACAACATCAAGCTGTAGTAATTTTCTTTGTTATGTATTTGTTCACATTTCACATTCTACAATCTGAAACAACACAAGCTGATATTGATTCTGTTATACTAGAGTCCAAATGTCAAAGTTCAAACAAAGTTTGTGATGCGTAGCCGTACTGGTTTGAATATAAATCAAATTTAATTATGACCGTAACCAATGCATTTGTCATTGAGGAGAGGAGTATTTATCCACTTTTAAAAAATTACGATGGAGGTGGGACCACCACCGTCAGGTCATTGGTAGCAGGCCCACCGGCATCTGGCCCATCTCATCTCACCGCCGCATTATGATGCAGGCGGTCTGATCACGACTGGCAGAGGGAAATACCATTGTATCTGACAGGATCAAGGAACCCGTCAGTACCATAGTCGGACTCCTACTCCCTACAATGGGGCAGTGCCTGCTCAGGCACCGACATAGGGATTAGAATGTCCCTTTCCATCGGCCGTTTCCTGGTGGTTAACCCGCCATAAAAAGGCAGATGGAAAGTGACTTGGGTGCGCCTAGCAGGGCTCACCTATATATCTCTGACCCACGTGGCAGACACCATGCAGTGCATGGTGCCTCTCACATGGAGCAGGGATATGTAAGATATGTGTATTTTGTACTGCAGCATGTGCTGCAGCCTGCAGCACATGTTGCAATACAAAGTATACGGATTGCGACCGCCATGAAGGCGGTTGCATTGTAGTGCGGGCAGCGGGACCGCCGACTACTAGTCAGGTGGTCCTGCTTCCGCGATGGTGCCAGTTGGACATAAGTCCGACCGACATCATAATCAGGCCCCAAGTCAGGATGTGTTAAGATTTGCCTGATTAAGTACTAAAGGTAATACAGAAGCACTATCCACTAATTTCTCTATACTTGTTTCTAATGAGACTGCTCTTGCTTAATTACTGTATTTACAGCAACCTCTTTTCCTTGTTTTTGATCCAGCAACCTTGTTGACAGCCATGTCATCAGATTCTCACTCTCCTCTTTTAGTCCTCTTCCCACACTTCCTTTCCTCAAATTTCTCTCCTGTTTAAATACATCTTTTTTGTGATTTTGATACAAAGCAAGTAAGTAGAGTTTGGAGTTTAACCATATCTCAGAAACCTCAGACCTTTCACAATGGGAACCAACTGGGGCTATGGAAGAGTAGTCTAAATTATTTTGTGACCGAATGGTAGAAGATGGCATACACTGGATGAAAGTTAGATGACTTAGAATCCCATCAGCCTTACCCATCCACCAACACTTGTAACGATGTTAAAACACTCCCCAGCAAAAGTCCTTGACCCAACATCACCATCAGCAACCTAACATGAAGCCTGAGTACATTGGAGTGCTACAGTAGTGAAAACGTGCTGACATCCTCAGTAATACTGCTGAAAACCGTAGCCCAATGAATCATTCAGTACCTCCTTGTTAGACATAACAGCCTTAGAGTGTGCTTCCTCCAACTTTGTGCCTGCCTCCCTCCATTTTTCTGAACTAATTTATTCTGGTTTTAGGACTGCACACTTTATCGCTGTTGACTAGTGCTAAAGTGATATATATATATATATATATATATATATATATATATATACACTCTAAAAACCATAGGTTTTACACCAGTTATAGTTAGCTGGAAATTTTACTCGCATAAAACCATTGAAATTCCCACGTTATAGTTAGTTGGACTCACTATAACTTGCGTGTGCAATGCACTGCTGATGATGTCACATATTACATCACTCATGACATGGTCAGTGACATCACTCATGACATCACTGATGACACCATCCAGTAAATGTGTGTCTTTCTGAAAAATAAATATTAGTGAGTAATGTTTAAATATTTAAATATATGTATTAGTGTTTCACTTTGTGTATAAGTGGCTGCATGGGTTGCTGAGTAGCTACATGTGTATGTATATGGGTTATTAGATGTTTTTCTTAGTATCAGTATGAGTGTTTGTATGGTTTGGTGGGGGTATTACTTAGCACATAGATGCATGAATGGCTGACTCTCTCTTGTATGTGTTTTGAAGACAGCATATGTGCAGGACTGTATGGGTGAATGAGTGTGTATATGTGTGTGTTAGTGAGTGAATGACTGTCTCACTAGTGTCTTTATCAGTAACTACATATGCTTTAATCTAGTATATGTGAATATTGATGTATATAAGTGAGTATATGTGAGAGTGAGGGATTGTAAGAGTTCCTGTTTAAATTAGTATGTGTTTTTATAAGTGATTGTTTAAGAGAGTAAGAATGCGTACGTTTCCTTAGAAGTAAAGTGGTAGTATGTGTATATCTGTATATGCAAATAAATAGATGTTCAATAGTTTATTTGCATGTGTGAGTATGTGTGAGAGTATCTTTTGGATGACTGTCGGTGTGTAACAGGATGTATAGGTGTATCACTACATATGATGAGTGAGTATATGTATGAGGGACTATATAGATCTGTTGGTGAATGAGTGGATGTGTATATAGATGGTGGAATTATTGAATTGCTTGTTGTAACTGGTATGGGTATCTGCATTTTTTTTAAAAATGTTACTTTCTATTTTTGAATATGTGTTTCAAGGGTTACATTACAGTGAAAGGAGGTCTGTCACTCTGTCACAAGGATGGTGTCATCAGTGATGTCACTGACCATGTCATGAGTGATATAATATGTGACGTCATCAGCAGTGCATTGCACGCGCAAGTTATAGTGAGTCCAACTAACTATAACGCGGGAATTTCAATGGTTTTATGCGAGTAAAATTTCCAGCTAACTATAACTGGTGTAAAACCTATGGTTTTTTCAGTGAATTTAATAGGTTTTTTAAATGCTAATTCCTAACTATAACTGGTGTGAAACCTATGGTTTTTTCAGTGAATTTCAATGGTTTTTTAATAGCAAATCTCTACAGGTATGAAAAGTATTATTTTTTATAACGAATTTTATATTGTATAATTATGTAATTAAAAAAAAAAAATTACATTTTTTTCCCTGCGCTCCCGGGGCGCGTACCGGTGAACGCACGGGTAAGCGCAATGTTACGGCGCACCCTGGGGCGCGTACCGGGGAGCGTCCCGTTAGCGCTATTGCCGGGATCGGGACACAAGATGGCGGCCGCTGCGGACTGTTTTGAATGTTTACAGACACCCGAGAGCCAATCAGCTTTCCGTGCACAAGTCGCGTGGCGCGCCCGGAGCGCTCCCCGGTACGCGCACCGGGGCGCGCTTACAGATATATAAATTTTTTTTAACCTAAATTACTCAAAATCCTCTGGAGCACATATCTTGAGACATAGCAAAGGCACATCGGGCTACCAGTCCCTACAATTTTGCCAAGTTTGGTTAAAATCCATTCAGCCGTTCGAGCCAAAAGTGCGACAGACCGCCCTATGGAAATTAACATGGGGAAAACACGTTTTGGGACCCCCTTTTATCTCGGCCCCCGCTTGTCTAATCCCCCCCAAACTTTCAGGGAAGCAGCGGAGAGCCGCGAGGCAAAGTTGCTGAAAAATTCAGGCAGATTCCTCAACCGGCGCCAAAGTTATTACCAATAGAATGTTGCGATTTCCCTATGGAAATCAATCCTAACTATAACTACCTACTGGCGACCGCCAGTAGGTAATATATATATATATATATATTCACTGAAAAAACCATAGGTTATAGACCATATATAGTTAGGAATTCGCATTTACAAAACCTTATTTTACTCACACAAAACCATTGAAATTCCATATATAGTTAGTTGCACTAACTATATATCGCGCACCCGCAATCCACTGCTGATGATGTCACATATTAAATCATTCATGACATGGTCAGTGACATCACTGATGACATCACTGATGACATCTCAAATGACATCACTGATGACATCTCAAATGACATCACTGATGACATCACTGATGACATCTTATTTGACATTACTGATCACATCACTGATGATATCATTCATGTGATAATACGATGAACCTCTTCAGACTCTAATATAACCTTAGATACAATCAGTGTAAACAGACACTCACAGACTGTCACTCATCCATGGAGTTACTCACACACCTAGTCAGTCATGCAAAGAATCAATCACACCTCCATTTCCTCAACTATACAGTTATACAAACTTTACTTATTCAAACATATACTAACACATATTTACTCTCTTATACAATCCCTGATACAAGTTCACAATGATCCATACAGCCACTCACACATTCACTGGCTCTTATGCACAGTTATTTATATATGTCAACTCTCACATGTACTGTGTTTTACATATGTACTTACTTTGACATGTAGCACTGAGATATCCATTCACTCACCAATACACTCATGCACACAGTCAACCGCCCATACAGCTGTTTCCACATGCACTTTTGAAACCATACATCTAGTGAATCAACTGCTCGCACATCTATGCACAGAGTCATACACCTCCCAGCCACCCACACACACACTCAGTCTCCCATACAAATACTTGGGCAACCAATCAATAACCCATATAGTTACTCATATAGCTACTTATCAACACATGCAACAGTTTACAGAACAACAGACATAATGATGCACAAATTAAGACAGTTTAGTCACTAACCCATGCACTCAGTGAGACACATTTAATCACTCACTCATACAGTCAGTCATGCACCTACTAAATCCTTCATCCAGACGCTTATACATCCACTCATTCTTCAATATGTAAGACATATTTTAACTTTACAGAAACATACAGTCACTGGATGTTGTCATCAGTGATGTCATCAGTGATGTCATTTGAGATGTCATCAGTGATGTCATCAGTGATGTCACTGACCATGTCATGAATGATGTAATATGTGACATCATCAGCAGTGGATTGCGGGTGCGCGATATATAGTTAGTGCAACTAACTATATATGGAATTTCAATGGTTTTGTGTGAGTAAAATAAGGTTTTGTAAATGCGAATTCCTAACTATATATGGTCTATAACCTATGGTTTTTTCAGTGAATTTTCAAGGTTTTGTAAATGCTAATTCCTAACTATATATGGTCTATAACCTATGGTTTTTTCAGTGAATTTTCAAGGTTTTGTAAATGCTAATTCCTAACTATATATGGTCTATAACCTATGGTTTTTTCAGTGAATATATATATATACATACATATATAAACATATATCATCTGTATATCTATATAAATACAAACATAAATGCATGCATACATATACTTATATGCATACAGATGCTTGTTATTTACATGAAAGTTGAAAAAACACTAATAAAAGCAAAGCTAAAAAGCCACCTCATTACAAACAGAATGGCTTTAACTTAAACGAGGGCGAGATCTATTGCATTTTCAATGCTTGTTTACTTTGGTTCCATCAAGAAGGCATTCAGATGTGTCACACATTTGCCATAAATTCTGAATGTTAGCACTCTAGTTGCACATTAGATCACTGTAGTAAAGCTACTGCTCACCAGGGACGTCTGCTGCTGGTATTCAAAGTGCATGTTTCAGTCTGCATGTCAGAATTTTTTTAATGAAATTGAAGAGGGTTTGAGAAGTCACTCAAAATGTGCCCTAATTTTTCTTTCTGCAGCACTAATCATAATTCATATGTCAAAATATACCCCCTCATTTTGTTCCTTTTTAAATTAAATGTTTTAAGAGTTACCACTTTATTCCCATCACGATGGCTCCAGGTGTGCTATACCTTTGTAATAAGTAGGACTGTTAGCGCTCTAGTTGTTCTTTAGAACACTCTGGGACATTCTGTCATTGGGCTATACTTGGGCTACATCTGGGTGATATTTGGGCTACATTTGGGCTCTTTTGTCTCTGGTGGCCATTTTGGGAGACTGCATGTCAGAATGTTTTAATGAAATAGAAAAGGATTTGAGAAGTCACTCAAAATGTGCCCTAATTTTTCATTCTGCAGCACTAATCATACTTTCTATGGCAAAATATACCCCCTCATGTTGTTTCTTTTTAAATTAAATGTTTTAAGAGTTACCACTTTATTCCAATCAAGATGGCTTCAGGTGTGCCATACCTTTGTAATAAGTAGGACTGTTAGCGCTCTAGTTGTTCTTTAGAACACTCTGGGACATTCTGTCATTGGGCTATACTTGGGCTACATCTGGGTGATATTTGGGCTACATTTGGGCTCTTTTGTCTCTGGTGGCCATTTTGGGAGACTGCATGTCAGAATGTTTTAATGAAATAGAAAAGGATTTGAGAAGTCACTCAAAATGTGCCCTAATTTTTCATTCTGCAGCACTAATCATACTTTCTATGGCAAAATATACCCCCTCATGTTGTTTCTTTTTAAATTAAATGTTTTAAGAGTTACCACTTTATTCCAATCAAGATGGCTTCAGGTGTGCCATACCTTTGTAATAAGTAGGACTGTTAGCGCTCTAGTTGTTCTTTAGAACACTCTGGGACATTCTGTCATTGGGCTATACTTGGGCTACATCTGGGTGATATTTGGGCTACATTTGGGCTCTTTTGTCTCTGGTGGCCATTTTGGGAGACTGCATGTCAGAATGTTTTAATGAAATAGAAAAGGATTTGAGAAGTCACTCAAAATGTGCCCTAATTTTTCATTCTGCAGCACTAATCATACTTTCTATGGCAAAATATACCCCCTCATGTTGTTTCTTTTTAAATTAAATGTTTTAAGAGTTACCACTTTATTCCAATCAAGATGGCTTCAGGTGTGCCATA
This sequence comes from Lissotriton helveticus, assembly GCF_964261635.1. Lineage (NCBI taxonomy): Eukaryota > Metazoa > Chordata > Amphibia > Caudata > Salamandridae > Lissotriton > Lissotriton helveticus. Next base: position 240,954,698 of record NC_136060.1, on the reverse strand, counting down.
CCTTTGTAATAAGTAGGACTGTTAGCGCTCTAGTTGTTCTTTAGAACACTCTAGGAGGCTGCAGTAGAACACAAAGGAATCAACTGACAGTCTCTGTCCTTGTTGGATGTACATGTTTTACTGAGAATGTCAGACTTCATTTTCACATGACTGAGAAAGATAATGTGAATTTACAGAAAATATGCTTTCAGTTTAGCTTATAGATCCCCTTCCAAACCACTGTGGGAAAATCATGAGATATTAGTTTTCTTTCAAACAATATTCATGATATCACAGCAGAAGGTTTTTTCACATGGTAAAATCACCTTAGAACCCACCACAATTCCTAAAACGAGTATGGTACCATCAACAAATGATTTATAATGTAACTAAAGTCCTAAAACCCTCTATTAACTACAATGCTTTTTAATGAGGTGCTATCATGTATATTGGTCCCAAGATGGCTGCCAACACTTCTTGGATGAAGTGCTGACAGCCAATCAGATCAGATGTGTGGTTAGGCTCCGCCCAGATATATATCTTTTTTTGAACCTAAATTACTCAAAATCCACTGGAGCACATATATTGAGACCTAGCAAAGGCACATCGGGCTAAGAGTCCCTACAATTTTGCCAAGTTTCGTGCAAATCCATTCAGCCGTTCGAGCTAAAAGTGAGGCCAACCGCTCTATGGAAATTAACATGGGAAAAACACGTTTTGGGACCCCCCTTTTTTCTCGGCCCCCCCTTGATGAAACCCCCCCAAATTGTCAGGGGCTGCTCAGAAACAAAATGTTCCATTTTCCTGAAAATTTCAGCCAATTCCGTCCACAAACGCCAAAGTTATTAGACATAGAATTCTCAAAAATCCCATAGAGAAAAAATCCTAACTATATATACCTACTGGCGACCGCCAGTAGGTAATATATATATATATTCACTGAAAAAACCATAGGTTATAGACCATATATAGTTAGGAATTAGCATTTACAAAACCTTGAAAATTCACTGAAAAAACCATAGGTTATAGACCATATATAGTTAGGAATTAGCATTTAAAAAACCTTATTTTACTCACACAAAACCATTGAAATTCCATATATAGTTAGTTGCACTAACTATATATCGCGCACCCGCAATCCACTGCTAATCATGTCACATATTACATCATTCATGACATGGTCAGTGACATCACTGATGACATCACTGATGACATCTCAAATGACATCACTGATGACATCACTGATGACAACATCCAGTGACTGTAGGTTTCTGTAAAGTTAAAATATGTCTTACATATTGAAGAATGAGTGGATGTATAAGTGTCTGAACAAAGGATTTAGTAGGTGCATGACTGACTGTATGAGTGAGTGATTAAATGTGTCTCACTGAGTGCATGGGTTAGTGACTAAACTGTCTTAATTTGTGCATCATTATGTCTGTTGTTCTGTAAACTGCTGCATGTGTTGATCAGTAGCTATATGATTAACTATATGGGTCATTAATTGGTTGCCCAAGTAATTGTATGGGAGACTGAGAGTGTTTATGGGTGGCTGGGAGGTGTATGACTCTCTGCATAGATGTGTGAGCAGTTGATTCACTAGGTGTATGGGTTCAAAAGTGCATGTGGAAACATCTGTATGGGCGGTTGACTGTGTGCATGAGTGTATTGGTGAGTGAATGGATATCTCAGTGCTACATGTCAAAGTAAGTACATATGTAAAACACAGTACATGTGAGAGTTGACATATATAAATAACTGTGCATAAGAGCCAGTGAATGTGTGAGTGGCTGTATGGATCATTGTGAACTTGTATCCAGGATTGTATAAGTGAGTAAATATGTGTTAGTATATGTTTCAATAAGTAAGGTGTGTATAACTGTATAGTTGAGGAAATGGAGGTGTGATTGATTCTTTGCATGACTGACTAGGTGTGTGAGTAACTCCATGGATGAGTGACAGTCTGTGAGTGTCTGTATACACTGAGTGTATCTAAGGTTATATTAGAGTCTGAAGAGGTTTATCGTATTAGCACAAGAATGATGTCAAATGAGATGTCATCAGTGATGTCATCAGTGATGTCATTTGAGATGTCATCAGTGATGTCATCAGTGATGTCACTGACCATGTCATGAATGATGTAATATGTGACATGATCAGCAGTGGATTGCGGGTGCGCGATATATAGTTAGTGCAACTAACTATATATGGAATTTCAATGGTTTTGTGTGAGTAAAATAAGGTTTTTTAAATGCTAATTCCTAACTATATATGGTCTATAACCTATGGTTTTTTCAGTGAATTTTCAAGGTTTTGTAAATGCTAATTCCTAACTATATATGGTCTATAACCTATGGTTTTTTCAGTGAATTTCAATGGTTTTTTAATAGCAAATATCATAAGCTGTCGAATGTCAAGTACGTGGTAAGTGAAAACATTTTCGTGTTTATGCACACTGATCTGCTTTGAATGGTGCCCCCCCCTCATTTCTATTAGGAGTACTCTCTCTTTGCAGATAGTGAAAGGTAGTTAACGCAGGCCTTTGCCCCCGTTGTAATCCGTCGTGCCTGCTTCTCTCTCCATTTCATTGATTGTTATCCAAGTATTTACTGTTTTAGAATTAGTTCTCTTTGGTTCATTCTCTATTTACAAACAAACACAGAGTCGCAATACTCTGTTTAGTCTTTGCAGATAACGAAAAATCGTGTAAAAAAAAAGAAAAGGAATCGAGCAAAATCAGTAGGCCACTAATGGGATCTCTTTTTGACCTCGCTAAAATAGAAACATTAGGAACAACCCCTCATGACAAATACAAAACTAGTGAGATGAACTGAACTCCACACAATGATGGCTGCAAAACAGCTCGGCTCCGCCACCCACCCCGCCCAAAATAACGATAAAGAACGGCTGCCATGATTGGTTGCGGAATGACCACGACGGAGCTACGAAATGGTGCTGCTCTCATGCTAACCCCAGCTTCAGTCTGAAACATCCAGAAACACTGTAGACTACCAATTCGATCAGTTCCGGTAGCGCCCCAATGTAACCCGGTAGAAAAGAACTAGCCCTCCCCTCTTTGACTGATGGTTCTTGTTGCCTGTCCCTTCTGTTGTCATTTAACAGAACTATTTAGCCTGCTGAAAGGGGTTGTGTTCCGACCGCTGGTTGGTGGAGACATTTTGACTATATTCTGTACCTGCGTTGTCGCGTAATGCGTCATATGACGCGCCGCGTTAGCGCATCCGGAAGTCATCCGGGGCGCGCAGCGCGTAACGTAAGCATAACAAGTCATGTGACTTGTTAATAAAACTTTTCATTGGTTCATTTTACTTTTCTTATTGTAATGATGAAAGGCTTGGTCATATGACCTAAAAATTACGCTTTTCATTACTTCCGAACATTATTTTTTCTTAAATATATGTTATAATGTTCCAGGCTAATGTACTTTCCCGGAAATTTTACAACTGTCCTGCAAGTAAAATATATTCTTTTTTCGAGAAAAAGAGCGTTTCTTCGTCCCATGACGGAGCCGTTGAGCAAAAGAGGGTCGACCTGCTGTCTTAGTTGCCGATACGCCTGAATATGAGATTCTTATCGATCACTTTATGTTGCAGGAATAGAAAACACAACAGCCCTTGACCATTTATCTTTACTGCGTTCCTTCGTATTATACCTTTTACCCTTCATGTAATTGGTCTGCTTTATTTCACTTGCCTTTTAATGATTCTAAAACAGTCACTATTATTAAAAACTTTACCAATGTATATACTACTACCATGTTTTCTTTTAAAAACCTTTATTGTGAAAATTTCATTATACAAATACGAGCCTATAACCACGTGGGCCTGCCACAGAGCAAACTGTAATCGTATATGATGAATAGACATTTACACTGTAGAGGAACGTAACGGGCGGGCCATTAGGTTGCAAGAACTAAGGTGTCTAACAGTTACGGAATCGGTGGACGTACATTTTATAATTAAAATACGACAGGGCCAGTTACAATAAAATTATCTAGATATACATTTGCGGGCAAGTACCATGGGTGACGTTAATTCGAACTTTCAACAGTACAGTAATCAATAACACATCAGAACTTAATATCAATAGGGATGTCGAAATAGTCAATCAATTCTCGTCCCCGCCCGCCATGTGCTTCAAAACTGCATACGTATCTCGTGATTTCAAGGTTCTGCAACCAGTACACAACAAGGAGTTACGAGTCCCATTTATTCCGGCGCCATTTTGGGCGAGGACGGGCAGGTCCAGGATATAGTCAAAATGTCTCTACCAACCATCGACTATGATGATGTTCATATGCTGTATTTATTAGAGTAACACTCATCTGTCCACATGAAATTAATTTGCCACAATCTAAACATGTCATTTTAATCTTTCCAAAGTTCTTCTAAATATTTGGGACCGTTTCCCTTGCCTCTGAAGCTCTCAGTGCCACTTCTTTGATGAATGTACTAGCAGGTCAGGGGTTCTCCTCCAAATCTCTCTTTTATGCAGCACTATAATTAATTGGTGCCACCTCTCCATATGACGATGCATGGTATAGTTACCACAACTATATTTTTTTTCGGTTCCTCTGGAGAGTTCATCGTGGCAGATGAAGCGTGTAACGTACCGGGCATTTATCTTTTTTTGCATGTACAGGAAAGGAAAAAAAAATCGAGCGTCCGAGTTCTAAGGTGTCCCACGGCCATTTTAGTGGACCAGGCCCAAATCCAAAGAACAGGCCGCCATTTTGAGAGTCCTCTTGCAGCCGCCTGTCGCTGTAGCATCAAGAGCAGCCGAAACTCAGCTGAATGGCAACTGAAACGGTAAAGGGGCGCCCCACTACAGCAGACGAGCCTCCACCTAGGAAGGCCCATTCACGCCGGCTCCCCCCCCCTTCGGGCACCCCACGCCGTTATTCGGAGCAGTATTGTAGGATGGCCACACCAGTGCGGCAACTTGCTAGACATCACCTCGGTGGTAACCGAATCTCAACGCCTTGTGGTGTCTTCTATTCAAAAAACATTGTTATGCTGCCTTCGACCTATTCGCCGCAAGTGCGCACACAACTCAACTGCATAGCTTGCTAGACACCACCTCGGTGCCATCCGGATCTTGGAATGTCAGCACCTTTTGGTGTCTTCTCTTCAGAAAATATTGTTGCGCTGCCTTTGGCCCCATTCGCACATCAGTCCGCTACTGACGCCATCTCACAGGCTAATGGGGCGCCCCACGCCGACTTTCAGCATTGTAGAATGACCACACCAGTACAGCAACTTGCTAGACATCACCTCGGTGCCATCCGGATCTCGGCGCCCCACTGCAGATGAAGTGCCTCTCAACTATGAAACCACCACGGTGACATCTGGATCTTGGCGCGTTGTGCTGCCTTCGGCCTATTCGCACATCGGTCTGCTACTGACGCCATCTCACAGGCTAATGGGGCGACCCACGCCGAGTTTCAGCATTGTAGGATGACCACACCAGTACAGCAACTTGCTAGACATCACCTCGGTGCCATCCGAATCTTGGCATCTCAACGCCTAGTGGTATCTTCCATACAAAAAATATTGTTACGCTGCCTTTGGCCCCATTCGCACATCAGTCCGCAACTTAGACATCACCTCGGTGCCATCCGGATCTTGGCATCTCAGCGCCTTGTGGTGTCAGTCAGAAAATATTGTTGCGCTGCCTTTGGCGCCATTCGCACATCGGTCCGCTACTGACGCCATCTCACAGGCCAACGGGGCGCCCCACGCCGACTTTCAACATTGTAGGATGGCCACAGAAGTGCGACAACTTACTAGACACCACCTTGGTGCCATCCGGATCTTGGCGCGTTGTGCTGCCTTCGGCCTATTCGCACATCGGTCCGCTACTGACGCCATCTCACAGGCCAACGGGGTGCCCCACGCCGACTTTCAGCATTGTTGGATGGCCACACCAGTGCGGCAACTTACTAGACACCACCTCGGTGCCATCCGGATCTTGGCGCGTTGTGCTGCCTTCGGCCTATTCGCACATCGGTCCGCTACTGACGCAAACTCACAGGCCAACAGGGCGCCCCACGCCGACTTTCAGCATTGTAGGATGGCCACACCAGTGCTGCAACTTGCTGGACACCACCTCGGTGCCATCCGGATCTTGGCGCGTTGTATTGCCTTCGGCCTATTCGCACATCGGTCCGCTACTGACGCCGCCTCACGTGCCAACGTATTTTCTCCGCATTTTATACCCTATGCCGCATAACAGGTCATGTGACTTGTTTATAAAACTTTTCATTGGTTCATTTTACTTTTGGTTTCCTAATGATGGAAGGCTTGATCATATGACCTAAAAACAACACTTTTCATTGGATGAAAACTTTTTTTTTTCCCAAACGATGAAAGCCCCACCTTGTTTCTGGATGTTTCAGACTAAACTGGCGTCAGCATGAGAGCACCACCATCTCGTAGCTCCGTCGTGGTCATTCCGCGAGCAATCATGGCAGCCGCTCCCCACCAGAAGCCTGCAGGAGTCGGGGCCCCCAAAACTTTTGATGAATTCTCAAGGCGGAGGGGACGCTTTCGAGAATGGGGTCCAAGACCTAGCAGACAAGCGTCCGATTTCCAAGGTGTCCCAGGGCCATTTCAGTGGACCAGGCCCAAAAAGGAAAGAGCCTGCCGCCATTTTGAGAGTCCTGTGACAGCCGCCTATCGCTACACCGCAAGAGTGGGCGCAACTCAGCTGAATTGCGGCTTTTGACACAGTGGACCAAAAACGGACGGAATGGCAACTGAAACGGTAAAGGGGCGCCCCACTACAACAGATGACACTCCACCTGGAGAGGCCCGTTCACGCCGCCTCCCCCGGGGCGCCCCTACGCCGTTATTCGGAGCAGCATTGTAGGATACCAAAACCAGTGCGGCAACTTACTGGACATCACCTTGGTGCCATCGTTCTGCTGCCTTGGAACTATTCGCACAACAGTTTGCTACTGATGACCCACCCCCGCGACGCCCCACGCCGTTATTTGCTGGGTGGCAACTTACTAGACATCACTTTCGTGTCATCTAGATTTCGGCGCGTTCTGCTGCCTTGGAACTATTCGCACAACAGTTTGCTACTGATGACCCACCCCCCGCGACGCCCCACGCCGGAAATCTGGACGTTGTGCTGCGTTGGGACTATTCGCACAGCCGACCGCTACTTCGTTGTTTTTCCCTAAAAATGTTTATATGTTATTACTATTTTTGTTTTCTTGTATATATTTATAAATTATTAAAGTTTTATAATGTTACTACTTTGTCGGAGTGCTATATATTTTTAATGTGACACATAATTGTAAAAACTTTGATGTACAAAGAGTCATCCCTGGAATCTTCCGCTTCACGCTCGGTCCCCTCCCCAATCACAATACAGGATGGTTTTCAGATAATAGCAACGCTTCTGCTGTGACGGATCTCATCGAGTGTGGGCCTTGATCTACTATAACTCCTTTGAAGAGGGGTGATTCTTTACAGCTGTGGCCATAAACTACATCTGCAGGGCTAGCTGATAGCCTAGGACCGGCCTGGACAATCGGACACAGAGGAAAAGGAGTGTCAGAGGGTGCGGTAGTGAATAGGGCGAAAGGGAGGTGTCGGGCGGGCACAGGGTGTGATTCTCAGGGAAGAGCAGCGCAGATGGGGGGAGGTTTATTACCCATGCATAAGACAGAGAGCGGGGGTGACCACTGCCTGGGTGAGATGCTTGCGAGGGTGGGGAGCCATGCTAAGGATCGACAGCGTGCACAGAGTGGGTCTGGTCAAGGCATCTAAAATGGCTGCCGTGCACGACAAAAGTGTGGCATTTGAAAAAAGACAAGATGGCGCAGACAATGTTTTTCAACACTTCCTGATTTCCTTCGAATCGAACGTTAACAGACGTTGGGGCATATTACCAAAGTTAAGCGATATTTATCCCTAACGATGCATTGCAAAGATTTTTTTACCGTCAGAAATTATCGCAGATAAACCTTGCTATTATCAAGGTTTATCGCAAATACGATAAAAAACGACCGCAATGCATTAATATCGCTGAAAACTCAGCGATATTCATGCATTACCGAGCTAATGCTCTTAGCCATGTTATCCACCTCCCATTGGATAACATGGCTAAGAACTGCTCAGGGCAGCTGTTACTTTTTGGAGATATTCGCGCTTATCTCGAATATTTCCAAAAGTTGATAATAGGAGATAGCGATGTTAGCGACTGTTTCCAGTCGCTAACATCTTGGCATGCCCACTTTGCATGTCATTAGTGATAAAAATCACTCACATGCAAAGTGGGGCCCAAGATGGTCGCTATCTCCTACTAGCCGTCGCTAACTGGTGTTAGCAACAGCTAGGTAATACAGATATAATTTTATCTCCGCGAAGCGGAGCGCTGTTACAGATATATATCTTGTTTTTGAACGTTAATTTCTCAAAATGCACTGAAGCACATATATTGAGACCTAGCAAAGGCACATCGGGCTACCAGTCCCTAATATTTTACCAAGTTTCGTGCAAATCCATTCAGCCGTTCGATTATTATTATTATTTTTTTTTTTTGCCCCGCGGGGCCCTTTTAAAACCTCCACATCAAACCTAGGGGGTCAGCGAGGATCTACTATGCCCCCTTATGGTCATTTGCCCCTTCGCTTTGGCCTCCTCTTGTCTCTCGATCCTACCGAGAGACAAGATGGCGGCCGCTACGTACTGTTTGGAATGTTTACAGACACCGGAGAGCCAATCAGCTTCGCTTCGCAAAGCTCCGTAACGCGAAAAGTACGCGAAGCGGTGCGCTGTTACAGATATATATCTTTTTTTGAACGTTAATTTCTCAAAATCCACTGAAGCACATATATTGAGACCTAGCAAAGGCACATCGGGCTACCAGTCCCTACAATTTTGCCAAGTTTCGTGCAAATCCATTCAGCCGTTGGATTATTATTATTATTTTTTTTTTTGCCCCGCGGGGCCCTTTTAAAACCTCCACATCAAACCTAGGGGGTCAGCGAGGATCTACTATTCCCCCTTATGGTCATTTGCCCCTTCGCTTTGGCCTCCTCTTGTCTCTCGATCCTACCGAGAGACAAGATGGCGGCCGCTACGGACTGTTTGGAATGTTGACAGACGCCGGAGAACCAATCAGCTTCGCTTCACAAAGCTCCGTTGCGCGAAAAGTACGCGTCCTGGAGCGCTGCCCGGTCCGCTGTTACAGATATATATCTTTTTTTAAACGTTAATTTCTCAAAATCCACTGTAGCACATATATTGAGACCTACAAAAGGCACATCGGGCTACCAGTCCCTACAATTTTGCCAAGTTTCGTGCAAATCCATTCAGCCGTTCGGGCTAAAAGTGAGGCCAACCGCCCTATGGAAAACTCAATGTTAAAAACACGTTTTGGGACCCCCCTTTTTTCTCGACCCCCCCTGGACGAACCCCCCCCCCCCAATTTTCAGGGGCTGCTCAGAAACAAAATGTGCCATTTTCCTGAAAATTTCAGCCAATTCCGTCCACAAACGCCAAAGTTATTAGACATAGAATTTTCAATAATCCCATAGAGAAAAAATCCTAACTATATATACCTACTGGCGACCGCCAGTAGGTAATATATATATATATAAATATATATATATATATATATATATATATATATATATATATATATATATATATATATATATATATATATATATATATATGTATATATATTTAATGCACTTATAAGTCCCTAGTAAAGTGCACTACATGTGCCCAGGGCCTTTAAATGCTACTAGTGGGCGTGGAGCACTCATTGTGCCACACACTTAAGTAGCCCTCTTACTCTGGCTCTGGCCTGCCATTGCAAACTGCATTTCCACCTGGCTGGGTAACCCTCTTACTAGGAATGAGCCTTCCCATTGTTATACATATGTCACCCCTAAAGTAGGCCCGAGCTAAGCCACAGTGCAGGGTGACATGCATTTATAAGGCAGAACATGTGCAAATAAGTTTTACATGTTCTACCAGTTTTGTTTTCCACTACTGCAAGGCCTATCTCTCCCATAGGATAACATTTGGATTACATTATTACCGGGGAAGGGTCCAGCTGCTGGCCCCTGCACGCCTGTTGACCTCAGACTTTGGATCTGCTCGCGGTGGCCTGCCTCTGTGTTGGTCAGTCTCTCTGCCCCCAAGGCTGGAGGGACTAAGGCCGCAGCCCTGCAGACCTCTTTGAACCAAGACTTGCCTCGCTGTGGTCTGCCTGAATCGCAGAGGCGGCTCGGACCATGTCCATGGCCCCACCTGGCCTTGCTGGCATGGTGCCCATTGGCTGGTGGATGGGCCCTTAATGCCTGGTGCCTGCCACACCTGAGGAAGAGACTTGGTGCGGTGCCTGCCCCAGCGGGCCCAATGCCCTGGCGGCCCCTGGGGAGCCTTTAGACTGTGAAATTTCCTCCCCACTGGATCCCGCTCTCGCCTTCATGTCTGGGGCTTCCACCCACCTGCTAGCCACACCGCCGGGCATGTTTGCACTCTTCTGCCATACATCAGACTCTTGGACCTTTGCATGGTTTCTCATTGCAGTTCCTGCTCTGGCTTTGCTGCCGGGGACCGCGGATAGTTTGCTGCGAGTGTCCACCCCGTTTATGTGCAGAATGTTGGGACCCCTCTTGGGCTAATTTGGTGGCACCTTGACTACAAGGCGGGTCCTGTGGGGAATCTATGACCACCCTGTCTGTTCATCGCTGCTGGGGTCGAAGCCCCGTATCGCTGTTAGCACCTAACCCGGGTTTTGCTTGAAAGCCCCACATTCATGCTGCACTCTAGGCTTCGTCGCTGCATGACTGCATCCGCCAGTTTGGGCCCATCTTCCTCTAGCAATGGGCCGCTTGGACCCCAAAGAACGCAGTCTGAACTTTTAACACATGAAACCTGCTAGAGACACCTCCTCTCACTCTGACGTTGAATGGGAGCAGACCGCAAAGCAGATAACATAGGGACCAGTAATATGACTACCATTATGTCGGAGGTCAAGGCTCCATGCAGTGGACGTATGCTTCAACACCCTTGCTGGTCATATAGACAGGCTGGGGAAGTGCCTGGATTGACAAGGGGCGAGGATAGATGGTGCTGAGGAGTGAATATCAAGGCTAGAGGACCATACTACTATGGTGCAGAAGATGCTTGACAAAATGGAACATATCCTGAAGCAGGTGGCGGTCAAGATTCAAGATCTGGAGGCAAGTAGCAGTGGGCAGTTTGGCCCCCGCCCCCCACCCCTGAGTCCAGGCAGTCACCCTGAATTCCATGGTTATATGGAATCCCTCTGCCTGGGAGCCTGTTGTGTAGCCTGTGCTATGAAAATAAGTGGCAGGAGTCAGCCGTTGTCTTAATGGCTCTCATTTTAATCTTGAGAACAGGCACCAACGTCTGTGGTGCACCAGGCTCGAGCAGCAGTAATATTTCAACTGTGCACCTCTGAAAGCGCACCAAAGCCTGGAATAGAAGACTGAGCAGTGAGGCTTATTTCCATCATCTCAATTCAGACGAAACAACCATGTACCTTTTGTGGACATACCATGAGGTCATCACGCAGCTACACGCACTGATGTAATATCCACCATGGAAGGCTGCTGCTGTAATCACACGGCACCAATGCAACGACTCCAGACTCAGCTAGGTACTGACTGAGAGCGGGTCAACGGTAAACTGGTGACAACAGACCCCAGCCTGGCAGAGTCGCAGTGAGGGTTGTCTGATACTGAAATGCAGGTAGTATTTGAGCTCTTCTAAACATGAGGGTCAGACCCTTTAAATAATGTGTTACGTCTCTCGAAAAGCCCACATTTCTGATGCCCTTTCAGATGTTTCTGCATTTTGCAAGTCCCTGCGGGTCAAGTACCCTTCTCTTGGACGATCTGCCCCGGACATTACTGGATACCCTGCCCACTCATGGTCCGACACTCCAGGCCACCCTGCTCTGATGTGACTGCCCATTTGTTCATGCTCAGTGCCTTGCCTATCCTATTTACCTATCATAATTGCGGTTGATTAATCCCTATTGTTGCATGATGATGTTCATAATGGTCCATTGCCCTACGTGTAGTCATGATACCCCCCTGTTGTACACCACATTCTTGTTGCTGGGATTGTTTTCTTGTTTGGATTCCCTGGTTGGGTCTCACTGGATACCTTATGTTTCAGTGTGGGTCGGGGAGGGGAATTTGGTTTTGGCGTGCGCTTTTGTCTACTTGCTCACTGCTCATTTATGTTTCACTGCTGCAACACCTCGTGTGATGCCACCACCCCCATTTCGTGTGCTCCCTCATGCACTTGCTATTGCCATTCCACCTACCCAAGGTAACAGATCAGTGGACCTTACTCTCATTACCTGGAACATTCTTTGTAATCAACAATACTAGGATGGGGAAACAGGTACTGTCGGACCTTAGCAGGCATGGTGTGAAAATCGCCTTTTTGCAGAAAACACATTTGCATCCTGCTACCGACTGCTCATACTCTAGGCCATGAGGTGCGCATCGATAATTCTCCTGCTACAGCTCATATTCCATGGGGCACTTGTGTTCTCATATATAAAAGTGTTCCTTTCACCCTTCAATCCAGCCATTTAGACCTCAATGGCCGGTATGTACTTCTTCAGGGTATCCTCGCTGATAATCAAGTGTTGCTGCTGAATGTGGACAATCCTGGCTCCTTTCCCCCATCTCTTGTCACATATGGACCAATCAGATGCGCACTATTTGATATTGGGCAGGGACATAAATATGCCGATGTGTGCCCAAACTGACTACACAAGTACACACCCTAGTGGTAAGCCCCTGGTGCGAGATGCGCAGTAGCACATCATGGATGCCTATGTGCTTTGTGCTCCTGGCACTCTTGCTACCCCTCTGCCTCATGATTTACTTTTTATTCTGCTCCCCACTCTGTCTGGACTATAGGCTATTCTAGGCTTGTGTGTACCCCTGGTTGTGGGACGTTACGGTCTTACCATGCACATTGTTTGTTCTTATTCCTAGTCTTCTTTGCCTGCAGGTCCCATATAGCTGAACATACTTGAAGAATTTTTAGCGAGCCCCTTCGGGACCTGGCATTCTGCTAGTAGGTGCTCGCTGCTATATCTGAATACTTTTAGCTAAATGAAGGATAGATTGGGACGCAGGAAACACTTTTGGAAGCTTTTAAGACTTGTTATCCATGGAATATGTATGTCCAAACACACTGGAATTTTACATGACATTTCCTCACAGCTGCAAGGTATTGAGCAGCTTTAAATAATATTGACAAGTCGGACGCAGTGGGTGGGGATCCCTCCTTACATTGAAGTTCAGTCTTGTTAACTGAGTTCCTCAACCTTGCTGACAAAAAGGTCGCCCATATAGGGAGGAATATCAGAGTTCACTGGTACGGGCAGAGAGATTACCCAGGCCACACCCTTGCCCAGCTTCTGGGACCCAACCACTCACTAAATTACATCACAGAGCTGTGTTTGGAACCTGGACAATGGGTGTGTGATTGCGAGGGTGTGGGGGCAGAGCTCCATCAGTACTACCGGAGTCTATACTGATCATATGTCTCTGCTTTTCCTTCTAAAATATCCTCCTATCTTGAGAAGGTGGCAATGATTTGGCTGCCAGATGGCCAACTAAAATTCCTTGCTGAGCCCATCAAACAAGTTGTAGAATCCATGGACACTTTTTACAGCTCAAAGGCTGCTGAGTCGGATGGCTTGACTGGGGACTTCTCCAAGTCCTTTATGTATATGCTGGCTCCCCACCTTTTGGCATTGTATAGCGAATCCTTGGTCATTGGTGCCCTGCCCCCATTCTTACGTGAGGCAAATTCTTCTTCTCCTGCTGAAACCAGGAAAGGACTCCCTCCTGTATCCCTCTTACTGCCCCCTATCTCTCTTGAAACCTTGACAATAAAATCCTCGACAATAGGTTGTCCCTTTTAGTGGAACATATGGGTTCAGCTGTGCAATCTGGCTTTGTCCCACATCGTTCTGCCTCCCTCAATCTCCGCACCATCTTTGCCATCCTTAACAAGATCTCACCATCTACCCTTGTGGTTGCGGCCCTCTTGGATGCAAATAAATCATTTGACTCCCTTGAGTGGTCCTTCCTAAGAGAGGTCCTTGGTAGACTGGGTATTCCTCCAATTTCCATCTCCCTGATTAAGCTTTTGTACACCAACCTTGTGGCCCACCTCTATTTCAATGGTTCACTCTCTGAGACACTCCCTATCTTGAGGGGGACCAGGCAGGGTTGCACCCTTTTCTCCCTCTTTTTCATCATAGCCATGGATCCACTGGTCCGCTACAGGTAGGACCGGCATTTGCATTGCAGGCTTCAACTTACCCATGGTCTGCTCTTACTTTCCCTATACACAGACAACATCTAGCTTTCATTCAACATCCGTCCAGAAACTTGTTTCCCTTGGTCAGGAGGTGGTCCGATTTGGTGATTTGCCTGGACTCCGAATTAACTGGCCCAATTCAGAATTATATCAATTGACTGACGTGGCACAGATGATGCTGGATGCCTACTCATTTACCAGGGCAGCAGATAGCACTAACTACTTGGGTACATGGCTCCACAGGGACAGGGACCAAGCTCTACAACTAAACTGCTGACTGGCAATTTCCAAACTTGCCTCCCAGGTTGACCGCTGGATCATGCTGCATCTATGGTATGTTAGTGCAATTTATAGGGCACACTTTTCACCAAACAGTCTGTGGCGCTAGGTAACCTGGTCAGCACAGCTCAAGAATTGTATTGGTAGACTTGCTTAAAGAGACATGTGCTCAGTAGCTGTCTGAATTTAGCATCATTAGTGTAGCTCCTAAGTTCTAAAGGCAGCAAGTTCCAAGTTTGGGTGGCATTGACTGAGAACCTAGTGCCACCTGTCCTCTCCCTCTCAAATTGAGCGATAGCCAGATATTGTAGGTGACTGGACGCAGTTCTCTGGTGGGGGAATATTTAGTCATCTGAGATTTGATAAAGGCTGGACTGTCCATATTCAAGGCCTTGAAAACAATGCAACATACTTTGAACATGGAACTCTGCAACTGGGAGCCTGTAGCCTGGAAGAAAGCCATAGTGAAACCCTTGCTTAAGAAGCCCACTTTGGATCCAGGAATCCTACAGAATTTTAGACCTATATCTCTTTTGCCGGCCCCGGCTAAGATGCTTGAAGCCCACCTAAACTGTCATCTCTCTCGCTTCTTGGATGCCTCAGGATTCTTGGATGGGTCTCAACATGGTTTTAGAAAGCTTCATAGCACGGAGTCTGCTCTAACTATGGTTAGGAAAGTAGACTTGGGTCAAACCACCGTGCTAGTATTGCTAGATCTTACGGCAGCTTTCGATACCCTGTCTCCCATTACATTAACATCTAGGTTAAGGGAGGCAGGAGTAACAGGACCGGCCCTCAGAATCCTGAGATCTTTTTTACAACAAAGAGAGCAGCGTGTGATGCTTGGTGATCTCCTCTCCCCTGCCAAGTTCTTGCAATGTGGGGTGCCACAGGGGTCGGCATTGAGTCCGACCCTGTTTAATATCTACGTGGCCCCCCTTGCTAGACTTGTAAGATCTCAGGGGATGGAGGTAGTGTCATACGCCGATGACACGCAGATCATGGTGTCTTTGACCCACTCTGTGACTGTCACCGCTTCTAACTTTAGGTCCTGTATGCAACTTGTTGCAGAGTGGATGGTTTTCAACTCTCTAAAGTTGAACGGTGACAAAACAGAGGTCCTGGTCTTTGGCAAAGACCAGGACATATGGTCTGGTGATTGGTGGCCTCCATCTTTAGGCAACTGCCCCATTCCCACTCAATCTGCTAGGAATCTTGGGGTCATTTTTGACACTCGGCTATCTATGGAAGCCCAGGTCAACAAAACTGTGGCCACCTGTTGGGGTGTTATTAGGACTCTGAAGAGAATCCTACATTATCTCCCCCCACAGGCACGCAAGCAGGTTGTAGTCGCCCTTGTTGGCTCAAGGCTCGATTATTGTAATTCCTTGTATGCCGGAGCCAACAAGGGCCTTCTGCAGCGCCTGCAGGTCCTACAGAATGCGGCGGCACGGTTTGTCCTGGCCCTGCCTTGGTTGTCGTCAGCGACTATGGCAAGGAAGAGTCTTCACTGGCTCCCCATCATCTCTAGAGTATCTTTTAAACTTCTTTGCCTCACATATCGTGCACTTATGGCTGGCCCTGCTGATGCTCTTGGATCACGGCTTACACGATATGTTCCGAGTAGGTGCTTACGCTCCTCAGAACTTAATCAACTGGTAGTGCCTCGCTCCATGAAGGCTAGATGGGGGAGTAAGGCCTTTTCTATCCTGGCACCCCAACTATGGAACTCACTTCCCCTAGAGATTAAGTCACAACCCTCATTGGATCTTTTTAGGAAAGCTCTGAAAACTTGGTGTTTTTTTAATGCATATCAGTAAGCTCTATCCATCCTTTGACTCAGCTAGATTATTGTTAGGCACCTTGACGCCCATTGGGCTAAGTCGCGCATGTGTAAATCCTACTTCATTCATTCATTCATTCAGTGGAGATCTTTGGTTACCTGAGAAATGTGGCAATATTTGAGCAGGTGATATATCAACGGGGCAGCCTGTTTTTGAATCTGTTGGAGCCTACACATGAGATGTTTAGGGAGGCACAGATAGAGGGAGTTGACATAGTCAAATCTTGACATGATTATAGCCCTTATGACTTGAAGCAAGGCATCTGTGATGGGAAATGTCTTTATCTTCTTAATGCGGCGTTCAATGAAGCTGGAAAGCATCACTGTGCCAACTTGCTGCTTAAGTGATAATTCCTCATCAATAATAAAGCAGAGGGTTTTTACTGACTTTTTATGGGGAGAGGGAAGCTCACTGAGCCAGAAGGAAGGGTTGCAGATATCGAGTTTTTTTTTGGTGATTACTATCTCTGTTTTATCAGAGTTTAGCTTCAGATGATTGCTGTTCATTAAGTCCTGGATGAACAGCATAGTTTCTTGAATATGTCATTGATTGCCTGTTTTTGAGAGAGTTAATCAGGGAATGTATAAAGAGATTTAAAAGATGAGGGGAGAGAGATGAGCCCTGTGGCACCTCACAATTCAATTGGACATCTAAGGAAATACATGGAGGAAGTCTAACCAATGGCAATCTAAGGAATGAGACAATCCAGTTGAAAGCTGTGTCCCGTAGGCCTGCAGCCTTGACAAAGTCAGCCAGGAGGTTGGGGTTGACGGTGTCAAAGGTCACCGACAGGTCAAAGAGTACTAGGGCTTAAGTATTGCCACTATCCACTTCCTTTTGCATGTCATCTACTACCGGGAGGATCACTGCCTCCGTGGAGTGTGCAGGCCGAAATCCCACTTGGTAGGGGTCAAGAAAATCTGAGGCCTCGATGAATGAGCAGAGATGACGTGCTACATGTGCCTCAAATCATTTTTCTAAATAGGGGAGGAGAGAAACTGGTCAATAGTTTTTCATATTGAGGGGATTTACCCCTGCTTCCTTTTGTAGTGGCCCTATGATTGCCTTTTTGAAGGCCATGGGGACTGAACCTGTATTGATGGAATGAATGAGAAATTATAATACCAGATCTGAGAAGAGGGTGAATACTACTTTTATGATCTTTGGGGGGCAGTTGTCATTAGGTGACCCTGATTTGACTTTTGTTAGTAAATTAGCTAGGTTCTCTCGACTTATCTCAGGAAAGGAGGTGAGAATGCAAGTATGTGTATCACAGAGAGATTATTGTGAGCTGAGCAAGGGGAAATGCCCTTTTTGATGGACTCAATCCATTGCTGGTCGTGTTTCCATCATAAAAATGGAGATACTCCCTCGCTTTTTATACTTATTTTTGAATATTCCTATCCTACTACCCCATACTTTTTTTCAGCTCTCTATGTGGATTCCTCCTGCATCTTGTGAGGGCTGGTGGTCCCCCATGCATCTGCTGGACCACTCTTCCTCTTCCTTATGAGGGAGGTGGGCTCGGGTCCGCGACTTCTATTTGTACTATGTGGTTGCTCAATGTCAGTACTTCTATCACAGGTACCATCCGGAATCTCGCATCTCCTATCTGAGACCAGAGTGGTCCCAGCTGGGTGATCTTCCACATACTTTAATTTTTGCCAAATGGCATCTCACTGGATGCCATTTTCATCCAGACGATGTCAACGACTTGTTGGGTGTGGTGTAGATGGCGGCCGTTACAAGGTAGGGACCCTCTTTATTCTTCCCCTTTCTGATAATCCCTGATCCCTGTCTCCCACTGGCTGGAGAAAAGCTTGTACAACGCGTATTCCCCATCATCGCCTCTCCACCGTAGGGGATTTCTTCCTGGGCGGCCATGTTGTACATTCAATTGCAGAACCTCCCCTACCTGACTTACCTTTCCTGGACCATTTCATTATCCAGTGACTCATGAATACTTTGCATTCTCTGCTCCCTACTTTCGACCACCCCCCTGAGGATTTCCCTCCCTTGACGCTTGTTGCAACCAACGGAGATGGTGATCGCCAAGTCTCATGACTATATCGTACTTGCATCTCACTCAAACCTGATACCACCACTGGGGCTCAGGGGTTATGGGCGGAGGAGCTGGGTGTCACACTCACGTATAAAATATGGACATACTTCTGCTCACAAATCAAGAGCATTTTGAGCAATTGCATATACAAATTATTACATTTTTAAAATGTTCACTGCACTTATTTTTCTCCGTCGCACATTGGCAAATTCGACCCCACCAAATCTGATCCATGTGTCAAATATCATTCCCCTGGCACTGACTTTGTTCATCTAGCCTGGGCCTGTCCTGTAATACATACATACTGGACTTCTGTCTTTGCACATGTCTCTGCAATGACTGCCACAGAGCTTTCCCAGAAACTCTTTTTTCACTTTTGGAATACACCAAAGACATATTGTGCTCCCTGCGCCTGCTTTCTACTGGCTAAGCAAGAGATATCACTCCATTGGGGCAGCACCATGCCTCCCTCTATTCCCACCTGGCTCAAAAGTATACCATTTTGTGAAGCTGTTAGCAAAGATTGCACAGACTTGCAACCTCCCTCTTCCCATACCAGGGATATATGGGGCCACTATGTGACTACCTCTGCAAATTAGACCCAGACACGCCACATTAGGGTCCTTTGACCATCTCAACTTGATTCACAGCCCTTCCCTTGGTATTTACGTGTCTGTTTCTTTATAATCCGGCTCACTGGCTTGGGTACTGCATTCTTGTCTCTACTTATACCTTTGGTTTCTGTATTATATCTTTGTGCATTAGCATGATTTTTGACATCCAGGAGTTGTGTCTGCAAGCAGTGTACCTCTATCAATCTGTTTTCTTTTATTTTTGAAATTCAAAAAAAGAAATTATTCTTGTTCATGCTATTGAATTTTACCTCTGTGTAATTTGTGAACTGGTGCCAGTTCTCAAAACATGCAAATGTGGGAATGATTGGTGTGTTCATGTCCGTTATCATGGCCATGCAGAGGCACGATATTTGTTACACAGTTTTGTTCAGGAAAATCATTTGTCTTGGTTTAAGACACATTCTAAACAAAGCCTCATTGCCTTGAACTTGCCAGTCTTTAGTTTCCCAAACAGATTTCAAATCAATATTATCTTTGCAAAAGTCGGGCCCTTGTATTAAAAACTGGGAAATATTTTGCTATGCCGAAGAAGAGAGAAATTTATAATAATAAAATGTAGGGTCTATGGGGTTATAGCCAGACAAATATGCAAACTTTCATGTGAATGTTTTAGAGATACCCAAAGCTGGTGTAGGGCAATCTTCCCATTGTATATAATTAAATACTGCAGGTGGAGTACTAGCTCTGCGTAAATAATGGTGTGCATAGTGATGAAAACAAATCATTTCATTTCATCATAATTGGATGTTCCACTATACATATCACCATGTTCAAATTCAGTATAATGTTTCAGCTCATCAAGCATAGATTTCACTGTGTTTATGTCCCAATGATATTTTGAATACATAGAGTATCTGTAAAGTTTCTGTCAGTCCAAAAATGCCATATGGGTCCTTATACCAAACAATTTCATCAAGTACTGAAACCACCAAAAGGTTCAGAAGAAACAGGTCTCTTCGCTCTTTGTTATGTTAGGTTAGGAAATTTGTAGAGAGCATGACTGTCCCGGCAAAGGGACGTCCCAGTGCTGAATGTCAGAGGGGAGGGAGCAGGAATTGCTACTGCTCACTGAAACAGCCAAGTCTTTACTACCTTTCCAAAGGAAACAAGATTAGAGATATTCCTAAACGAGAGTAGCAGTCAGTTCCAAAGAGTAGGTGCAAGCACCTTAAACTGTCGTGTATTTCTATAGGTTCTGAATCAGTCCCCCTATTCCTGACCCTATTCTGGTTAAACTAACTATCAAGTTAACTAACAGTCAGCCCATGAGGCAAGAAATCCCCCATAATGCAGATACCGTTATCTGACGCAGTCACACTACGGCACAGGAACGTGTTATCTGATTAGGTCATAACGCTTGAGATCTAATTAGACAAGCGACATTCCTCCAGCCCCTGATAAGGCATACGACGTTCTCATAACAAATCAAACCTATGACAACCTGGAAAATCCGTGCGGCCATTGTTTTGATTTCACAGAGAACTTTAGTAAAGAATGTG